>NC_086194.1:108914269-109564269 GCF_035770615.1 Melospiza melodia melodia | reverse complement strand
AAAAGAGGTGTAAATAAGAATATGATTATCTCTCTTAACACCAAGAGAATTTGTGAATCATTGGTCACAAAATCCCCTATACTGGCCAAGGCAGAAAAGACTAATAGGGAAAAAACCAATTTCAACCAAATTTCTTTTGGTGTAGTCTCCCAAGGACAAGGATGTTGAAATCTAAGCATTGAAAAATGCTAATGTTGCTATAATTTGGAAGTAAAATATTTCAAAATATAAATCAGAAATGGATGCCATCAGAAGAAGTGAGACAAAAGAAGCTGACTAGTACCAGGGCTGGAATGTTGTCCTGTGATTTCTCCATCATGTGAGTAAAATAGCCTACTTTACCATTACTGTATGTTAGGGCTGTCATGCATTAGCACACACTGACTGTGCCAAACAGCATCCCTGGAGCAAGTGCCATGAGGTAGGACAAGAAAACAGACAAGAAACATCTGTGTTTAGTGGTAGGGGAAATGTTACAGGAAGTTTGGAAAATAAGGAGAGGCTCATGACGTACTTTGGTGGTGAACAGTGTACATTGTAAGGGATTTTTTGATACTTTCCTAAATACAGATTTAGAAAATTCCCATTCAGCATCCTTTTTCTATAATCTTTCGTCTAGTTGTGTGTTCCCCCATTATGCTTATTTCTGCAAACCGAACAAGGACTGAATCTACTGTCCATGGTAGGCTTCTGGTAGGAGCACACTGGAAGATCAGTTTTGTGGTAATAATGTGTAGTTTTGTTTGCCATAACAGACAGGCATACGTTCAGACTATCCTACAGCAGTATTGTTATTTCAAATGTTGAAGGATTGATTTGTTGCATGATTATGTGTAATATATCATTGCAGGTAGAACAGAGTACATGTACTTATAAGAAAAAGGAAGATACCAATCCTGCTACATAACTTTGTTTAAGGATTAGCTGTTGAAAGCAGTTATGGTACCTGATCAAGAAATTCTTGAAGATCACAGCTTTTCAGTTTGAGTCCAGCAATCTTTTCTGGATATGATGAATTCAAAAAACTAATCCAGGATGTATAGTTCTGTCGCATGATGCTTTCTTCTGGAAGATCAAATTCATTGATGATATGGATAATGTTCCTGCCAGAGAAGCCAACATATTTAAACTTTAGTTTAAAAGTTTGCAGATGATGTGGCTGGAAATGCTATGGTGTGTATTCAGGATCTACTTCAAAGTTGTGTTTGCTTTCTGTGCTGCTATTTACAATATAAAGGAAAATATTAATTGACAGCTTATATATAAAATAGTAGAAAATACTCAGACTATTTAACATTGTCTCAGACAGAAACTCTGAGTACTTTATGCAGATTCAGTCTCTAAAAGATTTTTATCAGGTCTCCAGGCCATTTCTACTACTTGTGTTTAATAAGTTAATGAAATAAATTTCTAGTGAAACAGAAAAAGGAGGGGATTTTTACTACTTCTAATGCTATCCTGAGAGTAAGGTGCAAACCTTGATGCACTACTTGAAATGGGTTGTTCTGCAATTTTTCTTTATTCTTACAAATTATCATCCTTGACTCAGTCCCATAGTACTTTATATTTTTACATTAAACTTCTCCATACAGATGCTCTTCCTTTGTAATGAAAATAAATTCTCTAAATACATGTCTTTCAAATAACACATTATCACATTATCTATTTAGGCACTGAAACCACAGTATAACTTTGGGAACACAGCTTTCTCACCTGTCCAAGCAGTCCCAGTAGGCTGTGGTTGCTTTAAACCCCAAAACAGAAAAGACTGGGATGGAAGCGTAGAGGGATGTCATGCTGTTCACAATTGCTACTGTCACAGCATCCTTTTCACAGTCATTTCTAGAGATAGCATTCAAATAAGTTAAATGATTAGGCAGGTTTTCTTATCTGTGATGCAGTTATTTCTGCAAACTTTTTTTAAAATTTCTTCTCTTCCTCCCTCCCCTTCCCCCTTCTGTTAGAAATTCTAGTGGAGAAAAAATAAATCTAGTTAGAAAAAAATAAATCTAGTTAGAAAATCTGTCTTTTAGAAAGACAGATACTTTTCTAAAGATCCATTAGGAAAATTAAGAAAAATATTTTTAAAATTTAAGAAATTGCACAAAATGCAGCAAGAATTCAGCCAGCTAATAAAGGTTGTGGTTCTACTCACTTTTCTGGATTGTAGCTCGCAAATGCAATAAGCCCTCCAAAAGCCAAAGAGAGAGAGAAGAAAATCTGTGTAGCTGCATCAAGCCATACACGGGGATTTTTCAAAGTGTTCAGCTGAAATAATTGGAAGAAATAAACGTATTAGGCTTACATTAAAATTTCTTTTTCTCTTGCAGTTCTCATAGCTCACCTGTTCTTTCAATTCTGGAATTTTGAGCTGTGTTGCCATCTAAATACTATGAAAATGGGAATAGGTACTAAACAGGTCAGTAAAACAGGTGTTTTTAAGAGTATCATGGAGGCTATTTAAATGTGTGCAAGAATTGTAGAATCTTTTTTATTGTACACTTTGTCTATCTGATGAATATGTGGTTCTAAGTGATAAACACTAGGAACACAATAGAGAAAATACATTTTTCCTCAATTGCTCTCTTTTTTTTTTTAAATTCACGTACTTAAACTGCAGTTAAAGAATATTGTCTTCCTAAAACTCTATATACAAATACTAAACCTTCACTGTTTTAAGACAAAGTGATTCTTTAGCTTCCCACATTTGCTGAAAAACTAATTTAATAGAAGTGACTAAAAGCACAAGCAGGCAAGAAGAGAACAGTTATTAAGAGTAGCATCTGCTGTTCAAAGTGCTGTGAAAACAGCAATAAAGATAGAAGGTCAGCATAGGTAATACAAGAAAAAAGGAGAAACCAACAATGAAATTTGTATTTTTTTGTAAGGGCAGTATGATACAGGAAGGTAAATTAAAAAGCAATGATTGGTGAATTACAGAGAACATTAAGCAGTTTTAAATAGCTTCACTAAGGAGTTTTGATGTTGAAATCTTTATAAAAGAAAGAGATAGAACATGAGTAATGCACAAAATGTAAATGTGATCCATGACTATTACTTTCTTGCAGAAACTACAAAGTGGTGTGTTATACCCTAGTATGTGAATTGCTTTCTGATCCTTGATCATTATCAAGGACAGGGAATAGAAGAATGTTTTGCTGAGAATGTTTTAAAAGCCAGATAGCTCAAAAGTAATGCTGAGGCTGTAGACTATTTCACTTTGTTTTACAACAGTCTGAGTTAAATCTTCATCCCAGTCATGCAGGACAACTTGTGTGTTTTGTGTCCGTGTGCCTGTGCTTGTGATCCAAGCCCATGACTGGGAACATATGTAGGAGTGAGAGGTAAGTATGCCAAAAGACCCTCAACCCAACCCTTTTGGGTTTCTCTGAAGCTGGCCTGAGCTTGAGGAGCAAGAACAATGGGTCCACCTCGGTGTGGATGGATCCAGGCAATGCCATTACTGCAGGTGCTCTTTCCTCAGGGAGCCCAGTGCTTTGACCACTGTGTCACCTCTTGTACAACACAACACAGCAAGCAGATTCATGGAACCATTGCTGGCTGAAGTGATTCAGCAAAGGCAAACCCTTCTGGAGGTTTATTTTGAAAGATCACAGTCAAGCCCTCAAAGGCCAGAGTGCTCACTGCAGTGCAGAAACTTGGCACTCACGTGGCTCTGTGGCCTTCACACTTTGATTAAGTGCTGCCAAGTCAGTTGATGCTGACAAATGCGACTCCTAAAAGTCTGGCTTTCTCACTGGGAACTTTGGCAAATGAGTCTGGAGGTAGTTTAGACTGGTACTAGGTGCAGTGCATTTATTGACTCCAAAAGATACTGATCAACCCCAAACTTGAAAAGATAACAGGCAGGCATGGCAATGTCATTATCTGGTCTTCAGCAAATTGTTGAAAATGTTACTTTAAATTTATATGGCATACAGGTTTTATAAGCATATGTTCAGAAGAAAAAAATGTGCTGATGCCAGAAACATGTGGATGAAGATGTACGATCAGTGTTAATGAATAGTCCCCAGTTCATTCCCTGTAAGGAGGAAAGTAAATATAATTGCTCTCTCAAGAGTGGTAGCATGTTTGGATTTTTGAATATATGAAACACAGACAGAAACAGAATTAAAAATTACTGGGGTCCTTGTGATGTGTAATTTTGCTGTAAAAACAGCTATTGGTTTTGTGAATAGAGGATCTGGGGGCCTGTGCTGCCTTTTTTTTTTTTCCTTTTTTTTTTTTTTTTCCTTTTTTTTGTAAAATAGCTGCTGAGTTCTAGGCACAGGCAACAGTTGCCCAACCAAGTTCTTGGAATTGTTCATTGCTAGAGAACCTCCAAATATTTACAATCTCTGAAATTCTTTCAAATGTGAGACTGGAGAAGGAGACATTTGTATTCCTTAGGTGACACAGGTGTCCCCTGAAGCTGAACCATGCAGACTCTTGCTGATGCTTGATGTAATCTTGTTTCCTTGTTTCTGCTGCCTCTGGTTATTTATTTTGCAAAATCCTTTCCAAAAGTCTGTTCCAGCTCCTGTGTGGCTTCATTGTTGTACATTTTCTGCTTTCCCCTCAGGTGTCACTTCAGGATACTTTTTTGTTTTCTTGGCAGCTTCATTTTCCAAGTAACCAAGAATTTTGAGAAGGTGAATGAATCATCAGACTTCTCTATATCTGAAAGTCAATGAAAAGAAGTATTCATTATTTATTCTGAAATTTAAGGTGCAAAGTGTGTCAGATGACAAAAGCTGATTATGAATTTTTGCATGAAAATAAAAACACAGCCTCACATAATTAAAATCCATATGCATGCTTTTATTATTTGTGGTACTTATTAACAAGAGCTAAAATTCAAACTTGGAAAGTGAATAAACTTTTAAAAATTGTGGTTTAGAAAATAAATTAAATTCAGTTAGGTGATTATGATGTGGAAACTAGGTAAGATGGGACTTTTTGTGCTAGGTGTTACTTTCACAGACTTTCACAAACAACAGTGAGGTGTCACAGTTATGAGATAATGGATGTAGCAGCTGTTACAGAGAAACTACAATTTCTGCTGCACTGCAGAGTTGGAAAGAAGTTGGAAAATATTGCCTCCAATCAGGGAAGAATGTCAAGAAGGTTGGTTTTATGTATTTTAAAAGTAAGCAAAACAGACAGTAGGTGATTTACTTCTTTAATTTGCTAAAACTTTTTCTGCAAAAAGACGGGAAAAGAAGAAGAAAAAAGCACACATTTGAGAAATATGCTTTACAATTTTGTAAACTGATGGGGTCTGGGTGGGCCAAGTAAATCTCTGCCTAACAGCCCTCCTGTACAACTCACTTTGAGGCATCCCCTGTGGAGAAGTGTGAAAGAAAAACCAGTGTTTGCTCATGGGGAGGGTGGGAATAGCCTAGCAGCAAAGGCAGTACTGGTACTGCAGTTGTGGGGTAAGGGGATGAAGAGAGAAGGGCAGTATTGAAGCTGTGTGCTTACTGTGCTTTTGAAGTCCTCAAAGTGCCACAACCCTGTGTAGCAATTGGAAGGTTGGTTTAACAAAGCCATCTGTCTTACACTAACTTTCTGTGCAATGGCAACACCGATAGCAGGTATCACTTACCAGCCTGTTCCATCAGCTTTTCCACATTTGTAGGTAAGCACATCACTAAAACCATCTTCAGATGACTTTTCAAGGATGTCCTCAGGATCTGCATCCTCAAACCAGCAAACCATCAGCTGCAGGCTCTCTGCAGGTGGATTTTCATTCTGACTTCTGTTGCCAGTGTACAAATCCATCCGGCTCTTTTACGATGATCTGCTCCTCCTCAGCACTGCAATACCTCCAGGCTTTGTGAGTACACACAAATCTAGCTTCCTGAATTCAGTTCAGGATCATTGCAAACTAAATTCCAAAAATGCCTGAGCTGTTCCAGAGAAACCTGACAGCCTAGCTGAGACCAACTGATGGCAGGCCGAGGCGTGTTTTGTTTGTGTTGTCAAAGCTGCTTTCTTCCCTAAGACATTGCACCAACCTCTTATAATCCTGTCTGGCCCTTCAAAAATGTAAGTGAATATCCTAATCTGTAAAAACCAAGCTTGTCCTTGAGCTCTGGCAGCATTTAGATGGGTGTCTGTGCCACTGGGCTTGTAGAAAGAGGGATAAAACAGTCTCATCTGAGCTTTCTCTTGCTCTTGTCCCTTTCCAGCATGGCATGTAAAGTATCTCTGAACATCTTGGCTTATGTTTTCTTTAATATCTGTGTTCTTGTTGTAGGAAAGGAAAGGAAAGGAAAAATCCAGTGCTCCAGTGTTTGAAGCACTTCTGTGGCTGTGGAAGCAGCAGATGCTTGAGAATGTGTCTGTGAGTGCTGCTGTTCCTCCTCTACACCCACCACTTCAGGGAGCTTTTTAGCCATGAAGGCAGAGTTGTAGGAGCCTCTAGTGGGTAGCGACCACTTAGTAGGACAGTTTGACTTTGCATTTGGGAATGCTGCCAAGGACAGTGTAGGAAAGGTGCTTCTGAAATGGGCAGCATGTGGAGGGATCTGGAACTCCTGTCCATATGAGAAGTTAAGAAAAATGGGAGAGGGGCTGTTGTCCAGCAATTCTGTCTTTTAGGAAGAGATATGGGGGAAGGGAGAAATACTATGAAGAAGCAGGGGCAGGGGAAAATTACTTTAAACCTTCAAAAAAACCATCACTTTACAGTGTAAATTCTCAGTTGTTGTCTTTGTGAATTCTTAAAAGATTAAAGCTGTGTAAATTCTGTAGCAGTGGCAGGGAAACTCCATCTTCCTCATGTACTTGTGAAGTACATCAGTTTCACTTACACAGTAA
This sequence comes from Melospiza melodia melodia, assembly GCF_035770615.1. Taxonomy (NCBI): domain Eukaryota; kingdom Metazoa; phylum Chordata; class Aves; order Passeriformes; family Passerellidae; genus Melospiza; species Melospiza melodia. Next base: position 109,557,444 of record NC_086194.1, on the reverse strand, counting down.
AGACTGAGGCACCCATTACATTCTTAAACTTAATTTTCCAGTATTTTCTGATAGGCTTACTACTGAACTGTTAAATTCTTTGCTGCTTATTTTCTTGTGAAAATATATTAAAATAATTAAGTCACTTCATTTCAGAAAAAGAGCTTAGCTGAGCTCTTTGATAGACATCTAAACCAGGAGTTGTTGGCAGATGGTATGAAATCTGAGGAGGAGTAAAAGGAAAATTGATACTTACTTTAGGGGTGAAGAGGTAAATCAGACCTTCAGTGGCTCCTGGTAGAGTGAGTCCTTGAATAAGGAATATAGTCAGGACCAGATATGGAAATATTGCTGTGACATAAATTGCCTAAAGTAAGGAGGTCAGAAGACAGAGAGTTACTGGCAGTTAATTCAGTCAATTCTATTTAAATTATTGCAACATTTAATAAATAATAATATTAGATCAGACAGCTACAGATGAATACAGCCATCTTTCAAATAAGCAGGGTGTACTTTTGTAGAATATATTTGTAACAAAATGGCTCTTAAAACTGTGTGAGGGAAGGCTGGTAGGGCAGAAGTGTTTGCAATGGAAAAAGAGAGAAGCATCATTTTAAGCCACTTGTACTGCTGTTCTCAATTTGTTGGACAGGGAGCATACTGAATGGTGCCAGTGTGGTAAATGGGGTAAATGGGATTTTCCTTATGGTAAAACCTCGGTGTCTGGAGGGCAGGATTTCAAACTGCAGCATAATCACTTCTCTACCCTTTCCATACCTTCCCTGTGGTTTCAATTCCTCGGATGGTGCAGAGATAGACAATTGCCCAGCAAGCTGCTAAGCACAAAATAAGCCACCACTGGAACGTGCCACTCTCAGCAATATCAGGTGTTATGTTCAAAGTTTTCCTGTACCAGAAATAATTTACTGCAGTGCTTTCATAACATTCTTCATTAAACCCTGGAAAAAAAAAAAAAAAGTGGCTAGTGTCAGAATAAATTGTGGGCTGCAAAATCTAATACAGAGATGGACTTTCTGCACTTCTGTAATGTGCAGCAGGACAAACTCTCACAGCAGGCTGAGACTGACACTTATGTGAGACACTCACCAGAGCACCACCAGCATTTTACACAGGGGATAACTTCCTGATTAGAAGCAGTGTTGTACTCAGTGCAAGGTAAAATCTAAACTAATTGTAGTGAAAACAATGAATTTTTCTAGCTGTATAGCTACAAACTGGTGGAGCCATAGCAAACTTCAGGCACCTGAGAACACATCTAAGTCGAGGCTCCCCTGGCTATATCATGGTCCTATGGTGGGGAAAGACCCAGGCATTGACCTCTTTGGTTTGAGTTTCCAGGACTTCTGTGAACAGCAGCTTCAGGCATCTGCATGCAGGGGAGTGGGCATTCCCCAGCCAGGCTCCGTCCCTGAAGAAAAGGGAACTGGCAACGTTGTGTATACCACAACCTTTGATGTCTATTTGTCTTCCTACTCTAGCCAGCCCTAAGGCCTCCAAAAGAAAGTTTAATTCCGCTTTGTTTTGTCTTTTTTCTTAGTCTTTTACTCAGGTGGTATTTCTTGCTGTGCCCTAGAACTTGTTCTCTCTCATGCTCTGAGAAAAAACAGAAGCTGAAAAATAGTTTTAAAAACCTGAGAGCATTCTTCCTTATTCTGCTTGTGTACACTGTCTCTCTTTAGTCTTAGTAAAGGTTTGGTAATGGATAACAGGACTTGCTCTTTATTTTGTTTCCCATTTTAAAGTCAAGCAAAAGGACTCATGGACTTTCTGGCTATTGTTGTTCCTATGAGGATGATGAGTTTGGGTAAGCTAGCATGACTCTTGTATCTTTTTAACAGCAATTCAAACCAGGACTTTTTCATAATTCAGGGCAAAATAAAGTGTGATTTCTTGATTAGCCCAGAGTCTGATGTTTTGCTAGCAGTGCTCATGGAGGTGTACTTACCTGTTCTGTTTTCATTTAGAGGACAAACACTCCAAGGAAGAGGTTCTTGGAAGGAGTTTATGAAATACCACATCACCCAAGTCAAAACAGTGTTGTAGAATAAGCTCACCAGAATCGACACCATCCATGAACCAACTCCTACAGAAAGCACAAGATCTCACTTCAGAAAAGTTTTGGAAAAAGTTATCAGTCAGTCACTGCACTAGCTGTTTGAAGCTCTCATTTCCTAGTTTTTCAAGATTTTCTTCTCCATCCCCCTGACCCCATCCTGAGATTTTCCAATGAAAGATGGGCATTGTGTGTCCTCAGTAGCCAAACACTGGTGCACAATCCCCCAGATCACCAGCCCTGCTCCAGGAATTCTGAGACTCTCTACTTACATAGAAGGTTAGGGTTGAAATCTTTGCTCTAGTATGTAGTCCATTGTTTTCTACAATACTGGACAACTGTAATTGCAGAGAGCAAAAGAGACCAAAGTTCTATAGTGTGCTGTAGCTGCATGAGACTCTTGTCCCAAATCATGCACAGGTGCCCTAAATTGGGCACTTTTTTACTCCTGTGATGAGGAGGGGAGAATATCAACACCACAGTTTCTGCTTGCTTGCATTTTTGCAAGGGAGTATGAACACGCCTGTTTGTAGGAGATGGGTTTAGCTGGAAGCACCACCTGCAGCTTGGTATTTCTTTCTTGTTGCCCTCTGGCCTTTAGATGACTCCTCTTATGCTCCCCTTCTCCTCCCACACAGCCCCACAGGCAGGGCCATCAGTGCCAAGCCCATTTCAGGCACCTGCTTAAAGCAGGTCATGATCCAGCAGAGCTGGCTGAAGCATGCAGGAGTTTCCCCTTGCCCTGCAGGCACAAGGGTGTTATCTCAATTACCCAGGAGAGTCAATGCCTTAACCTCCTTCTGGTGGCTATTCTGGATCACTTTTTGCAGCCTAACAGTGGTGGACACAGGGCACCAGATGTGTTTTTTCAGATATTAAATAAGTAGAAAAGAGCTGGCAGTAGAGGACTGCACGCCAGTCTGATGCGCTGTGCTGTGTGGATTGTCCCTCATGTCCAGCTGTGTTGATAAAGTCCTTTCAGCAACCCCACCCTCTTGTGGAGGGAAACCTTCCCATGTGCTTTGGACTCATTAGGAGGTACCAGGATCCTTGATTTCCTGTCTTTCTGTCCTTCCTCAAGTCTGCTATTTATGGACAGAGAAGACTGGATCCCTGAGAGGCTGTGAGGGAGGAACAAGAAGCACTGTGGGCAGGCAGCTCTTGTTGAGCACCAAGGTATGGTTGGAATGGGGCAGTGTTGAGGAACAGAGCCCATTTCATTATGCTCCCCACAGAAAAGGTTATTAGGTTTGCATTTGAGGTTCTTCAAATGATCCTGAAATGTGCCTGGAGTAATGTCCGGTGAGAGCAATACACAATTACAGAATCACAGAAGGGTTTGAGTTGGAAGGGACATTAAAGATTATTTAGTGCCACCCCCTTGGCATGGATGGGGACATTTCAACTATACCAGGTTGCTCAGAACCCCATCCAACATGGCCTTGAATGTTTCTAGGGAAACCACCCCTAAATATCTCACCACCCTCATTACAAAATATTCCTTTTTAATCCTAACACTCATTTCTTTTTATATCCTAAAACACATCAGGCACAGGTCTGTGGGAAGTGAGTGCTGGGTAGGAGCTGTCTGCAGTTCCTTGAGCTGGGACTGAAGGGACGTACCAATGCCTCCAAGGTAAGGAGAGATGGTGTTCCAGGCTCCAATGCTGCCTTTCCTCAGGCACTGCCCAAGGGCCAGCTCGAGGTGTAGCAGTGGGATTCCTTCAAAGACAAGAGCGATGAAGTATGGGATCAGGAAAGCCCCTGAAAAGACATTTAAGTGTGATTAAGCCACATGATTTTTCTGCATCTCACTGAAATTACTGGTTTATAATTAATCTGCTTTATCAGCCTAACAAAGTCCTTGTAGGATGTGTTGAGAGAGGGATCATTGCTAGGGACACCTACAAGTAACATCTGTTGCTGGTAACTTTGGTAGTGAAGATGGAGGAGGAGGCACTGGGATGCTTAGTGCTGCAGGACACTTCCCTCAGGCATTGCTACAGCCCATTATAGGTAATCTCACTATTTCATCAATTTCCCTTTCTTTTAAGCATCTTTTGTCCTCCTCATAAAGCACAGGGGTTTGCCTGTCCCCTATTCCATCTGTTTTCCCTTCAGTGCATTACCTTGTTTCATTTCTAAAGGTTCTCAGGCCTGTGCTCCTCCATCCTACTCTGGAAAAGCAGGATTATGTGCTGTATACCCCCCAGAGACCATGGTATTTTATTGCATGAAGCTCTGCTCAGACATCAGAGCCTCTAGCTCATGAAAAACTGGAAGCAAGGCTGAAGTTGTTGTCTGAGACATTTGAGCCATGAAACTTCATTTCTTCCCAGTTTGTGTCGTTTACATTTGTCTGTTTTCCTCCAAACATCTCCCTTGGGCCGGAAGCAGTGTGTCCTGTTGGTTGCCTGTGGGCAGGGACCAGTCCTACCAACAGCCTGGCTGATTCCTGCTAGACTGTGTGCAATGCCTCTCTTCCCCCACCTTCCCCCACAAAGAACACACATTTGGGTCTCCCTTCTTTTGCACAGATGCTGTTTTCATGAGACAAGAAGTTTCTTCAGTGTGTTTGTACCACCTGCCCAAATGTCCAGTTAAATTGAAATGGTGGAATAGATTGAAGTTAATTGCCATGAGCAACAGCCACTGTGACCACAAAGTCTCTTTTCTCCAGGGAGACAAAGACAGAAATTCTGCCTCAGCCACCTCCCCATCCTCCTTCAAATGTGAACAGATTCTCTGTTCCTCATAGCTTTGTCAATAAACCTGTACCTTGTTCTATAATTTCTGATTTGCCTCCAGACCTCATATCTAGGTCTGCTCAGCTCTGCCCTTCCAGCTCAGGAAACTTTCTTTATGCTCTGTCTTCGGCCCTGAGAGAGTGGTGGGGGAATGCACAAGGATTTCTGGTCTCCACCTGGAATGGCGCCTAGGTTCTGCAATCAGTGGCTATTTAGAAAGGCTGGGCAGATAAAATCTAATCTCTTGAGTTAGTGTTGTATTGCAATAACTTTGCTACCTCTTGTTACATGCTGCAATAAATCCATACATCACCCAGAGAAGGTGTGTTGTTGTATGGTTTAGCCTTTTATCAAGTTATGCATAGAAACAAAAATCACAAAGCTCTTCTCAGCAAAGAACTGTTCATAAACTGCCAAACTTGGAAATAAATGTCTCACCTTAAGGTCTCTATTCTTGAAATGCTTTTAACTGGGAAGCAAATTTGAAAAACAAATCTCACAGTTAATTCCCAGTATGTTGAATCCTCAGTTTGAGGTCCCTTCAAGAAGAACCCAGTAACCTCTTGCCATGCTTGGTCCTGTGGTCTGTTTCAAACCTGCTGCAGTATCCCTCTCCACAGCACATCTGAGGGTGCCAGCCCAGCCCTTCTGGCAGTCTCATGCCTTGGACTGTCTCCTGAGAAGAGCAAACTATTGAGGCAAGTGACCAGAGCACTGCAGTATGGAGTGCTCTACTTCTTCATCCATCTGCCTGGTTCTCCACCAGCTCTGGGAGCAGCTGCAATCCGTGCTGCAATCCCTGCTGAGCCCTCGCTGGCAGAGCGCTCCATAAGAGACCAGCCTATCTGCCATATCATATCTCCTGGGAAATAACTGGGTAATAATTAGTGCAAACTGTTATCTCTCTCCCCTTTTCTGTTTGCTAGTTGAACCACTGGCAGCAGACCGTGTTTAGACATTCTGCTGATAAAAGCATGTTTACTTTGTGCTGGCTTGTGTGTATCTTCAAGCATATTTACAGAATGGCAAAACATCATGTCACACTTGGAAAAAAATACTGGTTTTCCATGAGAATTATATGAAATAATCTGCTATCTGCAGATATGAAAATATGGCAAAGGAATGGTTTAAAAATAAATAGTTTATGAATCTAACCTTTCTCAAACCTAATTCAAGTAAAAGGCTTGTAGTGTAAAGTAAGTTTTTAGTTATTCATTCCTTTGCATTACAATATTTTTAGTCAAAAAGGAAAGAGAAAAAGAACAGTCTGCTGAAGCACTTGAAGCTTACTCTTCCACAATAAAATCCCCCACCTCTAGAAAAACATGGAGAAACATTAACAGTAAGCTATCAGATACAGAATAGTGAGTAAGAACCCTCAAGCAATCTATAGTTGAGGGCTCTGATTAATAGATAGAGGAGGATGTGCCAGAAGGTAAAAAATAACTACCCATTTTAAAAAATGCCACAAGAAATCTCATCATGAAGAAAGCAAGCAGAAAATCCAAGAAGCAGAGAACCTAAGACACAGCAGGTATCACAAATTAGAGCATTCAAACATAAGCACAGCAAAACCTCAGCAGAACCCATGTGATGTTAAGCCCAAGCACAGCAGAACTCTGTAGATTTCCATGTAGGCTTCCATGGCGGATGGGAAAAGGAAACTATAGCAGAAAATATCATAAAGCACAAGCAACAAATTATCTTGTATCTGTACATTGTACCTACGAAAAAAAAAAAAAGAGAGTTTAGGGGGTTTTTTTCTTCTGGAAAAGTGAAAAAAGAAAATTATATAGTGGTGAAGCATTTTAAAATACTTTAAAAGCCTGGAGAAATGCCCATAAAAATAAAAAGTATTGCCAAAGCATGATATAGTTGCATCCCTGGGGTGTGACTTAGGAAAATTTTAGTTTACAACATTCCTTCTGTCAGAAAGACACTGAAGATTCATAAAGCACTGATCCTGCAAGTAGAAACATGTGGTACTAAAAGAAGGTTGAGGGAAAAAACCCAAAACTTGCAAGAGTCAAAAGTTATTTTGGAAGGAATCCTGCACAAGGATAACACAAGCCATGGAACAATCCCCTGCACATGAGAAGGCACAGAAGGCTACAAAAGCTTTTTCAAATCAAGCTATCAAAAACTGCAAATACTGCACTACTGGTAAGCTGGGGTCATTTACAAGAGAGTCCCAAGTGTTGGGGTGCACCAGTGTGTAACAAGATTGCTGAAGGACCATTGGGCTGGGGACAGCTCCACAGCCACAGCAGTAGGAAAGGAAGGAGCAGGTGCACTCAGATCCACAGAGGGTTTTCAAACCTGACCCCTCGATGGCAGTGCACAGGCAAGTCAGGTCAGGACAGCAACTGCCCGACCATATCCAGCAAAATGACACTTGAAGGGCACAACCTTTGTTGTGTCACCTGCACGTGACAGTCTGGGGGAAAGTGCATGAGCCTCTGGGCAGCCTGGGGAGAGCTGCCAGTGCTCCACGGGACAGAGAGACCAGGAGGCTCCGGAAGGAGTGCAGTCTAAAGCTGGCTCTCAGCAACCAGCAAAGCAGAGTGAAACAACCAAATTGGGCTTGTCACTTGGAAACAGAGGCCAGCAGATTTGGCTGGTGGAAATGTAAAGCAGTTTGAAGTATCAGCTGGGCAACCTCCAAATCTACGTGTACTAAGACCTGCAGAAATTGATGTGCCTTAGTGAGAAGCAGAGAAAAAGACCAGTAGGTGTGCTTGATATTGGGATACTACAGCTTCCTAAATGGTGGAGAAATACTGATCAAAAATCAGGAAGGACTGATCCATGATTCAGTCTTGCATCTTACCAGTGCCTGTGAATCAGCTAGCAGAAGAAAAGCAAGTGACTTGAAATGATGATTCAAAGACAGAACAACATTTGAAGTACCAGAACATGAATAATGCCTTTCCTTCAGACAGAGCTTTGGGAGTAAAAAAAAGAAATAGAATAAAAACTCAAATGACCTGGAAAGTGGCAAAACAGTAGTTTTGAAGGAAATGCATCTGTAGGGTCTGAAAAATTCAGAAAGCACATCTCAATGTGATAAAATGCAGCAAGCATTCGGAGATCCACTTCATTAGTTCTGTTGGTACATAGGAGGAACGGGGATGGGTGCACTTTTCCAAAAGACTAAGAATTTAATGGCAAGATAGCTGAGATAATTTATGCAATTTTATGCAATAGGTGGGAGCTACTTGTTCAGATACAGATACAAAGATATTAGCTATTCAAAGGGGATTTTCAGACCTGTCCCATTCTCTCCATGGCACTTCAGTGGCTAAGCAGTGTGGTATAGTCAACACAGCAAGGAATTTACATCAAGACATCAGATAGGAAAAAAAGGAACTTAATCACACTCAGCCCTCTCTCTAGAAAATAGCACTCCATGACCTCTTTTATGTTTTCTCACATGCCTCAATCCAGATGAAAAGTATGAGTTACTTTAAACATTGTATTTGTACAGCACACTTATGATGGCACTGATAGAGCCTTGCAGGCCACATTACACACCTTACTGACTGAAACTTGGCAGAGTTGGATTTCCCACATAAATGACTGTATCCCCTTGAGAGACAGTGAGGGAGCCAAAGCCATGTCCAGAAAACCAAAGGGACAGTCAATGGCCATTTCAAATGAAGATGGGTAACACTCACAGAAAACTCTTAAACTTGGCGAACTCCCCTGTGAAATGTGAAGGATGCAAGCAGGCAGCTTTCAAATACGAGCATGCACCAACCTGAGATATAAAGGACAATCAGATATAATAAATTATGAAATAATTGACTCCACATGTCACAGCTTTTCACCAAGGGTTTAGGCAGGATATAGCAATAGACCGGAAAATGAAGTTTTAGCTGTAATCCAATTTTTCTGTCAGACAGTGAATAGTTCTGCTCTTCCCAACATACTGGGTTTGTTTGGGCTGGTTTTGGGTTTTGCTTTTTTTTTTTTTCTCCCCAGTATTTTTCAGTTATACAATTTGTTCCTCCTAGGTTTTGTTTTCTTTTTGAGGACACAGTGAACCAGGCATATCACAACACGTTGTAGTTCAAATTTGAGCAAAAGGTCAAGTAGGCCATGGGTTAAGAAAGTCTGTAAATGGTTGTCCCAGAAGCAAACAGTTCTCCCCTTGTAGCATGACTGTAGTGTGTAGCAGTGTGGGGTTTAGATATGGTTGCTGCTACCTATAGTAGTGTTTATGTGTATTTCTTTTCCTAGAAAATAAATTTTCTAGGAAAAGAAATACACATAATTTTATATTAGAGATATTTTCAGTATTTTTATAGGCCCAGGCTCTATACACATTTTTAGTACCCATGGGTTAAGCAAGCATATATACATATATATATATATATATATATATATATATATATATACACACTACCTATAATCCAAAGTAAACCACTGCAATTAGTTCCAGCTAGAATTGAATTGGGTTCTTTAAATGTGCTCAGATGGCTCCCTGTGTAAACATATGGATGTATGACTTGTTAGTGTCTCAGTTTTAAGTGACAAACTCTGTACTGGGCTGTTTAGAGAATTCTTTCCAATCCCAGTTGCCTGGGAACGTTTGTGTTTGTCTCTACCAACTGTGGCAAACAACCTTCATACCCATTAGTCATGAAAAGTAAATAGCTAACTTAACTCAGGCAATAAACCCAAATAATCAGTAACGGCAGCAGGTGATAAATGTCAGCAGAACTGATATTATATTAGATCTGAGTTACTGAGTAACACTAATGTGCAATGAATCAGGGCCAGAGGTCTGACGGGAACAGCTGACATGAGACAAATGTACAAGCACTTGTTTTCATCTCTTGTTTTTGCAAAGATGCAGAAACAATGATATCATCTGAACCAGCTGTAAAACTACCCCAGAAGCCATCCAGCCTTCAAGCATGTCTGTGCCATATCCATACCTGGCTTCTCCATGCTTGTGATTATGGCTGCATGCAGAAAGCCATGGCACCTCTCAGGGCTCCCAGTTAAACACAGTGCTGCTGGTCTCTCCCATGTGCACATCTTCACAGGCACACACGCAGGATTTATGCTCCAGTACCCCTGAAAATCTGTTGGGCTTTTGCACCTGAGTTGTTTGCTTTCAAAAATGCAAACCCAAGCCACGTCACTGCTTTAAATTAACAGAAGAAAAATGCAGCTACCTTACACACAGATGTAAATGCAGGAGCTCTGTCTTCTCAGTGATCTTCATAACTCACTCAACTTTTCCAATGCCAGCTTTCTATGACAGATTATTCACAAACCTCACAGCATTCTGTTACAGAGTCCATCCTGCTATTGAGCTCTTTGAGCCCTTTGTTGAAGGGGCCAATAATGACCAAACACTGGCTGTCCATCCATACATTGACCTTAATTCACCACTGTCTTGTGCCACTCTTGGTGGTGATGCAAAGTGGCTGTTTGCCATTAGTGAGTCTGGTGGCTGTTTTAAGCTGGTTTCTCACTGGCAGCATTACTACTCAGGGAGCAAAGGAGCAACTCAGCCCTTGCCCCTGCAGCATTTCTCTGGTTTTTACTCTCTTTAAACCTGCTCTACCCCCTGTCTTTTTTGTCCCTACAAGTTCCTGTGGGAAATAGTGGAGTTCTGGAGCTGGATGCACAAGCAAGCAGACTTTCTGAGCACTGCTAAGTCCATTAGACAGATGAGCTCCTTGCAGTCAGACTCATGCTTCTCCTGGGGCAGTGAGGACAGGGATGGAGGGGAGGATGGAGGGGAGAGATCAAACCTCAGGGGCAGATGAGCACTGCTATCTTCTGAAGTGAGGCTGGGATCTGAAACACCACTGGCCACAGCTGGCCACGGGTAAACAACAATTGGCGCTTTATAGGAAAGTGTGAGAGCCTTTTTATGGGCAGTAGAACAATATTTCATCTCAATCTCAACCTTACACAAATTTTGTGCAGCCTCTTGCAGCTGGTGGCTCCAGAAGCTGCTCTGTGCAATGAAATGTGTGGAGGAGCTGCATCTTGCTATCATCCTGCCTGGGATTTTCAAACTTTCCACTGAGCACTTTGTGTTAATCATTCACTACATTATAAAAACATCACATTATGTTTGCTTTATTATGTTGTTTGTTAATCCTGAATGCTTTTCCCTTTGCTTTCCAAGATAGAAAGATCACCTGGGATGCTGCAGAGGATTTGACCTACGGCTCCTGCTCCATAAGAATATTTTCCTTGCAGGTCTCATGCCATATCTGCTAGGGGATGTCTCTCTAAAGATGTTAATCATGTCTCATTAATGCCAGTATCATTAACTGAATTGACAGGTTTTCCCCCAATAATTTCCATGGACAAATACAGAGAAACAGTGTGTACTCCTGACTTTCTAGCCACCCAGTGATGGTACTTTTCTGCAGGAGTTTCACATTTTAAAAATAAATCATAGAAACCATCTCGTGTCCTGGGAGGAATCTTACCTACTGCTTCTTGTCTTATCTCCATTTGTGTAACTCTCAGCTGTTGCATATTCAGCCTTAAAAAGCTCCTTGCCACCAAAATAATTTCCATTTTCTTGTTTATAGGCCATGAAAAACATACTCTTTAATTTTCAGTTTCATTACCTAAATAGATTGAATTCTTAAGCTGTTTGTGTCACAGAAGTTTTCTAACCCTTGCATAATTGCTGGGACTTTTCTTTATTTTGTCTTTAAAAATTTTGTCTAATTTTTAAAGTTGACTTTAAAAAGTGGACTTTTAGAACAAGCCAGAGACTCAGAAGTTGTCTAACCACGGGCAGCAATATCTCTGCCTACTTCCAAGTGTTCTGCTTACATCTGCCAAGGTTCTTTCTCTTGATACAACCTGCTATAGCTCATTCATTGAGCTACTTACAAAGTCCCTATCTAAGTGGCTACTTCTCCCTGAAACACCTTCCTTTACAGGCTACATCTATTCTTGGTTCCTTTGTTGATTGAAATAGAAGTAGTTCATCAATACAGACACCTCAGTAAAACAAACTTGGTTGTGATAAAATTTTCTTAATGTTTCTTAACATTTCTTAAATGTTACTTAACATTTTTTCCAGGTGTGAATTTTTGGTTTCTCTAATTAATTGAAAGATAACAAATAATACTGGGCTGAAACAATTTACTCACTCTTATTTAGACAGCTTACTGTGGCAGATTTCAAAAGCTTCTGTGAATGGTGAGTTACCAAGCGCTCTTTTCAGATCCATTTATATTTACCAAATTGCTTCCAAAGCAATTCCTTGTGGAACTGGTGCCCAGGCACAGGCTTAGGCAGCTGTCCATGACACCTGGCAGGCTCCTGTTGCTGCTCCATCAGCTGAGCATTTTAAACAACCTCACAGACAGCCAAAAGCACAATTTAGTTTTGTGCAGGGACAATTCCAGAGGATGAGGTAGCTCCTAAGAGCACGGGTGGGGAATGGCTCCCTCACCATCCCAAAGGGAAGTCCAGTGGCCATTTGTCTAGGGGCCAGTTCCCTCAGGCCTCCCAAGGACTTCTCATTTCTCCTTAAGGTAGCCAGCTGCAGATTCAGTTTCCTGCTTCCATTGGGACCTCAATAGCAGTATAAAAACTTACACGTAGATTTGTTCTATCATCAGTCAGGTCAGCATCAATCTGGTCTTCCTAATCGAACGTATCATTTTATAATTAAATATATTTCTATGGAAAGAGCTAATTAACTGGTGCAAGACATTAATGACAATCAGTATTTTTTAAAAAGAGATATAACTGATATAAAGTATGTAATATCCACGCCCATCAGAGGATTAGTATAGCTGCATGAGAATTGCAGTGCAGTATTTTGGCGAAGTCCCGTTCCACTCTTACCGCCTCCGTGTATCTGACACAAGTATGGAAAGCGCCACACGTTCCCCAGGCCAACGGCAAATCCGATACAGCTCAAAATGTACTGGAATTTATTGTCCCACTTGGGTCTGCCATCTTCTTTGGGGGTTTCAGGTGTTGCTGATAAATCCTGTGGCATTATAATGAAATATCTGTGGCTTCTCAGCCCCTTTCCCTAAAAATGGGAAGATGCTTCAAAACCTGTCTCTCCCACAGGTTTTATGCAGGGTGACAGAAGGATCTTGGAAGAAAGGTGGAGCTTTCTTTTCATCTGATGCAAGGTGCTGTGTCATTGCCAAGGATGCAGTTTAAAGACAAAACCAGGAATTATTGCTATATAGGGAGTTACCACTCTTGCCTTTTTTGCAGCTCCTTCTATAGTTAGACAGCTTGGGAATATGTTGTTAATGGGTAACTCAGGATCAAACAGGTTTTTATTTTCTGTTCTCCTTATTTTCTGTTCTCTGTCAGAGAAGTGTGACACTGAATATAATTAAAAAAAAACTTTTGCAGCGAACTAATTAAAATTGCAAAATACCTGTAAAAATCTGTGAATAAAACATTGGCATTTCCTGTCTTAGTTTATTAATAGAAGTAAATAAATGAACTCATCTTTTCCAAATACAAAAATTCAATTATAAAAAAGAAAAAACAAGAAAAATTAGATGTTGTGTGTTCAGACATTAGAATTTGGTCCATTTCCACAATAGTTGCTAGAAGTTAATCACTTCCCACCTGTCAATGAATCCCCAGTGACTATTTTTATTATTCATTAAATAGTTACTGATGAATGCAAGAGCCCAATGCTTTCCTTCAATTGAAAATATGTGAGAATATTTTTCTGTTTTCTTTCAGTCATACCAGGGTTTTGCTGGTGTGCATGCCAAATCAGTTCACACTAAACAGAGCAGCCAGTCAGCTTGCTTGCCCTCAGTAAATCAACAAACAGTTTATGCCTGGATTCCCCTCTCCAAATGGGAAGAGTTTCTAAGTAAAGGTGAATTGTTTTCCCCAAAAATTCCCCTGCTCTGCTGCTAAGCACACAAATGGGATCAGGTTGCAGATCATCCAGCCAGAAGCCAGTTTGAGATCAAGGCTGCATGATTCTCCCTGGGCTGTCACAGGTCATCTGCTTACACGCCTGCAAATATCCCGGCTCACAGATAGAGCAACTCAACTTCCCAGTGTCTTGTCCAGGGCTGTCTCAGAGCTGCAGTTTCCTGCTTCCTGCTTCCATTTGGTACCTCAGTAGCAGTAAAAACTTCTGGACACGCAGGGTGGTTTGGCAGCCCTTGCACAATGTCAATGGTCCCAGGGCACACACCACCATCACTCCTTTCCCTGCTGCTCTTCTGATCAGGAGATGCCTTGGGCTGGGCTTGGGCCCTTCCAGCAACACCCCAAATTCCACACCTGGCACCACAGCCAGCCACCTCACACATGGTGTTACTCGTTCTGACAAAAAGTGTTCCTCCCATTAATGAGTCACATCTTCAAATAGTTTCAATAGTTACTTACATTAATGTAATTTTTTAAAAAAATGAAAATTAAATGTAAATTAATTTAATCATTCAGATTCTGTGGCATGGGTTGCCCAGAGAAGCTGTGGATGCCCCATCCCTGCACGTCTTCATGTCCAGGCTGGATAGGCTTGGAGAAACCTGGCCAAGTGGAAGGTGTCCCTGCCCATGGCAGGGGGGGTTGGAATTGGATAATCTTCAAGGAATTTTCCAACCCAAACCATTGATTCTATGATTCCATGAAGTACACATGCAATGTGTACTTTACTCTCAATTTTCAATGCAATGCACTTTACTCTCAATTTAGAGGAGGTAGACTGCCCTAAAGATACATTCTTGAGTTAATATACCCTAAGTGTACCTATTCCTTTTAATAGAGTACATTGATTACAACCAGTATGAGGATCTAAACTGGATCCATTCTGGTTTCAAAAGGTGTGTGTAGGAACTGCTGCAATGTTATACAAGTGTATGACTGTCCATGTACACAGACAGTTGGATGGAGAGGATCCCCCATCCAGAGGGGACATGGACACTGCTCCAGGCACTCTGCCTGCGTGCTCTAACAGTGCCCCTTTCCTCTCTGGTGGCCACATGAGGAATGGGATCCCTCACTGAGCTCCACTGGGTCACATGGAAGGAAGTTAAAAAATTCAAATAGTTGTCAGGTGTGTGTGTTTGTGTATGTACATGAACATGAACCAGAGCCACCTACCTTGATGGCAACAGGGAGCAAGATTTGCACCTTGGTGTGCCTTGGATCTCCCATCAGCACGGATTCCCCAGGCAAGTGGTGCACCCCTTGCTCACAGGTGCCACAGAAGGCAGATTTTGCTGTGTCCTGAGCTGCTGCTGCCCCATTGCAAGATTACCTCTCCTGTCATCAGCAAATGCAGCACTATCTGCTAGGAACTTGGAAGTTATAGGCAATTTATAAAATATATAGAATTCCAAATTAATCAAGTTGTCATTCTCATACTTAGAAATGTTTTTATTAAATATTTAAACTTCTCTATGAAACAAATAATATTAGTAGCTTTGTGCAACACAGTGGTATGTAAAGTAAAAACAATTTAATGTGCAAGAGAGGACAGCATTAAGTTACCCTTCATATTGGCCACCCAACCCAAGAATGATTACACATGGAAGAGTCACTTCATGCACAGTGCATCCCCAAGCACAGGGGATAGAAGCCAGTTTCAAGCAAGTTGGCTTCAGAACCAGAAAGGGACAAATTATTTGTCCTGGTGCCCCAATCACTTGCAAATGTCACGTTTTTTTGCTTCCAGAAGCCAGGCCATCATCTCTTCACAGTTCATTGCCTTGTTATGCAAATGTTTACCTGGAAACAACACATGGTTACCCTTCAATGAAAATAAAATTAACTCCAGATTCATAAAAATATATTTTTTTTACTTTCCTCACTGACAGGGCATCCTTCCACATTTGAAAAAACAAAAGGTTTATGATGTATACTTCAAGTTTCCATTAATGGAAGTCTCAGACGTAGCGATAAGGCCAGCACGATCATTTTTTTTCTGACAGTGGCTCCTGATGGCTTTGTAGATGGCAAAGATAGGGATGGTCAAACTGGGCACTCCAGAAAGGATTACAATGATAGCATACACCCAGGGGGGATATTCAACCTTCTCTGTTTTGGGGAACTCCTCCTGAAAGAGCAAACAACCAAGTTGTAGAAAGTCATGAGGAGCAAATATCTGGGACCATGCACACATTCAGTAATTCAACAGATCAAAAATGTAATGAGGACATTGGCCAGCCATAATGGCACAACAGTCTGCCAATTCCACAGCAGCTTTCAGCTCAAGGGTTTCCAGCCTCAGCTGTTTTGGGCTTATTTTTACTTTCAAGTGATGTAAAGAAAATGGCATGAAAGCAGTAAGAGCCAGGAAGGGAGACGGGGGACTGGAACTCTTCCTTGGCAGAAAGGAACGTGGGCATGGGGGGCCTGAGAGGCCACCAGGGCCTTATGGCCAATCAGCCTTTTTGTGGGAAGGCTGAAATCAAAGGGTGAGGGAGGGTTAAAACATTAATAAGAGGGAAGTGAGGTTGCAAAAGAGGAGAAAAGAAAGCAGTCCCATTTCCATATCTTGTGGCAAGTTTGCCAGAAAACTGTTTTAGATGGAAGATGAATATAACTGACAATGACTATTACATTAAAGAAGAATACTTAAAATAATTCTAAATAAATATTTTGGTTTACACACTTACATAGTTAGGGTCCCAAACACTGTAGAGCAGTTCTTGGTTGACTTTCACCACAAAATAAAAGAAAAAGATAACTAACATAATGAGAGGACTGACGAGTCTCCAGGTAACCTGCCAGAAAATGTTTGGCTTATGTCCAATCATGAACTCAATATCCTTGTTAAACCTAGAAACAAAAAGCAGGAGGTTCAGACTACAAAGCTGGCCCGGATAAGAGAATGCCTGCTCATAAATGGGAAAATCCAAACTACCCCTTACTGTGGTTCCCAGGAATTTGCTAATGTCAGTTTGAGACCAGAATTTACAAGATCAGGAGTTAGACCTCACTAGTTCAAATTAAGGCACATATCATTGCAAGTTTGGAAAATTATTTTTGGAGATGTACTATCTTGGAGATATCTGTGAGGCATATGTGAAATAGCTTCAACAGAAAAGAGTCAGTGCAGATGGATTTTCCCCAGAACATATTGCTTCACAATTTTTTGATAAGTATCTCAGAACTGCATAAATTAAAGGGAGTGATACAATATTTAAAAAGAACAAAAGCAAATAAAATAATTTAATAATTAGAGTATAATACAGTGTTTGTCTAAATTTGGATATCTACCAGTTTTCTCAGGCTGAATAATGAAACATTTTTTAACTGTACACATTATTAAAAACATCTACATTGTGTTATTTGGATAATTCATGGAACGTGGAGTGGTCAGTGGGGCAAAAATATTTCCACAAGAAGAAAAAAGCCCTGCCTTGAGTGTGGTAATGTCTGCATCATTCCCGAACCAATTTATGTCTTCTACATATAATGCAACACCTTGTGCACACACATCTTAAAAAATAGTTTGGAAGTTTCAGGTTTCTGCTTTAGTCCTTTTGTCTGGATTTCCTGCATGTCCTATGGGAATAACCCTGAGGGAACTAATCAGTTGGTCCTTCAACTATGAACAACACACTGAATCCACTAGAATCTCAATTACTATGGAAATTTATTTTATCTTTTCATCTCTAACTTCTGAGATCTGAGTGTCTTAAAAGCCATGGAGCCCCATGTCCTGACTGCAGCGCATGTTCAGGTGTAGTTACGAGTGTCATGGATGACACACACGTTCTCCTTCAAGCAACAGAGCCATCTTTCTAACAATGACCCTTTCTCAGAAAAAGGTCACAGAAACTCATCTGGAGCAGGTAACACCACACTTGGGCAGCCCTGAAAAGCTCTGCTCTCAAAGAGGGCTACAGTGGTGTGTACTGGCCAGGAACATTAAAGTTTGGTATGAGGCATTTTTCTGAATCAAACACAAACACACACCTTGCCCCCACTTTAGGGACTCAACCCATGCTTGTGTCCTGGGAATTATTTTAATTTACTTTATAGGGAGTTCAGAGATTTTAAAGGGAAGGAAAAGTGATCTACATAGCTTTTTCTGGCCTTAACAAATTAAAATAAGCCTTCTTTCTCAAGAGTACACCATCTAATTTACCTTACCTGATTCATGCTTCCTTAAGTAGCATAAAAGTATGGGAAAATGGGTCACAAGGGCATTCACCCCACTGCCAGGAGCAGTAGCTGAATCTGGCACAAGTTCAAGTAAAACTTGTGGGTGATTGAATTCCCTGTACTTTATTTCACATTTCTTGTGTTTTTATTACAAACATGAAGATGTTGAAACTGGATTTATTACACCTGTAGAAAGTTGAGAGGATAATTTCTCACTGCTCCAACTGATAAAGTCCTGGATTTATCAGCTAAGAACGTATCTCAGTAGCCTGGATTTGCAAGCTGCTGTAAACTAATGTCTGCAGCCCGTCTGGAGATCCCTGTACTGGAGAGCATCATTTAGCACTCCCTGTAAACACTCCTGGCATATAACTCTGGGTTAAACTTTCAGCTCGGTGCCAGTGTGTGTGTACTTTGCTTCTGCTAATTAAACGTTTGATGCAATTATCCTGAAGAAGAGTTATTATAAATGTCACCATATTTAAAAGGCAAATGATCTATAGTGGCTCTTATGTAACTGTTGCAAATATCTACATTCTGATGCCTACTTTAAAAATAAATTATTTGCATTCCTATTAATGCACTCCATTGATGCTTAATATTCTCTTGCAATATCTTAGGGATACCTTTATTTGAACTAGTTGTTAAAAAGCATTATTTATTATAATGTATTAATTTGGTGGAAAGCTTTCACATACAAATACTTGGCAAGCATTATTTCTTTTCGCTGAGAACTCTTTAAAAAACCTGAAACATATAAGAACCCTAAATTGTAGCTGCATAATTTCATTGATTTCTATAACAGAAATTCTGTGTGCAGAGATGCAGTGAGATTGTAGCTATACAACAATAATCACTTTATGCATTGATATCAAGTGATGGTTAAGCTGTATTTCATACCTGTCTATTCCATAAATGTAGACGACTGAAAACATCTCACAAAATGCAATTATCAGCAGGGGAATAGAGCCAGCATAACCATCAAACAGACTCAGCCAGTAATTACCAGAGTTCAGCACAAAAATGAAAGCTATCAAATAACACACCAAACAAACGAGACCTGTGGGAAAAAAACCAAAAACAACAGCACACTTAGGTGTGAAAGTTAAAGCAAAATGGGAAAGAAAAGTATTTCCCCACTAGCTATAAAGCTTAAAGAGTAACTCTTGCAGCCTGAAGGCCACCACTTTATTTTTTAATGGCACTCTGGGGAGGCTGGCTTCTGTTTGGGTAAAACTCTCCTAACATTACACAGGTGGCAGATGTGGCAAACAAAAAGGGAGAAGGCTGAGGAGAGAAAACAGGTTCTCTTCTCCATAGATGATGGGATAATGTTGCTCTGAGAGAAATCCTGCCTGGATGAAGGACTCAGGTCCTTCAGCTTCCCAATGGAGGCTGCAGTGGTCATCAAGAGCAGGCTGATGGGCAGGCCTAAGGGTTAACAGCTGCCTGCAGGCTCAGAAGGAACCTCACACGAGCTGCCCCACTGGGGAACATGAGAAAATCTTCAGTAGGTTATCTGGGAGTCTTATACCATTCCAGATCAGAAGGTAGCAGTGGGGTGGGCTGCTTTTTCAGCACACAAGCTGCTTTCTGGGGAGGGTGGGGAGGTCACTAGTGTCTAAAAATGCACTTACCAGTAATAAGTTCCTTAGGCACTCTGGGGGATATAATCTTGAGATCTTGTAAAGGTACAAGCACACCTTCCATGTTTCCAAACATAGATGACAAACCCAAGCAGAAGAGCATGATGAAGAAGAGGATGGACCACAAAGGTGAGACAGGCATTTTGGTGATTGCTTCAGTGAAGACAATAAAGGCTAGGCCAGTTCCTTCAGCTCCCTGGGGAAGATTTAGGATCATTAACATCACACAGCACTTAAATTTACATTGGTAGTCACTAGACTTGGCAATTAAATAGTTGCTATGCATGCCCACCATATTTAAGGTATCAATATCTGTTAGGTTGTTAAACTTACATCATTCAGGAAAGTTTCCAGATCACAGGTTTCAAACTTGAGGGTTGCAAAAGTTGCTGGATCAGTCATGTTGCACAGCTGCTGCATTTGTTCAAAGTTATCTTGGGTTACGTTACCTTCTGGCAAATCGAATGCATTCATCAGAGTAAGAATATTCCTGAAAAAGTGAAATGTAAGGAATTTGAAATTATTAATTTGTAAGCATCATCAGGATTCGTTTACATCATCAAACAAGTTACTAAGAGTACAATATCAAGATTGGATTTGACATTGGAAAGTCCATCAGATGTGCATGTGCAATTTTCTTTCTTCCAAGGTGAATATAACACTGTCTCTCATGGCATAGATGATTTTAAATGCATGGACACTCTAGAAACCCATGCAGGATTTAGGTGCTTGTGTTAGCATTGCAAACTGAACACCAGTCCCTAGACTGGGTGGTTTATGGGAATGTCTAAGTTGTCAGCAGCTGTGAATCATGCAGTTTCACAGCTGAATGTGGAGGAACTAGACTGGAAACCACAGAGTCTGACTGCCTGGGTAAAATGAGGCACCTCTGATGAGACCTGAGCTTTTGAGCTCTCCAGGAGGGAACCTAAACACAGAGCTAACACAGGAACCAGGGAATATTACATTCATGCCCTATGTCAGCATGGAGAATAATGAAAAACATATTTATGTAGGAAATAAGGTGACTTAAACAATTATCACTTTCTATGGGGTTTGTTCCACAAGATTCTGTATTTTTATGAGTAATGAGTAATTCTGATGCCATGTGAGTCAAGAGCTGCAATAAATGATAAATCCATTGTCAGCAGGCTAACAGAGCTGCCTCAGACAAACAAACACCTGCATATTCTGTGGGTTTTTTTCCCCCAATAACTCACTTGTCAAAGCAGTCATCATATCTTGCTGTGGCTCTGAACCCAATGATGGAGTATATGACAGTGGCAGCATAGATGGATGTGAAACCGTTGATCACTGAAACGATCACAGCATCTTTCTCACAGTTGTTGCTGCAATTCAAAGAGAAGAAAGAATGGATTCCTAAATTTACACATTCCTAAAATTAATAGTAAAACACATTCCTAAAATTAATAGTAAAACTGGCTACCAAGACTTAAGAAAAAAGTAGTCTAGGATGCATAGGTACATAAGTATGCTCTTTAAAAGCACACAAGTAGTGCTGTTAGATTTAGTAAATTGAAACTTTGTGCCTTAAGCAATTTAATAGCTATGGGTTTGGTTTCTTTCGGTGCTTTTGGTGTTTTTTTTTTTCCTCTTCAAATAACCCGTTCATAAGGAATAATTGCCTGAGCTGTTGTCATGTTTGGTCCATGGGAAGAAAAGTATGAGGGGCAAAAGAGTCTCCTCCTTTTCAAGCTTGTTGTGGATGTGTGCAGAAACACATTGCCACGGGCTGTGCCTTCACTGCTGGTGTATTGTGCTGCAAGGTGAAAGGTTTGGGCTTGAATCCAAATATCAGACATGAAAAGTGAGCACAAGTTTACTTTTCATAGCACTTGGGTATGGTGAAATTGCAGCAGCCAAGAGCACTTGGGAACAGTTTTATTTGACCCTTGAAAAAAAGATGGTTCAAAATGTTCCCAAGTTTTGGAAGAACAATGTAACAATATGCTGAATAGATGGACAGAAAAACTCTTTGTAGAAATGCCTCTGCTGCAGGCACTTCTTGCTAGTGTGCCTGTGCTAATGCAAAGAATTTGCAGAGCCAGAAACAGACTTTCATCTGAGGGACAAGATAAAATATCAATATTAAATTAGTTAATCATTGCAAGAGAAGACTGTAAAACTGTAGATAACTCATTTTTTCTGGGCAAGAGAGGACTATTGAGATAAACTTGATATTGTTTTTCTGAGCATGTTCAAGAGGAGAGACAAGCTTGTCCAATCAAGACCTATCACACTGTGTCCTTTCCCCATTTATAGCATTGGAAATAGGCATCTCCTGCCTATATCTCCTGGATGTAGGACATTGCATGGAAATTCCTTGCTGTAGTCTTGTGTCAGTTTTTGCAATGTAACATGAGATTCTCAATGACAAGAGTAAAAAACATTTCTTCTTTTTAGAGAAAGTCAGATGCTCAAGCTCCTTCTCATTGTGAATTATTGAATCCTTGATAGCATTGAAACCTTATTGTATTTTCTGATGTTTTTGTACTCCCAAACCATCTAGGGGCAGACTCACTGACACCTGGTGCAGCTGGTGCTGGATTGCAGGTGGCCCAACACCACAGGGTAACACTGTGGAATTTGCATGGGAATGTTCTTACTTATATTCATTGGGAGTTTGGTGACTTTGTTCAGTTCCCTCCTTAAGTCACGAATCATTGAGCATTGAATGAACATGGCCTGAACGCAACTGCCCAGTGTGTTGGAAAACCCAGAGGACACTGCTCCTTTTCTTTGTGTCTTTTGGAAAGGTGGATGCTCCCAGGTCTGACCCCATGGCTGTGGGACATTGACTTGGACCTTAGGCAGGATTTGACATCTCACATTGAGACTTGTAGACACCAAAAATTCCAGGTGATCTTTTCAAAATCACCTGAAATCAAGAGCGGTGGCAAAGAACTTCCTCAGGGACTGAAATGCTGCTGTGGGTAATTGAATCCAAGACAAAACTGAAACACAGATCTCTGAATGCATGACCAAACCACATATCCAAAACTTAATTCAGAGATGTTGTCCTGTTTTGAAAAGGAAGTGAGATTTTGGGAGTTTGATGGTCAAACCAATAGGTGCTAAGATTTGGTCACATCTCACAGTAGACACTGGGGAGAATATATTTTCATGGGGGCACTGGCATTGCGCCAGCGTCAAACCATGACAGATGTTTATCAAAAATATTACACTTAGTGAATTCCAGACAGTTTTGCTTTCAAGAGTTCTGAAGGGATGGTAGGCACCAAGAGGCATTGGTAGTTGCTGCAATATTTTATGAGAGAATGTAGAATATAGCATTGCATCATAATTTGCAGGCTGAATCAGTCTCTGGGTGATGAGATTTCTCACTCCCTGGCCCAAAGCACACATATAAAGGAACGGAATTTAAATTTCAAGATTAGATATATCTCTTCATCTCAAAGCTAAAGTTTTAAACTGTGTTCTGTGAATTGATTTGAAAGATGTGCTTTACCACCTGCTCTGAGACCAAGGGCATCACCATGCACTGAGCGCTCCCAGAGAGGAAATTCCTGCTCATCAGCTGGTGCTGGGCAGCCAGTCCCCTTCTTCCTATCCTGCATCACCACATCTTTCTCTAGGAAGTCAGCCAGAGCAGGGACCTGAAATCTTGTTTTGGGAGGGCTAGGAGCAGTCAGAGGAGATGCACCTTATATCTGTGAGGGGAGGCTGGCACAGACCCAAGAAGCACAACAGCAGGGCAAAACAAAGATGTTTCATTTGAAAAAATTAAATAGTCATATAAAATTTTGGTTTTCACTAGCTACTTACTGAACAGAGTTGTAGCTGGAGAATGAAATGAGGCCTCCAAAGGCCAGGGAGAAGGAGTAAAACACCTGAGCTCCTGCATCCAGCCACGTCACTGGGTTCGCCAGCTCACTGACCTGAGGCATCAGACACACAGCTTTAAGCACATCCAACATTGCTATTTAAACTAAGAATGAGAGATTTAAAACAACAATTAAAACAAGAACATTAACCATGCAAAACTCACTGTTCTTGAAGAATTTCAACAAATAGGTCAATATTTTTGTCAAACTTACTTTTTTTATATAAAAGAAAACCTATCTGAAGTTTTTATGTATTTTGAAAATTGATTAAAAAAATGCTTTGCATAGCTGACAGCTGCCATGCCTGGTTTTAGAAAAGGTGTTTATTATTAATCATTCAGAGATCTGCTTATGGAAATGATCCCTGTTTTAATTTTGTTTAAATACTGTTATATTATTAAACCTTTCTCTTAGTTTTGTTTTTTTTTTGTTCATATGTTTTGTTCATATGGCAGTTAGGTGGGTTCTACTCCCAAATACATGATTTATGCTTTAAATTTAGGCTGGTTCTTAGGTAGAATACAAGAAAATAAATCAAGCCAAATAAATTACAACCCCACTGCTCTGTGATGATCATTCAACTCATTAGAACAGCTCTTGATGGAGGATGGAGAGACAGAGAAAGTATTTGTGCGTATGTATCCTCTTCATATCCAATGCAGAGGATTCGCCTCACAGAATCAAGGTTTTTTAAGGTGCCTGAGGGATAGTTAGAGAAGCACCAGTGGGGAGGACTAATTTTCAATCAGTTGTTAATCACAGAGAGGACCACAGCATGTTTCACTGAGCAATGGCCCAAGCAGTGGCTTACATTAGGGGTGAAGAGATACACAATTCCGTTGGTCGATCCCTTCAGCGTCAAGCCGCGGATCAGGAAAATGGTGAGCACCACGTACGGGAGAGTTGATGTCACATACACGGCCTGCACCAAAAAAAAAAAAGTCAATAAACCATTCAAATGAAACAAAACACTTGATTTTTTTTTTTTTAAAGTAAAGAAAATAGAGAAATAATCAAGGTTTCCTCAGTAACAATAATGGCAAGTTTCAAGTGAGCCACAATTAGCATACTACACTAAAAATGTTCAATGAAGTGATATTTGTAGTACACATGGATAATAAACACTTTTTTTAGCAATAGTGGCCTATTTAAGAGAAATTGTCATTGTTGAAATTCAACTCAGATCATTCAAAAGCAGCATCAAAATAATGTACACTCTGAGACCAGACTGATTCAAGGATGGTCTCTCAGGACTTTGCTGAATGTTGGTCCCTCTCTTGTGGAAATAATATTTAGGACTTGCACAAACACAAATAAATCTGTATAGGTATGTTTTGAAGAGAATAGCCATAATAAAAAGAGAGTCCCTTGATCTTGCATTAAAGATTAATATTAGTTTTGAAGTGATAATACCTAAAAATGTGTTACTAGGACCTGTAAAGACAAGGAAGACACACAAAAAGTTGATCACAAAAATCTCTACATAAATCAAGCTAGATTCCATTTCATTCACCTTCATTCTTCAAAAAGCAGTCCCAGTGATGACACAAAATTTTGGACATGCTTTCACTCAGAAACCAGACAGCTTCTACAGCATTATTAATTCTGTATAAATAAGGGATCACAATTGTAGGATTAATATCATGTCATAAAAAGTTCCCCCAAGACAGAGTACCTTTCCTGTGGTTTCAATGCCTCTGATTGTGCACACGTAGAGCACACCCCATGCACATGTTAAACACAGCAACAGCCACCACTGGATGCTGCCAGAATCATCAATGGAAGTGGAGATGTTCAGTGTTTCTCTGTACCAGAAGTAATCTACAGGAGAGCTCTTGGAACACTCTTCTATATAATCTGTAACAAAAAAATGCTTGTCATTCTGTACGTCTTTTATTTACTTGGGGAAAAAGAAGCTAAATAATTAATATCAGTGTTTTAAATTGTTCCACTTCATGCCAATGAATTTGTTGTTGGCAAAATTTCAGATTTTTGGAGCCTAGTTTCATGGCAAAATAAGATATTTAAAAGATAGCTGTTTAATAGGTATTTTAATATAGTAGTTCTTCTCCTCCCACACCTCCTTCAGCAATATCTTTTCTTCTGTTCTTTGGGGCATTGTTCAAGGTCTTGTCAGCTCAAGTTGAATCCCCAGCTCCCTGCCCTGTGCTGGCCTGTGCAATATTCTGCCCTGGCCTGCCCTCATATGAGGCTTTCCATGCCTGTTGTGGGAGGAGAGGGGCTGAGCACTCTGAACAGCTACCCACAGACCCAGCAGGAAAACCTGCTTCACACAGTGTCATGCAGGGCTGACTATGGAAAACAAAGCTGCTGTCACCAAGCAGTCTCCAAGGAGATGTAGACTTGTCATACTGAGAGGTACAGGTGTTTCAAATGGATTATCCTTTTTTTGGTCCTTTTTCAATGTGCTAATGGAGAGCTGTTGAAGAGATGGATGACAGACATTGCTTAAATCTGGAAAATGTTAATGTTTATACTAGGTCTGCACTTAGTGAATATTCTGAATATGAACACATCTGTCAAAATCTACCAGGATGTTTCATAAAAGAAACCAAAATTTGCCTCAAAGATTACATGCTGGCCACATTTCATTTAATGTGAATTTGTACAAAACACAAGTATCAAATAGTGCAATGTGCCTCACAGGATTGCCATGCCTGACTGCTGTTTCACAGAAAGGCTCATTTACAGTAACTGATAGAAACAAAAATCTGTGCTGTGCAACAAAATAAAATGTTTTATGAAATATACCTGTTCTGTTGTCATTGAGAGGACAGTTACTCCATGGCAGAGGTTCTTGGAAGGAGTTGAAGAAATACCACATCACCCAGGCAATAATAGTATTATAATATAAGCCCACCAGGAAAGACACAAACATTGATGCTATGCCTGAAAAAAAAATCAGAAGACTGTGTGAATTGCAACACTCTTGTCTTCAAGATATATCAAAGCACACAGTATCAAACCCAACATTTCCCTTCTCATTTTGGATGGAAAAAATCTGGCACATTTTGGATGTAGGTTTATCACTGTGAATTTTTTCCTAAAGGTTGGACAGGTGAGTCCTACGTAAAGTTACATCCTAAAAACTCTCTCTGAGACTGAAGGTGATGCCCGCTTCAGAGCCAACTTCAGGAGAGGACAAATTCCCTACAGACAGCACACAATCCTGCTCACAGCCTTGCCAGCTGATATCCAGGGAGTTTGGGATGCTGGGCACATGTAAAGCTCAGCTGACTTGGAATTTTGGTTAAATGAGACTGAAATATCTCCTTCTCCCACGAGGTCCCTGCAAAGTCAGCAGGGGTGGTGTTGTACAGGATGGATGGCTGCCAGGAGTCACAGTCTGTGATCAGGTACAGAATTCACCCTGGTATCTGTCCTTCTCTGCCTGTTCCCAAGTAATCAACCTCTGGTGACTTCTCTGGTAGACAGTAAATGCTAATCATTAGCTCCTGAGAGCTCCCATGTTCTAAAGACTCTTGAAAAATTCCAGATGCAATGAACAATTATCTTTTGTAACTGATTTACAAATGCAGTGGGTGCCAAAGCAGCCCTGTTCCCTCCCTTTCAAGTGTGTGGTTGAGGTTGGAAGGGATCTCTGGAGGTCACCTGGTCCACCAAAGGTGGTTGCCCAGACCATGTCCAGGCAGGCTTTGAGTATCTCTGAGGCTGGAGACCCCAGAGCCTCCCTGGGCAGCCCATGCCAGTGTCTGCCCACCCTCACCATATTTCCTGGTGTTCAGAGGCACCTCCTGTGTAAGGAGGCAGCTGTGGAGGTTTTCATGTCGTGTGCACAATGCTGCTTTTACAACATTATCAAACGGACTGTTGTACTCAGAAGTTTGGTACCCTGGTGAAGAAGTGTTTCCTGCAAAATACTGTTTCTGTGGCTTATGGAATGGCAACTCTCAAAAGCAAAAAAGTAAAATTAAGTGGAGCTGAAGACTATCAGATAAAGATTCAAGTAATATTTATCCAAAGAACAGTTACAGAACAATTTTTGGCCCACCTAAAGATTCATCCTAATGGTAAAACCCATATTTTCTGTATTAACCATACTCAGTATGGATAATACAGAAAATATCTCTGAGGCCTGAAATTGGTCTCAGATTAGGGAAAAGTTTTAACAGGACCCACAGGACTTGGGAATGTGAACACAAAATTGTCATTTTGCTTTATCGTGATTAGTTTGACCTATCAATGGAGAGCTACGAAGAGGGGAAAACTAATAGATCCTGAAATCTCTTATGACACACCAAAATAAAACCCAGTAGATTTGTTTTTTAGATCATCAGTTCAGAGACTTGTGCTTTCTCAGGCAGCTTTTTGACTCACCAACCCCTTTCAGGGTAGGGTGGATAGAGCTCCATACGCCCACGCTGCCTTTCCTCAGCCTTTGACCAATGGCAAACTCAAGATGCAGCAGGGGGATACCCTCCAGGACCAGCAAAATCAGGAAAGGGATCATGAAGGCTCCTGGAATGGATAAGAAAAATAACAATTCCAATCAGTGAAGTAGTGAAGTAGTAAAAGTGAAGTAGTAAAACAAAACAAAACCATTAGGCTTGTGAGATGTGATAAGCAGACCTGTAAGCAGCCTGTAAGCACTTTTGACATGATAAGCAACCGTAAACCCTTTGTGGAAACCCTTCCCTGCTTTCTGAGCAATGCTTTTCCTGATTGCCCAGGCAGGGCACTCAGTTACATCTGTTGTTTTAGGTAGCAATTCTTATTCTTCCCAAGTGACACACATAAACAGAAATTATACACTCTCAAGGTTAAAATTTGAAAAAGCTACCTTTGTATGGCAAGTGAGGGAAAGATAGCTACTGTCCTGGAATGACTTCTCCTTTTTTTTTTTCCTGCAAAAAATTATGGGTTTATAGCTGTGACTCATGCAAAGTGTATGAAATAGCTGAATGAACTAAGCAAAGTACCCCTAAATATTAGGCAGGAGCCTTGGGCTGTGTGCCTGAAACAACAAGAAGTTCTTGGCATCTGTTCTCAACAATGTTTGGGTTTGATTAGAAGACATCTGTAGTGCAGGGTTCAAACCCTGTTAATGATGATAAAGTTGGTTAGTATAGGACAAGTATTCTTAGTTTTTTCCTGAACAAGGTGTACCTTGGATATGGGAGGTACCCCAGAGCGGCACACTGCACTGTAAACGTGCAGAGACAAATGCCTGAATATTGCTGCACATTAGAATTATTGTTATCTGTCATCACAAAATGGCTTTATCTCCCTAATCTAGATAGGAGCAATTAATCTGAAAGCAATGAAAAGAATGCAGACCAGAATGTTAAGGGTTCAGGTCTGAGTATTTACTGACTTTTTCCTCATGTGTGCAATGAAAATCAGATAACAAGTGAAAGAGGAAATCTGAAGACTGAAAACCATTCCAGAAACTGAAATTTACTTCCTGGGGTTCCAAGCTATCAAGCAAGCTGGTGAGCTGTGAACACAGAGCACACCTTTTTAGATTTTTTCCTTTCTTCTTTTTGTGTCTGTGCCAAGAGAGTCATGGGACCCCTTTATCTGACTGCTCTGTCATGGATATGTCATACTTAAAGACTTCTTCTGCAGCATCTTAATAAAGGGAACTCCATAAGCACCTGGAGGAAATCCCCTGAGGCTGACAACACTCTTGCCATGTCCACCACAGAAGATGGCTCAACTCTGAGAGTCCTGCAGCAAATCTTACCCACTGTGCTGTCAACAGGGAGAGCTGTGGTGTTGGGACTGTGCTGCTGCTGAATCTCCCTGACTTGGAGGGAGAGCCATGACTGCCCAGACTGCTGGAACTGTGTGAGTGGAGGTGAACTGTGCACTTTAGTAAGAAAAAATGGATCCTAAGTCAGAATATCAGCCTGGCTGCTGTCTGCTGAAACCAAAAGGTTCAGACTACCTTTGAATGCTCTCTAAAGCTGCTCAGAAACAGCCTGGTCTTCTGCCAACAGAGATGACAGCTATGAAAAAAGATTTTTCTTTGATAGGTATGATAAGGAGCAATTGGTCATAGCTTGAAAAGACTATAAAGATTGTATACTTCCTTCTTCAATAAGATCTTTGACCAGGGACATAATTTCTAATCAAGTCCTCAAGTGATCTTGCTGTGACCTGACCCAAAAAGGTGATGTGACTCCATTAGGAGCACTCAGCTGAACTACCTGCCAGTCCATGCTGAGGTTTCAAGGTGTGATCTAAAATCACTGCAAGCTGAGTTTCGAAGGGTGACAAGGACTTATCCTCAGTGTAAATGGGGAGTGTTTGAATCAGGTAGCTGTACAGATCCATCTTCTGGACTTGACTGTTACTGTTGCTCAAGAAGGGCTTTACCAGAGAGAATTGAGAGTGTGGTGTAGCAGAGACCATACGGCATCCGAAAGAGCAGGTAACAAGAAAAGACCCAGATGAGCCATCCACACAAACTCTGCAGGGTCAGGTTTCACACTCTCATGAGGTCTCTTGCTTGAGACAGAGAGAATGCTCTGGAATTTAAAACTGCTGGCATAAACACAGTGATTGTGTGCTGCTCTGATTTTACCCTCATGAGAGCTCCTGGTCAGAGTGTGACATGAAGGAACCTGTGTCAGCCTGGCATGGGGCTGGAGCCAGGGCACATTTATGGCTGCTGGCACTTCCATGCACTGTAAGTAACTCTGTGAAAAGCCTGAGACTCCGTGTGTGGAAGTTGTCCCACTGAGCCTCCCATCAGGAGGGGGAGGATGGAAAGGAAGCCATCAGGATGTAAGGGGATGGAATGCGGCAGCGAGGGAGATCTCATTGCATGCACTGCAACAATCTTGCTTACTATGAAAATGAAAGTAAAACAGTTATGAGAAGTGTTATTCACAGAAAGAGGGTGGAGAATCAGCAGAGAACAAACTATTTGAAGCCAAATTTGCATGCATTGCACATCTAATCAGATGAACAGGGGCCCTTAAGTGCACATCACTGCATGTTCCAGCACAGCTAAGGAAGTCCATAAAGACAAAATGGGACAAGCCTTTAGAAACTGAAAGGACAGACAGTCAGTTCTTAGCAGTGACTGAGTCTGACACAGTTTCAGTGAGTCCCGGACCTTCTGCCAACGTGGGCAACACCTTTGCACTGTCAGCAGTGATGCCAGGCACAGGTGGATGGGGAGTCCATTGCCATTTCTGGCTTAGATGCCTTCCAGGTGACAGTCAGCAAAGCATGGACAGAGGGCTGCCCTGTTACATCTGACAGCAGTACCTCCTGCAGTCAGTACATTTTAGAAGTCCTTGGAGTGGTGGGAAACAGAGGAAAGAGCCTTGTTTTGGAGGAGATCCTAGGTACTCAAAAATTGGAGTAAGCCCTGTATGTTTCACAGGTTTGTGACACGGAAATACACAGTCAGAAAGACGTGAGTCAGGAATTGTCTGCTTCAGCACTGAGACCATTTGTAACAATATCTCAACTAAGACCACAATGCTAAATTTGAATCTGCAACTAGGGGAGTTCACTTTCCTCAAAACCAGGGTGGATCACCATAGTTCCCTCCTTCCTGGCATTACAAAAGAGCCACTTCTCTCCAAAGTGAGACAGCAGCAGCCTGAGGCTCCCAGATCCACCCAGAGCTGCTCCCCACTAATGCAAGGCTGTTCTTGCAAGGACTAGATGGTCTCCTGAGGAGGGGCATGTAGCTGAGATGGGAGAAGTGAGGAAGAAAATAAATGAGATATTCTTCTTCTTGGAGATGATGTCCACAGAATCCTTTTCCTGAAGAGATAGACTGACACAGAAGAAAGAGAGGAACAGTCAGCAAAGTTGGAAGTTTAACAAACATCTCTACAAATAAATAATAATGAGTTCTTCAGTCTTTGACTAACAAAAAGTATGTCTCAGTTTTTCTTCTGGCTTTCCTCTGAAATGTTTTTAGTTTGTCAGTCTACATTTTTACAGTAGTAACTAGGTTTTAATGCAAGTAACATGAACCATACTGATTTTAAAAATTGATAATTTTTTAGTAAGGTTTTTTGTGTGTGGCTAAATGACATGCTATATAGAAGTCTGAGAGTACCATGTCTGTAGAGCTACCTTTGGCAACTGGCTTCAATAAAAATATCTTTTTTGGTGCACTAATCACTTTTCAGTGATTAGTCATTCACACTGATGTGTGGCATGTGCCACAAAGGACTCAGCATTTTGAATAGCATTTTATGTATTTGAAATTACCAATATTTAGCTGTAGGAATATTTTTATATTTTCAAGAGAAATAAAATTATAGCTCTGTATGATATATAACACTTTTCTCTTTCTTGGGTTCTTTGGTTTCTAGGGTTCAATTTTAGCTGCCATCTCAGAAATCCATCTCTGCTGCATTTTCTCTTTCTCTCAATTTCTCCTCAAGTTTTCTGAAAGAAGCCATAATGGCAAAACAATAATTTGACTTGGCAAAGCTGCCATATAGAATCATAGAGTTATTATGGTTGGAAAAGACCTCTAAGATCATGGAGCCCAATCACCAACCACAGCGCCCACCACTGCACCCTGTCCCCAGGTCCCACACCCCCACACCTCTAGAACACTTTCAGGTACACATGGGACACAAAAAAATAAACTAATAATAATAAACTAAAATACTTTTCAAGCTGCCACAATTTTACCATCCTAACAAACGAACCAATGATCTGAAATCAGACACCATATATATGCACACAAACGACTGATATTCTAGTCTGAAAACCTTACAACTGAGCTATTAGATTCTCATCCTGTTTCAATACTGTATTTCAAAACAAATAATATTTGGTTTGAACATCTGTAGAGCTGTTTTTCCCTCTCTAATCTAAGAGCTGCTTATGACAAATTTTAAAAAATCATTATTGCTTGCACACAGTTCATCATGACGGGAAGGCAGGCAGGTTTCAGATGGAGATGTTTTACTGTACTAACATATTCTGAGACCTCAGCTGTAGCAACATGTTATTTCATCAACTGCTAGGTGAGGAATTGCTGATGTCATTGCTGTCCCTTCTTTCAGTGTGGCATGCAGAGAGATAAAAAAGTTCTGCCTCGTGCAGTGGCAAATTTTCCATATGCGAGCTGTAGAGTTAGAGACGTTTTAAAAAATCAATGGTTTAAACATTAAATATGCATCCTCTTTTTTATAATGGTCATCAGGGATAAAATGAAAATGTTTAACAGTTGATTAAATGACATGTTGCTCAATAAAGATTAAACAAAAGCTATGAGCAATGTCAGAGATAGCTATCAAATGAAGGGAAATTTCAATCTCATTAAGCTGGTGAAATCACTGAGGCAAACACCACACCTTTTACATAGTGTGCATATTGAACTCTATTTTGCCTTTGGTAATGATGGATTTGACAACTTTTAAGACATTAAAGGATAAAATGTGCTTTGCGCCACTAAATTTCACTGGAGCAAATTTTCTATTTTAAAAAATATAAACTCATTATCTATGATAACAAAAGTAAGTAAATTATGTAACCACCTAATTTTTTATGTGTATTTGGGTATCTCAGTGTGACAACACTGTCATAGTGCTGTGCTTAGGAAGAAGCAGCTCTTAAATAATTCCAGATTTAAGTTTACCATCTGAAAATAAGCATTACTTATAAACACAGTGTTCCTAACTACCTTCACTGCGGACAATTTGCAGAGAAAAAAAATCCACCTTTTTTGAAGTCCAAATACCACACAAAGGTAAATTTTATGCTTTACTGTAGTCCATTTATGTTTCATAAGGGATGTAACATGTACAACCACTGGTTCACAAAGTAGGTGGACACCCAATCTCATTCAGGAGTGTCCTTGGCTGAGGTACTCTCCACACAATTGATACCAGACCTCACCCATCCAAAATGATCCAAACATTCATCCATATAGTGAAAAAGAAAGAAGTTAAGATAGCAAAGCCAATCTTTAGAAATTAGAAACAATTTTCAGGAGACAGTCTATGTAACCTTGATTCTGCACATATCTAATATCTGAGATGTGGTCACACAGGACTTTTTCACACCCACCGCAGATATTTTCTGCACAAAATATAGCTGGTTGGTTTGGTTTTTTTTTTTTTTAATCTCTTAATTGACAACCATAATCCACCATCATATCCAATTTGAGCTTTAGGACTCTAAAATAATCACTCCAGGAACAATCCAAGGAGGAACATAATCCCTGTATCCAGTGGGAGAGCAGGAACAGGGATTCCTGCTGCTCTGCACTCAGGATTGAGTGAAGACATATCTTGAAGACACAAAGAATGGGGACCAACACCATCCAGAATAAAGGCACTTGAACTACTGTGGCAGAATGGAGTTTCCTCAGTGAACTCATGTTTGCTTTCTAGTGGATAATTTGGAAAAAGGTGCATAATGTTACAGTTTTACCCTGCTCTGTTATAGAGGCACATCTGTGCCCCTGATTGGACCACACAAATCTAAAGATGAATGAATCACCTTGGCCACCATGCTGAGGGGCAAAGACTAAGGCAAAGCTTGCCCAAAATGCCCAGTAAATACCATTTCAATGCCCAGTAAATACCATTTCCAACTGGATGTGGGTGAAGCTGGTTAGAGGGAGCACAACTGAGGCTGGGTGTCATACACAGTGACTACCACAAGCATCCTATTCTGGAGTGGTTTTATGGTGTCAGGGAGTTTCCTTCAGCAATCTGACAGCTGCAATCCCAGATGTTGCAGTGCTGCCTCCACTGGGTGCTTGGTATGCTGCAAACACGGCTGAATGGGAATTAGAGATGCAGGAGCCACAAAACCTCATGAGGCAGAAACTGTCCCAACACCAAAATGTCTTCAGAAATAAAACTTTGAGTTCTGTTTTTACAATACAAATAATCACGTGTTCAAATTCAAAGGCATCCATCCAAAAAGCAGGCAGTCTTTTTTTTTTTCTGATTTAAGGGAGAAGTTTGACAAGAGAAATTGTCATGGGAGGAGGACAGTGGTGGCAAGAGCTGGATTTAGACCCACCATGAGAGGCTGAGGTGTACAGCAGAGGAGGAGGAGGAGGGATTGCACAACAGCTCTCCATCCTTACGTGCGATGAAATTAGGGAATCCTTTCTAAAAGGAAGGCATTCCTTGTGTTTATTGATATGAATCACAGCATTTGGTGCTGTGCAGAAGAATATTAGAGAAGGTAGCAAGTCTAGCTAGAAGGACACACGTCTGTGTACTAGCTTGTAATTCCTTTGCTATGTGCTCCCTTTGAGAAAGAGAGTCCCAGGGCAGAAAGAACCCAGGGTTAACTGCTGTCAGTGTTCCTGACAGTGTTTCCTGACAAAGAACAAGTTACAGGATGATGAGAAAGAAAGAGAATTGCTGCCAGAGGACTGACACACACACAAGCAATTCATAAATCTTCACTGACATCAGTGATGAAACCATGATCCATACCAAGTTCTTTGCATTTGCTGGGTGCTTGCTTTGCAGCTGCGTTTCACATGACAATGGAAAGAAAGACCAAAAAGATAGGAAGTGCCTATAAATGTACCCTGGAAATCCAGGCATGTCCACTTTCTAAAACTAAGTTTAAAACCCTGAGAAGCCAATGTGTGCCATCAGTTCTGGAGATATACATCCACTTTTTTCAAATTAAATTGTCAAATATAGAAACATTTCTAATTGTGTGTGTGCTGTAACTTTTTTTGCTACAAGACCTGACTCTGCTGCAAATGACCTCCAGTTTGCACTGCAAACTTTAAACATCAGCCCATGCTAGAGAAATCTTAATGATAACAGCATCTCTTCTTGCAACTGCTGTTGTCCCTGAGTCTGTGTGAGCAACTCCCCACAGAGCCCTGAGTTGTCCCTACTCTAACAAGGAAAGCAATTTCTAAATATCTCACCATGCAAAAAATATTACTTTGAAATACTGTTCCTTAAGCCAAAAATTTTCATTCAAGACCAAATATTGCAAAGGAACAAATATATTTTACACATATCCCAGAGTGAAAATGGACAATAACCAGATAGCAGACAAAAAAGTCAGTAAGAAAATGAAAATTTATATTGTTGCATAATATTTAAGCAATGGTTCAGCTCAAAGTTACCTTTCAAAACAAACAGCAAAAGAAAACAAAATTTCTAACATGGCCATTCAGTCCTTACCTAAACCTTAAGGAGTTCCAATAAATTATGCAGTAAATAATATATGCTTGGATTTTAAATGATTTAGTAACACCAACTAAACAAAGATTTTTAATGTTGACTTCATTCAGGCTGTTAATCCTAGAACAAATTATACAAACACTCACTCTACAGGGATCAGTCCAAGCCCAATGAAAAACCTATTCCAAACCTATTCTAAAAAGATCATTTGGTATCATGAGCAGAATAACAGTCCCAAGTTTATTAATATTTTAAATACAGTATCTATCTATATCTATCTATCTGTCTATCTATCTGTGGAAAGCAACATTGGGTTATTTGGTTTAGAATGAGAAGCTAAACTATGTACATGACAGTGGAAGACTCCCTTGTTCAATCCTGTGTCCTGAAATAAAAACAGACCCTTCCTTTCCTTCCATCAGTATCGTGACTTCAGAGCGTGATCACAACCTGTGAAATTACCTTCTGTGCTATACAGTCTCCTAGAGAGATCATCCCTGTTCTCACAGCACCTGAACAGTTCTAAACATATTCCACTATTTGCTTGCCAAAAGAGAGATGAAACCTGGTTTATACCCAAAGTTAGTTAAGATGTGTTAAAGACCTACCTCCTCCATGGCTCTGACAGAGATAGGGGAACCTCCAGACATTTCCCAAGCCCACACAAAACCCTACACAGGTCAGCATATACTGTGCCTTGTTGTCCCATTTTGGTCTGGAGTCTGCCTCTTCTTTCTCCAGGACCTCAAGTTCAGCATGGGAGGGTATCCTGTCCTCCAGGCCAGGATTGGGCAGCTTCAGCTTTACCATGTTTTAAATTCCCTGCCTGAAAGTGCTGCCAGTGAGGGGTAATGAGAAAGGCAGCTTGTCAGAACCCTGCTCAAAAAGAGAGCATCTATTTGCTGCCTTTAGCTATATATACTGAACCTTTGGCACTGGACTTGTAAGTGCAGGCTTGTGCTAAAAAGAAGCGTCAGCAAATCATTCAATTGACCAAGTCAGCTCTGACACTTATTAATGCTTTATCTGCCAAGGTTTTATGGAACAGTCTGTTCATCCAGTGGAATACATTGATTTCAGCTAATGTAATTCAGGAGATAATTTGACTATAAACCTTAATCACCTGTAAGGATATGTAACACCCCTTGCCACTCCCCTGTTTAAACTCACTTAAAT
Organism: Melospiza melodia melodia; assembly: GCF_035770615.1. Classification (NCBI taxonomy): domain Eukaryota; kingdom Metazoa; phylum Chordata; class Aves; order Passeriformes; family Passerellidae; genus Melospiza; species Melospiza melodia. Next base: position 109,520,700 of record NC_086194.1, on the reverse strand, counting down.
ACAAATATAGCTCTAGCAAATGAGGAATAGTGGGATTCCACTGGCCTCAGACTAAATATGGAGATTTCATATCATGTTTTACAGGGAAGATAAACTGATTGTGACTCATCATCACGTTCAGTTTCCAATTGTGTATGCCTACAGAATTGTATGTTTCATAATGAATGTTCCTCTGTAACAGATTGTACCCTACTAAACGTTCTGACCAAAAGGATGGAGTATAAAATTAGGGATTATAAAATCTGACCTTTAAAATCATAAGCATAATCTGCTTACCCCAACACTTCTAATCAGTACAGAACAAGGTCTGAAGAACGTCTTTTTTATAAACGGGCTTGAAATCAAAGGTCCCTTCACCTTTTCAGTGACCCTAGATATAGTGGTCAAAAAAAAAAAAACAACCCACTACTTAACAAATATCACAGATACTTCTCCTATCCTCTTTATTTCAGCACAATCATAACAACATTGTTCCCTTTGAACCTTGTTGTTTTCAAAAGATAAGTTACTTGTCACTGAAGACTATATGTAAAATCTAACACTGTATATGTAATAAGAAATGTTGCCAGCTGCAGGCTCATTGCAGTGATACAGGGTGGTCAAAGTACAGAGCTAGGAGAGGTCTTGTAAGTCCAGGCCCTGGAAAAAGAGGTGAACACACCACAGCATCCCTTTGCAATCTTGTCATGTTTGTTCAAAGTTGATTCCAGAGGCTGTTCGATATCTTTGGATAGAAAAGCTACAAAACCAAAAATCTTCATCCTTCACGAGGACAATTGCATACAGTAGCCCATATGGATTTTTCCTGGGTCTTGCAATAGGTATTACTATTTCCCTAATGTGAGCTGAAATATGTCTCAGTCTGCCTTTTTCAGGACCCTGTCAGGTCTGTGGATGTGCTATCTCCTGATTAACCACTGGAGCAGCAACTTGCTTCTCCTTTACTGATTCTGCTAAGGACTTCCTAGCTTGGCAGAACTTCCTTTTCTAAGCTGCTGAAAGCATATGTTTAATTTCACTCTGTTTCTGCTACTCCAATGCATTAAGCTGCACAGCTCTTCCTGAATGATACTATTACAGCATTCCCAATCCTTCTGAGAATGTGTCAGGAATATTTAATTACCATGCTACTGTTTTTTTGTCCTTAGTCATTAGTAGAAGAACGACAAAACATTCTTCCTAAACTGATCCTTCAGGATCTGCCTTAGCAGCCTCCCCTTAGACCATCTTTTCTTCTCTCAAGCAGAGCTTACTATCCTAATTAGATTTTTACCTAGTTCTTTGTTCCTGGAGTCATCACAGAATCACAGAATGCTTTGGAAGGCACCTTAAAGGTAATTTAGTTCCAACCTCCCAGCCATTGGCAGGGGACATTCCACTAGACCAAGCTGCTCACAGTCCCCACCCAGCTTGTGGATGGGTCATCCACAACTTCTCTGTGCAACCTGTCCCAGTGTCTCACCACCTTTGTAGTGAAGATTTTCTTCCTATTATCTAATCTACACCTACTCTCTTCAATTTTGAAGCCATTGCCACTTGTCCTATCACTGCACGCCCTGCCAAAAGTCCCTCTCTGGCTTCTTTGAAGACCCTTCAGGTACTGGAAGGTGCTCTAAGGTCTCCCTGGAGCCTGCTCTTCTCCAAGCTGAACAGTCTCAACTCTCTCAGCCTGTCTTCATAGAAGAGGTCCATCCCTCTGATCATCTTTGTGGACACCTCTGGACTTGCTCCAACAGGTCCACATCTTCCTTGTGCAGTGCCCCAGAGCTGGATGCAGGATTCCAGGTGGTGACTTACGAGCGCAGAGTACAGAGGAGAGTCACCTCCCTTGGCCTGCTGGTCACGCCTTTTTTGATGCAGAATTTGGTTGATTCATCTCCTGGGCTGTAAATGCACATTGTTGGTTCACATCCAGGTTTTTGTCCATCAACATCCCTTCTCTGCAGGGGCGCTCCCAGACCATTCATTGTGCAGTTCCAAGCACAAATACAGCCTATATTAGTGCTTGGGACTGCCCTGATCCAGGTGCGGCACCTTTCCCTTGGACTAGCTGAACCCCATTATGCTCTCATGTGCCCACTTCTCAAGCTTGTCCAGGTCCCCATAGATGGCATCCCATCCTTCTGTTGTGTCAATCGCAACACTGTGTTCATGCTATATCTTCTATTTAGTTCAATTAATACATCTAGTTGTGGTCACGTGGCAACTGGTCTACTGAAAATTTCTCTCTTCTAAGTTTCATGAGCAAGCAGCTTCTATCAGGATCCAAAAATTCAGTCCTGATTGCCTTACATTGAGAAAATCCTCCTTTCGAAGAATTTTATCTTGCTCTGGTAATGCAAGGTGCCAGTGGTTGTTAGTTATCTATCAGTTGTTAAATATTTGCAGAAGCAAATACGCTGGTCCAGCATCTAGCTCAGAAGTCTTTATCAGTGTAATAGCATGGCTAATGACCTTGGAAGGCACTGTGCCTTTTTCTGAAGGACTGACAGCACCAGCTACAGGGTGATCCTCAGGTGCTCGGAGGTGTTGTCTACATTGCCACCCTGTGGACTGGAACAGGCAATTGGGGCTGCCCTGCCCTGTCACAGTCACTTATTTATTCAACAGAGCCCTTTCCTGTGCTCCTCCTTCAAGAGATGCTAGGCTTATGTTTGGCAGGTCCCACAGGTCTATTAGGGCCAATAAATCTCTATGAAATTCATCCTTTCATGATATAGGTGACTACACAAGAAATGTATTGCATACTGCTAATTATAAATGTAGGATAAAATGGATCATACATTTAGATTGGATTACTTGTGTTAAAATATTTCTAATGGCACATTTGGTTTTTTTTGTCTCCTACTCCCACATTTTTAATGTACTACTTTTTCAAAAGTTAAAAAGGGCTATAAAAAAAGTAAGCCAACCTGTCTGTAAATAACACACAATTTTACAAAAACCCGATTAAAAGGGAAATATTATAAAAATGTTATAAAAATCCTATATTTTGCTGGAACATACATACACAGGCATTTGTGGAAGAATGTGGGCATACTCCTTTTCTTAGATGAATATGTCTTTCATCTCACAGGATGATGATGATGATGATGGTGATGATGATGTTATGAAAGAGTATGAGACGGTGGCAATAAATAAAAGAAATGGTAGCAGAAAGTTATTTGGGATATTAATCAAGGCCAAAGGAAGGATGGAGCCACTTGTTTCCTTTTGTAGGGCCAGGTCTGATCATAGTGTGGTACCAGCTGGGCCAAGGGACACCTGACCACAGGCAGCCCCCAGAATGCCATGGCAGGCTGGCTCACAAGGATGTTCCAGCTGGGAGAGAAGCTGTCCTTCCTCCCCTGGAGCTCAGGTGCAGCCTGACACACTTTACCTGCTGGGCAGCTGCTCCTGCTGTGACCTCCCTGTGACAGCACAGGCACCCCTGGGCCAGCACAGCTTCCTCCCAGCCCTTCAGGAAGATATCCCATACGGAGAAGGGCTGAAAGGTGCTTGCAATGAGGTGGGAGGTGATCTCTTCTTCCAAGTAACAAGTTACAGGACCCAGAGGAAATAGACTCAAGTTGTGCCAGAGGAGTTTTGGATAGATAGTAGGGAAAGTTGCTTCCTGGAGAAGGTGGCCAACCTTTGGAACAGGCTGCCCTGGGAAGTGGTGGAATCACCAGTCTTGGAAGTGCTCAAAAGGTGTGTGAATGTGGCACGTGGGGACACAGAAAGGTGGTGAACCTGTTTGGGAAAATGATTGGACTCAATGATCACAGGGGTCTTTTCCAACCTCAGTGATTCCACGATTCTGTGATTCCAAGGATGGGTTCTTCTCTTTCATGAGGGAGTGGAGGTGGCAGGCTGAAGGACCTGGCTGAAGTGCTTGTCTGCAGTGCCTGACCCTCGCCTTCCCCACCATGGAAGGAACCACAGCCACCTCCAGGATATGCACGGTGGTGCCAAGGGTGCCAGGAACCCCGCAGGTGCGGGCAGAGCTGAGCCAAGACAGACCAGGGCTGGCCAGAACTGTGGCAGCAGCTGGAATTGAGGTGGCAACTGCTCCATGTACAGTTTCCACCTCTGGAACTTGTAGTATTTCATCATACTGTAAAGGAGGATTTGAACAGAAAACAAGGGCTTATGCAGCTTGTCTTCTTTTAGGTGCAAATCCATCTGCTGACAAGGACAAAATCAGAACACCTGACAGAATTAGCAGGCTTTTGGAACATCCTGATACACGTGGATCACCAGAGTTAGCAGCAAAAATAAATTAAACAAAAGACTGGAATCCATTTCTAAAAACTGAAGTTTGAAGCTTTGGGTCCCAAAAGATTCAGCAGATACCTTGTGCAACAGCTTTCAGATCAACTTCCTCTGCACAGTTTCATAATAGTGTATTGATTGTTCCTATCTATTGTCACAATAAAACTTTTGAGATAATTTAAAAGCCAACTGAAATCTTGTACAGTTATGTAAAGCTGTGTGCAACTATGCTCCTGTGAGGAGCAGGGAGTTGGAAGTCATTCTGTGCTCCTTCCAATTCAAGATATTCTATGATTCTATGATTTTTCTGCCCTCCATTACAGGCTGCCTTGGGGCAAGTTTTTTAATCTGGATCCTGTGAAGGGGAGGACAAATAGGAAGAAGAAGGACAGGACTATTCTTTTGGAAAAAAAAGTCCTTTCATGTAAAGCCACTCATAAAAGCAGAGGCCACTGGCAATACACATTGTTTGCAACTAGGTTTCAGGTTGCAATCAACAGTTTCAGGCATGAAATGCAATATGATCCTCTCATTGTGAGTCTGTCATGCCTGCTATGACATAGGACAAATCTGTAACTCTCCAGGTATTTTCATCGTTGCTTGCAATATACCAGGCTGTTAGGATTAACTACATTATTTTCTGTCCTTTTTAGTATTGCAGCAGATACTGGAGTGAAATCTCTTAATTCTATAGCAATATCTTACCAACCCTAATCCCATTTTCTTTCCAGTCAGCTTCTACTTAGTAGTCAAAGCCTCATATAGCGCAATACAATTACTCTTGCTTGTGTAATGAGCCTAAACTGGAAAAGGATGGAAATATAAAGATAGTGGAGAAGGAGAAGGAGAAGGAGAAGGAGAAGGAGAAGGAGAAGGAGAAGGAGAAGGAGAAGGAGAAGGAGAAGGAGAAGGAGAAGGAGAAGGAAGAGAAGTTAAATGAAATAGTGTCTGTGACAGCCCATCCTTTAAAATAGGTGGTAAAAATGAAAAGTCCTTTTACAAACTGCCCATGAGTAACATTCTTGAACAGGTGTGCAAAAAAGGGGCCCCAGGCTCAAGAGCAGACTCAAAATCTGCAGCCTAGGGGATGATGATGACCATTTTAGAAAGGGAGATACACAGGCAAGATATTTCAGAGTTGCTTAGTTTTAAGGGTAGTAAACAATCACAGGTGGTCATGCAGTTTATCTTGCCAATAAATGATCTGTAAATCTTTAACTGGATCTAAGTTTTATGCTCTGTTGTTCTCAAACTCTTCCTGATAAGTAACCAAAAGGCACAGCTCTCACAGCTCCTCAGCTGGCATGATTGGATTACCTATGTGAGTGCTTGAAAGCTGCTGCCACCAGCCCACAGCAGTTCAAGCAGGAATACCTAAAGACTTTGGAGCCTAAATTTCTTCCCATGAGATTGTAAACTTCTACAGATTGGAGAGAAGTTCCAACTTGTGCCAACAAGTATCATTGCAAGGGAGAAATAAGGCAGCACTGAGCTGTTGGAACTCTGTCCCAGACTACTGGGAACACAGCAGAGGTAGGATGTCACACACAGTGACTTCCACATGCATCCCATTCTGGAGTAGTTTAATGGTGTCAAGAAGTTTTCTTCAGCAATCTAACATTCTGAGAAACTTTCAGTTTATGTTTATGATAAAAGTGGCAGTGTCCCTAGCCACAGAAAAATAAAAGGGAACAAGCTATGAACAGCATGTCTGGTGTAGTTCATTCAGAACTGAGCTGACACTGATGCCCATGTGTCCTTTTTCTCCTTTTTATCTCCCAGAAAGAGGCACAATCTTTATGTTTGTCTATACTGGTAGTTTGCCTAATATTTACTTCAGTGTATATATAAATATTTAACTGAAGCAATGTCAGCTCCAGCAGCAGCATCCTTTGTTGTTTTGTTCTTCTTTTTGACATCAGGGAGATAAATGTGCTGTCTTTAATATTTCACTATATGCAGTCAGAAGATCACTAAAATATTGTTTCCACCTTTGGACACATCTCACCTTTGGAATAACTTTGGGAGGAAATACAGCTAAGGAGCACAGGAGTAGAAATACTTTTGTGGACAGCACCAAATTGATCTCATGATCAGAGGGCTGGAATGCTTCTTCTATGAAGACAGGCTGAGAAACTGGGGATGTTCAGCCTGGAAAAGAAAATATTTGGGGAGACCTTACTCTAGCCTTTCAGTACTTCAAGGGGGCTTATTATGAGTAGGAATAAATTTTTAGCACGGCCTGTTGTGATAGGACAAGGGATAATGGCGTTATGCGAAAAGAGAGTTGGTTTAGACTAGACATAAGTTAGGATTTTTTTACAACAAGGGTTTTGAAACACTGGCATAGGTTGCCCAGAGAGGTGGAAGGTGTTTCATTCCTGGAAATATTCAAGGTCACGTTGGATGGGGCTCTGAGCAACCTGGTCTGTTTGGAGATATCCTTGCTCAATGCGGGTGAGTTGGACTAGATAAGTTTTAAAGGTTGTGCTTCCAACCCAAACCATTCTGTAGATGTCAGTGTCCCCCTAAATTTCTTAGTCAGTGAAGTGCTATTGCTTGGGATCTGTCACACCTCAAGTGTGTCTGCTCCCGCAGGCAGCAGAATATGTTGACAGTTGTAGATTGCTTCTTGCCATCTTCATTAAACAATGAACAGCCTTCTTTAATCGAGTTTGTTACGGTTTTCATTTCCAGTGCTGCAATATACGATGAGGTACTAATAGGTTACTGAACTACACCCAACCCCCTGTGCCTCCTGCCTTCGCACAGAGATCTGCCGCAGCACCCAGCTCAGTGGAGACAAGTTCATTCCTTTGGTCACCGAACACCTCGGCTTTGCTCACCTTTCTTTTATTACCCCCAGAGGTGTTTGGGCCAGAGAGCTCTGAGGTGGAGCATTAGGAGATGCGCTGCTCCAGCGCAGCCATGGGAACAGAGGATGCAGCTGCTGGCTGGAAGAGCCGTCAGCCACAAGGGGGAAGCAGCATCCAGCGACACGAACACCAACCACAGCAGCCGAGCATTTTGCTCTGACTGCGGTAAGTTTAGAGGTGAGGTATCTCACAAATATAAACCTGTTATGAACACAAGAGTGAAGGGGCATTTTCCCAGCAGCTGGACAGCCCGGTGATCTCGGCACAGCGCTGTTGGGGTGCATGACTGTCAACAGCTGACATCACTGATCTCACAATCCACCAGCCCTCCCCAAACTCTTCATCCACAGACTCCTTGTTTCCAGAAGCACATTTACTTTCAGTTTACCTTCAGTTTTTGTTGCAGCAATCACTCAGCTGTTTTGCTGTGAAGTGGCCCCTGCCTCATTGCTGGGCTATGCTAAATTTCAGTGAGTCACTTAGCACATCCATCTGCTGTCTCAGATAGGCAGTGACCAGGGAAAGCTCCTGGACCAGGCATTAAATTAATGCCCACTAAATGTGGCCCTTGGCATGCAAACCAGCAAAGCCTTCATATCCAGCTGCATCACAACTGCAACTATAAACTTGCGTCCTCTTTTCACAGCAATAACTCAAATATCTTTGATTTCACCACAGTACCTGAACCCTTGACCACTGTTTCTGCCTTGTATCCTCCATAGAGGAACACTCAGTTTTTTCATCCTCACACAGGAGTGCTCAAACCCAGGCTTTATAGAGCCAGAGGATGGGGAAGAATGTGCCAAATACAGATAGACTGAGAATCCTTTATTACAGAACAAGGATGGATTTCCAGAGTGTCTGAACGCTGTCCTAGAGCAGCTGGATTGCAGTTCTTCACAGAGAGCAGGAAGGTGATGGAAATGAAAAGCAGCTGACATGCAGAATGAGACATCTGAGGGATTCTGCAGGAGGGCAGAATATCCTACACAATATTCTGTTGAAGGAATGTCCCCAGTCTTTCAGAGGGATGGTCACCTTTAACCCCACATCTTTAGTTAATGCTCAGCACTTACCTGTTTAACAGTGTCCTTTCCTAAGAAAAAAACTTCATAACATATTCTTTTCTCAGCACCAAGACCAAAACTTTTTACATGCCAATTTAAAAAATTTACAATTTGGAAAGTCTGAATAAAGTAGTAAATTCCAGTTCTTCCACCCACCTTGCCCAAGTTATAAAACAGTGCAGAAATATTTAAAGGTTTTTATTAATTGTTATTGTTTAATAGCTGAGTGACAATTTTATAATAAAAATAAGTTCATTAAATACTTTGAAAACAAATTATTCTTGCATTCTGCATATGTATATGGGCAGTTCCAAACTATTAATCAATTCAGAACAAGTGCTGGGCAAGACAAAACTTACATTAGAATTTTCAGAATAACAACCTACAAAGGGGGAACATTTCAAAAATAAACTGCATTTCCATAAACATGAGTTTTGGAAGACACTAACAAGACCAGTGATTCTAAATCAGTTATACACTTTTAAAAAGCCTTCTGAAATTACCCGTCTGTCTTGACACAATGATCTTCAAAGTGTCCATGAACAATAGTTCAATTAGCTGTACAAATAAGTGACACATCTAAAAAAGAGAAAGTGAATACCAAACCTTTACTACATTGCATCCAGCCCTGTGCATTCAAGTGTGCAAGGCTTGAATGTACATATTCATACTGAAAAACCAGTATTTTACCCTTGATTACATTTTCTTTAAACATTTTGAGTGAAATGCATAACAAACTATGAAAAAATGAAAAAGCATAACACTTTTGATCTTTTAAGGCTAACTTACACAAATTCAAGGCATCAATCTCAAATACACTGGCACTGATTCACTGTCTGCTCTCAGTCAGCTGAGCAGCTCAACTGCCTGCAGGGACGTGTGAAGTGTGCCACAGCCCACATCCTGAAGGAATTACACATGGGCTGTTATCCAAACTAGTTTGTTCTCCTGGGCAATCAGACTGTGTGCCTGTGTCCAGCTGCAGCAGCTCGGCTCAGGGCATCACACATGATTAGCAACTCAGTTGTGTTCTCATCTCCCAACCCAAATATGCTTGGTACCCTGACAAACTGTGGCCAACAACATTCTGGTGTTTGTGATCTCTCTTTTTTCCTCCAAATTTGTCTCCTAAAACTGCATTAAAAGATCATAATGAAAAAAGGATTAATAAGTCAACACAACAGTACAATTAGTACTATCAAGGTGAGCAAAACCTCAACTGGAAAACCGAGTAGTTGGGAATCATCTATTCTGCTCAGGAATTTTGTTTCATGTTAGGTATTTCTACTTAGGAACTGGATTAAGTTGTGCATACTGTTTCAAAAGATTTATCTGCTGTCTTCTGTGCTCAGACTAAAATGAAACCAGGAGAAAACAGTAAGAGAAAACTCCACAACTGCAGGAAGATGGGCATTCACTTAGCTTGGATTGCTTCCAAGCCATGGTTCTGCATGATTGCCTAGTGCAAACACATTTGTCAAGTCCAGCCCTCAGTAAATAATAAACTGCTAATTAATGAGCTGACAACCTACCAGCACTAATCAAAGTCAAGTAACAGAGAAGACTAGATGTTATAAACACAAGGGTAAACACTGCCCCTTTGAGGTCTAAGACAGGATTAGAAAGGGAGAAGAAAAAAGTTCTTACTATTTTGAATACATGGCACGTTTGAAAAAAGGTGATTCCTACTGCTAAAGGACCCAAAGCATACTCAAAGTTCTAAGAAATTGAAATGCACTTGGTTTTAAAGCTTTGTTTGTTGTGGGATTTTTTAATCTTAATGTTTATTTTTAAATCTATTATTTCACTGTACTTATAATTTTATTTTTTACCAAATTCTTTTATTTTACTAGCTAAATTGAAAAGCTCCCTTTCTTAAAAGCTCACAAAGCTTGTGTATCTGTAGGCTTTCATGGCCATGTGTATGTAAAGTGGTGAACCACAAGCACAAAATTCCAGAGCTGCAGAAAAGGATATGTACTTCACTTCTGGGAGAAGGGAGGCAGGTGGAGAGAGAGCAGTGGCTACCAGTGCAGGCTGCATTTATGTTCCCATCTGCAAATAACAAACAGGATCTGCCCAAGGAACAGAGCCAGGTGCAAGGAGGTTCCTGCAAGCAACCCAGGAGGCAGCCAGTGCCCTGAGAGGCAGAAGCAGCAGCACAGGGACATCCATAATGGTGGCACATGCTTGGGTTACAACTAAAATCTTGACTGAGGAAAAAAAGAAGTATTCTTAAGGTATATCCAATATATGAAAATATAACTTTCAGTTTATACATTCCCTAGAATTTGATAATGAATCCCAAGTGCCAATGAGACATCAATCTGTTTCTTTATGTGTTATTTGAACTAGCATCTTTTGGATGTTTCATTCATAAAGCACTATTTGTATATCAAGCTGGAAGACAATGCAAGACTGACTAGTCTGAAACATGATCAATCTATTCCACCCTCAGAATACTTCCACATACACTTACACACTCACATACATTCACACACATATATGTGTGTATATATATATATATATGTATATATTTATATATATATATTTATATATTTGAACCCACAGACATGAAAGATTTACATGTCACGCAGGTGGCTCCAGCACCATCTGTCCCAAACACCTGCCTCAAAATCAGTCTTGCTTAAACACATTTTTAGAAAATAATAGTAATAAAAAAGACAGTGTTGAGACACCATGTAAAATGTCAGAGATAAGGAGCACAACACGCTACCACACTTGGGGAGACAAATGACCATTCTCTGTTGCTTGAGTGTGACCATCAACGAGGCAAATCCCTCTAATTTGAGTTCTGTTTTGCTGCTTCTGACACGTGGGGAGTTGGCATATCTCTGTACTGCAACACACACACTCTCAGGGAGTTCAGGAGCATGCACAGCTCACCAGAGCATCTGCTGTTAGTGAGAGGAAAGGCACCAGCACAGCACACATCCCATGCAAACACAAGTGCAAGGAGGAGAGACGGCAACACAGCAGAAGAGTTTAACAGCTTCGGACTACAACTGTGATTGTCCCTACCATGCATGGGGATCACATGGAATCCCTCTGCTTCCCCTACTTAGCGTTTTCCTAGCAAGGCCTTTTCCACCCTCTTGTACTTCTGCAGCTCAACAGCTAGTTCCCAGTATCTCAGATACAGCCACATAAGCTTTCCATTTTGACTTCTGGTTCTGTTCAGCACACTGCCACAGTAGTTATCATGTTTGAAAATATCTTGTAAGCCACTCTCCACATGTAAAGACACAGCAACAGGATTAGTTGCTGCTTTAACTAGCAGATTTTTCTCTATTTCTAGTCTCTGACTTCTGGGTACTACAAGACTACAGTAGATGTCCTGTCTTTCCTTCAGTCCCTCTTCAAATTCTTTCAGTAAAATATTGGCTCTCTGCTGCCACTCTTCTTCCTTTGCCAGGCAACTCTGGTACAAGGAACCTTCTGCTCCAGAGTGCAAAAAGACTTGTTTTTCTCTCTCCAACTTCTCCTGCTCCTGCTCTAGGAGCCTCCTCTCTTCCACCAGTTTGCGGCTCTGGGACACGAGCGCTTCCCGGTAGCTCAGGGTCCTGTTGCGTTCCTTCTCCAGCTCCACCTCCAGGTGAGCCACAGCGCGGCGGTTCTCCGTGATTATATCCCGGTATTTGCCTTCAAGGTCTCGTTGTAAAGCTGACTCTTTCCTGTAGTACTCTTCTTTCTCTTTTTCTATTTCTTTCTGACATTCTCTGGTCCAGATCCAACCTATCACACATAAATAATATTTCAGATGCAAGTGTAACATGTAACAGTGAGGGGTGTGATTAATTAGCTGTGCCTGAAATGAAGCTACTAAGTGGTAAAAAGACTTTCTTTCCTGCCCTTCGCTTCTATTTACATGTCCCCACAAAATGTATTTCTATGGTCCCTATTTCACAGTGAGTCACTTTACATGATCATGCTTTCTGTGAAATAAAATACCTCTACTCTTTTATCGTCTACACTGGCACTACTTAGATTAGAGAAGGAAAATAAAGTAATGGAGAAACAAACTGGAGGTTTCCGATGTGGATACTGCATGGAGAACTTTCCAGGCCCAGTAAATAAATACATCACCAACATCTGGTGTTGTTATCTCTGGGCTCTCCAGCACATCCTGCGTCCATTTTCCTTGAGAGAGCTTTGTATACTGGATATTAAATATTATTAATCCATATTATTAAATATGGATTCATCTCTGTGTGTTGTGAAAAACGCCAATCACTTGTTTTTAAAATTTTAAAAGTTTAATAGTAATAAAATGGCTATAAAAATAGTAATACAATTAGAGTAATAGTAATTTGGACATAGTAATTTGGACAATTTGAATTAGGACAATATGAGACAATAGAGACAAAGAGTTACGGATGTCCAGGTACCTTTTTCAGGGCATCACAAACCCGAAAAAGGACTAGAGGATCAGGATCCACATTAACAGAGGATTAACCCTTAAAAACAATAGCCTGTTAGCATATTCATACACTTCATACATGATGCATAAATTCATTCAAATACAGGATTCTGTCTGGTCATTGTCAGCTTCTTCCTCTGAATCCTAACAGCGCCTTCGAGGCGGGAAGAAGTTAGTTTCTTCTGATAAGAGAGCAATGAATTCTCTTTCTCTGAAAGATTTAGTTGTCCTGGGGCTGCCATCTCGCTGCAAGTCCTTTCTTTAAAATAAGTATCCTGCACAGCATAGTTTCCATTTTAACATTTTTTATAACCTAAAACTATATTTAACGCACTACTTAAGAGAATTAATACAGCGTTACTTTCTAACACAACGCATATAACATTCATTTTAGTATTTGCGAAAAGTCAATCACAAAATACGCATTTTTCTCAGAGTGAAAGGCGGTCTATCCCTTAGCGCTACCCACAGCGCAGGCTGCGTACAGCGCTACAGGCAAGGAGGGGCGGTGCCCAGGCGGGGCATGGCTCCAGGAGCCCCTGGGGCCGGGCTCCCAGCGCTACTCACGGAAGGCGGCCAGGCCCAGCATGGGCACCAGCAGGGCGTAGTTCCAGCGGCTGCCGTCACCGCCGGGATCGCGCCGATTGGGCAGGATGTTCCAGTTGGGAGGGTCATTTAAGTTATTCATGAAGGCACCTGCGATGCACAGAGGGAAGACGCGGCCTCAGCAGCGCGCAGAGGGGCGGGGGCCGCTCCCGCCGCCACCGCCTCCTCCCGCTGGGGGACTGGGAATTGTGCCCCAGCCCCTCGAACGGCGGCCCCGACACTTGGGGGCTTGGCCGCGCCATGAGTGGCAGCCCCGGCCGCGACACACCGCGCCGGGCCCATCCCCGCTCCGACTCCCGTGCCCTTTCCCATTCCCGTTCCCGTTCCCGTCCCGCTCCCCCCACGGCGGGACCCCCACGAAGGAGCCCGGGAGTGCGCGAGCCCCTGGCGCTGCCACTCACCTGTCGGCCCCGCCCCCTCCCGGCCCGGCCCATCAGCCGGGAGAAAAAGGGGGTGGACAACAACGGGGCTGGCCCGAGCCTGGAGTGCTGCCGGACGTCCGTCCCCGCCCCTGCCGGGCGCTTTTTATTCCATTAACGCCGAGGGCCAGAGGCAGCCGTGAGCAGCATCTGAATTCCGCCGTCTGGAGCTGCCGAGCGGGCTTTCTGTCCTAGAGGGACAGTACGGTCTTTCCTTCACCCTTCTGTCCGAATCTCGTGTCAACCAAATGGTCTTTCCCACAACTTCATGATTCTGGCCTGTTTATTACGCAAACTTTCAGGCGCTGTCAGAGAGTCAAAGAGGCTGAATCTTACAGTATTGTTGATCACCAGGGAGAAATAACGGCAGTAACACAATTGTAGTTTTCGAGTTTTAAAAAACGTTCTTTACCCTCGAAACAGGAGCTGTTTATTAATCTTCCATCACGCAGCTCTTGGGCGGGGTGGGATCGCTCTGCGGGGCTCCCCCTCGCGGCACTGTTGGTCTGTCCCGCCGAGCCCCGCGCGTGCGCCCTTCACGCCCGCTCCCCCCTCCCCACACCGAGTCTGCGGTGCGTGATGGCGGCGGCGGCGGCGGCTGCGCGGGGGCTGGCGAAGCGCTGGCTGCGCCCGGCCGCGGCTTCCCGTGCGGTGAGTCCTTGTCCCTGCCCTTTTCCCTGTCCTTTCTCCTGTCCATGCCTTCTTCCCTGTCCATGTCCTTGTCCCTGTCCTTGCCCTTATTCCTGTCCTACTTCCCCGCCGGCGGCGGCCCGGCTCCGCTGTCTCCTCCGTGACCTTGACTCGCCCGGTGATCTTCCCACCCCCGGCAGGTTCGGTTCCTCCAGTGCTATTTTGGAGCGGCACCGACCGCGCATTTCGTGTCCGGGGGGCAGGCAGGTTCCTGGGAGTAGGTGGCTGTGGGCATGGCTGGGCCGCGCCTCCCGGCTCGGGAAGCGAGCGCCGTAGCCTGAGGCCCTGGCGGGGTTTTGAGGGAGGCAGCGGGAATGGGATGTGCTGGGGAAGCGCCCTGCGGGAGCCTCGCAGGTGCGGTCCGAGCTCCGGCATGGAAAGCTCGCCGCAGACTTATTCTGTATGGGCAAAAGTGCGCACAGGGAGACCAGGGAAGTGATTGTGCTCCTCCTGTACTCGGCCCTGCTGAGGCCACACCTCGAGTGCTGTGTTCAGTTCTGGGCTTTCACTTCACGAAGGACATTGAGGTGCTGGAGCGAGTCCGGAGAAGGGCAGTGAAGCTGGTGAAGGCTCTGAGCACGAGTCCTGTGAGGGGCAACTGAGGGAGCCGGGGGTGTTAAGCCTGGAAGATGGGAGGAGGTTTAGGGGGGATTATAGGGTTTATCACTCCCTACAACTGCCTGGGCAGAGGTGACAGGAAGGGAGGAAATGGCCTCAAGCTGCACCAGGGGACGTTCAGGTTGGCCATCAGGAAGAATTTTTTCACAGCGAGGGTGACTAGACATTGGAATGGGCTGCCCAGGAAGGTGGTGGAGTTACCATTCCTGGAAGTGTTTGAGGAAAGGATGGATGTGACACTTAGTGCCATGGTCTAGTTTACGTGCTGCTGTCTGGTCATTGCTTGGACTCGATGGTCTCAGAGACATTTTCCAGCCTAATGCATTCTGTGATTCTGGACGTGTGTGGGAAGTATACTTCCCACTGAGTATACTCACTGTATATCTGAGTTGCTTGAACCGGGCTGGTGATTGTGCCCAGAAAGGGCTGCTGAGGAGTCTGGCAGGTTTGTGTTAGGAAATGGAAGTTGTGCATGAAGGCTTCTTCTTCTCCATGGTCAGGTGGGAGTTTTCAGTTTCTTCCCACTGTTCTCATCCTGCATGCCCATAACAAGCTTGGGATTACAAAAGTGGGCTGTAATTATACTTGTGTTACAAAGCAAGTGCAGAAAAGACAATTGCAGAGAGAGGGAAAGCTTTAAAGAGTGTCTCCATATTTTAAGTGGCAGTGAGCTGGCCTTTATTGAACCTTTGTTTCTAAAACGGCCATGATCTTCCTGATGGCCTAAAAAAATCAGGATTACTGCAGTCAGTGTTTCCTTCAGACGTAGTGTGACATCTTTTTCTGCTTTGTGGGTTTTTGTTTGAAAAGCCTGGTAGCTCAGCAGTGTGGAGCAGGGAGAGAGCAGCTGCCTGGAGCAGAGTACTGGTGGAGCTCCTTGTGAATAGGTGATAGGAACTGATCTCCTTCCAAGGTGATTGCAGAAACCAGAGATAGCAAGTGTGATGACGCAGTAGATTTGCTGTTATGCAAGAAGATAACTTTGAGGAAGTTGGTATGAGAAATGATAAAACTAGGTTGAGGAAAGTGTACTGGAGTTCACTTCAGAGATTCTGGAAGAGGTGCACATTTGGGGAGGGAAGAGGCACTTGTAAGCATATTGTAGAGTGGGGACCATGAATGTAACAGCTGCAGATATCACTCCAGTGCCTTTTAGGTTATATTTCAAATAGGGACGTGCTGATGTCACTGGACAGGTCCCTGATGTGGCTGTGTGTTGCTGCTCTCAGTAATCATACATGCTGAGTTAGGCTTGTTTTTTGAACTGTGTGAAGAAGGAATACCAGATTCTGATACCTTGGAGAGGTGGAGACTAATTCTTATCAAAGCAAAGACTGCATACTCAGTAGGTTTGGGTGTGGTGTTTGTTGGTTTGGTTTTGAGCAAGTCAGGGGGTAGGAAGTGACATCAGGAAGGGTAAAACTTGCATCCTTGTGCTAAGTTTATGTATTAATAAGTAGTTCTAAATTGGCCACTAATTTCATAAAGAATAAGAGAAATATTTTTCGGACTTTTGAAGCAACAGTCAGCTGGAAGAGCATTCCCTACAGCCTTTTTTAATTTTCAGTACTATGACCACCTGAAATAATTCAAATTCTGAGGATTAGTTGACAGGAGAATAATTTTCCATTACTTCCCATGGCTCCCACAAAGCTTCATCTTTGCTTAATTATGAAAGAACCGCGAGAATACTTCAGCATTAATTGCAGACACATTCTTCTGTGGATGCAGCCTGAGGCAGGTCTGAGGTGCTGGTCACTGTTGCTGGAGTCCATAATGGATAGTCTGGAACACCTTGTTAACTGCAGGCTGTTCTCTCATCAGTCAAACCTTTTTTTGATTATATAGCATGATTATAGGAAAGCCAGAACTGCAGTGCAGGTAGCTGTAAAATCCATTAATACTCTTGTGTGTGTGCTACCAGGGGTGAGTGTAGATTTGTCATAAGTGTGGGGTAGCTGAGAGTGCTGTAAGTCTGTCCTGTGGAAACATTTGTTCCATGATGTTCTCTTGGTTTCTCTCCGTAGTGGCCAGCAGCGTGCCAGGCTCCCGCACGGACCTTGCACTTCACAGTGTATGGGAAGAAAAACGCCTCCACCAAGGTGTCTGACTCGGTACGTCTGTGCTGCTCGTGTTGTGATTCACTCAAGCACTCAGTGCTTCACAGGCATGAGGCTTTTACTGGAGTGCTGTGTTCAGGTGCTTTGTGAGACTGAGGTGCTGAAGTGTGTGGCTCTTTTTAATGACAGTTTCCAAGCAAGAGAGTATTTCAGATGTGGCAATTGCTGCAAAACTCTGTTGACAACATTATACCTATCCTGCTTGTGTTTTTATGAAACTTTTTTGACTTACCTTGAACTATTTTGATCATAACAAAGTGATTTATTTTTCCAGATCTCTACACAATACCCAGTAGTGGACCATGAGTTTGATGCAGTTGTTGTGGGTGCAGGAGGAGCAGGTCTGCGGGCTGCCTTTGGTTTGTCAGAAGCTGGGTTTAACACAGCCTGTGTTACCAAGCTGTTCCCCACCCGCTCCCATACTGTTGCTGCACAGGTGAGAAATGAGGCAGAGCAATGTTTAAAAAATGCCTGCTGTCAGAAAGCTGATTTGGATGTAATCATAAAATGGTTTGGGTTGGAAGGGACCTTAGGTGTTACCCAGTTCCAATGGCCCTGGCATGGGCAGGGATTCCACACATTAGATTAGATTGCTCAGGAGCCTATCCAACCTGTCTTTAAAAACTTCTAGGAATGGGACACCTGAACATCTTGTTTCAAGGCCATGCTCCTTATTTATAAATATCTCATATTTAGTTGAAACATTTTTAGAGGGTAGTATTTAATAAAATCACAGGATCTGTAAGTTTGGGAAAGACCTCCAGGATCATAAGAGCTTAACCATGAACTTGTAACTGCCAGACTTCATATTAGGTAGCAGGTACATTTCATTTTGCTTCCAAACTAATGCCATTGCAAGACACATTTTTTTAATCTCACTTGCAGTTGTTCTTAAAACCTTTATTTCCCCTTATGTTTTTATTTCATTATACTGCCTCTTTTTTCTTCCCCATTTCTAAACATTACCAAAATGCAGTGCTGCTTCTCTGCCTGAAGTGTGGCTGTGATTCACTGCATTACAGAAAAAAAGAAGGACAAGCCATTGTGAAACTGAGGAGTTTCACAGCCACAGTAAATCTGGCTTGACTATAGTTCTTGTACACAGGAGCATATCTGGTATGTGGTTTTTAATGGAAATGTGGTAAATCTACAAAAGCTGTATTTGAGTAATGTAATTCCAGGAAAATGGGTTTTCATTTTCAGGGAGGTATCAATGCTGCTCTGGGGAACATGGAGGATGATAACTGGAGGTGGCATTTCTATGACACGGTGAAGGGGTCGGACTGGCTGGGTGACCAGGATGCCATACACTACATGACTGAGCAAGCCCCAGCTGCAGTGATAGAGGTGAGACTCGTGGGATTTGATGTCAGCTGTAGTTATAAATAACACAGGCTGGCTTCCAAGGAGATCTCCTTAAAATAACTCGTTTGTTGTGGTGCCCAAGAGTTTCTGATGCTTGTATTTGCGTTCAACAGCTGGAAAATTACGGGATGCCCTTCAGCAGAACTGAAGAAGGAAAAATCTATCAGCGTGCATTTGGTGGACAGAGTCTTCAGTTTGGAAAAGGAGGACAGGCCCACAGATGCTGTTGTGTTGCAGACAGGACTGGACATTCACTCTTACATACTCTGTATGGCAGGGTAAGCAGTTGTGAAGTTAACTTGGTTAGGGTTTTTATGTTTACATTTACTGATTTTTTTTTTCCCCTTCTCCCCCCAAAGTTTGAAAAAAGATAAACCTAAACCAAACATGTAACTGGTCACATACAAGTGAGGATTCCAGGGAATGGCTTATAGGAGTTCTGGGTTATCTTCCTTCCTGAGGCAATGTGGAGGGATGAAGACAATAGATGCTAATTAGTACATTAGTACAGTGTCACCTTTGTGGTCCGGACTAGTTCTGCACTGTTAGTACTTTTTGTCTGTTGACTAGACCCAATGAGAATTTATGTAAACTTTGCCCCAAAGCCCTTTTTTTTCAAAAATTTGACCCAGCAGCATTGGGGAACTCTGAAAGAGGTACAAGCTAGCATTTTTTTTTCACTCATCTTCAAACTGGGAGGAGGGGGAAACAAGGTGTAAATGAATTAAGGCCTCCTGTGCATTCCTGAGCTTATTCTGTGGCAAATAAGTGACTAGTGTTCCAGCATGTCTGCCTGTTAATTCTACAAACCATAATTGAGGGAAGTGCTGGCTGCTTGAAAATGTTGGTGAGCTGCTTGCAACCAGCAATCCAAGTACCTGGTAGCTACTGTTTTTTATTTACTTGGTAGCCAGCTAATTGCTCTCCTCCAGGCTGGCGGTGTGTGTGCTGCTGCAATACAAATGCTCTGTGCTGCCAAACACTGCTCTGATCCCTGAGGGCATGAAAGAATGCTTGACTCGGTGCCTGCTGCTCCTGCTGGTTTATTGGGCTCCTGGAGGTGTTTCTCATTTCTCTGGGAGAGCTGAAGTGCAGCACTGCTGCTGGCTGATGTGTTGCCAAGTGTAGACTGAAATGACAAGTCCTGCTGCCTAGCTCCTGACTGCTCAAAATTCAGTGCTTTTGCCACTACTTGTGTCTTTTAAAGCTAGAACAGATTAATTAACAAATTCTTTAATAAACTGTTATGAGGAAACTGTGTTCCTTGAGAGTTGGTGGGGATGTTTTTTATCTTGATAGAGCCCATGTGCATTGACAGTTTTGAAGAGAGGTTTCCTCAGTAAAAGTTCTTCTGTAATTTTCCTCCAGTCTCTACGATACGATACAAGCTACTTTGTTGAGTATTTTGCCTTGGACTTGCTCATGGAGAATGGAGAATGCCGTGGTGTTATTGCCCTCTGCATTGAAGATGGAACCATTCATCGTTTTAGGGCAAAGAACACGGTCATTGCCACTGGGTAATGTAACGTTTGTGGTGAAGGACCAAAACTGGGGAGTGGTAGCAGCTGGAAGTTTGTGTGCTTGTGCTTGGACATGTGTTTGGATTCAGTGTGGAGAAGATGCAATGTCAGAACATAATGTGTAGGTTCATTCCCCCTACACTGAGAGGAATATAACTGAATTCAGTCATTCCCTCTGAAAAAGGCACATGTTAATTTTGTGACCAAGTATAAATTTGGTATGAGGTCTAACTTTGAATTCTAGAACAATGATGTTAAGTAAGAATGTGTAACAGTAATATACATGATTCAGATGGTTTTCAATTTTTAAAACATGCTGTTTAAAACAGACGTTTTGGCAATGCTGCCAACATGTCTGTCTGTAGAGTTCTGAATTTCCTGGAGGAAACAGCTTTTGTCAAAATTCCAGAGATTCTATTTCATTAAAGTACTGCCACTGTAATTCTAACTGTTTTAGGATAAAATTATCTTATTATGAGTGTAACTTAACATTACTGGGTTGCAAAGTTTGTATATGTTTGTTAGAATGCTATATGCATTAGTCTTCTGCTTCTTATGGCACTCTCCTGTCTATTTCAATATGAAAAATATTTATAAATGCATCTGTGAAAAACATACTTATAAATTAATTTATAAAAGGTTGCCTGCATAATTTGTCTTTCTGATGTATTTTTCATGCTTGTGTACTTTGAGGTACATGGAATATGTGACAACCAAGTTTTTAAATCTAAGAATATAAAACCAGGACCATATGGACAATCTAAACCATCCTTATAAGCTATTTTTATAAAACTGCTAGTGATTGTTCAAATGAAACTGAATGGTATGGATTGAGAGAACTTTCTGAGATAATACTTTTTTTTTCTGGCAGAAAGGCTTCTGATATTAACCTTACAATCCTGCTTTGGCATTGGTTTTCTTTTTCTTCAACCTTCTATCACCAGCCATTCTTCAAGTATGGTTGAGCAAAACTGAGCTAAACCAGTTTTGTTTTCTTTTGGCTGAAATACTACAGGAGATGATAAAACTTAAGCTCTTTTCTTATTAACCCTTTCCACTATTGTGCAAACAGCATAGCTAGTTATATGTTGTAGTGATGTTTTAATTTTTCTCCCTGTTAATTCTTTTTTAACTTCTGTGTTCTGCAGTGGGTATGGCCGCACTTACTTCAGCTGCACATCTGCTCATACCAGTACTGGTGATGGCACTGCCATGGTCACACGAGCTGGGCTCCCTTGCCAGGACTTAGAATTTGTGCAGTTTCACCCTACAGGTATCGACTATGAAATAGTGCTTACAACATTATTTTTAATGAGTTGAACAGATTTTTTATGTTGTTTTAAAATGTCACAGAATTACACAATATGCTGAGTTGGAAGGGACCCATCAGGTGCATCGAGTCCAACTCCTGGCCCTGCACAGGACACCCCAAGAATCACACCATGTGCCTGAGAGCAGTGCCCAAACACTTCTTGAACTTTATCTGGCTTGGTGCTGTAACCACTCCCCTGGGGAGCCTGTTCCAGTGTCCAGCCACCCTCTGGGTGAAGAACCTTTTTCTTATATCCAATCTAAACCTCCCCTGACACAACTTCAGGCCATTCTCTTGGTTCCTACCATTGATCACCACAGGGAAGCCATGAGTGTGTCTGCCCCTCCTCTTCCCCTCACACGGAACTTGCAGACTGCACTGAGGTCTCCCTTCAGTCTCCTGCAGGCTGAACAGACCAAGTGACCTCAACTGCTTCTCATTCAACTTCCCCTCAAGGCCCTTCACCATCCATGTTGCTTTCCTTTGGACGCTCTCCAATAGTTTAATGTATTTCTCATATTGTAGCACCCAAAAACACCCCCAGCACTGGAGGTGAGGCCACCCCATTGCAGAGCAGAGAGGGACAATCCCCTCCCTTGCCTGGCTGATGCTGTGCCTGATCCCCTCAAGGACATGCTTGGCCCTCCTGGCTGCCAGTTCACTGCTGACTCATGTTCAAATTGCCTTTGATCAGAACCCCCAGGTCCCTTTCCATGATGCTGCTTCCCAGCATCTCCTTCCCCAGTCTGTCCATGCATCCAGGGTTGCTCCATCCCAGGTGCAGAATCCAGCAGTTCCCTTGCTGTACTTCATGCAGCTGGTGATTGCCCAGCCCTCTTAATTTGTTGGGGTCTCCCTGCAGGGCCTCCCTGCCTCTGATGGAATCAACAACTTCTCTGAGTTTTGCAGTGTGTGCAGACTTGCTCAGTATCCCTTAGAGTCCTGTGTCCCAGTCATTTATGAAGATGTTGAAGAGCACAGGCCCCAAGACAGAGCCCTGTGGAGCCCCACTTAGAGACAGGTTACCAGCATGATGTCACCTCAAGCATGATGGGCTCAAGTCAGTTTCCACTTTTCTGCAGCATTTGAGAAGTTGCTTGTGACATGTGCTTAGACTTGCCTGCAGCTGTTGTTGAATATAAATTCGAAAGTAAGACCTGTAATGTGGGAAAGGTCTCAACTGTTCTAATTTAAAGACCAGTGTGTAATATTTTGAGGTGTTGTCCTTACAATACTAAGGAAGAGGTTTTATGATTACAAGCTGAAACTACCTCTTAAACTTACATTTCCATTGTCCTTAATATTTTAAGGGGTTTCATGTTAGAAACAATAGCAATGGGATAGGTGCAAATGTTAGGGAATTATATACTAGCACCTTCAGTGAAGTGAGGTAGTTGAAGTTAATGTATATATATAGAATTGTGGTTTTCTAGCATGTGATCATTATCTGAACTGTAGATAACAGTGATCACAAACTAGATTTGTAGCTAATTAAATGCTTCATTTTAACTCATGATGCAATTTTTGTAAATGGTTTGTATAATTTTACAATGTTACTGTTATATCATAGAGATCCAATGTTCCCTTGGTCTTAAAGTTTTTCTGGTTAAATAAGCTTCACTGCTTGTATGATAATTCTGTAGCTTTTAAGATAATTATCAAGTGAAGTGCACGAGTTAAGTTTGCATTTTTGTTTTCTGTGATGACCAATGCTGCAGAATAACAGACAGGCCTTCCTTCTCTAAAATAAAAGGATGCCAAGTAAGCTCTTATGTTCCGTGGGATTTGAAGCCACCTTGTCTTGTACTACTTCAACACAGAAGAGGGAACAACAATGAGCAAATGGACCTTGAAATAATTAACTTCTGGTTTATTAAAAATCTTAAAATAATTGCTGAAAGTCTGCAAGGTCTTAATAAAATTCTCCTGATATATTGATAAGTGCAGATCACTTCCAGTTTTAATATTTGAAATTCTGTGGGTGTTTCAAATCAACTTGCTTACCTTTTGGAAAGAGTGTTTAAAAGGAGTAACAGCATTTGAGGGACAGTTCCTAGATGTATGATTATGGTGGAATAAAATAAAACAGGGGCTTTGAGAAGACCTTGTTTATTCAGTGTTCATCCTGATTGTGAAGCTGTGTGGAGAAACCTCCTTTGATGGTGTTTTCATTCTTGAACAGGTATCTATGGGGCTGGCTGCCTTATCACAGAAGGATGTCGTGGAGAGGGAGGTATTCTGATCAACAGTCAAGGTGAAAGATTCATGGAGAGATATGCACCTGTTGCCAAGGATCTGGCTTCCAGGGATGTAGTGTCTCGTTCCATGACCATAGAAATCCGTGAAGGAAGGTTAGTTAAATGCTCTTCACAAAGCTGCAGAATGAACTCTTAGTCATGCTAGACTGTGAAGTGCAATAGTTCATTTGATAAGCACATGGTAATTCTTGAGAGTGAGCTTTAATGACTGTTAAGCTGATCTCTGTGTGTAAGGCAGAAAATCTTTCTTGTTAATTCCTAATGATACTGACAGAGAACAGATGATGTTAAGAGTCTCCTGTTTGAATTCAGTGTGTCTAGAGACACTTGCTCAGACAAGCTTAATGTATATGCTCTTACTACAAACAAAATAATGTGGTGCTGTTCTCTTGGCTGATTACCAAGTTTTACATCTTTCTGCAGAGATGTAATAGTTGAAAATCTTAAATAATGTCAATTCTGTGAAAAGGAAGCTGAGGGTTGGAAAATGGCCTCAATTCATCCAAGTGCCACAGTCTAATTAAATATGCTAGATATTAATTTTTGTCAGATAACATTTGAAAAAGGACCTGTTTATTTTCACAAATGGAACAAAGCGGATTAGAAATGCTACTAGTGTTTGTAAATTCCTGTTACGTATTCCAGTGGGTTTTTTTTGCTAGGGGCTGTGGTCCTGAAAAGGACCATGTGTACTTGCAGTTGCACCACTTGCCCCCGCAGCAGCTGGCCACCCGTCTGCCAGGCATTTCTGAAACAGCCATGATATTCGCTGGAGTCGACGTCACTAAAGAGCCTATCCCTGTCCTGCCTACTGTGCACTACAATATGGGAGGGATTCCCACTAACTACAAGGGACAGGTGAGGAATACACGTCACTTTTGGGCTGTATTTTCATCATCATACTAGGAAATTCCTTTCCAAGTAGAAAAGCATTAAGAATGTTTTTTTTATAAATGTGAGGATGATTAGTACAATTTTTAATAATAATATAATAATGATGTCAGAGTACTTAAAACACACAATCTTTTTGGTTTTTTAGAATAACTTGATAACTATGTTCCAGTCCATCTAGAGATGGGAGTTCCAAGAAACATCTAAAATGAAATTACTGACAATAATTCTCTGTTAGTTGAACTGAGAATAATAGAATTGAGCATTGATCAAAGTAGGCTTCTGTTGCATTCTGTAGCATGAGTTAATGTGTATTATTTCTCTGTAGTTCATGTAATCTAAACACCAAAGCAGATTCTCCAACTGACAGTAGTTGGAAATCAATGTGGTGGTGTCACCTGAATTCTTCTCTTCGTGTACTTGTTAAATTTCAGTGTAAAATTTTGCCTTAGAAGCATGTGCAGATCAAACTGCATTTCTGACTTGCAGCAGAATTGTGGTGAAACAGAACTATGCACTCTTCATAAGAATATGTAAGGAAACCTTGGGGTTTAGCCCTGTCTGTATTTGCATACAGATGTAAATCTATGTATTTGCATACATTTCTCCTTGCCCTTTAGAGCTAAGGTAATTCCATGTTTAGAGGCAGAAGAAACTTTAGGTGGCTGTGTCCCACCCTTCCATGCACGTGGCCCTTGCAGATGAGGAGGTTAGCGCTGTGTCCAGGTGTTTTCCATGGCTGAGTACAGCGTGTGTGCCGTGGCAGGTGATCACACACGTGGATGGACAGGACAAGGTGGTGCCTGGCCTGTACGCCTGCGGGGAGGCGGCCTCTGCGTCCGTCCATGGCGCAAATCGACTCGGAGCAAACTCCCTCCTGGACCTGGTGGTCTTCGGTCGTGCTTGTGCCCTCACTATTGCAAGTACATGCAAGCCTGGTAAGTCTCACTTTGCTAGAGACATTTGCCTTTACGATGTAATTTCTGCCCAACAAAGAGATGTTTCTGCCTGATTCAAATTTAGAGTGATACTCATAGGCTCTTACTTGTTAGAAAAGGAAGAAATCGGTGTTTATGCTTTTGGTAGGCATGTTCTGTGCCAGGCAAATGTTTTGATGTTACTATTTGCTTTGTAATTGATCCTTTGAAAACTAGAATTGGGCCAGTGCTGTTGGCAACAGCAGTTATGATTTTTGACAAATTAACACAGACTATTGAATGTGAAGACTATATTTTCTACATACTGCACCATCTTCTACATCAAAATGTAATCTGTCTTACACTTGGCACTTTTGTGTAGTGAAATTTGCTGCCACCTTGCTGACTTATTTATAAGAAGGACTGATGTGCAAGTGGTGAGAGAGGAATACTAAAAACTGCAATATCTCATTCACTGGATTCTCATTGCTGAATCTTATATATTTTAAAATAATCTGGTTCAGACACAATTGTTGACCTGAGAAAACAAAGAAGCAAGCCCTCCCTTCCAACCCCCAACAAAATACTGGATGTGGCAGTTACGTTGCCAGAGCAGCTGGAGTTCACAAATAGTCATCTGTTTTCTTACTGCTTAATGTCCAAACTGCACCAGCTGCTGAGATTGATGATTCCTCATGGAATCAGCCTAGATCTTGCGGTGCCTATTTGGTCTGGCTTTGTGCCGACATTTTTTTTTTAATCCTTCTGTGGCTCTTTAGAGTTAGAAATTGTAGGAGAGGGTTTATTAATCTGAGTGCAGAGCTACATGTGAGGTGAACTGTGCTGGTACGATGCTGTGTTTGCTTTGTTGCCCAGTAACTTGTGGCTTCCAGTATTAGAGGCAAGATGCAGAGCCCATGTCTAACTGCCAGGCTTATTGACTGCTCCTGGTCCCTTACACATCCAAGAAAAGGTGGGAGGTTTGAGACTGAGGAGACAAGGAAAGCACAGCAGTAGGTGGTAAGGATCATGGGCTTATTCCATAGTTTAGAAGAATTTTCATGCTGCTTTGAAGGAATGAACAGCAGAATTTTGCCAAACCTATAAAATCTTTAATGATTGTTGTAGGAAAGAAAGGGATTCATATTCCACTGAGAACTTTAAATATATGGATACAGTTGGTGGGACTTCAGGAAAGTTACACTTAATGTGCACCTCAGAGGAAGAAAACAGATTATGTTTTACTTAAATCTGATTTTTAGTAATTGATAGTGTCTGAAACTGCCAGAAACCAAACCCAGGCCTGACTACCGAACTTACTGAAATTTTCTTATTTAGGAGAGCCAGTTCCCCCCATTAAACCAAATGCTGGTGAAGAGTCAGTTGCTAATCTTGACAAGTTAAGGTTTGCTAATGGAAGCATCAGGACTTCAGAAGTGCGACTGAACATGCAGAGGGTAAGCCTGGGGAAGCTCTCAGGGATAGGGTGGGACGAGCTGCAGGCAGCTCTGGGGTTTGGTGACTTGCCAAAGTGCACTTTGCCATGCAGAAAAAAAAGTGGGTGAGAAGATTCTGTGTGCAGCAAAGGTTATATCACTTGTTTATTCCTTCTTCCCTTCATGTCATTCCCTTGAGTAGTTTACCTGCTGTATAATAGAGTGGTGTTTCAGTTGTTTGGGGTGAATGGAAGAATGTGGGGTTTTCAGGCTGCAGACAAGTTTGAGCTCAGAACAGCTCTGTATCAAGCTCTCCTGGAGCTAAGGAGGTTACATGCTTTCATATGCAGCATATCAAACTGATTTTGTTTGACTGTGTTGCAGGCAATGCAAAACCATGCTGCTGTATTTCGTACTGGTTCTGTACTCCAAGAAGGCTGTGAGAAGCTTAGCCAGATTTATGGTGATCTGGCTCATCTAAAGACTTTTGACAGAGGTAATTTGATAGCAAAGAACACACCTTGCCCAGAGTACTCCAGGAAGAGTGTTGGTGGCTTTTTTTTTTTTTTTTCTGTAAACCTAACGTGTTTCTTGAAGTTTTGGCTGAAAATTTTGACCATTTTGAATCTTTCAAAATATTTTCTGGAGACCTTCTTACTAAACATGGTAGTCAGGTAAAATACTTAACCTTTGCAGTTGTTTTCTGGTTGAAAAATCTTTCAAAGAAGCAGAGACTGACATTGGATTTACATGTGTAGGGTACAAACTGCCCTCAGAACATGATGTGAACTTATCCAAATACCAGGAAGAATGATGAACTTTGTCAGAATCTTCTGAGAGCTGGGAGTTGCAGAGAGATAGCAAAACTATTTGTAGGCTGAACACTTGGTTTTCATTCTCCAGCTGAGCAGATCACAATGCAGACAGATACTGCCAACAGATTCTGTTGATCTTAAGAGAACTTGGTTATTTAAGTGCAACTGATGATGCACCTATGGTTCGCTCACACCATTTCTCTTGTTTGTAGACCATCTTCCATAGTGTTTTAATATTTTACCAGGTATTGTGTGGAACACTGACTTGGTGGAGACCCTGGAGCTGCAGAACCTGATGCTTTGTGCTCTGCAAACCATTTACGGTGCTGAGGCTCGCAAAGAGTCCCGGGGTGCCCATGCCAGAGAGGATTATAAGGTATAAATGTTTTCTGTGGCCTGAATGGAGGATTGAATCTCCTTGTTATGTGCCCTCAGATGGATTATTTTAAAGTTGTAACATCTTCAAATACAGTCTTCAGTGTTAAGATTAATGTAGTATTTGTTTTGGGTCCTATTTGTTCTGCTCTGTCTCTTTTTTGTTATTTATAAAAGGACCAACACCTGGAACACTGGGAATGATCTTGAAAAGAGTTGCTCTGTGTGCACATACGAGTGATTAGAGACCTCTAAATCAAGACTATAGTAATAATATCATGGATGCATAGGCAGGATGTAAAGATGCATAAACAGAATAATTGTCCTCTGCAAGGAAAGTTACCTTAGAGCCCGTGTTAAGCTGAGCATTTCAAATTGGACATGGGCAGTGTGAAGAGAAAGCTTGCTGTCTGTTCAGAGACATGCTGGGTTACAGGTTGAATTGAAATGCAGCTGATCTCATGGTTGTAGAGTGATTTGCAGATAGAGCTTCTGGTGTGTACTAATCTCATTTTCTCCCTAGTTACGGGTGGATGAGTTTGACTATTCTAAGCCACTCGAAGGCCAAAAGCGGAAGCCAATTGAGGAGCACTGGAGAAAGCACACCCTGTCATACGTGGATATCCCAACTGGGAAGGTACTTTGAGCTTGGTGCTTGAGGATCTTTTTTGCTGTTAACAGCTGTTCTCATAAACAGCCTTGGAAATTGTGATAATCCTGCACTGTTGATCATTGGGAAGTGACTTTGCTATTTGAGCTGGAATTGTGTTTCCCCTTGTGTCAGACTAGTTCAAAAGTTTTTTTCTTTTAATGGTGACAAAACGTGTTGTTGGGTGTTTAGTGGAGCAACTTTATGGTATGTCAAAGATAGAACTGAATTCTGACCCTGTAGAAATCTTAACTGTTGGGGTTTTTTGGATCTCATTCTTTAATCTTGTTGTCCTGAATTTCTTTATTCCCTTTCACTTCAGGTTACCTTGAAGTACAGACCGGTGATTGACAAGACTTTGAATGAGGAAGATTGCCAGACTGTCCCACCAGCCATCCGCTCATACTAGCAGCTTCCATTGCACTTGAAGCCCTCTCCCAGAGGGGCCAGTGTACATAAGCATAGCACAAGCAAACCAAAATAGTGTTAGCACTGAATGGAAAATGCTGACAAAACTTTTCCCCAGCTTGTATTCTGCTGTGGCTTACTGTACGTTTATTAAAAGTGGAATGTACAACAGCTTATGTTCTTTCACTCATCTGTCAAAAGGGACAGCAAAAACACAAAATGTGTCTAAATAAAGTCATTGCAAGTCTTGTATTTCAATATGCTGATCTTTATATAATTACAAAGCTCTTATTGTGAATGCATAGTTATTTCCATATTTTAAGAGTAAAAAATGTGCTCAGTGAGAGGACAAGAGGCAGTGGGCACAAACTGAAGCACAGGAACTTCCATCTAATTATGGGGCAGATGATTTTTATTTTGAGAGTGGTGGAGCACTGGAACAGGCTGTCCAAAAAGGTTGTGGAATCTCCTCTGGAGATACTAAAAGCCTGCCTGGATGTGATCCTGTGCAACCTGCTGCAGGTGAACCTGCTGGCACAGGGGGATTGGACTAGGTGACTTCCAGAGATGCCTTCTAACCCCAGCTATTCATTGCAGAAGTTTTAGACAAGATGGAGATGCTGAATTTTGTCATGTGGGGACTTAAGCATCTTAGTTGCTGACTTAAAGTAATACTTAAAGAATGATATTATAGTAGTAGTTACAACTTTTCATTCTCATACTGTTTTAGTGACTGAAAAAAGAGACTTTCACTTACTTCCTCTGTTATAGAATAATCTAAATAATAATATTGTTACCCAATCTGTATTGTCTCTGGAATTTCTGAAGCCATTTTCGTGGCATGCCCTGTGTATTTCCTAAACTGTCTCTTCTCAGAGGAGCCAAGGGGCAGAAGATTTGCCTAAAAATTGAAGCTTGCAAGACTCAAATTCAGTGTGCTTTTAGTGCCAGGATGTAACTTGTAAGGCATTAATAGAGCAGCTTCTGGCAGCATTTCTGTGAATAACACAGTTCTTGTAGGACTGAAGGGTACCTATGCAGGTTGCAATGGAGTGAAGCATTCTCCATGTTAGGCAAAAAAATTGTTTTCTTAACAGCTGAATGTTGGCTGCTCTTGGGAAAAAAAATGTTGGAAAACCTGAAGTGTTAGAATGTTGCTGCTGGTGGGTGGGAAAATGGAACATACCTTCTTTCGCTCTGGAAGGGTTTCTGCCCTTTGCACCGGGATGTAGCACGTCGGAGCGCTCTGCCTTCTTGGGCGGGAAGTAAGGAGGGGGCTGCACCTTGACTTAGCATTTTTTATTAAAGGAGCCTTGACTGTCCTTACGAAGGCGAGAATAAGGTTTTATAATCTTTAAGAGGACTACAGTATACCAGAACGAGCTCATACTTCTCCCCCCACCCGCTCCCCGTGCAGAAATCGCTGCTTCAGCGCTCCTCCCGCTGCCCTTCGCCCGGGGCAGGCGGGGTTTCCCGGCTTTTCCCAGGCCGGGCGGACCCGCCCCGGGCCCGCACTCAGCGCCCGCCGCCGCTCCGGGAGCCGCCGATTGGCGCGGCGGAGCCTCCGGGGCCGGGCACGGCGGGCTCCGTGACGCTCGTCCGGGGCGGTCCCGCCGCGCCTCCCGCCCCCGCGGTGCTCCCGGCCCCCGCCACCATGCATCGCTCACTCCGCGCCTGCCGCCGCCTCGGCCGCTCCGCCGGCCTCCTCCTGTCCTGCCCGCCGCCCCCGCTGCCTGCCGCCGGCCGCTGGATCCCGGCGCCGCCCCGCGCCGCCATGGTGAGCCCCGTGGGCAGGGGAGCGGGGACCGTGACCTCTAAGCGCCACCGCCGGCCGCCCTCGCTCCGCCCCGCCCCGCGGGCAGCGGGAGCGGGCGGTGACAGCGGGAACCGCGGCCGCCGGCTGCGTCCGGGCTGTAATCCCGCGTGCTGCTCCGTCGGGAGCGCGCCGGCACCGGGAAGACGAGTCCGCCATCCTCTGCCGGGCTTTTGCGGCCATTTCCCGCATCCTTCCTGCGGGCCGGCCCGGCCCGGCCCGGCTCGGCTCGGCTGGGCGGGCCGGGATGTGCAGCGCGCAGCTCTCCCTCTGCCGTGGCGCCGGCCCGGGGCAGAGTGAGGCCCTGAGCACGGCCCTGAGCCGCCGGGCAGCAAAGGTGTTGGTGCGGGACCCGCTCCGCAGAGCCGCGCTGTGCGGCGCTGCTTCCACGGGAGTTCTTGGCGCTTTCTTGGAGCTGTTAAGGTGCAGATAATAAAAAGCTGTATCCTCACAGGAATGGGAATATTCGTCATTAGAATAGTTTTGGGGCTGCCTGAAAACTAGGGGGCTTTCAGCTGAGAACTGCCCGGTGCTTCTAGCGAGCATCATCAGGAGATGTTCGTGTATAATCAGTTGATTGTCCCGCTCGGACGCGAGTGGGACTCGATTGTTGCAAGCGGTTCAGCATAGAAACAGAAACACTGTTTGGATACAGAACTTCAAGTCTCGGTTCTAACGCGCTGGATGTTGCATGGAAGCCTTAGTCTCTGGTGTATCTTTGTGAGTTCACTCCTTAAAACGAGTTAATGTGAACTGTGAGAAGAATTTCAGCAGAAGGTGCTGTGTTAAGGATTTTATCGATTCCTTAGTTTACTAAATGTACTAAATTACTAAATTAGTTAATTTATCTAGAACAGCAGTTTCCAATCTGTAATGTGGATGAAGTTGTAGAAAGTAGCATTTGATAAAAACAAGCTTTCCCGTGAGTGAAAAACCTTTGTGGTGGGTGACACTTAACTAAATAAGAAAACCCAGTGTCAGAGCAGAATATGTAACTCAAACCACTGACCTGTTGGATAGTTCCCTTTTTCTATTTTGCCATTTGGCATTATCTGAGAAAAACATTGTAAATCATGGCCTTCGTTCATTTGCTGAAAATCTGGCGTTTATAAGTCTGGTTTGCAATCTTACAAGAATGAGATGTATTTTGCTCTTTGCGGGTCAGAAATGTGACCAGTCCTGTGTGTGTTGTGAGTTTCTGGAGTTTAAATAACAGCACTGCTTAAAACATCCCTCAGTGGACTAGGAAGTCAAGCAGCTGTTGAATTCTTACAGGAAAAGTTCTGTATGTTTTTAGGTAAAAGAGGAACCACCAAAAAAATGTACTAACCAATATTTAAATTTAAAAAAACAGCCACCCAACAAACCCAAGACATCAGTTTTTGATGTTTGTAGAGATTTTCTCAGTAGCAAGAGTTGTTTTAAAACACATTGTGTATGTAGATACAACCAAATAGTCATGCTGTCCTGGTATGTTTATTGTCTTGCCTTTACTTGGAGCTAAATTGCACAAGATGTTGTAAATGGAATTGTCATAGTGGTCCTTCTGTAGCTGAACATTGTAAAAGGTTTGGGTTGTAAAGGGTAAATTTCAGAATTTGTGACTGAAATTATGTTACAAAAGAGAGATGATGCTTAAAAATGGAAATATTGTTCATCTGCTGAAGGGGAGCAGTAAAACATAAATTCCCCATGCTGATGGCCTCAAAGACTGCTTTTGACATGCTAAAATTGATGTTTCTTTGAATTGAAATACTTATGTGCAAAAGTTGCTGCATCCATAAATGAATGTAATTTTCCACAGGAAGCATTACTGCAGTGGTTCTGCTGTTTGAGTCTCGCTGGTGTGTTATGGTGCAATCAGTTCTGATCGGTGCCCCGCAGCAAGGCAAAAGTACAGTTCTGTTTGCCTAACTGTAAGCTTTGGACTGTGTTTGGGTTCTAGGGATTTTGGAGGGCTGACCACACCTTGTCAGGCCTTCTAAGGAAAAAAAAAAGTTTTATAAATGTGGTGAATAGTAATTGTGAGCAGAGCCTTGCTTGTAGCAAGGTTAGAAATTAGGTGAGCACAGGAGTTTGCTTTGGCTACTGGCAGAGTTTCCAAGTCTCCTTTTGGCTTCTTCTGAGGCCCAGGGATGATGGAGTCTGCCACTGATGCCCCATTTTACAGCTGGTCCATGGGTCAGGGGGTGACTTCAGAAACCTCTTTACACACAGGAGCTGGGACCTTCAGCTCATAAAACTGCTCAAGGAGTTGAATTCTGCCCAAGGAGCGAGGGAATCATGTTTGTTACAGTCACTGCTGCAGGCTGAGGGTAATGCTGCAGCTCAGTTCTTCAGTCTGCATTAAAAACATCACTTTGCTCTTTTGCCCAATAGCACCTGTTACAACAAGAATCAGCAAGTGACATTCTTCTTAAAGCACCTTGCCCTGTTCATTGAAATTTATGAGTGTGGAATTGGCTAGGAAAGTTGGTTTTGTCTTTTTTTTTTTAATAATGATTTCATTGTTGAAAGGTACTTGTACAAGGATGTACTGATCCTATTTATCTTTGTTTCATCATTGTTGACATTGGAATTATGTAAGTTTGAGGAATCAGTTGTGCAACTGCTAGCTTTTTTTGTCTAAAAGGTTACAGCGATTAAACTTTTTATGTTGTTTGAGGGTGAATACTTTGGGTTATTAAACCACTGATGATCTTGGGAGCTGGGTTTGGAGCTGAATGGCTTCTGCTTATCCAGCTCTGTGAAAGCTTTGCATTGTCTGCTTTTACAAGGTGTCCAAATGTCAAAAGCAGGGATTTTGAAGACAGTCAATGATCCCAACCGATGGAATACTAATGTGCTGACATGAAGACCCACAGATATCCCGATTAAACATTTTTGGTAGTGATATACTAAAGAAGCATTTACTGTGTTCTGTTTCTTGGTAGCATGTAAATGAATGCTAAGTGACTCAAGCAGGACAAAGAGGATTAAATAACATAGGAATTAGTTACTCTTCCACAGTAAGCTTTCTGTTCTTGAGGAGTCAGTGCCTGGGTGAGCATCAGCCAACACACAAGATGTGGGGAGCAGGATAGCCATGTGAGAGCTAACCCTTGTTTTGAGCTGGGCTGCAGTTTCCCCCAGTTCACAGGCACCACCTCGTCCAAAGTACTCTAAGTGAGCAGGGCTCGTGTCTCTGGTATGTCACTGATGATACCTGATGGCAGAGTGTCTCCATCTGGGAATGACAGTAGAGAGGCTGGGACATTTTCCTCTCTCTGCTGCAGCTTGCCATCCGTGGTGATGCAAACAAGAAGGTCAGAGGGTGTTCTGGCCAATACCCAGCTGTGCTTCTGTCCAAGAGCACTGAGAGAGTGTTCTCTAAAGTGTTCACTAAAGAAGGAGCAAGTAAAATGAGCAAAGAAGAGAGAGGAATAGTCTGACTTCAGAAGTGGACTCCTGAGGAAGAGTAAGAATTGTGTGAACATAGATGATGCTTTCCCCATTTTCTCACCCAAACTCTTTGTGTACTCAGCACTGCTAAGGTCACACCTTGAGTCCTGTGTCCAGTTCTGGGCCTCTCAATTCTGGAAGGACATTGAGGTGCTGGAGTGAGTCCAGAGAAGGGCAGTGAAGCTGGTGAAGGCTCTGAGCACGAGTCCTGTGAGGAGCAGCTGAGGGAGCTGGGGGTGTTTAACCTGGAGAAAAGGGGTCTTGGGGAGACCTTATCACTCTCTACAGCTCCTGAAAGGAGGCTGCAGCCAGATGGGGGTTGGCCTCTTCTCCCTCAATGACTGGAAATGGCCTCAGGCTGCACCCCAGGGAAGGTTCATGTTGGACATCAGGAAGAACTTGTTCACTGGAAGGATGATCAGACATTGGAGCAGGCTGCCCAGGAAGTGGTGGAATCACTGTCCCTGGAATTGTTCATTAAATAAGTGGATATGGCTCTTAGTGCTGTGGTTTGGTTGACATGGGGATGTTTGGTCAGAGATTGGACTTAATGATCTAGGGGGACTTTTCCCACCTTAATGATTCTATGATTTTCACATCAGGGAGTTTCCTGAGTCTGTGGGATAACCCAGTTTAGATCTTTCTTCTGAGGGTTTGTCTCATCTTCCCTGAAGTCTGGTGGACTTCTTGCATCCTCAGCATCAGCTGGCAAGGAGTTGTCTCAGTCTGTGACTTGTGTGAAGGGCTGCTCCCTTTCCCTTGCCTTGAACCTGACTCCTACAAGCACGTTAGGGCTTGAACCTGACTCCTAGAAGCATGTTAGGGCTCCTGTATTTTGTATTGGAAGAGACCGTGAGCAGTTAATACTGGTTATACCTCAGTTTCCTTCAGTCCCCAGGTTATCTTTTTTTCTGAACAAAAAAGTCACTTGTCTTAAGAAAGCTGTTCCCTACCTTTTGTCAACTTTATTGCCTTTGAACTGTTTCCAGTAATACATATTTTGGGGATGAAAGAATGAAATCTGCACAAAGACCTCAGACTGGCAATGAATCATGGTGGCACAGCAGTGTTTCTCTTTGTATCCTCTGCTTTTCTTGATAGTTCCTGGCATTTGATTTTCTTCTTTCACTGCACTGGAAGACTGACTTGACTTTATTGATAAGAGGTTTGTTTCCCAAAGACTCAGCCCTGAGTCATGTCAGTCACCCCTGGTTATGTCAGGGACCCAGCATTGTAAATGTATATTCCCTGCCTACAGGGCTGAGATTGTTTTACTCTATCCATGATAAAGAAATAAATAAAGACTTCTCCCCCTTCCTGAGGACTCTGAAAGAAGGTAACTTCCTCTCCTGGGAAAGGATTAATACCTTTCTCACAGAAAATTGGGACTTTTTAAACCAAGGTGTGGAAAGAGGAAGAGTAAACTGTTCTCACTTCTTGTCAGTTCCATAATCTTTGTAGAGCTGCATATGAATGTGATTACATCATCACAAATTATTGGGCTGTTCTACAAAAAGTAATAAATTACTGTCAGGTAAAATGAATTTAGCCGTGCCTGTGTTAGATAATAACAGATGCTAGGTGGATACATGACATAGAAATGTTACCATACATAAATATTACATAAAATAACACTTAGGCATAGTATATCTACTATACCTATAGATGTAGTAGATATATATCAGGAGGGGTGATAATATAGAGTTCTTGAAAGACTGTTGAAGGGAAGAGAAGGGGAGGAGGAAGAAGGAAAAAGAGAAGGGGGACAGTGAGAGAGTGAGCAAAAAGGAGGAGTGGTTTACTAAGAATAAGGGTATTAAGTTGAAAACAGAGCGATGAAAGAGAAGGCTTTAATTAAGTGTTGCATTAATCATTATGTTAAACTTACTTTTGCCTATACCTTCTACTCTTTACATATGTCAAAATGAATTTCTTATTTGTGTCCCTTTCACATTTAATCTTCCCATTGAGATTGGTTGAAGTCACAAGTTTAGCTAAAATTATTAGTTCTATAATTGTCATTGTCAATTGTATTTTACTGTTCGTTATTATGTCTCTATGAGCTCCTTTATGAGTTGTGGCAGTCCCTCTATAAGTTATCCCATAAGTATTAAGTAATTTAAGTTTAAGAATATTCTAGGGCCCTAACTT
Source organism: Melospiza melodia melodia (assembly GCF_035770615.1). Lineage (NCBI taxonomy): Eukaryota > Metazoa > Chordata > Aves > Passeriformes > Passerellidae > Melospiza > Melospiza melodia. The sequence goes on along the minus strand of NC_086194.1, from coordinate 109,484,258 downwards.
AAAGATTATTCCCTGTTTCAAAAAGAAATAAAAAAGGGGGAATTGTGGAGCGTCCCTGCCCCAGGAGGTAAGGATTCTACCCAGACAGACAGCATCGGGCGAGGGGCGTGATTTAAAGAAGATTTGAAGAAGATTTAAAGAAGATTTGAAGAAGATTTGAAGAAGGTTCTGCCCCTCCACCCTGTGCGGAGTGCCTCCACAAGCCCGGGGAAAGACGCTCCGCCCCATTTTGTCAAATGAGGAATGGCCCCAGAATGTTCTTCTGTTCCCGGACCCTCATTGGTTTCAATCCCCCTGCAATGTTCCCGCCTTGGCTTTTGCATTGGTTGTCTTCCCCGATCCACCCCTTTGGAGTCTCCTGCTCCTTTTACTATTGGACCCCGACCCTAAACTCCACCCATATAAAACCCTTGGCCGTATTCCCTCATTCTTGTCTTGGTCCCTGGCATAATGGAGGACCCTGGATTTTGGTAAACCAAGGCACATCCTGTTGCCTTCCTTTCCCTGCTGGCGGTCGGTGGCTGCCTGGGGTCTGAGCCTTGGGGCCCGGGCAGTTGTTGTGCCCCTCACTGCAGCAGGACGTGACAATGGTACATGGTTTGTACTTGTGAATTCTGCTGAGACAGCTGCTCAAACTAGGACAGTGTCAACTTTCCAGATGTAATTAGGGACACCTGTGACTAGCTGCATGTCTTGGCTTTGCAGTTTTTTCCATCTTCTTTCTCTTGACTACTTGCTTTCAAATAGGATATACTGATTGCCTGAGTTTTTTAAAATTTTTTTCCCCTTTTCTATAGTCTTCTCAAGAGGCTTTCAGGATAGAATATGATACCTTTGGTGAACTGAAGGTCCCAAGTGACAAATACTATGGTGCCCAAACCGTGAGATCTACAATGAACTTCAAGATTGGAGGTGTTTCAGAAAGGATGCCAGTAAGTAATTCAAATCTGTGTTCTCTTCTTTTCTAGAGTATGTTTTGTATGTGAAAGTGAATACCCTCTAAATACCTTCTTCTCAGGCTTTTGCTGGAAGTGTGAACAACTTTGAATTTTAGTTAAAGGTAGAAATTTTATAGCAATATATTATTGTGGTGGAAGTATTTCTTGTTGTGTTTAAATAAATTAAATCTTGAATAATTTTATGGTGTTGCTTTATTTTTTAATAACCAGGATGAATAGAAATCTGTCTTTCATCTTTACAAGGCTGAAAAAGCAAATGAAGTTATCTAGTTTGTTATTGAAGTAGTCTAGTATAGCACAAGTTGATATAAACTTAATTTGTCATGTGTAGCTGTGCATAGGCCATTAATGTGCACATGCTTTGTCATATACTGAATCTCCATGTACTGAAATTTGTCAGTTTTCCTTCAAAGGGCTGTTTTAGAAATGGAACCAGTTCAATTCGAATGCACATGACTTTTGACACACAGAGCATGCCTGGCCTTGCAGAAGGAGCTGTGTGCTGCCCTCGGGGCTGTTTGGGTCAGTGTTGCTGTTGGTGGGAACATAATCCCAGATGAGCTGATTGCTCTCTGGCTTGGCTGATGGATTGCTGCTGGGTTTAAGATCAGCAGCAGTTTGGTTTAGAACTAGACATGCACTATAAATTGATGACATATCCTTTGGGGGGACAGAAACCGTGTGTTTAAACTTACCCTTGTGTCTCAGGTCCAGGTCATAAGGGCTTTTGGCATCTTGAAGAGAGCAGCTGCTGAAGTAAATCAAGACTATGGTCTCGACCCCAAGATTGCTAAAGCCATTGTGCAGGCAGCAAATGAGGTAGGAATGAGCTGTTCAAAATGCTGCAACTGCCACTGTGTTTGTGTTGAGCTTTTCTCAGGAGGGTGGGGGATTGCATTGCTCAGATTGTTAGAGGAAAGCATTTCCTGTTAGTAAATCTTGTTCTCCAGAGATAATTTACTCAATATGATATGTTACTATTTTCTTTCTTGCATGTAAAGAAATGATAGAATGTTCAAATGCATGTTGATAAATGCCGCCCAAGTGCAGAATTGTGAGTGATAGTTATTTGAGGTGTGATAATAACAGGTGTTTTGCTTTGAATAAATCAAATCAAACAGATTTGTTTATCGAGAAGCATTTTTAACAGAGTTTTCTTGTCCTGACTAGCTTAAAAATATTTCAGTGGTGGCAGAAGCTGTATCCTTTTCCTAACAGCTGTATCACCTAAAGTCCGAACGCCCAGTAGCTTTGGGGAACTCCAGAATATATCCATGCTCTTCTGATTTTTAGGGTTCCTCTAGTTAAAGGGTAATTAGAAGATTAGAAGATTCCCCTAGTTAAAGGGGAATTAGAAGGGTGCATTAGAAGATTTGGTGGATTAAGGCTCCTTAGTTTAGATCCATAAATTCTGAAAGTTGTTTATGGCTTTCTTTATTGTATTCTAAAAACACCCTTGCTGAGATACACTTTTCCTCACCTCCAAAATAATTCTCTAACACGACTTAAATAAAAAGAGGAATCACGTTACTCTTGGAGGTGGGAACGTTGCTCCTGTATATGATGGGAAATACAGAAGATCCTTTCTTGAACATGACTCCAGGAGGACTGATGTATCCTGGTAATCTGACTGTCAAGCCTCAGAGTTGTGACTACAACTCCTTTGTGACAACAGCTCCTTTTTCTGAGGATAATATGTGTGGGGTGATACTTCTGAGCACAGATTTTGGTACTATGACAAACAATGTTTAGAAAACACTCTGAATGTGTCTTAAGATTCAACAGGCTCCAGAAAATATTGATCAAAAACGAGAATGCCTTACAAAAAGGAGGTGTTTGAGACTGACAGCCATCTGCTGGCTTCATTGATGCAGCAAGTAATGTCTGCAGGTGTAAGAGGTGTAAGAACTTCCCTGCATGAAATTTCTTTATTGAGAGATACCAGAGTCCAGTTACTGAGAGAGAAAATGTAACCAAAAGTACCTTTCAAAAATACTTTGTCTGTAGATCATGAAATCAAATTCTGTATATCTCTATATATTTCACAATTCAATCTTCAAAAAGCATAGCAAGTGTTTTTTTATCTTCTATTATCTGGTATTACATAAAAACATCTTAATTATTCTAGTGTAAATTCACTAATTGCTATATGTAAATGAAAAAAATATAACTGAGAGCATAATTTTAATCATGGCAATAAAATTTTCAAGTTTTGTTGGTTTTTTTATTCCAGTGGAACATTTTTTTCTGTTTTTTTTGATTATAGGTAGCTGAAGGAAAATTAAATGATCACTTCCCTTTGGTGGTGTGGCAGACTGGGTCTGGAACTCAAACCAATATGAATGTCAATGAAGTCATCAGCAACAGAGCTATTGAGATAATGGGAGGGACACTGGGAAGCAAAATGCCAGTGCATCCAAATGATCATGTTAACAAAAGCCAGGTTGTTAGACTTGTTTTATACTGCTTTTAGTTTCAAAAGTTTTGTGTCTTTAAATTGTGAATTTTGAGTTTTCTTGTATCCACTGTTTATGTTAAAAAATGTTTGATGGACGACGTTGATAACAATTTTCTGTTTTTTTTCAGTTCAAATGAACTTTAAGACGTTTTTCAGTGACAGTATGAGCTTTTCAGATTAAAAACTTCTAATTAATTCATGATAGTTAAATTCATGCATAATGTATTAGGCAGTGGTTGCCTTGTGAGAACCACTGCTACAGTCTTAAAGATGTTAAATATACGTCCAGTTTCTAAAAGTTGGATCATGGTAAGCATTTTTATTATGCTTCTCTCTTAAACGTCATCTACTTTGAAGGAAAGGTTAAGCCACTGACTTGGTTGTTTCCCTTCCTGATCCTTTGTGCTTACTCAGTATTCTGTGAATGATGGATTTAACATTATCAAAGCAACATGTGTGTTTTAAAGTCACCTACAACTCCTTCAAAATCATCTGTCCATTTGTTAGCCATCTCTCATTACTACTATAGTAGTTCTTTTTTTTTTGTCCCAAGGTTGTTATGAATAATGTATTAAATTTAACTTTCTGTGGGTGTATTCGTAAAAAGTTGATTTATCAAGAAGAAACTGACCTTGTGGAACGCCCCTAAGTTGCTTACTCTTAGTTTAGTTCCTAATAATTTATGAGATAACGAGAATAAAGCCACACATGTACCTCTTACAGCAGCAATGGTGAGAAGAGCTTGTAAATTAACATTCTTGATTTTTTTCCACAGAGTTCAAATGACACTTTCCCAACAGCAATGCATATTGCTGCTGCCCAGGAGGTTAATGAGGTCTTGTTACCTGGATTAAAGAAGCTACAGAATGCACTTGAAGGGAAATCCAAAGAGTTTTCCCAAATCATTAAAATAGGGCGCACTCATACACAAGATGCTGTTCCACTTACACTTGGGCAGGTAAAAAAAAATTTTAAATTATGCCTTTCTTTGGGAAATTTAAACTTAAGGATGCCTAAATTAAATTGATAGTTTAGGATAAAATATAGGAAAATGTCTGAATCTCAGCCTGAGTATTTTCAGTGTGTACTGGAGTTTGCTGAATATGCTGAACTGTAATATATGCATCATAATTTTTATTAATTTTTCCCCATATGTATTTTATTTCTAACAGTAATAAAATATAAATTATTTTTAAATTATGTTTCATTACCAGATGCACAGCATAGTTTTTCTGTTTCACTGACTTTGCAGGGAACAGGTAGTTGTTGTCTGTAATCTGTAAATTTATGTAAGTTATGTTTTGCCAATACACAAAACTACTACATATTGTGAATGAAAATTTTCAATGCATAAACTTCTGTGTATAAATATGCATATATATATACAAAAGATGGCAAATGATATAATTTTGTCAAGAATGGCTTATATTACAGTAATTTAGTAATTAATTAAACTGAATCAATAGAACAGCAGTAGAATTTATGGACTTTTTCCAAGAATGCACAGGTGGGGTTTTTCCTAACTAAAATTAAGTGATCAAAGCCCAAGATCCATTTCTCTATTTGTTCTTTGAGAACATTAATGTAATGTTGGAGCTGATTTACTATGGAATCAGATCCTGCTAAGTACGCAACTAAGATAAAAAGTGAGAGAAGGATGCATTATGTATAATTGTGTATATTATGTCTTTCTATATTAAGATTGGTTTAATGTATAATTTTTTGGTGCATGGGACCAGTCCTTTAATAGGTGCATACTTTCCCTCTTAATGAAAACATGCTTAGGTTTAGCATTTGGGTGAAGCTCAATGCTTTCAGGTTTTTAAAGGAATTAGTCAAATCACGTTAAAAATCTAAATAATCTGGATGCTTATTCTTGCTTGTTGCCTTTGTTCCTTAAACTTGTCCTCCTTTCTTTCAAAGGAGTTTAGTGGCTATGTGCAGCAAATCAAGTACGGCGTGGCCAGGATTGAATCCAGCATGCCAAGGGTGTACCAGCTGGCAGCTGGCGGCACTGCAGTCGGCACGGGCTTGAACACAAGGGTTGGCTTTGCTGAGAAAGTTGCTGCTAAAGTGGCTGAACTGACGGGTGAGAAACAATATGTGGGAGTGAGGTATCAGTAAAGCAGTGTGTGTGATATGCAGTCAGATTCAAGCTAAATCTGCCCAGTTTCATACTTCTCATAAGCTTAAACTCTATTTATATTTTAATGTGAAGCTTTTGTTAATGCCATGTGTTACATGCCTTCTACTTTGTGCTTTTTGTGTAATTTTTTTAAAGTGTACTCAGTGCATTGAAAGTGACTGAAGTGATGGTGTTTATGCAAGCAAGGCTCTCTGGATATGGATACAGTTTCAGACTTCTATTATTAGCCCAACTATAATGCTTCTGTCTTGATCTTTGCTCCTCTGGCTCTCTTAATTTACAGCAACTTGGTGCAAAAGAAGGAAAAAAATGCTTCCAAAGCCACTCTGTTTTTTTCATATGAAAGAGTAAAAGTTAACTGATTTTTTTTTTAATTGTGTCTTTATAGATCTTACAACTTAATTTACCATGCACTTGAGATTTTTGATCTCTAAACCAGATCTTTTGTGTTACAGTATCAGTTTTCAAAATGCCCCCCCCTACAAATGTGTACATCTGTCATTTACATTTGCTGTAAAATCTGAAGTTGCTTAGTGACAGTATTTTTGATTTAATGGGTTTATTATTCACTGTGTTCCAGAGGGTCAAGACTGTCTTGTACCCTGAAAGAGAAGTAACTAGCTGTAAACAACAGCTGTCAGGAGCAGTACAGGGCATGTTTTGGTGGTGTTAGGAAGCTCTCCCATGTCAGTGGGTGTTTTGGATCCTGTATGGGCAAATTGTATGAGTAGGGCAGACTCCTGAAGTTCCTTATGCTCTTATAGAGGGTGGCTATTGGCAAAAACAAAAGGAGGAGTTTGGATAGACCTCTCTAACTAACAGAAGGCAGCTGTGCAGTTCACAAGTCCATGCAATCTGGGTGGGATTCGGTGTTTGGCAGGAAGTGCAAAACACTGGAAGTTACAGGAATCATGCTGCTCTCCTTTGAACTGGTGCTGAAAGCTCAGATCAGTCGTTCTGGGGGACAGAAATCCAGCCCACAGTCAGTCCTTAGTGATGTCTGTAATTTTTTACAGTCTCATTCTGCTGGGACTGCCCCTTCAGGGCAAAGTCCTGAAGGAATGTTTTTCATCATGGAACCTAGGCTTACATCTCAGGCATTTAATTAACATAAACAGATCTGTTCTTCCATTGCTGTACTCCTGTGCTCTTGCTGTTGCCAGGCATCCTCCCAAGTCTGATCCAGCTTTCCCATGTTCTGGCTGGTTTATTGTTCCCTCCATTGTGATTACTTCTTACTTATCCTAGTGCCTTCACTATGCTGCAGAAACATCTATTTTTATTGCTGAAAGCATCACAGTAATTAACAATCTAAAGTGTCTAACTTGATTTAATGCAAGAAATGCCTAAGTTGGGGTAACTTTCGAAAGGTTATTGACATCCACAAAGCACTGTGGTGCAGAAGCAGTGCTTAGAATGCAACACACTATGAAGGGTTGAAATTTGTACCTTTGTTGTAGGTGGATGCTCAAATTTTATACTCTTCTGTATTTTAATGACTTTCATTATGTCTTTTTGTATTTAATTTACTTTAAGAAATATGTTTATGAAGAAAGCTCTAGTGGAAAGAGATGATCTTACAGGGTTGTTAATTTTTAATTTTTTATTAAGCCAGTTACGTGTTTGATTGTCTGGTTTATGTCTGCAAGGAAGTGCTTCACTGGTTTAATGTTTACACCCTCTGTGTCCCTGTAGGTTTGCCTTTTGTCACTGCTCCCAATAAGTTTGAAGCTCTTGCAGCTCACGATGCCCTGGTGGAGCTCAGTGGAGCCATGAACACAGTGGCGTGCAGTCTGATGAAAATTGCCAATGACATTCGCTTCCTGGGCTCGGGGCCACGCTCTGGGCTGGGGGAGCTCATCCTGCCTGAAAATGAGCCAGGGAGCAGCATCATGCCAGGTACAGAGAATACATGCAGAGAAAAAGGACATGTTCCTTTTTTCTTTTTTTTTTTTTTTTAGACCACTGTCTTTTAACAGATGTTTACCAAACACTCTCACAAATGTCAGTCAGTCTGTGATTCTCTCAGGTTTTATCTACTGCCCTATTTTACCAAAACCCCTGTTCATAAAAATGCTTGCACAGCTGTGTGCTGGCAAGTGTATGGGGGAGTGTAGTATCTGTAAGAATATGGCTTTATTAACACAAGCGTACTTCCCAGAGCTTTCTTTTAGAATTGCAAGATCTCTACAATTTTTAGGTAAAGGCTTTTCTGAAATAATCTTTAATCTGTGAATTGTAGCAATACTGTCGTGTAACTTGACTTTGGTCTCTACTTCCTGGTATAATTAGTGTTATGCACTTGTATTTTCCCTTCTGCAATGATCTCATTGTATGGGAGGATAAGGAAGAAAGGAATAATAATAGTAATCATTCCTCTCCTAAAAAAGTATGTACATGTGATTATTGTATATCTGTACATATGAATATTGTATATCCAAAACTATTCTAAGTTGTTCCTCCTTTACATCATAAACTATAAAAGAAATAGGTCATGAACATACCTGTCTCCAAAAAGGCAGACAGTGAATGTTCTTACTAGGATTGTGTCTAAAAATTAAATGATAAAACCATAAAACAAATTTGCTTGGAGACCACTCTAACTTGGTGTGTTTGGTTTGGCAGGGGATTGATTTTTGGGTTTTTCTGTTTTGCCTTTTTTTCTGACAGAGTGTACTAACTTTGTCACAAAGTAATTCTAACACATCAGTAATACTTTCCTTGAGCTGAGTAGGATTTGGTAGGGGTCTCCCAGAAATGCCAACTTGCACATGTAAAGACTGGTGATAATCTCTTGACTGTTAAGAACTGTGGTAATGAACAGCTCTTCAGCTCATGCACATTGAGCTGTTGAGCTCATCCTCAAGCTGTCAGTGTCTTGGGAGACTGCTGAAGCAGCCATAGCTGTTTTACAACTCCTTGCTGAAAATACTGGAATAGTACATTCAATTTAATATTATTTGTGGAAATAACTTTATTTTCTGTGGTGCACAGATACAGAGGAGTAAGACAAGTTACCTTTTACAAAACATTTTCTATTGAATGTGATTCAGTAAAAGGCTGCTGGCCTTGTTGATTGGTTGGCTTTTCCCCATCCTTCTCCTTTGGTAACCTTTTTCTCTCCCTTTCACAACCAGGAAAAGTGAACCCTACGCAGTGTGAGGCTGTGACTATGGTGGCAGCCCAGGTTATGGGAAATCATGTTGCTGTTACTGTAGGAGGAAGCAATGGACACTTTGAACTGAATGTCTTTAAGCCCATGATGGTAAGTTCATAAAGTTTTACATATCTAGGAGTTTTTAAGTAACTGTTTGTACAGTCAGATAGCTTACAGACAGAAAAAGCCCTCAGTGAACACTGCCAAGGTTGGGGCATCCGCAGCATCCCTCAGATACTGTTCCAGTGTCTTACTACCCTCATAGTAAAGAATTTCTTCCTGATACTGAGCCTAATTACCCCTCTTCCAGTCTATATCCACTGCTCCTTGTCCTATCACTACAGGTCCTGACAAAGAGTCCCTCTCTGCCTTCCCTGTGGGCCTCCTTCAGATACTGGAAGGAAAAAAACCTGTTAAATAAATTGAAATTGCAGGGAGGGTACTGGTTATGAGCAAAGGTGCCAGAATGTGCAACTAGCAGTATCTGAATTAAATAATTGGTATTTCTTTCTTTGTCTTGTTAGATTAAAAATGTTTTAAACTCTGCAAGACTTCTAGGAGATGTGTGTGTTTCTTTCACTGACAACTGTGTAGTTGGAATCCAAGCCAATACGGATAGGATCAACAAACTGATGAATGAATCTCTGATGTTGGTAACAGCACTGAACCCACATATAGGTAGGTTTAAGGCTCAAAAACTTCCCAGAACATACCAAAATATTTTGTGGTAACAGTATTTTGTACACTTCATTTGTGTTGTCACAATGTTTGTAAGGCCAAGTCAGGTCAAAAGTTAACTTACTTGAGCATCACCAGTTGATGTTGTAAAAGCTGTGTTCTCCTTGCAGTGGCCAGGCCAGGGTGTTAGAAAAATAACTGATCAGAGTCCAAAGGAGACTGGGAGAATTTATGTCCCTGTTTTCCTAAATTATCATTATTAGAGGTTGAGTGAAAGATTACAATAGGAGGTTTTATTAAATGAGAAGTTCCCGTATATCTTTGATCTAAATTAATGAAGACAAGAGTAACAAATCTACTTTCAGTTCAAGTAAGGAGTAAACATTTTGTGTGCATTTCCTGCAAATTGAGTTAAGCAGTAATAGTAATGCCTAGTAAATAATTTTCCAAAGACTGTGTCCCACTTTTCTCTCACCTCTGATGAATCATCTAAAATTGCAAATGGATAATTTGTTGGTTTTGTTTTGTAACAGGATATGATAAAGCAGCCAAGATCGCCAAAACAGCGCACAAAGAAGGGACAACGTTAAAAGAAGCTGCTATAAAGCTGGGATTCCTTACATCAGAGCAGTTTGATCAGTGGGTGAAGCCTAAAGACATGTTAGGTCCTCAGTAACTTCTGTTAAAAAAAAAAAAAAGTGTTCTTAATATAGAAAAATAAATAAATATGATATAATATAATCCATTAGTTGGAAAAATCCTCTGAGATGACTGAGCCCAACCTATGACTGAGCGCCAGTGTGTCAGCTAGATGATGGCACTGAGTGCCACATCCTGTCTTCCCTTAAACACCTCCATGGACAGTGACTGAACTGATAATGCCTCAAGAGGCTCACCTGGAACAGAGGCTAGACAGAATTAAGAAGGAATGAAGTAGCTATTTATTAAAAGGCCTTCAAAGGATACACTTTGGGCTGTACAAGAGCCTGGCCACGGCTCTGCCCAAGATGGACCCAAGTTGGACACACGAAGGGCAACCAATCATGAGTTTTCACAGTTTTATAAGTTTTGGTCCATTTACACATTGGGGTCAGTTGTCCAATTACACCTTCAGGTTATGATGTCCTGTCCTCCCAAATTGCTCTCCTCATCTCTGTTTTTACTTTTTGGGGCTGAAGCTGCAACAGTGTCCAACAGTGTCCTTGGATCTTGCCGGAAAAGGATTGTTTTGTTGAACTAAAATGAAGAGAACTCTGAACTTCATATAAAGTGTTACTGAGTTACACACTTAAGGCAGTACAGCATCTGAAAAATACAAAAGCTAAAACAAGCCATCTCTACTACCTCCCTGGATGGTCCATTCCCATATCTAAGCATCCTTTCTGTGAAGAAATCATTGTAATGTCCAGCCTAAACCTCCCCTGGTGCACCTTAAGACTGTGCCCTTTTGTCCTGTCACCTCTTACCTGGGAGAAGAGCCCAACTCCCACCTGGCTAAACCCCACTTTCACGTGGTTGTAGAGAGTGATTAAAGGTCTCTCCTGAGCCTCGTTTTTGCCAGGCTCAGCACCCCTAGCTCCCTCAGCGGCTCATGGCACCTGTGCTGCAGACCCTTCATCGGCTTTGTTGCCTTTCTGTGGGCTTGCTCCAGCACCTCCATGTCCGTCCTGAATTGAGCACCCCAGAACTGGACATGGCACTCCAGCTGTGGCCTCAGCAGGGCCGAGTCCATGGGAGACAATCCCTGCCCTTACCCTGCTGGCCCCACTATTCCCGATTCATAGCGCGGTGTTGGTACACTTTGTATGTTTTCCTGCCATTTTTGACAGATCAGCTGACCTGATGATGAACCTTATGGGGGTGATCCTACATTGCCAGCAGGCGGTGCAGGCCCAGCGGCTGCCTACGGGCTGTGCTGAGGGAGGACAGCGTGTCCGTGAGCGGGGCTGCTGCGGCTCCGTGCGGCTCCGTGCGGCCCAGGGCCGCTGAAGCTCGGCGCCAGCCAGCGTGGTCGGCAGCTCGGCGGGACGGGCAGCTCAGCGAGGTTGGCAGCTCGGCGGGGCCGGCAACTCGGCTGCGCCGCCGGCACAGCGCTTCCTGCTTCCCTCGGCCCTTCCTCCGCGGGGCGGAGCTGGCCCTGCGGTTCCGGGTCGGCCGGGAGCGTCGCCGCCGCCGCCGCTGTTACCGAGGCAGGGAGGCACTCGGAGACACCGCCGCCATGAACCGCTTCTTCGGCAAGGCGAAGCCGAAGGAGCCGCCGCCCAGCCTCACCGACTGCATCGGGAAGGTGAGCGCCCGCCCCGGGGCGGCCGGGCCCGCTGGGCGCTGCGCGGCCCGGCCGCCGCCTCGGCAGCGGTGTATCGCTGTGTGTGAGCGTGTGTGGGGACACTGCCCTGCTGGGCACAGCCTGCGGGTCCGTGTGTGGGTGTGGATGTCACGGAACCACGGAATGGCTTGGGCTGGAGGGGATCTTAACCCAGCTCCAACCCCGGTGCCATGGGCACCTTCCACTGGAGCAGGTCACTCCCGGCCACACCCGGCCTGTCCCTGAGCTGTCATGTCCGGGGATACGGAGTGTTGTGGTGAGCGTGTTGGGGTGTCCGCACACGTACACAGGGATGTACCTTTGTGTGTACCTGCGTACACCCATACCTGCGTTTGTGTCCTGTGCCTGGGAGCGCATCCCACAAACGTGTAAATCCCATGAATGAGCGCTCACTGTGTGCACAGGGAGCCTGTGGAAGGCATGGCTCTCCTTACATCCTTATAGTTCTCCGCATTTCCATCTGGGGACTTCTCCGGTTGCACTATCTAACTCCTGCCGTGACAAGTTATAGCAAGGCAGGGGCAAGGAGCAAGGAGATCAGTCTTGCTGTCCAATACAGGAGAATGTTCTGTCCCTTCGCGGGGAGCAGGGTCGCTCTAGGGTCGATGCCAAAGGTGTGTGCAGATGGACAGATGAGCAGGCTCAGACCAAGTAAGAAATGCTCAGGAAACACGTGGCAAAGCACTTTACAACTGTTGTTGTGTTGCCCTGCCTACTGAGAGGGTTAAGAAAACGTGTTAAGATTTATGGTAATTTCATAGTCTTTTTTTGACTTTAAAGTTGATGAAGAAAACTGTAGCATGGTTTTGCAGCTCCTTTTGTTGTAAGCTAATTTTAAGAAATGAGGAAAGGAAATGGAGCTTCTTGAGTATTTCTGTCAGTAAACAAAAGTCAGTAAATGTTGTGTGACTAAGCTTTATCATTGGAACCTGACAACGAACAGTTTCCATGGAAAAATCACAGTTTTCCTCTCAGAAGATTTATTTTGCTGCTCAGTAAATTAAATACCTACTCGGAGGGACTCTCTAAATGAAACACCTAATATTTATCAGTGCTACCTACACATCAGTGTCTTGTGTATGCCACTGGCTGGTATGGGGAAAGAGAAGTGCTCATAATGTTTGTCCTGGTAGTTTATATTTCTGACAAAAATCTGTATTGCTTTTTAGCAGTATTAAGCCCAGACAACTCTAAATATATTTTGTTAGAACAGTGAATAAAGCGTCTGATTGAAAATCAGGATTAATTTTCCCATTGTTGCCAGTAAACAACAGTAAATTTGGTGGATGACTTGAACTCCAAAATCCACCCGAGATACTAAGTGCTTAAATTTGCTATTTTGGCAATATAAGTGGAAGAGCATGAAGCCTTGGTTCCCTCACAACAACTGAGACTTATCAGTCTGTTAGATTTTTCATGCTGCTTTTGCCAGTTCCAAGTTAATGTCCATTTTCTAATGGGCAGGTAAATCAAAAGAAAATTTTTTTTCCAAAACATAGGTCAGCAGTCTGTCTTCTGCTAAGAGCTTGTTCAATCTTAGAGGAGTTTTGGGATATAAAAGTGTAATTTAAACAGATGTTTTGATTGGCAACACCAGGGATTTTTTCTTTTTTTTTTTGTTCAAAAACTCCTGCTGAACACAGTTTTGATCCTCTTGTAGTTGTTTGTAATTGCCCTGTCTGAAAGTTTGACTGTGCAAGACAGCAAATTAACTGAAAAGAAGAATTTTGGATTTATTTTATCCATGTGATGACTTTGGCAACCAGTGGTGAGTTACAGGGTGGTTACTAGTAAGCGTGGGGAGAAATGCTTTCTTTGAGTAATTTGAAGTTTATGAATTGACTCTTTGTGCCAAGGTATATGTAGTAATGTGTCTGATTTATGGAAGACTTTTCACAATAGTGGAATTTCTAGGATAGGTCCTGCTGAAACTACAGACATGATTAGATTATTTTAAATTACATGTGAATTATTATTCAAGAGAGCTGTATGAGATATGAAAAAGCTTTTATTATTTCTTTACAATGTTAAATCCAACATTTTGGAGGCTCAACTACTGTTGCTTCTGGGGTGTTTTCTGTCTTAGACACATTTTGCTCTACCTTTTGAAAGAGCCAAATTGCTTTGTAAGATCTCTTAACCATGTTAGTTCAGTGGTAATTAGCTATTAAAGAGCAGTTTGGAAATTTATTAGGTGAGCGGTGATTAATGCAACATTTGTTAAAAGCATAGACAACTCTTAGGCAGTAATCATGCCTGTGTTTTGGATGTTCTTTCCTGTGTAGAAAAGTTTAGTTAGCTAAAATTCATTGCATTTAAAGGCATGGTTTTTATGCTTGCTGGCAGAGCACAGTGAGATGACTCAAGGCTGTCACAAGGCCTGTAGGACGAAGGATGCACCAGGAAGTAAAGCATTAAGAGTGTTTTTAAATTTTCTTCTTTGAAAAAATACTTATTTTTTTTTCAGAGTAGGAAATAGGAAACATAGGAACAAAAGGCTAATAGTTGTGAGAACAGTGTAAACACTCAAATTCCCTTTCTTTTGTGTCAGTTGGGGCTCTTCTGTAGCAATGAAATGTTCCTCACTGTGCCTTATTTGTGAGTAATAGACAGAAGCTCTTCAGGTCCTAATGCAGGGGATATTCTTGTTTTTTGGATAGATTGGATCCATTCTCCCCTCTTCTGTCCAGTGTCATTTTTAAGAGCTGAGGTCCTGTGTCATGTGTGTGTGAAATTTTTACATAGTTAGTCAATGTGGGAGGTTCTGTCTCTGTTTCCTGTTAATACTGCTTGAAAGAATCATTATATAAATAAACCAAATACTTTTTTCCCCTGTGGAGGCTGATCTGAAAGATGCAGTTACCTAATAAAGATCTTGAGGAGGTGCCATGCTTTAAATTTACAGGAGTCCTAACATTGCAAATTTTTCTCTTTCTTGCTATTAGTAAAATATTTGGATAATAGAAAGCTTAATACAAATTTTTCAAAGCCAGCTGTGCCCAGGCACTTTAATGTCTTGTGTGGAACGTTCATATCAGATGCTCCACTCAGGATGCCTCTGGCAAATGCATGTTCCTGTCATAGAGCAGGGTGTTAAAAGGGTCACTGAAATCAAAATCCACATAATTGTACATGCTTAGCCACACCATTAACAAGGCAGAATTGTAAATTTGCACTGATCTGTCTTATGCTATAATTGGAATGTCATTACAATCTAATCCCTAGGGAAGCTTTTTGGAATGAGAAGTTAATAAGCTTTATTTTGTCGCTTCCAGAGAAATGCTAGGGTAGTCAGTTCATTTTAAAAAGGCTTTTTATGAATTTGTGTATGCTGTTAGAACTACCTGTGCCCATGCTTGGTTATGTAATTGTCATATTTAACCCTCTTATGATGAAGGGTTAAAATATATTCCAAATGAGAGCTCTGTGGAGTGCCAGGAGGGTACAGCTAGAAGTTTTCCATTCCACTTTAGTCCCTGGCACTGCATATGACCAGAAGTTCTGGAATGGAGAACTTGCTTGCGTGGCTTTGCAAGGGAGCTTCTCAGAGTGATGAGAACATGTTACAATGGCAGAGCTTCCTGCAGCCTCTGGGTTGTTTCCTGTGCTCCTTGTAGAAGTTTTTTCACTTGGCTCTGGCTCTGGATTCTCGCAAAATCTAAATTGTTTAAAAAACCAATGAGTGAATAAACAATTCAGTTAGAAACACAACAAAACAGAGGCTGTTCTTTTTTTGTTTCATACCTGAATAAAACCTCAATGAATGTTGTTTTCTTTGTTTTCCCCCTCATGTATGAAAGGTGGATAGCAGAGCTGAGTCAATTGACAAGAAGATTGCTAGGCTCGATGCAGAACTAGTGAAGTATAAGGATCAAATGAAGAAGATGAGAGAGGGACCTGCAAAGGTAAGAATCTTCTGTGGAATTTGAACATGCTCACATGAGGATGTGACTCACACTTCTTGTCATGTGATTCAGCCAGTTCATCAGGTTCTTAAAACTCCATCTTGCCCTACGGATGAGAGATAAGATCCTGCTGGATTATTTTTATTAGACATACGTCTTTGAACAGGGTTTTATTGGTTTTTATTTGTTCCAGGGTGTAATGTAATTCTTCTGTGAGAAGTAACTTGTTTCCCTTCCTGCTCATTACCTGAATTAAGTCTGGCAGAGACACTGTTTTGTTTCTCATCCAAAATAAAAAGCTCCACACTATGCCTAAAGGGATCAAGGCAACCTGTTTTTTAAGGGGATAAACTTAGAATATAAAATGTACTTGAAAATAAACATATATGATATAAACAGCATTGTTCAAGTACCTGTTGCAGTATTATTTTATGCTGACCATTAATATGTGTTAATGAAAGGTAGTTCTGATGGACTAAGTTTGATGTTTTGTTCTCCTTACTGAAAACATATATCAGAAGCTAGAAACTGAAAGTATTTTCTATGAGAAGCTTTGTGTACTCTCCTGTTTTGTTAATCATTAATGCAGGCCAAATGCTGAATGTAACTATTGTTAAACTCTTGGCACTAGTAACTGAGGAATCTTTTGGAAAACTTAAATCCAATGCATTAGGTTTAAACAGCATAATCGAGTGTAAAGTCAGATATTTTATCTAATGCAACACTATTGTGTCTTTCAGAATACAGTAAAGCAGAAAGCATTAAGAGTGTTAAAGCAGAAGCGAATGTAAGTTGAAATCTTTCTCAGTTTGTGGTTAATAAAAGGTTCTTCTCTTTAGGAGGTGGTGGCACACTTTTATTTCTCATTCCAGTATTCTCCTGAGCACTCTTTAAAGCAAAATGCTGAAGAGCCCTTTCAGAAGGAAGAATCTCCTTACATATTTTGCAACAGCATATTTATGATTGATATTCCAATATATAAATTTGGATTGGTGCAAGATGACCTGAATCTGCTCATTATTACAAATGTGTTTGGCTCCTAAACTTTCTGAGAGATTGCCTCATTTTACATTATTAATTGATTACTGTAAATTTTGTATTTGATGACCTTGCTCTGGTTTACTGGAAATTTACCTGTTCTCTATGGGCACCTTTGAGGACTTGAGCAGATGTAGTGCAGGTTATTGTGTCTATGCAGAAATCTCCAAATGGACAGGATAGATGATCCTGTGGTCTCTGCTCTTGTCTAGGGTACCATCTTGAAAGTGTCCAGCAACAGATCCAAAGGAAAGAACAGGGCAAGTGTTCAGGAATGTTTCATTGGAATGTCTCATAGTCTATGAACTGCAAATGTTAGAAGCTGTCTGAGCCAAAGCTCCCATCATTTTGTATTTCACGTCCCTCAGATGAATTGTACCTTTATGGACTCACTCAATTACTTGTTAACTGTGACTTGGTGCACTGTGATACATGGCAACAGTTAAGTGTTAGTAAACTTTTACAATGCAAAATATCATATGGCAAGGAGCGTGGTACTTCAGTTAGATGTTGGGAGGAGGTCTGCTTGATTCTGGCTTTAGAGTTTTTTTTTCCAGGTTTTTGACTATGCTGCCTGCTAATCTTTCTTGGTGGGATTACTGGGCCCCTCATAATAGGCTATTGTCATATCCCTCAGTCATTTCTTTCTGACCCTGTGGAACAGAAACAGATGCACTCATTACTTGTCCAGAAGGTTTTGCATGTGGATCCTCCTTTTCTTTCAGACCTCCTGCTTTGCATGTTAGAAGGACTCATGGTTCATTTTTATGCTTTCATTATTTTGCTTAACTTGACATAGTTTACATTCTTGATTTGATACAAGTTTAGCTTTGAGAAAGATGATTTCTTAATTTTTAAAGTCTCTCTTTTCTCTGTCTAGTCTTAAAGGTTTCCATTTAGGTATCCTATCCTCCTCCTCCTCCTTGCCCTGAAAAACTCCAGTGTGGAGTCACTGTGGTTTGGATAATCTGCCAGCTCTTCCATTCTCTTTACAGCATCAGTGAGCATGGCATGCATGTCTGCCTTATGGTGACTAAACTTGTGCTGTATCCTCACCTACTTTGTCAGCCCAGGCAAATATGGTGTTGCTGTCATGTAAAACAAAACTTAGTTCAGGAATAGCTTTGTCAGCTTCAAGTGCACAGAAATGCATAATGGCTAGATTTTTATGAAGCTGTTTATTCTGCAGTTGTGTATAATAAGTGAAAAAAAGGAACTCAACATATCTGTTCCTGTCTTTAGACTACTGCTGCTGGTTTTTCAACTCTTTATAAATTAAGAATGTTTGTGGTAATAAATAATGTAGTCTTTTAAAGCCATTATTTGCCTTTTTTTTTTAAACAGGTATGAACAACAGAGGGATAATCTGTCACAGCAGTCTTTTAATATGGAACAAGCTAATTACACAATTCAGGCACTGAAGGATACAAAGACAACGGTACCAGTTTGTTTATCTCACACTTGTTTAATTTGTTTAATCTGTGCTACATCAGATACAAGCCTGATGTTTGACTCTTCCAGGTGGATGCAATGAAACTGGGGGTGAAAGAAATGAAGAAAGCTTATAAGCAAGTCAAGATTGATCAAATTGAGGTGAGCTTTTATAGTTAAATAAATAACAAAAAAAAAAAGTACTGAAATAATGGTGAATGGACTATGAGTTTCAAGGCAAGATGACTATTTTTGTTTACATGAGTTTGTCTGCCTTTTTTTATGGGACCACCATCATAATTCCTTCCTGATTTTTCTGGTACTGCACAATTAGGGGTTTTCCTTATTGTCATGATTATTGTTTCCTTGCTGAGCTAATCTTTAATCTCTCCTTTCCTTGCACTTCAGCATAAATGTTAGTGGATACTTCCTGCTATGACTTTTTTTGTCCTTTTTTGTTTCCTTATACTAGTAACATGCAGACTAGTCCTTTACCTGCCACTCCCCCCCATTCATCATAGTGCCTGATGAAAAAGAACAAAACAAAAAAAAAAAAAGCAAAAAACCCAGCCCAGACAACAGCAAAAAACAACAAAGCAAACAAAAAACCAATCCACTAGCTAAACATATAATTTCAAGTATGCTGCAGTTAAGCTCTTACTCAATGCCAGTGCTGAACTCCTTTAAGTTCTCTTTCCTATTCTGTCTTATTTATAAATAGCCTGCATTGTAAACCTTTAGGCAAGTATTGTTTCCTTACCTGTACTCAAGTACAGTGCCAGTAAATATGCTAATGTATCTTCTAAATTCTGCTGTGGCACAACTCAGGTTAGTGCTTATTTTCCAGATGGTAGCTTTGTCTAAATTTCATAAATTTTCTGCTTTTCAAGTACTCCTGTCCTGAATGTATGTGCTTTGACTTCTATTAATACTGCTTCAAAAAAAAATGGTTTATTGAAAAAGAATTAAAACAATGGAGTGCTTTGTATTTTGGAATTACTGAATTGAATTTGAGTAAATATGGACCAATTGAAAATTATTCTTCAGGACATACAAGATCAATTGGAAGATATGATGGAAGAAGCCAATGAAGTCCAGGAGGCACTGAGTCGTAGCTATGGAACACCAGAGATTGATGAAGATGATTTGGAAGCAGGTTAGGAAGGGGGAAGATGATTTTTTTATGGTACTGAACATAAAAACCATAGTACTGTCATGCAGTGATTTTTTAAATTTCCTTGGTCAAATGCTTTAAATGTTTTAAAAATATTTGATAGCTTTTTTTTAAACATTAAAGCTGCATTTCCTTTAAGAGAGCATAGACAAAGATGAGATTCCAATGGAATGCTACAAGGCAGGGAAGAAGGTTCTCTCCTGTGTGTGTGTGTGTGTGTGTGTGTGTGTGTATTTCTGACTGATGTCTGATGTCTGATGTGAGGTGAATCTGAATGTAAGCATTCAGTAAGAATCATGAGTTTCTGTAAGAGCAGCTTTTCTCTTGCAAAAGGAACTTCTTGTGTAATGTTTCAGCCAACACAATTCAATTTCAGAACTGGATGCGTTAGGCGATGAGCTTTTAGCTGATGAAGACAATTCCTACTTAGATGAAGCTGCATCTGCTCCAGCAATCCCAGAGGTCACTCCTACAGACACAAAAAACAAAGTGAGTCCTTTGCTCTTTAACAGCAAAATACATTTTTGTTTGGTTTGGGTTAATCACATTTGTGTTGGTTGCTTGATATTTAGGATCCTTAATATTTTGAACAAAAAAGTGTGCTTAATGTTATGTATGCTATTTATGTATTATATGTATGGATGCTAAATACAGAGAATTTGAGAATACAGTGTACTGAATGCTCTTAACTATGTTTAAAATCACTAGAATGACATTTTATCACTCCTATCAAACACTGTTGGACTGCCAGTGGAATTTAAGTGTACCATTACAGCTCCAGTCTTAAAACCATAACAAAAGCTTCTGTATGTTTGCTTTTGGGGCTTTAATAGAGCTTTGTAGTGAGGGAGAACTGATGCTCTTGTTGTGATTCCAGCTGTCACACAGTGGCAATTGCAGATAGAGACACTTTATAGAAGTAGTAAGGAAGCTTATGGAAGCTTTCTTAGCTTTATAGGAGTAGTAAGGAAGCAAAATGTTCTGGTTGTTGGAGAGTTGTTAACCCATCACTTCTTTTTCTTTCCTACAGGATGGCGTATTGGTGGATGAATTTGGGTTGCCAAAGATCCCTGCAACATAAACGTTTCAAAAGCACAATGGATACAATGGAACTATACTTTTCAAATTGTATTAAGAATCTTTTTTATTTTAAAATTCTGGAGAACTTGTCTTTCCAGTGTAACTTTAATATCACTACATCCTAGAATGCAATATGAGTGGCTGGTGGTGCTCTTTCTTTGGAGAAAGTTGTTTTACTACTGAATTCTGTTAATGGAAAATTCATCCCAGTTCCCTTCAGTGGAAGCAGTCAGTCTAATAGGTTTTGATTTCGGTATCTTATTGACAAAGTAAAACGTGAAGACTAGTGGTGGCTGTCGATAGCTGAGGCTTATTTTGACTTTGTATTATGCTTCTCTTTCTTGAAACTAAGACTATACGTTGCTGCTTGCTCTGTAAAATAGCTCCCTTATTACTACTACGCCTGTTTGATAAAAGAACTGAAATCAATTTTTAAAACTACTGCAGTCCTGAGACTTTTATGCGATTGTACTTGTAACCTTGAAAACTGCTCGGGTTATCATTATCATGTATTCCATGGAGACATAAAATCACGTAGATTAGCAGCTCCCTTTGTGTGGCGTTTTTGGCGATGAATCCGGTCCGGAGCGCGGGGCAGGTGATCGGCGTCACGTGCGCGGGCTCTCCAGAGGCGGGGCCTGGTTGGGGACGGGGAAGGGCCGGTCCCGTTCTCGCCTCGGCCGTGTCCGTGTCCCTGCCGCTGCTGCCGGGAGCGGCGGGGCGGTGGGGCGGGGAGCGCGGCCGGGATTCCCGTGCGGCATTCCCGTGCTCCTGCTGCGGAAGTGACGCGCTCCGGGCGCGCCCCGGCAGCGCCGCCGACGGTTCCTGCGGCGGGGCGAGATGGCGGCGCCCGGAGCCCCGGTGACCGTCACCGTCACTTACAGTAAGCGCCCGGGGCAGGGGCAGCGGGCGGGGCTGCAGCTCCGGCCGCTGGGCCGCTCCCGGCCCTTCCCCGCCCCTCTGCCCGCCATCCCGGCCCGGCCCGGAGCGGCACCGGGCACTGCGGGCGGGCGGGCCCGGCCGCACCGGCGGTGGGGGCGGGCGGGGGCGGCCTCGGCGGGGCGCGGCCCGGGCCCGCTCAGCCCGGGGTCCGTCCGGGCTGTGCCGTGAGGCTTCGCTCCTTACTGGGCACGGCCTGCCAGGGTCTGCTCCAGCCGGAGCGCGGGCGTAGGTGGGCTGCGAGGGTGGTGGGGGAACAGGTGGCACGGCGGCCCTCGCACAGGTCGGATCTTGGGAGAGCTGCAGCAGCATCTCTCCTAAAAGGAGGAGGTGAGGGAGCCGGGCCTGTTCAGCCTCGAGGGGAGATGGCAGAGGGGACCTCGTTGATGTGAATGAATATCTGAAGGGGGGATGCCGAGAAGATGGAGTCAGGCTCTTGTCGGTGGTGCTCGGCAATAGCACAAGAGGCAATGGGCAGAAACTGATGCACACGAAGTTCCACCTGAACATGAGGAAGAACTTCTTTATTGTTGGAGTGACTGTGCCTTGGTACAACTAGCCCAGAAAGGTTGTACAGTCTCCCTCACTGGAGGTATTCAAGAACTCTCTGGATACAATCCTGTGCCATGTGCTCTAGGATGACCCTGCTTGGCAGGGAAGTTGAGCCAGATGACCCACTGTGGGTTATCCCTTCAAGCTGATCCATACTGTGATTCTGCTGTTTGGGTAATCTTCATTTAGATGAAATATATTGCTGGAGTCAGCACAGCATGTTAAAAGCAGGTGCTACCCAAGTCTGTCTTCTGGTTTGTTGAAGCGGCTTGGATGTTGGCACCTGGTGAGCTGCGAGGCTGCAACAGAGAGTGGTTTCTTTGGTAGGACAGGTGGGTGCTGACCTGATGGAATGGGTCACTCAAAGGCCAGCTGAGGTGGCTTTCTTCCCCCCCTTGAAAAGAAAAACCAGAGGAGGGAGAAGAAGGTGGGGGGGGAAGATGTGTCTATAAACAAATATAAAACCTTACTGTAAAGGGCTGAGAATAGCTTGGACTGTGCAGTTCTTAAAAATAAGATGGGAAGGACCGTGGTTAAATTTTGAAGTGGATCTAAGTGAGACAGTAGGAGGAATGAAGAAGATAGTAAGGTATTAAATCAGCAAGATGTTCTGCTGAGTTTTCTTAGCAAAACTTAGTAATTTTTCATTGTATTTAAAAAATTGAATAATAAATTCTGCCTTTGTTTCTTTTGCACTATGTTGGTAATGTTGTTTCTATCTCTAAAGCTTATTGTTTATTTCTGATTGCTCATTTGTGTTTTCAAATTGTGTTTCAAATTGTTTTGTTAAAATGTTTCCTTTATCACCTGGTAGTTTTATTTAAGAGCCTTTGGTGAGGAATTTTGTGGAATAATTTGTTTGAGTCATCATGATTCATGTGCTCACTTGTGCCTTCAGAGAGTTCCATTTGATCTGAGGGGCTTTCATTTTGCAATGTCAGCAGTTTAATGGTTTGACATATTTATAATTGCAATGTCTTGCTGTTTGGCAACAGTCTGAGAATGTTTTTGTCTTTCCAATTGCTTTCTTAGCTGATAATGACTTTGTCATTAACTGACAGCAAACAGAAGCCTTTGTTCAGCTTGGGCTTCATCTGTGTGATTTACACCTGCAGCCGTCAGATGTGGGGCTTGACCACTTTGCACAGAACATTTTTAGTAAAGTTTTGTGTGCACGTGTGGAAGTGGGGAAAGATGGGATTTAGGGCTGAGAAACAGAACTGACAGTAGACCCACATGTGTGACTTGACAGTCTGCAAGTGAGGTGGGCAGATGTCACACCACACTTTCTGTCCATTCTGTCACTGCCCTCCTCAGCTGGGCAGGGGACAGAAAAGACAACAGAAGGCTTGCGGCTTGAGAGAAGGGCAGGGAGAGAACACTCACCAGGTCATGAGCAGAACAGACTTAACTTGGGGACGTGTAGTTTATTAACATTCAAATCAGAGTAGAACAATGAGCACTAAAAGAGAAAAAATGACTTTTCCCCTGGGCTTAACTTTCCTCCTGAATTCTCGGATTCCTCCTGCCTGAGCAGTGCAGGGGAATGGGGCTCTGGTCAGTTCATCACACTTTGTCTCTGCTGCTCTTCCTCCCCAGGGGGAGGGCTCCTCACACTTTTCCCCTGCTCCAGCATGCGTTCCTCTTATGGATTGCAGTGCTTCAGGAACAGACTGCTCCAGTGTGCATCCCCCACAGGGTGACAAGTCCTACCAATAAACCTGCTTCAGCATGGGCTCCTTTCTCCGTGGCTCTGCAGGTCCCCAGCACAGGCTTCCCACAGGGTCACAGCCTCCTTCAGGCATCCACGTTCTCTGCTGTGGGATCCTCCGTGGGTTGCAGGGGCACAGCTGCTTCACCATGGGCTTCCCTGTGGGCTGCAGGGGAATCTCAGCTCTGGCACCTGGAGCAACCCATGAGTTGTTTCTTATGGTGATTTCACTCTGCTGTGAATTTACAGTAAAATTTGTTTACAGTCTGTACAAAGTGGTGCTCATAATTTGTAATTAAACTGGTTCTATTGTTACACAAGCTTCATCTGTTTTTTCCCTCAGTTAGTGTTTGTTTTTTTTCTTTTTTCTTTCAATTGCTCATGGGCAGAGCCCTTATACAAAGCAGTTGTATAAATCAAAATGACCTTTTGAAATGTATTGAGGTTGTGGTTTGTTTTTTTTTTTTTTCCCCAAAACAAACTGATAAGAAGGGCTGTTTGTGGAAAGTGCTTGGGTGAGAGGGGCATAATGTGATTTTAAGCTTAAAATTGTCTTGGAATAACAAATTTTGTTGAAGCTTTAAAATATTTGAGGATATAGTGTCACTTGTCATGTGACTGTGGGAGCCTGGAGCATTTTAAAATCAATTTTTCTAGCACTTTCCTTTGTAAAAGACATGTGCATTTTAAATTAGTGGTGTGAGTATGGTTTTTCTTCTGTTGTATGTGTTAAGTTCTCTCTTCCTGCTGAGTAAAAAATGTCTGTTTTGATTTCCCTTGCAGCCAGAGGTGGTTGATTCCTGTGGGTGCTTTCAGATTGACAGACTTGATGTGTGTGGGAGCAGAGGGTGGTAGAAAGGGTCTGTTGCAAAGCAGAGATTAATAGGCATACTCCTTTCTTCCCCTAAGAACTACCTCCTGTTTGCATGCAAGTTAATCTTTGGGAGTCTGAATAGGAAGTGGAAGGTGACAGATAAGCTGGGACTTCTACAAGTGGTTATGTCTGCTTATCAGTAGTATATGAGGAGAAGCAGTTTTTGTACTCTGAGAATTCTCTCTGCTTGGTGGTGGAGATGAAACAGGGTAGACAATGATTGCTTGTTTCTCATGTTTGAGAAGTAGGGAGCAAAGGAAGTGATAATTGTCTCAGATACCAAAGACTCAAGTAGGAAATGGGATACATCAGGATGGTGTGGGCTTTCATGCTTTAGCTTGTGAGATGTCTGGACACCATCTGTACTCTTAAAAAGAAATAGGGAATAATATTTAGCAGGACCTAAATTACGCCAGTAAAATACACCCCATTGAACTCTTCAGGTAAACCAAAATTTTCAGCTGAGGTCAGTCACTTCAAGAGTGTGGTAGAATAATTTGATTGAAAATTATGATTCTACATGAGAGCCTGTCCTTTGAGAACTTTCTGCATTAATGGTAATAAGTATTAGAGATGGATTCTCTCTGGAATATTTTCTAGGTTACAATAAGTGTTACTGTTACTCTGTTTTTCTACTAGGCAATGAAAAGCACAGTATTCAGGTTGCTTCCCAACGAGAAGGTGGTGAACCTACACTACAAGACATGGCTGTACTTATTGAACAAGTCACTGGGGTTCCAGTTCCTTTTCAGAAACTGATATACAAAGGTAACTTCTAAATCTGCCGTGTTTCTTATAGATGATGAGCTTTCATCAGGTGTCCATGTTTTGATGTCTTAAAAAAATTCTTATGCCACCAACTGTACTTAAACTGTTTTTTCCTCCCTTGTTCTTCATTTAGGAAAGTCTCTGAAAGAATTGGAACAACCATTATCAGCGCTTGGTGTTAAAAATGGTTGCAAAGTCATGTTGATTGGGAAAAGGGTAAGCATGCTTTTGGACCTTTTTTCCCCTTAAGCTATCATCATTTTTGTCACTAAGTCAGCTGCTGGACACAGAAACAAGCCTGGAGCATTAACTTAATTTTGTATACCTATCCACAAAATTGAGTTCAGTCTCATATTACACTGCAAACAACTGCAGTTTGTACTTTTCTGAGATTACATTATTGACTGCCTTCTGCTTTACATTATTGACAGGACTCTGCCTAATCTGTGGTCAGTGCTCATGAGCTTTCTGTGCACTGATGACATTATCTGCTCATCTTATTTTTCTGGTTTAAAAAACACTTTCCCAACTGTAGCTACTGAGCCTTGATCCTCTAGGTTATTTCTTGTGACATGATTTGTTGCTGGTTTTGCAAATTGAGGATGAGCTAATAATCTTATGATGTAAATATTGCCTATACTTTAGAAATTATAAGTTGACAAAAAGAAACAAAAATTGCACTTCTCCTTTTTCCTTCAAATTAATCTCATTAATTGTGTTTATATACATTGCTGATTGAAATGTATTTGTAATTAAGCTTTGGAAGAAGCAGATTTGGTAGTTATTTAAATATGGAAAGAATAGCCACAGTGTAGTGTGTATTCTGAACCCTCAGAAACCTTTATGTCTGTATCAGCACTGCTGGTTTTTAGCTGCATTGTATCTTTATTTGTTCCTTAGTTGTGAATGTTGTACTTTTGAATACACAGAATAGTCCAGAAGAAGAGGCTGAATTAAAGAAGTTAAAAGATTTGGAGAAGTCAGTGGAGCAAATAGCTAATAAGTTAGAGGAAGTTAATAAAGAGTTCACAAGTATCCAGAAGGTATGCCAGTTTTGTATCACTTTATATCTTTACAAAGCAATTTAGTAGGTATTTCTATGTAAAAAAAACCCAAACAAAACAATTTGGAGGTTTTGAGTAGTCAGTAATTGCTGCCCGTCCTAAATGTCCCAGAGTCAGTAATAATTCTTAGTGAATTCCAAATGCCATTTATGAGATTGCAAAATAGAGACATGGCAATGTTTGGAAAAAAGTAAATATTGTTTCATATGGGATAACTTACATATATCTGGAATAAGAAGGTCTATTAGATGTTTATCATTTTAGTAAACCTAACAGATCTTACATTTACTGTGTCAAGAATTGATAAAATACAGAAGAATACAGATTAAGATTGGAGTCCCTATCATGCTTGGAAGTACAGAAATAGTAAAATATGTTTTCTGCTCTTGTGGATTGACAGTTTTTCTTAGATGAGTATTGTGTAGGGTATAGAATAATTTTGCTTTTTCTTCTTCAGGGATTTTTAGCAAAGGATCTCCAAGCAGAAGCACTAAAACAGCTGGACAAGAGGATAAAAGGAACTGCAGAGCAGTTCATGAAGACCCTTGAACAGATTGATGCCATTGTAAGTAACTAACCACAGAAGAGAGTCAAATCCCAACAGAAACTTACTGGATATTTTAATGTACTAAGAAATTTCTTTTTGACTATCCAAATGCTTCACAGTCATTAGTGGATCATAACCTTACATTACATTTCCAGAGTACAATATACATCTTCCTGTGTCATGTAGTAGCTCAGAGCTAGGTGAGAATAAGGTACAGAGATAAATAGAAAATTGCCCCAGCCAGTGTATTTCCTTACTTGGTTTCTCTGTCTGCTGGTTGTTCTCTGTAAGCCTCATTATATAATTATGTTGCATATCAAGATCATAATAGTCTGCTATGAAGGAGAATGCTGCTTTTCTGTGGTAGTGGTGGCTTTGGGTCTCCTCCTTAGTACAGTGACTTTCTGTTAGGTTGGTTTTTTTTTAGAAATATGCTATGCAAATACCTATAACTGATGAAACAAATGTAATTTAACTTGATGGACTCTTTGTAAAAAAGTTCAGCAGTGGACTAAATCGGAGTGATAATTTGAACTGGCCATCATCAAATGCTATGTAATATGGATGTGTTCCTGGGAATGGTGGGAAGCTTACTAATTAATTTCCTGCTTTTGTATTGTGAGCCTATGATGATAATATAGTCTTTGCTGCTTGTTATAGCCAACAGTTCTAAATACTTTTTAAAAAATTGCTGTATTCTAAGTATTTTTAAGTCTTCAAATTTGTTTCCTTTTGTGCCTCACATAAAGGAGAATATTATGCTGACAGTTACTGAATGCTGTTAGACATAAAGACTTCATATAACTGATTTCCTGCTTGAAGTGGCAGGTCAGATGTGTTGTCATGAAAATATCGGTAAGGTGACAACAACTGAACTGTCTCAATTGGATGGAGTTAAAGCTTATTTCTGATCCCTTCAAGTTTTGATACCAAATCCTATTCAGAAAAAAAGTACTTGTATTGAGGTTGCAGCTCTGGAACACAGCAGGCAGCCTTGTAAAACTGTTTCACTGCTTTCTGAATAATCCAAACTCAATTTCCCAAGTTTACTTTTCCTTCTGTTACCTTTTTGTGTGGTTTAAACAGAAAGCATGCTGTGCTGTATCTCCTTATCCAAAATACCCTAAATAGTACTGAACAAGGAATTTTAGGTCTAGTGCCATGTTTTAGAAGACTTATAGTCAGTGACTTGGTGTTTAGATTTGGGAAATAATGGAGTTCTTGTACTTCATTTCTTGAGAAAGTGGAGCAGCCACAGCTAAGACTAATTACAAGTAATTTCTTCCAAAATCTGTAGTAATTGTTTGTTACTGTATTGAATAAGAGCATCTGACATTTTACATTGAAAAGTTGGGTTGTTTTTTGGGTTTTTTTTTAAGAAGTAAAGGTTTGGATTGCCAGTGATTGCCGTTACATTGCACATATTTATTTCTTTTAATATACAAAGCTGACTGTGAGACTTGTCATGAAAACTGGACTAATGTGCAATCTTGCAGATGAAATACCTGTAGGTGGATGGAATCTTTACATAAAACGTGGGAGTTCAGAGTGCTGGTGTCACACCAGGTCAGATGAACAAGCCACCAACTTACTGAGGCAGCCCTCAGCTGCACTGTGGTTGTGCACTGTATGGAGGCAGCAGTACAGACTGGTAGTGAGGGATGTGTATGAGCAGGAAATGACATCCACTGAAGTAGAAAATGGCAAATAGAAATGCAAAGCAGTATTTTATCTTATTGTAAAATTGGTTTATACAAGTAATTAGCATTCTTTCCAGCAGCCAAGTAAAAAGCTAGTTGTGACACATCTGTGAAATGCTACTGAACATGTAGAGGTGCTGTTGATTGAGTCAACAGCATGTTAAAAAATTCAGAGGGAAAAATGTGACTGACTGAGAAGAATGGATGATGCATTGTAGAAGTCAAACATACCAGCAAGCTCGCACTATAAATATTCCAGCTTTTTTCTTTGGCAGAATTGTCACAACTCATTAAGGTGTCTCAGCTGCTGTGTGTTATTTGGATCACTCACATATGCAAAATGAGATTTGGTTGCTTACAGAGAGATTAGGGTGAGGAAACCTGCATATTGTTTTCTTTCTGTTCTAGGAATATGACTCTTACTGGTAGCAGACAAGCTCATTAATTAGAGGAGCTGAGTTTGGAACTAAATACTTTTACTAGACACCATGCCTTCAACAATTGTGAATTTAAAAGATGGGATTTAGAAGGTGGAGAAGTAACTTTATAATCATACAGTAGGGGGTTGTGAGAGAAAAAACATAATGTTGTCACTGCCAGAGGTGTGAAAGAAACATCCTTAAGGGATGCTTTTGGGTAGAGCATCTGTAGCTTAAGTATTGTAACATAAATGTGTTTAAATAGCTATTGCTTTCATGGCATCTTACAAAATTTTAATTTGTCTGACACAGTCAGAAATTACCATAAGCCACAGATCTTAGAAGCTTTCTTCAGGAAGAAGGCAGTTGAGTCTTGTTCAATACTCGAAAATTTGTTTGTGTGCATTCACAGATGTGCTATTTATTTCATCAGTTAAAACAACTGGTCCAGGAACAGAAGTCAAAGTACATTACTTATTACAAATCTCAGTGAGAAGAATACAAGTAATGCTTTATTTGGTCATCTGGACCAGTTTTTTAAATACCTGAAAGGCTTTTTCAAGAAAAAACAAAGTTTTTCTGAGATCAGTTGGAAAATTTGAATCCACAGTCATGACAGTATGTACCTGTGAACCAGCTCTGTTTTCACCAATATTGCAGTGTGAGCACTCACTTTGTCCTCAAGATGGTCTCCTATTAAATGGCAGATTTTTTAATCTAGAAAGACAATATTGCAGAGAACAGATTGTTCTAAGAATTGAAAAAAGCTTTCTCTTCTGAAATACCAGTCACTGATTTTGTTAACATAAATTCACAACAAATCTGTCAAATTGCATCTATCAGTATTGAAGACATTGATAGCACTACTGACTCATAGTTGTGCTCTGGTGGCCCATCCTCCTTTCCTGAAGATTTTTTAAAATTCCTCTGCAGAATTTACTTAAATTAACAAGGTGTTCTGATGAAATTTAACTGTCACCTTGTCTCTGCTATACTTGTTATTGGATAAATCCATATGAAATTAACATTTCAGGGATTAAAAGAAAGAAGTATTCTGAAAAAAACCCCACCACTCTTCCTGTAACAAATATTTTCCAGACATCTGGGAAGTTTTTCCACTTACAATAAGATGAGATCCTATTACTAAACTTTTCGAATTTATCTGAATCAATAAAAATGTGATAAGCATTTCTTACTATAATACTTTCATCTCTTAGTATGAATTGTAAACATGAAATCAGATCTTCAGAGAAAGGTATTTCTAAAGCTCAAGGAGCATTGTCACGTGAAAGGGGAGGTTTCCTCCAGCCCTTTCAGTCTGATTTGTGTGTCAGTGCCCCAGGTTACCTGAGACCCTTGTGCCCCACCAGTCTGTCAGTGCCCTGTTACCCTTCCCTGAGCAGCCCACTTGATGGGAGGGTGGTTCAGCTGACCTGCTTGGGGTCACATGCCAACAGAGAGGCCCCTCCTGGACCCCTGGATTCAGGGACAAATTCAGGACACAACAGCATAACAGGGACCCCCTCCTGGTTATCCACAGTCAAATATGTAACCTGCTGCCAGTGACTCTAAGTGCCCTTGAAGGACTCACTTTACCAGTTTATGGAATAGCCCTCCTTTATTAATACAATAGAAAACTCTTGACAGGATTGCTGGTGGTAGTATCTGGCTGCAAAAATGTACTTAAAACAATATACTAACCAGCTCTAATCCCCAATAATGGAGTCTTCCCTCTATTTATGCCATTTTTAACTTACTCTTACACTATTTTTATGTTCAGGTGGAGCTAGAGTGACTCTAGTCATGCATCATGTTCAGTGGCGGGTGGTTGCATTTGGAGGTGGGTAATGTCAGTATTACGTCTGAGGTGACCTTTGAGGCTGGAGCCATACATCAGTCTTGCATCCAAGGTAAACTTTGGAATGGAGGTGGGCGTCTGTGGTTTTGCCACAGTTGCTGGTTCAACAGCAGGAAATCTTTTTCCTTCCTTGGCTGACAGCTGTTGTGTGGCTTATCAGCTACAAGGTATCACCATGTTCCCCCTCTTGCCCCCAAATCCTTTCTTCCCCCAAAATCCTTTTGGACAGACCCTGGCCATGGTGTCTCCAGTCCACCCTCTCTTTGGGCCCCCTTAGTGTGTATCATTTGTGGGAAGTCAGGCATGCTGTCCATATTCCATCCAGGGAGCAGCAACTGCATTTTCTCCCTATAATTTTCCATACTTTCCACCCTGCTCCATCCTCCACTTCATCCCCCCTTAGTCTCTGTGCTGACTACAGTTTTTTGTTACTTTCCTACCCAGTTTCAGTAATGGAAACTAGGTTGTAGTAGCTTTGTACTCTAGCCATCATGCTGTTAGGGCTCAAGAGGGAAACACCAGTGGAATACCTCTGAGGAGATAAGGAGAGTTCCCACAGGGAGGTGACACAGCCCACAGCTCAGCTGAAGTGCCTCACACCAGTGCACACAGCATGGGCAGCAAACAGGGAGAGTAGAATCCATTTGTCTGAACAATAAAAGAAAAGAGTACCTTTTGTTGTTGTTGTTGTTTGTATTTTGATTTTTACAAAGGCTTATGTATCTAAACCTTGCAGCTGTGTTCACATTTTGGTGAAATGAAACAGATTAGGTTAGGGAAACCTGTTCTTTGTTTCCCTGTGTTCTTGGTCTGGAGTTAGGATGGAAAATAAAAGGTAAACTAGTGAGAAACTCACAAGATTTTTATGCATTTTCACCAGTGAGAACACAGTGTTTATAAGAATGTTCACATAAACTTCATGTAATGATATTCATCTGCACAGGTGTTTTACATGTTAAGAAAAAAATCATAAAGCTGAGCACCATTCCTCAGCAACACCCCAGTTTCACATAGCTCAAAAAGTACAAAGCATGTAGCACTTGCCAGGATGACATACATGAACATAATGGGTGGCAGGAGTACAGACAATGATGCAGTTTGAATTTAGTGAAAAGCTGACATTGTGTAACACTTCACATCTGTTGCCTTCCCTCAGTACATTGCAGGGATGATCAGATGTACAGCTCAGCCTGGCAATGGCTGCATTACTAATGATACATTCCAGTGATGGCAAGTGATTGAGTGAATGTATTTGTAAGAAATTTGTTCATGTTATAATCTCTGAAAAAGCTTTGAAGAACAGTTAACACACACCACAGCAGAAAAAGCAGTGTGTGTAGTCTGTTGCTGTATATTCCCTAAAGACACATGGTAGGTTTGCTGTCTCTGTTCTTTGCAGTCAGCATGCTGCATCCCTGGCTTTTTGATAACTTTTTCTTATATATTCTTTGCTGTGTAATCATCCTTACTGAGCAGGCATGGAATTTGCAGGATACCCATTCAGAGGATTCTTTGATAATTCCAGTTCTTGCTGTAAGTCTAATTTGTTCATTTCAGCATTAACCTGCATCAACTTGTTTGCTTATTTTACTGCAGAATCTGCCAGAGAATTTCAGTGACTGCAAACTGAAAAAGAAGGGGTTAGTGAAGAGGGTCCAGGTGAGTTTTCTTTCTTTTTTTTTCCTTCCATAAATGCTGGGCACTTGTATACCAAGAGTTTGTGAAAGTGAGCTGCTTAGATTTTTTTTCAGTGTTTGCTCTTACATCGGTATTGTGTATGACCTCCCTTTGAGAGGTATTTAATATCTTTATAAAATAGCACACAAAATACAGATTTTCATAGGTCATGCTGTTTTCAGATAATCTTTGTCATTTACATTAATGGTTTGTCTTATGGCTGTCTGATGATATGAAATAATCCTGATAACTTGTAAAGACAATGGGATTGATCATTCCTCCTTTTTTGAATCTTGATGGACTGGAGTAATGACTGAGGTCTGGGCACAAGGATGCAGCTAACTGTAACTCCTGCTGACCTACTCCTGACCTTGCCAGAGGTGTTCTTTGGAAAATTTAGCTTATACTGCAATGCACCAACTTTCTTTGGAGAGTAGGTCTTTGAGATCTGTACAGCAGAGTAGCTGTGCTGGGCATGGAGGATTTAATGGCTTTGCTATGGTATGATGCTTGTAAATTCCTAGGCATTGTTTTCTTAGAGACCTTGAACTGAAGGTTTGTTAGTAAATACTGGAATTCAGCTCCCTCCACTCAAACTTACATAGATGAATGGTAATGCTACATGTATTACTGTTTTTATTTCTGTTGTGCTAACGTTAGTGCCAGGATGGGCTCCTAAAAATTGTTTGTGGAACTACTTTGCATTCATATATAGAGTTGAATGATTTTGTCTTTTACTGTAACCTTATTAAATACCTCCCTTATTAAATACCACCCATTTAGAATAGCCATCTATTTTAGAGGAAGGCCCACCAAGAAATACTTTATAGGAGAAATGGTTTTAGTTACAGCTTCAGGGACAAAGCACTTTGTACTCAGTTATTGAGATAAGTTTGGGTAATGCAAATGGCAATGAAGGTGGTTGCTGGTGTGGCTGTATTATGTGGGGGTTCTGAACACACTCCTGATTCCATGTGCCTAACCAAGGCAGCAAAACTTGTAATAGAGTGGTGGCTATCAACTTTGTGGAAGCTACGGGATCTCCACTCTTGGGTGAAGTTACAGCAAAAGTGGGGCTTTGTTTAAGAATTGCTGTTAAAGCATGAAAGGGGTTCTGTTGAGCAGAGATCAGAATTATTTATGTGCTTTTATGTGCACAGCATTGTGCAGCTCTGGGTTATGAACCTTTTGAGGACTCCAGAAGAGTCCTAAGGGGTTTAAGACCAGAGCTGTCAACAGCAGTTTATTTTTCCAGAGCAAGAACAAGAAAACAGTGGCAAGTTAGGCTTATTATTCTGAAGTATCCATGAAAGCAAGGGGGAGCTATTAACTGCCTTCTACTGATGGCATCTTCAGGGTGGGAAGATAAATATGAAAGAGTAGCAGCCCTCAACTGCAGTTTGTTACCACTTTCACTTTTTCATCAATCAAGTTATTACAGACGTGAGTTGATGGATAGCTCGAGGGATTGGTTGTAAACAGATGATTCAAAGCAGTGTGATGGTTGAGGAACATTCACATGGCACAGCAGTTTGCTGCTCTAGAAGGAAAGTGCTTTCTTACTGTCAATTTAATAACATGAAATGTCTCGTTTGACTGTCAGAGTCTGGTGCAGACGTAGCAAAAACAAAGGCGAGACATGAAGAGCTAATGGGAGAATCTTTCTCAGGAAGTGCACTGTACTTGCATACCTTGGGGCTGACCTAAAACAGGTTACTGACTTAAAGTGTTGTCATGTTGTGCTGTGTACAGGCTGAGCAAAGTGACCAGGGGCTGCTGGCTGCCAGTTCCTCTCTGTGTGTTACTCTACTTGTGAGAACTCGTGGGCAGGTTCTAAGAAAGCGTAAGGTTCTGTGGACTCCTTTTTTTGGAATGGAGCCTTCTGTCTTTTGAGGAACACCAGCTACTGATGAAGATGAAGGTTCAATGATGCCTTGTAGTCTTAAGAAGTAGAAAAGATCTTGGTTTAATGAAAGCTTGTTTTAAATTTGACTGAGCAGGTTTGTGCCAGCCTTGGCCTCAAAAGGATGTGTTAGAGAGGAGCTTAGAAGTCATGTTCCAAACTGAATGAAGGACTAAGTTGTCTGAACCTTTGTGTTTCCTATTGTTGTTCATGAACTTTGGATGAAGTGAAAATTCCTCAGATCCGGACTGGTGATGGTGGGCAGCCATGCTGTTATCCTTATTAGCCTTATCCAGTGTCATGTTTCTGTTGGGTTCCGGGTAAATCCAGGTGTGCATAAGCTATTACCAAAACAACTGGAAAGTGGCTGTTGAGTTGACATCTTCAAATTCACTATAGAAACTGCACTTTCAGTTCTTCAGAAACACCTCCCTGTGCCAATTTGTATCCAATAATATTTGTTTGTTTTTTATTCTCAGGTTTTTCTTGCCCAGTGTGATACCATTGAAGGGAACATTGGCCAAGAAATGGACAAGCTGCAGTCAAAGAATTTGGCACTGGCAGAATGAGGCGTCGCCTTACATAATTAGGAA
Source organism: Melospiza melodia melodia (assembly GCF_035770615.1). NCBI lineage: Eukaryota > Metazoa > Chordata > Aves > Passeriformes > Passerellidae > Melospiza > Melospiza melodia. The sequence goes on along the minus strand of NC_086194.1, from coordinate 109,449,301 downwards.
ACATAATTGCTCTATGAGCAAGAAGAAAAGTTTGCTCTTTGTTTTGGAGCACATATCCAGCTTCCTTTTTTTTTTTTCCTCAAAGCCCAGTCTGTTAGACTGGCACCAGTCAATCATTTCTTGCTGGTTGTCGTTTGCCGCTTGGTTAGAACTATTATTTTGAAAAGAAATCCTTCCTGAAGAATGGCTGAGCTAATCTTTGTGAATTGTGTATCTTATGGACAATAAGATAGTTTAGTTAACTAAGTTATGAAGTTTTCAGTGGTGGGCAGTTTTGTCTGATATATCTTTGAATTTATTTACAGCTCAAATCAAAGAAGGTCTATAATCGAACAAGTGCCGTAAGTTGCAGTTGTAGGACTACAGCTAGATTGAAAAAGGCAAACTGAGACAACATCTGGGAAAGCTGAACATTCTAGTAGACAGTTCAGAGCAATAAAAAACCCCTACACATTTGTATCTACTTAATGTTTGTATGCATTTATAAATATAAGAAAGCTTGACTATAAGGGAGTCGTACCTATTTTAGCCTTAAATTGTCATAATAAATGGAATGTACTGTAACATGTATGGTACTTAATTTTGAGTGGTGCTTTAAGTTGTTACTGAGCTCCTTGATACAGATGTATGTTTTTTACACAGATTTCTGATGTACTGTGGTTTTTATAGATTATTTGTATTTTTATTATTTGTGTTCTGTCTTGAGTTGAGAAATGAAATGAGATTACTCATGCTGCTCAAATACCAGGGGTTCAGTTCAAGCAAGGTATAACTGAGGAGCTATTTTGAAAGGGTTTTTTAATACTTTTTTCTGAATTCATGATGCTATATTTAATGGGAAAATGCAGTGATTATTCCAGTCTGTTAAGGCAATCAGTGAATTTTTATAACATGTTGCAAAGAGACACAGGTTTATTTTAGCAATGCCATCTGTGTGAGGGTTATGGCTGAGTCTTGCAGTCACATATGCACCGTGCTTAACCTTCTCTGCTAGGTGAGGAGTTAGCTTTTGCAGGAGACACAAATTTGAGTGGGTGCAGCCAACTTTGCAGTGGTTGCTCAGAGGTTCTGAGCAGACTGTGGAGCATGTCAGCCTGTAGGTAACATAAATGTACAGGAGCTGCTTTTTCACTGATGCTCCTCATTGGGAGGTCAGCCAGATACACAGCAGCCAGCAAAGCAGGGACTGGGAAGGAACCTCTTTCTGTGCAAGAAATAAACTCTTTATCCCAAATGAGTCAGACTGAGAATGTTTAGAATTGGCCCTTAGGTAGTGAGTCATTATCCATATGTTTTAAGGTTAGCTGTCCTTTCAAGATAAAAATAGGAGATGTATGTAAAAAGATCTTAACTTCTGATAAGCTATAAAGCTTAAATAATACCTGAAGTGTTATTATTACATATTATTAGTATTGTCTTTGATGTTCGTAATTGGAGGAACATTTTTTTTAGTGAAAAATGCCATTGACCAAATGAAGTGATAGCTGTGCATTACAAAGGGTCGCTTATATGCTGGTTGACCATACCAAGATTTGAGTTGCCATGTTTTTTGCTGTTAACCAGTTACTCCAAGCTTATATTTTTTTCCTTACTAAATTCTCTTATCAGCATCTGTGGAGGATTTCATAGTCTAAACTCCTAGGAACCTTATCTGTCATGTTAGGATTTGGTAATGGTGGGACTGTGGAAGATTTTTTCCCTAGGCTGACTAGTCTGTCATGCTGCATTTTCCCAGCACTTTAGGGTTAAGAGGAGGAAGCATCAGTTGCAGTCATTTTTGTGAAGCCCTGCCTATCCTGTGGCTGCTTCTGGACCAGATTCAGCTGACTCTTAAACTACCAGCAACACTTGCCTAATTCAGGGAATGCAAAATCAACCACTTTCCTATGATGGAAAGGATCCTCACCCTCCCAAATGTGGGCTCTCTAATGCATTGAGCTTTCACAGGTGTACGTACAATAAGCAAGAATCCCCCTGTGCCCATGGAGAGAGCTGAGAGCTGTGGTCATGGCCAGGACTGTGTCCATTTCTGCTGTTCCTGTGTAGATTTCTCTCTTGGGTGAGAACATTTACAGGCAGACATTGTCTTCCCAATAGTCTTTCCCAGAAATTGCTGCTTCCTTGGATGTGCTTGTGTGAGTACATCCTCAGCCTGTCTCAGAGCAAGGTGGATTAACTTCAGGATGTTCCAGAGCAGATCTTTTGATGGTCTGGTACTCTGAGGCAGAGAGGGTTATGGTGAACCTCTCCCACCAGCACATCTGTATTCAGCAGAGGGTGGGTGTCCTGAGCCACGTTTACCTTGCAGTGCTGAGCGGTTTGGTCTCCAGGACAGAAGTATGTGTATGATGACCAACTTCTGCAGTATAAATTGCTTTGTCTTCCAAATATAAAAATGAGCTGATTTGTTTTGGAGAACAGATGGTTGTATTTAGAATTATCCAAGACATTCTAGAGTGAATTGACTTTTATACTTAGTTTTGGAGAGGGGAGTCGAAAACATTTTTTTGTCAGAATAGCCTTAAATTCAGTAAAAGCCAGCGTCTGTGCTTTTCAAAAGTGCAGCAGACTGCAGTTGTGGGAGGAAGGGGAAGGAAGATGTGATTTAAAATATTCTTCAGAGTTTGTAAGTATAAATAATCAAGCTTAAGCAATAGTCTCACCGATTCTGTAGTTCAGGTGTACTGTGATACCTGTTTTGCTACTGAATCGTTTCCTCAGCCCAACAATCTGCCATGATCGTGTCAAAACAGAAGTTACTCCCTTTTGCCTTAGTTGCACTTATCCCATCGTCTTCCTCCAGTTGCTGTGTTGCTCTGGCTGTGTTTACAGACCTTGGATTTGCCATCCTGGCAAAATGTACCATAGGACTTGTCTTTTATCAAAATGGAAATTGAATTGCACATGCCCGTGGCCCCTTTTCTCTCCCAGATCCCGTGGGCTTGTGTGAGAAGAACCAAACCCGACTCAGGGAAATGTGGAGTCTGGAGCCATGGGATGAGTTGCTCTCTGGAAACAGCACAAAATTATAGTGGCAACCTCCATGACCAAGTCCTCTGGAAGGTAATGTCACTGCAAGCCTGGAGCAACACTTTTTGACTTCTAAAGGACACTCATGGTTTGGAGTGGAGCACTTGACACCGTGGAAGTTGGCACTAGATTTTTTTTTTCCTTTTTTTGGTTAACTCACGTTATTGTACTGTGATAAATGAAAAGATAAAAATAAAATATGGAAAGTTCTCTGCTGTCCTTGGTGATGTTGTAGTCACTAAATTCTGTATTTGGGCTGTATTTTAGTGGAGAAGGCACACAGGGCTCTGGCTGGTGCTGCCGTGTGTGCTGTGCGGGACAGTGAGCGGGGCCTCCTGGAGTATGGGATTCACATTCTCTGAACAGAGAGACAATTCTCTCTCTCTCAGGGTTTTTCCTGAAGAAGCAGAGAAAAGAGTGATCAAACCAATTCTTACCTCATTTGCTGCTCCTGTGTTTGTGTGCAAGTGGAATGTATTCTGGAGATTGTTTACCCGAGGTGACCAATTGGATCCACGTGTGTGGGTCAGGACTCTCGAGCAGAGTAGTAGTAAAAGTAAGTAGTAGTTAGAAGTAAGTTAGAAGAAGAAAGTATGATGTAGTACAGTATGTATCTCTATAGTATAGTATAGTGTAGTGTAGTATAGTATAGTAATTAATTAGCCCTCTGAATCCATGGAGTCAGATGCATCATTCTTCCCTGGATTGGGGGATCTTCATAAAAACTATACTGGAGGATGCCTGATTTGGGGCCTCCAGTGTTCCCAGGATTGGCAATGGCACCGAATTTTTAAAAAGCTGTGGGGTTTTTTTTGTTGTTTTTTTTTTTTTTTTTTTTTTTTTTTTTTAATAACATGAAGTACTTTACACGGTTGTGTTGCACACCTTGCACTGGAACAGGTTGTCCAGAGAGGCTGTGGAGTTTTCCTCATTGAAGATATTAAAGAGCCATCTGGACACAGTCCTGTGTTGGACACAGGCAGGTTGGACCAAATGACCCACTGTGATGCCTTCCAACCTGACTCACCCCGTGATTGTTTTTTCTGGATCTGGACGTATGGGATGCAATGTTTATTATCTTTTACTTATCTGGGTGGTTTGGCGTGAGGGGTGGGGTACGTTTCAGGCAGCTTACTCAGAGCCGTGTCCCACAGCTGGCCTGCTGTGTCCGTGGAGCTCTGTTGGTGCTCCAAAGGCTTAACTAAAGAACATCCACAATGTTCTTTAGTAACACACTGAAGAACATCCGGAGGCAGGACACGGATCCCTTCCCGCCCCTCCCTTCCCTGCGCTCCCGGTAGCGTCACGGTGCGCGCCGGCCCCGCCCTTGCGCCGGGGGAAGATGGCGGCGGCCGGGGCGGGCGCGGGGCGGAAGCAGGTGCGGCAGGAGGAGCTGCGGCGCCTCATGAGGGAGAAGCAGCGCCAGAACGCCGGCAAGAAGCGCATCGACTCGCCCTTCGCCAAATATCCTCGGCACCCTAGAGCTCGGCTGGGAGGGATGGGTGGCGGGAGGGGGTCCGCGCCCCGCTCGGTGCTTCCCTTAACGCGGCCGGCACGTACAACAGCCTGGGGCACCTGAGCTGCTCCCTGTGCAACGCGCCCGTGAAGAGCGAGCTGCTGTGGCAGACCCACGTCCTGGGCAAGCAGCACCGGGAGGTGAGAGCGCTGCGGAGGGTCTCGGCCGGGCTTTGCGGTTGGGGAGCGCCGGGACAGCGCTTGGGAAGGGGAGGCGCTGGGAGAGGCCGCGCCGCCGGAACGGGGCCTGCGGTTCGCTGCTCCGGGCTCGGTGCGGCAGCGGGAGCGGCGGGGAGCCCGCCGGGATGAGGGGGGAGCCCGCCTGGCTGTTCCGTCTGGCCTCTGTTCTCTTAAAGCCCGGGTGGGGGTTGAAGGCCAGCCCCTAGAATGGGGGTCCCGTGTCCTTCAGGGGTCCGCTCCTCCGGTGAAGCAGTTCCCACCGTAGCGACAGCTTTTGGCCGTCACTTGTCTGCAGCTCGGACTTGGACCCGTCCCCTCCGCCTCCCCGGGCTTGCTCGGGCATCTGTGAGCTGTCCAGTGACAGCTAATGCGGGGTTAAGAAAATGCACCTTCTTTTTCCTCTTTGTAATTCAGCAGTAAAGATAAAGAACTTGTGAAGCAAGTCAGGGAGTTTGTAACTTGGATGTGACCCAATTTTTTTTCTTATCCTTTAAAGTTCTGTTGCTACTTCTTAGCAAAAACTGAAAGACTGTGTTTAATTTTACAAGTACTGAGGAAAAGACCAAAGGAACAGAGGGGTTCCAGTTCATTGCCTGTATTCAGACGAGATGACTGTGGCAAGGCAGGGTGATGTCTTTCATGATGTTAAAATGTCATGTTTTATTTTAAAACACTTAATATTCCAGGACTTTAGAATAAATCCAGCCCTCCTGCTCTTCTCTCCAGTGCTTTACTGCTGTCAGTGTCACTGCTCTGCTTTTTCTACTGGTACAGCCTCCCTTGTGTGAATGTCAGTTCCTCTTCTTCCATGTCACATCATTCCAGAGGCTGACAGAAACACTGGTCTTTGTTTTGGTACCTCTGGTGTCTATTTCAGTGATACTGTTCTAAAAAGGTATCAGCTCACTTTGATGAGCTGTTGTAAAAGTTCATTCTGTATTTTAAGCTGCAATCCAGAAGTTACTGCTAGTAACGTGCCCCGAATTTTTATTTCTTTACAGAGAGTTGCAGAATTAAAAGGCACAAAGCAGACAGCCACTGGCTCAGCTGCTGGCACATCCTCTCATCCTGTCAAGAGAAAAACAGTTGAGACAGAAAATACAGACCTAAAGAGAGTAAAAGGTAATGAGAGGGAAATGCTTGCCAGAATCCGTCCATTTTACACCTTGAATGTTTTTGGTTTGTTTTGTTCTTGTGGAAGTGAGTATGAATATACCAGACTGTTGAGTAAATGAACAGTTAATGAATACACCAGACTGTTCAGTTAATGTCAGCCCATTGCTGCTGAAAAGGGGAAAAGTTTGTTTGTTTTTTCTCTGTGAGTTCTGTGTCAGGAGAAAACAGTGCTTTTGGAAGTTTACCTGGTTTTCTTCTGGTTTATTGGGTTAAATTATGTCATGGAACTGTGGGCTTGGCCCAGGGAAGCAGTGTAAATTAAGCAGTAAGAGCACTTGCCCAGAAGTGGTGTTACTCCTTTTCAGTGGAATCAAGTCACTGGGTTTCCTCAAACCATGCACCAAAATTCTTGCCAAAGGAAAGACAGTTAATTTTTTCCCTTGGTGCTACCAGACATGTAAATATATATGTTAAATATGTATGCATTTGGGGACTTGGTGCTGTCATAGAAGCCTTAGGGATGTTTCTTTTAAAAGCATGGATTTTAAGAAGTTCTCTTGGCTGTTGTACAGGTACAGATGAAAAGCCACACACGTCTTCATCAGGGTAAGTAGATCTTGTTATTACCTAGGAATTTTTTCTAACTATCAATGGCTGCATTCTCATCCATCTCTTCCTTGTCTCTGCTTTCTGTACAAGGGCAAAGGTTCAGAGAGTCAGCAGATCCCTGCTTCTTCCTGTTCCCTAGCACAGTTGTATAGTCCTGAACATGGCAGCATCTTCCTGGGTGGAGATAATTGTATCAACTCTGAAGATTCCCTGAGAAAACAGGAATTATTTTACTGTCACTGACAGACGTTAAAGGATTGACACGTGGTGCTACTACACAGCTTGAACATAACCAGATTGTAGCATGTATTCTAATAATGCTGACATCCTAAAGAAGAGGTGTCAGTCTGAAATTAAGACAAATTTTCAATGTATAATTCAATGATATTTATTAACAAAAACTACTAACAAGTGATAGATCTTTATTAGGATGGTTTTTGTCACCTAGAATTCGTGTAGGTGCATATGCTGCAGTTGAACTTGTACAAGTATAGGGCTGTATTTGACTTCAAGGGGTTGGGTTAAGCATCTCAATTGCCCCTAAAAGTTTCTGATGGTATTCAGACATCTTTGTGGGGTGGGCAGATGTCAGGTGACACTTGTGGGTCTCCTCTGCACTTCACAGGATAAATTACTACCTTTCATAGGTACCACTTGCTGTTTCCTTGTACGAGTTTGAGTTTGTGTGCAAAATTAACACTTGAGAGGTTCGTCCATTTTTGAACTTGTTGGTATAATTAGTTTAAAATACAAGGTGGAAAAATGTTTGACTATTACTCCAGCAAATCTGTGTTTTCTCATTGCTGAGCCTGTGTGGCTGTTCTAAATTGCAGTCCTGGACAGCACTAGGTACCCAAAATAAGTAGCAAATTACTTAGTAGGTGGAAAAAGAATTACTTTAACCACCATTCCAATTTGTTATGGGTTATTTTTATTAATGTGAATATGCAAATGGAAAAATGGATCTAAAATATGTTTTCAGAATTAACCTGGGCATTTCTGGGGAACTTCAAATGAGAGCCCCAGGCGTGTGCTGCCTTCAGACAGTGGCTGTGTTGGCAGCTGTGCCGTTCAGGGCGTTGCTCAGGCTCTCACAGAGGGCCTGGGCTGCTGCTGCTGGGCTGGAGTCACTGCTGTGACGTTTCTGACACTTGTGTTGTGGGCTCTTTACCAGGCTGCCAGCAGATTTTTTTGATGAAGCACAGCCAGACAGTGCCAGTGTACAGCTTTCCAAGGGCCCAGGTCCCAGTTTATTGTCAGGGAATTACGATGATGACGATGATGAAGAAGAGGAGGAACAAGAACAAACAAGCAAATCTTCTGTTGTGCGTAAAACTGAAATTCCACCTCCAACTCAAGAAGTCATAGCTAATTCTCTGCCTGCAGGTAATGCTGACTGAAATAGTAATTAGTAATTCTTAGTAATTAATAGTAATTCTCTGTAAGGAGAAACTGTGATGTAACTGATGATGAAAGGTTTTATTTTATTTTTCTAATTATTGCATTAGGTGATGGTGAGGGTGTGTAATACTGAAAGTAGAGATAAACTAGCAAAGAATCTCATGTTATTGTGTGGTGATTGCTCATTGATTTTATGTTCTAGTTGTTTGAGGCTGCCAAGGGAAGTAACATAGGTCTGTTCTTCCCTTGATTCAGTAAGGTACTAACTGAAATTCCTGTGTAGTAGGAATTTTAGAAAATGCCTGAACAGCTGTTCTTTTTGTCATAGACTTCTGTCCTTTCCTATAGACTTTTTTGACACCAAAACTCCAGCTGCTCCTATAGTTTCCCATTCAGGATCCATACAGAAAGCAGAGATACATGAGAAGGTAATTGAAAGGTAAGCAGTCGAATCAAATATTGATAGTCTTAGCAATTGTAAGCAAACATTTGTCTTCCAGGAAATAGAGACTGTGATCCCTTAGAACCTATTGTTATCTTGCATTCAGAATAGTTTGTATATATGTGAGCCTCAGGCATTATTTCAGAGAGGTATCTTGCACCCTAGGGACAGGAGAAGAGATGGAGCAGTGTCATACAGAGTCTGTTTGACATCTCTTTGCAAATTTTAACACAGGGTACTGTGGGAGCTTCATGCAACCACTGCTTTCCTGTTTAAAGGAAAGTGCTTGTTGTGTGGTAATGGTTCAGCTCACCTGAGCACTCCTTCTGACTGTGCTGTAGTCTTTCAGAAGTAGCAGCTGTGCTGTTACAATGTTTAGGTGTTCAGCACAATGGAAAGAACAGTTTAAGAAGCATAAGCTACAGCTCTTGTTTTAACAGTGAGATTTAAACCTTTCTGTGCAGTTCCTTCAAAGCAAGGAAGGATCAAGCTGAACGAGGAGGTTTTGATGGTTGTAGATAAAAAAAACTAATGGCTAAAAAAACCTGCTGTGTTTCTGCATACTTACACAAAGGATTATGAATTTCATTTTTGACTATTTTTAACTCTGCAATGAAGCAGATTGTAAAGTATTAACTTGGGCTAATAGTAATCAAATGTTTCAGAAAAGAAAACACTGCTGAAGCTTTGCCAGAAGGTTTCTTTGATGATCCTGAAGTGGATGCAAAAGTAAGTGATCTCCTTGTTTTATGCTACTGGATTTATTTCTGCCAGTTGTAATGATTTGTTGAGTAGTAAGGTAATTTTTTACCAGGCTTTTCCAGGTAATCAGTCATACTGGAATGTAAGAAAATGACTGAACTATTTAGACTAGAATAAACTATTTCAGTTGGAAGTGACCTATAATAATCATCTAGTCCAACTGCCTGAAAACTTCAGGGCTGAACAGAAGCTAAAACTCGTTCCTAAGGGCTCTGTCCAAATGCCTTTTAAGCACTGACAGGCTTGGGGCATTGGCCACCTCTCCAGGAAGGCTGTTCCAGTGTTTGCCCACCCTCTGGGTAAAGAAATGCTTCTTCCTACTGCCCAGTCTGACCCTCCCCTGGTGCAGCTTTAAACATTCATTCTGTGTGAATGAGAAAACATGAAAAGGGATGGAGGTGGGCAGGAAGAGCTTGTTAAGGCCATCTCTTGAAAAGTATTTTTGATTATGGTTCCTATGTGACTCTTAAAGAAATGTCATTTGTTGGTTGGAATACTGAACTGACATTTGGACAATGTACCTTTATTTCTGTGAGTCATCGCAGGAAAAGCAGTTCGCTTAATTTGTACATTCAGTTTTGCTTTGGAATTGGGGATATAATAGTTCTTGAATGTCCTTTGTGAGATCCTGCTGAAAAGTGTTGAGTCACTGTGTGACTGATGGGGTGCATCCTGTTGGAATGAAAGCAGCTCTGTGTGGCACACCCTGTCATCTCCAGTGCTGCTTACACCACAAGAGGGAACCTGGTCTTCAGCCCTCTTGTCTTTTACCACCTGGGGGTTTTATGATGCTCAGAAAAGAAATGTGACTATTCACCTTCAAATTCTCAAACTTTCTCAAACCCCCCCCCACAACAAAAAATCTTGAAATCCAAAACCATTCGTGCTTCCTTCAGCTTGCACGGTGCTAAATGATGACCAAAATAAAACGCTGGTATTTGAAATACAAACCTTTTTTTGTTTCATTTTGTCAAATTTGCCACAGATTTGATGGCTTTCTTGCTTTCTTTATTAAAACACAGTGCTGTAGGCCTAAGTCTTTTTTATTTTCTTTGAGTATATTTTCTTGTTCACACAGTGGAAGGCTGCTGGTATATTTAAATGGCATTGTGAGGCCAAGACATGACATCTAATTTGGAGACCTTCCAAATAATGCTCCTTCATCTTCATTTAGTCCCACTGGCCCAGCTAACAAGCTTAGGTGTTTTATTTGCTCTGGCAAGACTCTTTTGGCACTACTCATGCCCAGGTGTTGCTATATGTGAATAGTTTTGAATAATGATATTTTGAATATTGAAACATGTAGCTGAAAAAGCCATCCTTTGGCTGATTTTTTGTGGGTTTTTTTGTTTTGTTTGTGTTTTTGTCTAATTGAAGTAGTAAATTTTTCAAATACTTAGTTTCATCATAAGTAGGGAATGCAGGAATGCCTAGCAGGAAAGGAGAATCTGCTTTTATCTGTGAGGACACTGGTTAGTGACCTTTGTTCTGGTTATTGCCTCCACTGATAAATTTACAAGTGATTACTTTTTCCATTGAATTGCTTGGAGAGGCTCTTCCTTTTAATGAGCCCTTTCTGAGTGTAACTAATACTCAGAGGGAGGAAAATGTTTGTGACATCACTTATGTTGAGGTGGCTGCAGTGGTTCTGTGTTGGAATCATACACAAAATAATTATTTGAAGAATTAACTGTGTGTTTGAAAGGGAGATTGTGGGTGTGAAAAATGCTTGTTATTTGCATCAGGTACTTAGAGCACATAAATTCTGGCTTAGATAAATATTTCAAGAAAAATAATAACTTTAGTGTTTAAATTTATTGTAAGAAATACAAATAATTATGAATTACAAAAGACAACCACAATGCATAATAACACAGTACATACACATATGATAGAAATAATAACAGAACAGAAAAATGAAATGATGACTATTACTTCCCAGTATGAGTTTGCTTGGAAGCTTCTAATTTATTCTATAAACTTAATTCATACTACTTGATTTTGTATAATCACTCAGGAACAAAACACACCAAACTGTTGTCTTTACTAAGGTGATGACTGACATGTCACCAAAAGAGCAGAATGAATAAAGGGAAAATAAAACTAATGCAAAAAGATGGTATCATGACTTATTATGTTCAAACTGCTTAGTTCTCCTAGCTATATAATTTCTACCCAGTCCTGAGTCAGGCATAATCTGTCCTCTAAAATACATTATATGCCACATCTTCCAGTCCTGAATTGTGTAGGTTTCAATTACACAGGTAGACTACCTTGTTTATTTATTTGCATTAAAAGCACAATCTGGCTTTGATTACCTTGGCTGTAGATCTTAAACACATTCTTACCACGACTACTTTTTCAGACTTCATCTCTTAGTACTAAATGCCATCTACCACAGAATAAAAAGCTTTGCATGTCATTAAAATTGGTTTGTAGCTGTACAGTTTCTTCTGTTAGCCAACAAAATTCGACTAGATTTGAAATACAGTCAGGCTATTTAACACCAGCAGACTAGTGACTGAAAGGTTTGATATTTTATGTTATGCCAAAGGCAAACAATTCACTGCTTTTTGGCTTGAAATGGCTACTCTATGCAATTGTACAGGCAGCTTACAGAAGAATTCAATAGTTATCACCTGACACAGTGAAATGGCAGACCATCAAACTCACTTCTGTTACTCCAGACATTCCACACCAGCCACTTTTAATCAATAATTATTCTTTAAAGCTGCAGTCATGGATGTTGTTTAATCCAGGAGCAGAGTCAGATTTTTCTTCCAAAACCACTGTGCAGCTGCACTCTCTCACTCATATCCATTACTTAAACTGAGATACATCAACCAGACTTCTCTGATAACACAGCATAATTTTTCATATTTCTCCTGTTTTTTTTTTTACAGTGCCCCAAAGAGTCATTAGACTTAAATTGTTAATTTATACATTTTCATGTTCTTTAGGTGAGAAAAGTTGATGCTCCAAAGGATCAGATGGACAAAGAATGGGATGAATTTCAAAAGGCAATGCGACAGGTCAACACAGTAAGTAATGGAATCTATATTTATTGATTCTAAATACTATACACAATAAGGAAAACAACAGTTTCATGCAGCTCTGCAGAATGGCTGACATCTGCATTTGTCAGCTGGTTGTTTCAATGCAGTGTGTGGTTAAATGCACTTTATAAATGAGCAAAGGGTTCTTTGTATTTTCCACTTAAATGAAATTAAGATGAGAACTTTTAATCAAGATCCAGTCATATGTATCTAGTTACATTTGTTACACTGTATTTTATTTAAATACTGTTTAGCTAACATATACCTCAGATCAGTGTCCTGTATTCAAACAGGACACAACTGTGGGCTCTTCTTTAGCTCTATATTCAAACTTTTAAAAACACTACCCATTTGTCTGTCTTTTTAGAAAAGTATCTATAAAGTGTAGGTAACCTGGATTTCATGTTTAATTTAAATGCACTGGAAAGGAACTCCAAAATCTGGGAAGGTGACGAAAGAGTTTTGAGACACGTAAATTGGCCAGTTTTTCTGTACTTCAATTTTTTACTGTTTACCATTGCATGGAAAGTCTTCATGCAGCAGGTGTTTATCTGCCCTTGTGTACAATTTAAAGATTACCTGTGTTCTCAGTCTTCCCCTAGAATATTTGCTATCCTTTTAATTATTTTAATTGTAAATAGTTACTCATATGTCAACTGCTGAGAAGGTGGTGCAGAAAAATGTTTCATTGCTCATTTTAAAGCAGTCAGCACTATAAACAGAGCAAATGTTCATACAAAAGCAGTGGTGGATACATTTTGCTAGCATAAGCCATTCAGATAATTCTTCAGCTTAGGAGGAATCTTCTCAGTTATGCGTGGACCATTGATTGCATAGCATCTCCCAGACATTCAGATTTGAGAAAGTATATGCTGAAAAAAATAACAGGTTAGAAACACTTCGGGATCCAGTGGGAATATTTAAACAGTATGTTCAATAAGTGGTGTGTATTTAAGTCCCAAGCACTGGGATAGAGCTCTTGTTTCAGCCTCAGACTGTGGGTATGTGTCGTTTGCTTATGCTCAGTTTCAAATCATAGAGTATTAAAAATTTCTAAAGATAACCCCAAAGCAGCCAAAAGTCTTTTGATTTTAAGAAAAAGCATTTCCATGTCAAATTAAACCCGACTTTTTTTTTTTTTCTGTATTTGCCCTTTTAAAGATGGGAATATACATAGAGGAGATTGACACTAACTTCAGGTGGAGGGGAGCAGGGGAGGACACAGACATTGTAAAGGAGTGGAAGTGGAATTCAGGATGAAGGTGAATTTTCTCAGTGCTTTTCTGGTTTAGATTTCAGAAGCAATAGTGGCAGAAGATGATGAGGAGGGACGACTAGATCGCCAGATTGGAGAAATTGATGAGCAGATGTAAGTAGATCAATTTTTCCTCAAATTCTCTGTCCTCTAGCAGTAATGGATTGCTCTTTGACTGGAGTGATAAAAACGCTTCTAATCTGCGATACTACCTTTCATTAATCATCTGAGTATTTGAAGGACAAACTCCCTCAAATTGCAGAATGATACCTAATAAAGACACGGATTTTGACACAAAGTTTTGTAACTTTCTCCAAAGAGAGATTGCACTGGAATCACTGAAGGTACCCAAGGCAAATTCTTGGAACAAACTGTCCTCTTCCCCTGTCAGGTGGCTTAATGTCTTAATTTGTATTTCCCTGGGAGTTTTGATTGATGTAGAATATGTGTGAACATTTTAAAGGAACATTTCCTGTACTGAAAATGTCCTGTGTTGTGGCAAACCCTCTTTAATTCTAGTAGAAGTTTAAGGTTTTGTGGAGTGATGCACTTCATTACATGAAGCAGTTTGTTTGGTTTTGTTTAGCTGAAATGGGGAGTGTGGTGGTTGGATGGGCAGTGGTTTAAACTCAAGCAACCTGAAATACAGCTCAGTGGAACAGTTTGTTACCATTTTCCTGTAGCTCAACACACTGATATTAACAGCAATAATGGCAATGGTAGCAACTCAGAAAGAAAGGCACTAGAAATTTCACTTCAACCCTCTGGGCAGATTTACATGCTGCACATAATCAGTGTGTGGTAACAACAGCATTGGGTTCAAACTGAACTTTGCTATTACAGGAATGCCTTTTAACAATGTTAGTGTAATTCTGAAGAGGGCTTGAGCTAAATTGCCTCTCTTTAAGGACTTATTTTTCTCACTAACTAAGGCTGTTGTAAGTACATAGAACCAAATTCAGAAATTTGTAGAATACTTCAAGTTTTAATTGTAATCATTTTTCCCCAAAATGAAAGTTCCAAACACATTTTTAAAAACGTTTTGTAACGTTTGACTTCTGAGTGTATTCAAATGCAGGCTATTTCAAATTAAGTTGAAAATGAAATAAATTCCTTGGCCTTCAAATCTTCAGCTATGTAAGAATCATATTGGTAATATGCCAGTGCAGACAGGATCTAGACAGTAACCCCTCCATGTTGACCCTTCCGAGCAAATAAGAATGAAAGGGGCAAAGGAGAATTTAAATCAGGCTGGTACTACTTGGCATTTTCAAAAAAAAATCCTATTTGAAGTAGCTAGAATGGTTATAAAACACAATTCAAGGACAGAACTTTTAAAGTGAATAGTAACCTGAAACTTTTGGATTGTGTTTACTTAAAATGTTCCGTTACAGCAGAGAGGAAGCAGATAAAGAATCTGAACACTTTGGACTGCTTTTTTTATTTTCAGAGATGCCACCACTAGATTATCAAAATTGATAACTGATGTCACACCTTTCCCTCTTGAAAACCATAAATGGAGCAAAGAATGGCGTTCCTTTTTGTGTGGAAGTGGATATTGGTTCTGTGCTTTTTGAAAAATGGTTTGTGACTGTATTGCAGTTGTTAAGTATTTGGATCAGGTCTCACTGCTAGAGAATTGACCAAGCCTCTCCTCAGTCTGTTTTCACTTGAAGAATACTGAGAAGGTGCACTAGCATCTTGAAAGCTTATTTCTTTTTCACTGTTGGGAAGCTGTAAAGCTTCTTTATCCAAAGTTGTAGAAGCAAAATCCAGCACTGGAGGTGATGACATTAACGTGGAAAGGCCCCAGATGTTAACAGTGTTTCACTTTCCAACAGTGAGTGCTACCGCCGTGTGGAGCTTTTGCGGAACCGCCAGGACGAGATAAAGGAGAAGTTAAAGGAAGCCATGAGATTAAAAGCAGCACAAGAGAAAGAGGAGGAGGATGTTGGGAGTGAAGATGAAGAAGAACTGCAGGATTTGCTGTCACAAGACTGGAGGGTGAAAGGGGCTTTGTTGTAGCATTTTTGCAATGTGGTTGACACTCTTTTTATCTGTGGTCTTGGTTCCATTGTTAGAAGGGAGATTCTTTTGTTAAATATTTATTTAAAGAGGATCGTAAGCTAAAGAACCAAGCTTATTAAAAAAATTTTTGTAGATCTACAGTAGTGTATTACTTGTTGTAAAAACTGTATATTGCAAATGTTTTACAATACTGGATGCACCTTTCCTATTAAAATGACTGGTTTCCTACCAGAAGTATTTTAGTGGGATTAATTAATCTGTAAAGAATCTGTAGGTTTTTGGAAGCATTAGCTCAGTTTGGTAATTTTGAGAGTTGGCTTATTGTCTATAGAAGTACATAGTCTACAGATTTTTCCCAGATTGAGGGTTTAGGGAAAGGGAAATACTATTCATTTATGTTTTCTTAAAATTTGTAGGTGGCCTTCTGTCCATTGCCCCAGCTCCTAATAAAATATGTGCATTTTTTTTAGGGTCTGTTACAGTTTCTCTGTGTATATAAGGACTAAGCTCAGAAAGGCTGAGATACAGCTTCTCCACAGTGTATAGCCTGTAATGTGCCATAGCATTGCTGGATATTTTTCTTTATGGTCTCCTGTTTTGCTTAGTGCAGCCATCATGTAGCATATCTCACACTTCTTGAACCAGAGGGATGAGAAGGCATGGTTACATATCTGCATCACTTAATGAAAGGGTGACAAAATGCCTGCGAGAAAGGTGCTGCACTGAAAACTGAGGAGGTAAAATAATAATTGCAAATACTGGAAATTTTCTTAAAATATTATTTTAGGCACAGAAAGCATCTTAAATTGATTCTGTTCTGATAAACACAGATTAGGTAAAATCAAGAACCAACAAACTTGACAAGACTGGGACATGGAAGGCAGAACTACCTTTGGTAAGTGTCTTTTTTTAACTTTTGTGAATCTTCAAATACAGATTTACTGATGACTTGTTGAAAATAAGAGGGACGTGTGGCTTGATTGATATCAAAAACTAAAGTTGTTAAGAACAGGTTAACCTTTCTTTAAAATACTCTAGATTTAAAACTAGTGAGATTTTAAAGGGGAAAAACAAGCTTTGCTCTTATGAAAGCATTCCAGTTCCTTGCCTCAGAGATTATTATCAACCAAGCAGTAAAGATTAGAACAAAATTTAGATGTTTGATTTGCCTGTTTTTGGGGAAATATCTGATATGGCAGAAGCCCTATCCTTATAGTGAGATGCTTTTTTATCACTCCCAATTTTTGTGGTCCTTAGGTTCAGCTCTTTCTATTTATAAAGCTGTCAAAATTCAGTGTTTTATTGCATCCACACTTTCCTGCTCACATGTGCTGGCTTACAACTGTTAGTAAGAGGAATTGTAAGTAGCTGTTGCTGCTGAAATGTTTGATGTGACACTGAAGTCTTACATGAATTAGGACTGTCACTGAGATAGCAGCATTCAGAGAGTATTGAAATACAGAATCAGTGTTCAGAGAATATTGAAATAAATAATGAATGTTTGCACAAGTTGGAGAAAACTCCGTTGGACCAAAACTGAAATAAAATGTCTTTGTATACATGAAACATTGGAACATCAATGTCTAAGGTGCCTGTCATGCTGCACTGTAAGATCTCTAGATCCATTTATCCCTGTAAAGAGAACTTGCAGCTGAGAGGGTGGTGCAGTATTAACAGGACAGTCTTTTTCAAAACAAACCAAAGCACAGTCCCTCAATTTCTCTCTGAGAAAAGCTAAGCCAAGTTCCTGATTGTTCTTTTGTTCTTTGCTTTTCACTGACCCCACTCACCAAAGCACACAAGCTTGTTAACACTTAAACTTCAGAACCACTCTGCATTTGGCTTAATTTCAGAGAAACAGATGTAATGAATATCAGGTTACACTGAACATCATGGACATGCATGTTTTGACAGTATAAAAATGCTAATCTTTGAGTCTGTAAATTACACTTCCTTTTTGCACATTTTTCCGTAATTTTACTTTCGTCTTGCACAGAAATCTGCAAATCATGGTTTCAGCTGTGGATGAGTAGGAAATTAACTGAGCATTAAAACAGTTCATCTGTTTTAGTCCAGTTGCCTTCATCTTTAGAGGTATCTCTAAAGGCAGTGAGTTTAGTTACAGTGCAGGATCTTGGACATTCAAATCCAAACCAGTGCACCCCATTGTTATGAGAAGATGGCAGGAATAAACACCAGATCACTCATCATTCTATTTGTTCTCCTTGCATAACTTGCTGAAAGGGAAACATGGACCAGCCAGGGGGCGTGTGCATTGCTGGGGAAGTGACAGCATCCATCCCTCTTGGTTGTGTTTTGTTTAGGAGTTGGTGCTCTTTTCCTTGGAGCAATCTCACAGATCTCCAAACAGTTTTATTCAAGTGTTTTACACCTTACTGCATACAACAGTACCTTTCTTCAGCTTTTGAAACAAAGCTTTTAGAGAGCTTTGTGAAGATAATGGGAGTGTCTTTGTCCCTTGTGACCACTGACGTGCATGTGCTGTCATGTCAAGAGAGCAAGAAATCATCCTGCTTTTTTAGCAATGAAAGTAGCATGGCTATAAGAGAGGAGTATCCTAACCTAATTTAGTAGTCAGGCCAATTTATTAAGGGAAATAATCTCCTGTATCTTAGAAAAACATTGGGATAATTAATTTGTAATCTTAAACATGTCTTCAGTTTTAGAAAACAATTTTATGTACTTCTGATGAGCTATTCAGATAGCTTATTAACCAGAGGAAATGCTTGTTTTTAAAAATGTGTACTTAATTTCTTTCTCACTTCTTAACTTCCTTAAATTCTGTTTCTTAACAATAAAGATGAAAGTAATCCTAATAACTAGCTATGTCAATAACCACTATTAAAAATGAAATTTTAACTGGAATTAGGAAGACTATTTTAATTCTCTGATCTTCAGGACTTGCAGAAAACTGAAATACCAGAGTTAGGGAGGAAGACATTTGTAATCCTTATTTACTCATATAATAATGGAAACTTGTCCAAACTTAGGAATTGTGGAATTTCATGCCACCAAAAAGTAGTTGAGATTCCTCAGCTCAGTGGTTTTGGAGCTGGTAAGTGACTTCAAGGGGCAGAATGTGTGTGTCTGCATGTTTGAAATGGAGTTCCAGGGGGCAGCTCACCATTGCTACAGCTGCTGCTGGTAGTGAGCTCTCCCCTGGCAAGGCAGGCAGTGCCCAGTGGTGACTGCTGTGCTAACTTCTCTCCTGCCCTGAAGAAATAAGCTGCTGCTGGCATGGCTTAAATGTGGAACAAGGTCTGTATTTGGTACAGAGGAGCCCAAAAGTGACCATACAAAACCAACAAACCCAAATAACAGCAAACCAATGTTCTCATTTGCTAACATGATTGTTTTTCCTCCACTACAGCATTTAATTTTAAAATTTGCTTCAAATTGCAAATACTGATTGAAAAGAACATTGACGTCAGCTTTGGCCAGGCCCCCTGCCAATAAATTCAATTTGAAGAGAGACAAATTTTGCTTATTACATTCCACTATAATTATTCTCTGCATTTTATCATCTTAAAAACACTGAGCTAGAAATGAGAAAAGCCATATTACTAAAATATTTTGAGCACTTAAAAATACTTATTTTCTTATAATCCATAAAGGTTGTTCTAGAAAATCAGACATTCAGCCTGCATGAATCATGTAGCAGGTGTCATTAGAAACCACAGTGTGAGTATGTAATGGTACAGAAATTCCCTTTTGTTAGGTACCATCAAATGACTTTGACTCTTTAATTTCAGTTACTGTCCTAAGACACATGCCAGTCTGTAGGGGGACAGGACACATGCTCTGATGCAGAAACTGATTTAATCAACCTGGATTCCTGGAACCAAGGAATTAAGTACACTTCAGTGCCAAGAAGGGCAGTGTGTACTTACACCCCTAGAAAGCGTGGCTCGGGCCAAGAGATGGAAATTTCAGGTGTGAAGCAGGTTTTCAGGGTCTGCCTTCATTTGATCTTCTGTTCATCAGTTCATTAGAATTATCCTGGCCCGATAGCTGAGAAAACAAATGTGAGCAGTTCCTTTGTGTAGACATCTAAACCAGGTCTTTCTTCCAAAAATACAGTGGAGCCACTAATACCTTGCACCATTGGTGGCTGCAGAAGTTACAGGGGATAGGAGAGATCTCTGTTCAAATCCCTGCTTTGGATGCTGTCCTTTAATAAACACACCCTTTGTGTCACCCAGCTGAGCAGCCTGACAATGACAGTGCTCCCTGCAGAAGCTGTGCCACTGTTGAGCCCCTGGAGCAGTGAGCACTGTGACTTTTAGATAATCATGACACTCACTCCAGAAGGGGAAGGTCCTGTCCCAATAATACAAACAGTGCTGAAACACATTCAGCTGGTGTTAAGGCTGTGGAAGAAACTGCATTTTCAGACTGTTTTGTGAAACCTGACAAACAGCACCTTGCCTGTGCAGACCTCTGAGGCTGAGGCACTTCCCAGGTGCCTCTGTTCATGGCACCACTGAGACTCTGCTGCTGCCTGGGAGCCTGACTGGCCCAAATGTGAACCTTGGGGCCCACACATGCCCTCTGGCTATGCCTGAGAACAGAAACCACTCTGTATTAGCAGAAGACTAACTTTGTTTATTTTCCTTCTGGTTTCAGCTAGCATTCATGCTGTCAGTGTTTTTTCACTTGAGAAACACAACAGAGCTGCTTGAATTCTTTTGAGATGCTTCCAGAACCTAATTCCAATTTGATGACGCAAAAGCCGAATTTGTGCTGTCTTTCATCTGGAAACTCACATTTGTGTGGGCAGTGACCTTTTCACAGTGAATACATGCTTCCTCTTATCTACCTTTGGGCATGAGTGGTTTACTTTTCTATTTCTACTTTTCTTACTATTATTCATTACCCTTTCCCCCCCCCCCCTTTTTTCTTTACCATCTTGTCTTTTGTTTGTCTGTTTTGTATATTAAAGATATTAGGAGCTTTTTCTTGCCATTCAGAAATATTTTCCAACTAAACTAATGAAATTAAAACAAGCTTAGATTTTATCACATTTCTGCCTGCATTTTTGCAAAAACCCTCTCAGAATACTTCCTTCTTAGTATATATGTCTTTATTTACCTCTCCTCATTCCTCACACAAATGTGCCCCTGCACTAGTTTGTTTAAATCTTTCACTTCTGCAAGCCACATGTGAATTATTCATGTGAAAGATACTACACACCCCAGAGCTGCTGCTGCCCTTTGCCTGGCAGCTTTACTGGGAGAGCAAAGCTTTGACCTACTTAGTGTTGAGCTGCAATAATATATATTTTTTTTCATTTACAGTAGCCAGGCTAGCCATAGAAATAGCTTTTGGTGTTGAAGAAATGAAGACTTATGGAGGTCTCTGCTGTGAAAGCAGCTTCAGATCTCCTTTAAAGAATGAGAAGTTAAATACATTTCAAGTAATAAAAATGTATTTTAAGTAATAATAACAGACAATTTTATCAAATTAGTATCACAGCCTATAGTTTTTCTAAGAGCTGGAATAGCTAATTGTCAACATTGGGTCAGGCCTCCTGGGTGCTGGGGTGCAGTGAGCTGTTCTGTAAGGATACCCCTTGGCACCCTTCATCATCAGGGGGTGTTGTGTGGCTGCATCTGTATTGAGGAAGCTGTTGATTTCTACAGGTCTCCCAGTCTGCACGTACGTCCTGGTCGTGCCCCGATTCCAGGCACTGGAGAGCTCTCTGTACCCTGGAGACCACGGAGGATAAATCGTCGTGTAAGCTCAGAGGGGCAGGGAGGGGAAGCAGGACCCCAGGCTCAAGCCCTGAAAGCAGGTAGGGACCTTTAACAGAGTAGGGAGATGGAGGTTGCTGCCAGAAAAGCTGCTTTCTCATGAGGCCAGAGCAGTGCCTGTGACAGCACTGCCAGTGCTCTAAGAGCAGAGGTGGCCAGAGCACAGCCAGGGAGGCTGTAAGGCAGCAACAGCTTGGGGCCAGCCCCTTCCTTTTGCTTGTGTGTGAAGGGAGAACTCAGGGCTGTGACTGCAGCGCTTCAGCAGATCCAAAGGAGGGTTTGAACAGCTGGAGCAGAGTGTCAGGGCAGCAGGAGACAGCTCCTGGGCCTGCTCAGCTCTCCATTCCCCGTCCTGCTGCACACTGCCGTGCTCCTCCAGGGCCTGGGCTGGCTCCTGGCAGGGTGGAAGGTGCAGGCTGGAAGCCTCTGGGCAGTGCTGCTGGGAATGTATTACAAAGGGCCTCAGTAATACAGTACTCAGCATCCAAGTTCATTCTTTCATTCCTGTTTTCCTTTCCCCAGTATCTGATCTATAGCTCAGTCTGGGAAAAGACCAGAGATACAAATCAGTGGCTGCTTGTAACATGAAGCCAAATTTGTCTTTTCTATGCAGTGTGAGAAGTTCTCAATGAGCAGCTTTGTTAAAAACCAAATCAAGTTTTGTAGAAATACTGCTGACTCTACTAATTGCACAATCTGGCTCCCTCTAGTCCTGAAGATACTCATCATGCCTGACAATGAGCTAACATCCTTACTAAGGCTGCCAGTCTTGCACAGATGTTACACTGTTTCCCAATGAGCACTGGGACCTTAAGCGTGATGATATGAAACCTTTAATCATTAATTGAAAACAAGCAATTTGTCTGTGATCTCAGTTTGACAATCCATAAAATAGTGCTTCTTCAATGACAAGTTAGCAACTCGGTTACAAAGAACAAAGTTTAAACAACACAACAGTTGTATGCACAAAGCTACCACGTCTTTTTTTTGTTTGTTTTTTAATCAGGAAAAAAATTTATTTATAAAAACGTCTCATTTAACTTACTGTCGAGTCTCTAGCTGAATAATACAGTGGTTTAGAACACTAACGGCCCATGCTTTTATACAGATTAGCCAAAGCATGAACATCAATGAAAATCAACCCCCGAAAATAACTTGTCTCTGCTTTATGTTATGAGCCACAATAGTGTTAAAACTGGAACAGTAATGAAAGCAACACAAGAGTTAGGAAGCACAGTTGCTTAAAGAGTAAAGGAAGTGTTTTCTTTTGATGTCTCAGAATAATAAGAAAATTAGAAATGGCAGAAACTCTTCTGTAGATTAGTCCATAGAAAGCATTGTCTCATGGGGCTTTGGAAAAGTCCTGTCTGGTGGCTAATGCACTAGGGCATGATGAGATACATTACAGAGCCCCCAGGCCAGTAACTTCTGAAGACAGCCTAAAATGTAGGAACAAAAACGAGGAAAAGAAAAGGAAAAAAAAAGGCAAAAAAAAGAAAAAAAATCTTCTCACTATTAAAAAAATACCACTTGAGTACAACCAGCATAGAACAGCATTTCAGTGCAGGCAATTTTTCTCACACAGAGGTTGGTGGATTTTTTTTTTTCCTTAAATGTCAATTATTGAAACAGTTACAATAATCCAGAACAATTTTACAGCAGTTTTCTAGAGCTTTTAAATAGCTGTGGTACCTTGACATTATTCCCAGTTTTTCCTTCAGTATATGCAACCAGAAAAAAAAAAAAAGAAAAAAAAAAAGAAAGGAAGCCACAAACGAACAAAAAAACCACAAAACCAAAAAAAACCCAACAAAACCAACCAAAAACCCCATTTGGATAAGTGCAAATTGTAACAATGGCAGTTCTACAAATAGTTACAGTGACAAAACTTAGTGCAAAGGTGCTAAGGTGAAGAAAAGCCCACAGAATACAGAAATGACACAAAATACTGAGATAGTACTTAGCCCTATACAATAACACACTTTGAAATACCATGTTTTAAAAAGTATTGCATTTGCATTGTGTTTTTAGTTTATATTAAAATGCACTGAATACAGTTCAATTGTTAAAGCTTTGTGTCCAAGGAGTGCAGAGTGGATGAACATGGCGGGCTAATGGGAATCTGGTTTTGGAAGTGGTGAGGAAAACAATATTGCATTACTGAGTTATGCAACAGAAATTAAAAAGAAGGTGGATGGACAAACATAAAATGCAGTTAAGAACTAGTTCCAACAGCTGGCAACCAGCCACTCCATTCCCCAGCTCTCGTCTTTGGCTGCCATTACTTGTCTCGTTTTAGTTAATCTGAGCATCCTGAAGTACTTGGTAAAGGGATGGGATCTGTCCAGGCAGCAGCCTTTGAATGACCTCTAAAATGCTACATGTTTTTCATGATTACCATACAACCTGACTGCATGATTAGTGGGGAGTTAAACAGGGATGTATTTTGTAGAGAAATCTAATGAAAAATGGTCATTTTGGCTGAATAAAACATACATGAGAGGAAATATGAGATAGTGACGGCATCTGGCTTGTACTTGCTCTGAAGTACTTACAGGAATAAGTACTGTGTTGGTGTATGTAAAACATCTGAGTGCAAAGGGAGGAGCCTCCTCTCTCTCTCTCTCTCCCTCCCTCCCTCCTCCCTAAAGCAGAGTTCTTAAAATTACGTTTTTCCAAAGTAGAGAAAAATGGTTGCACCCTTTAAAAGAATCATGTGGAAAGGCACAGGTACCTGGTATTTTTTCCTTACTGATTTACAGTAATTTTAATTTAGCAGTTTTTCTCAGACCAGAAAGCTTCATTTGTTGTATGCACAGGTACCTGAAGTTGGTACCTCCTAACTGCCATCTCCTGCTCGTGGGAGGATTTTGGGATGGGGGATGGGGGTCTCCAGGCCTTTTGGGAGCAGCAGAATGACTGAGGGGGCCAGCAGCACTTCACAGGGCATTGCAGGGGCACTGAAAAGTGCCGGATTTGCATGTGCTGGCAATAGAAAAAATGCATCAGAGACGCCAGTTTGCCATGAGGAATTGTTCTGCAGTTGGAGGGATCCCTGCACATGGATCTAGGTGTATTTTTAGGCCGGGCAGCATTGCCGGAGCAGGACCCGGCTGTCACCATTTTGCCGCATTTATGTTTTTTCCCTTCTCACTGTATCTCCCTTGGTGGGCTGGGGGCAGCCCTGCCTTGCCGTGGGGCTGCTGAGGGCCAGCCCTGGGACAGCATCCGGGGAGAAGGAGCCCGGGCTGGCACCTGCTGGCTGTTGGAACTAGTTGGAAGGTGGTGCCTGGTGTTAGGTGTTATGGAGAGTGGAAGACGACTTGAGTCAGCAACAGTTAACACTAGCAATCGAACAGAAAATAAAAGATGCCGTATTGTTTCCTTGATAACTAGGATCTACCACAGACTCTTGGCAGAGCTGGCAAAGCTTGCATTGTGTCTCATCCCTTCAATATGGAGCAAACTTCTGGCGGTCAGATTTCTTAACCCCGCTCGTCGAAGGAATTTTGGCAGTGTAAGCGGACAAACTCCCCGTGGCCCCCGCGGCGGCCGCGGCATTTAGTGCCAGGAGTGGGACAGTTTTCATGCCAAGCAGACTGGAGACAGGAACGGCATAGTGGGTGGTTGGCAGAGTTGGTAGGGGAGGGGGGGTACTGACGGAGGCGGCGGAGGCGGCCGCCAGCACGGCCATGGAGGTGGGGGTGGAGGTAGGGGTGGCAGACTGAGAGAGGTTCATGTTGAGGTCAACAGGGGTCGTGACGGAAGCGGTCTGGGTGCTGACTTTAGCCATCTCTAAGCTGCAAACGAAGAGAGGAAGAGGAACAAACAGGTTGGGAGGGTTCAGCCAGGGCGGTGGGGCCGGGAGAGGGAGGAGGAGGAGGAGGAGGAGGGAGGGAAGGAGGGAGGGAAGGACAGCAACCACGAAAGGGCAGGATCCAGGATTAGATTGGTGGACGAGGGGGACAGACGAGTGGGAGGGAGAAAGGGGAGAGAGAGAAAAAAAGGGAAAATGAGGGTCAAAGGAGGAACATGTTATGTGTTAAAGAAGAGAAATAACAAAAGGGTTTTCCATGATTTGATGGGAAAACATTACTGAGACTAAAGTTCTTTCAGAACAGAAAAAAAAGAAAAAGGAAGAGGGTATGGGGGTGTTGCTAGTTCATTTCACATATGAAAAAAAGAAATCTAAGGAATGCAGGTAATGGTAAAAAGATGGAAAAATGAAACTTAAAAGAAAACTTAAAATAACTATGAAGTTTACTCCCCAGCACTGGTATGGTGAATTTTGCTTTTCAAAATTAGGGTATTTTTGAAAGGGGGACGCGGGGGGTTTTGGTAATTTTTTTCAATTTGTCGGTTTTGTGACACAAATAGTACACTTAATCATTTTGCTAGGATGAGAGGAGACTGAGCAACAATTTGCTGCTTCCATTTAAGGCATAAAGTTTTGGTTGTTTTGGTTTTTTGTTTTTTAAGTGAGTTAGTTTTTCATTTCATTCACTGTGAGGTCAATGTGCATTTTTCATATAAAACAAACCAGATTAGCCAGTGTGTTCACTTCACTTTATACTTTCCCCAGACTTTTTTTTTAATACCACAACAAAATATTTATGCAATCTAATCATAAGTAAATTGGTAAAAAGGAACACTGAAGAACACCCCAGCTTGCACAGCAGTGGTATCCTTCCTGAGCCTGCACAGTGGTTACAGTGAACATGACAAAGCTTTCCAGCTGACACACAAGGTACCACATGGATACAACAGACACATCCCCAGACAGACCCCACCAGCACCAGGAACTTCCAGACTGATCTGACCTCCAAGCCCAGGGCAGTGATGGGCTCTTGGGAGGGTGTAGGAATCAAACTACTCTCACTTTAATCTAACTCCACCCATCAGCAGGCAAGGTGAGTTTGGTCCATATACTTCTGCTTTTCTGTACATTTTCAGACATTAAAATACAATAATTCCAAGGACACACTGTTGTCTTCGTATGCCAAAATGTTTGCCTAGATAAATCCTCCCTTTGCCCATTTGCCTGTTGCAGCTTGTGCACTGGCTTTTGGGTTGGCAAATGACACAAATACTAATTTCAGGATGCTTTTTGCAGGTGACCAGCTGGGAGCTATGGCAGCCTAGCATAGCAATAGGACTATGGGTTAGAAAATCTTTGCTAGCTGTGATTGCATGTGTATTCCTAGTCAGTTTGGGGTTGTCTTTTTGGCAGTTACTAACTTGTCAGGCTCCTGGGCTTTCTCCTGAGGTGAGCTGAGGAGCTGTAGCAGCTCCTTGCTTCCAGAGTGAAGCGCCAGCAAGCTGCTGACTGACCATGCAGAGGACTTGGTGCTTTCTTCCCACACCCCATCAGGCTCAGGAAGGCTTCCCAGCACAGGGTTTGTGCTGGTCCCTGTTGGGAGCTGGGTAAGCAGGCTCGGAGAGCAGCTTACATGGAAGGAAACATGGTCACCCCACACAGGGCTTGGAAAGGCTTCTCTTTTTCTCACCTTAAAACAGTTTTGAGGGTAACAGCCCCATGGCCATCCACTGCCAGAGAAAGGCAATGACCAGCATGCTGCCTGCCTCATGCAAGGATGCAAGGATCTACCAGGATACACAGGCAATGGGGACACTGGACTAGAGCTTCCCAAAGCACTGCTGATGATGGTGAGTCTGAAGGACACCTGAAGTGGGTCTGAGATAGGGAGAGGAGTGTGGAGGAGAGAGGGAGACATTTGAGCACCGAGCTCCTCTCTCCTCCACAAAGAAAATAGGGCTCTTGGAGCATAAACACCTCAGCAGCTTTTGCTGGGAAGCTGGAAGGAGCACATCTTCTGTGAGGAGCTGGGAGGGAAGGAGGGAGAGTGTATGAAATTCAGACTCCTTTGAGGGAGGTGAAGTTTTGATTTTCCTACCCTGAAGTCTTTATCTGTCCCCATGGATGAGAAACTCAGCTTTTCTAAGCAGAGAGAAGTGCACCCTTGTGCTGCTTGCCATCTACTCACACAGGGGCTTATGTCAATCAGAGACTCCAACTCCACTGTACATCCTCAGCTTGGGGGTGTAGGAACTACATGTGATACCTTAGTACGTTTTGAAAAACTCAGTTTATACAGTTGGATTTTTTAGTATTACTCAGTATTATTCTGGGATGGAGGTCCATAGAAAGGTACTGCAGGACTGTGTTTCAGTGACTCCAAATTTGTCTACTGTGCATTTTAAAAAACCAAAAAAATCCTTACTGGTATGGAGGGGGGGCGGTGTTTGAGCCTAAGCTTTTTCCTGCACTAGCAGGGAGAACAGATCCCACAGGCCAAAAAGCTGGTGTTGGTAGCAGCCATTCCAACTCCCTGTCTCTGGCTTACTCTCATAGGTATGACTGTAGCAGTAATTTGCCTTCTTTCCCATCTATTACTTGTGACAACTCATAAGGTGGGAGTTCATCAGGTTAGCTATCATCTCTCCCGTACCAGCGGCAATTTCCCAAACCAACTGTGGATGCAGCAACATTGCATATGAAAGGGGATGAGGGGGGTGAGGCAGCCTTCATAGAGAATTTCACAGTGACAATTTTACACTGTCCCTCTGCAGGCCTGCACCTTCTGAATATATACACTGAAGGCCACATCCTGCATTACCTGAAACTGGTGAAGACAAGAGAGCAGGTGTGGCTTTGGCAGTCCTGTTGGGTCTGTGAATGAACTTCTCATAAAAAAATACCTTCAGGAAACTGCCCTTCAACAAGGAGCAAGTGCTGCTGACTAAATTAATTTATAATCCAAAGTCAGATAGTACACAGAAAAACTAAACTGCAGTTCAATCTTAATAAAAGCAAGAAGATGGAATTGGGTAATGAAAATCTTGTTACTACAGTGGAGACCAGTTAAAGAGACAGAAGGCTTTACAGAAAAAAAGACATTTCAACTGCAAACAAGCTAAGACACGCTCTATTCATACAGAGGCCAGCGCTCGGGTAAGCAATACAGAATCAAACCAATACTTTATAAGATTTAAATCTCTGTCTTGATAAGATATCAATATATTTATATATCTATAATTTAGAATATACTATGTACATATCCAACACCAGATTGCAATAAAAGTCTTAAAGCAAGCTGATAAATTATTCTATAGACAGCAACTTTGGTTGGAGGATAGCTTAAAGATACACACAATATGTTTCAGGAATACTGTGGATAGATAATTTTGTTTTTTTACATCTTATGTTGCTGAAAGACATGGGTTTATGCAGAAATACTGGCCCTGGAAACCAATTCCCACAAACAATAGATCTTGCAGGGGAGAAGAAGATCTACCTTATGCTGAATGCTTATATAGCTGTTATTTCTTGTAATTATTATTTTCACATACGAGTCCACACTTTGGGCAGTCTGGGTGCTGTATTCGTCTCTTCCCAAAGCTGTTTTATGCCACTGTCTTTAAAAGAGACAGGATCACCTGTGGCAGGTTTAGGAGGTGGCTCCCAGCACACAGAGGCAGCAGCAGCAGCAGCAGCCTGGCTCTGCACCTCTGTCCTGCCCCAGCCCCTAAACCTCACTAGAGCAAAGCTCCCGCCTGCCTCTCAGCTGCTCAGCCCTCCTCCAGTGCGACTGAACTCACACTGCTGCTGTGGTGGCACCTGGCTGGACAGCAATGTCTCATGTGAAAGGACAGGTCTGGAACAGTGTCGCTTTTTAAAATGGAAAAGCCACCTTAATTGCCTATGTTAGCTTACAGCTTAATTTAGTACACATTACTTTAGGAGTCTTCATTTACAAATGAAGTCACTTCATCTAAATACAGTTCCAACACATGGTACATAGTAATATATGATGGTTTATTGTAGATGATGGTAACATATGACTTCTATCTAGAAATTTAACAGGAACAGAATACTTTGTTTCTGGTTTCACAGGGTATAGATAGAGATCCGTGGTA
The DNA here is from genome assembly GCF_035770615.1 of Melospiza melodia melodia. Taxonomy (NCBI): domain Eukaryota; kingdom Metazoa; phylum Chordata; class Aves; order Passeriformes; family Passerellidae; genus Melospiza; species Melospiza melodia. The sequence continues at coordinate 109,420,195 of NC_086194.1, read as the reverse complement.
TGTGACTGCTGAGGAGTTTTCTTCTTTGCGAAAGTATGTTAAAAGACCTCATATAGATCCCATTCCACCACAAGAACCATTAAACAGTGATCAACAGAAGTGTGAGAGTTCACAGATTTTTCTAAAATGAGTCGAACAGTTTTGTTCACTAGAGTTTCTGTCTCTGGTGAGCAGCTCACTGCAACTCCATTAATAAGTACATTATTTTATTTGCATGCTTTAGCTGTCTTCAAGATCCTAAATTGTTATCTTCCGAGATCCAGATGCATGCCATATGGTGTTTGTGCAACTAAAAATGAAGGGGTCTATTCTCGTCTCGATGTGTGGGGAATCCCTGAACACCAAGAGAAGAACATATCCTTAAGGGTTAAAGGAGGGAACACATTTTTATTTGATTACAGGGCTTACGGAAGTGACTTATATTTGCTACAAAGAATATAAATCAAAAGAGCTGTAGGTTGTTGTTTTAAGATTCTGGAAATGGTTTATCTTAGTTTTCACAGTGCCACCCCTACATGTATCTTTTCCTAGGAAGCTGCTTTCAGGCTAAATTAGGAAAAGCAGTGTTTTTGTCTGCTGTAACACAGAGCTGCACAAACATCCCATTCCTCCACTCCAACCATTGCAGTGGTGCTCTACAAAACTGGGATGGAGAGGAGGCTGGACCACAGGAAGCCACAGACCTGCTGTGACTGCAGCTCCCACATAAATCACATGCTTTGTACTACCTTAACAGCAAACATAGTTAAACACAAAGCTTGATTCATATCAAAGCAATTTTGTGGGGGGAAAAAATAAAATAAAATAAAATAAAGCCATAAAACACATAGCTATTCCCCTCCCCCACCATATGTTGCTTCAGTCCAGCATTTACAGGGAGATCTATGAGACAGCACTATATCCATTACACTTTCTTCTCTACATAATTGCAAATAAAAGTGGGATCAATTTTAATATTTTTCTAAATAATAATATAAAAACTGTTAAGAGACCTAAGCCATCACCATGGCTTAGGTAAACAGCCAGTGCTTTCATTAATTCTGGGACCAGGAAGTGGAGAAGCAGATAGTCTCACCCTGTCTCATTAGGGAATGCTTCTTACAGATTTGTGGTGCTGTTTCTGAAGAAGTAAATCCTGTGCCTCTTCAGCAACCTAATGTCAGTTTATCAACTCTGAATGGCAATTTCCACCTGGTAAATTAAATGTATTTTGCAATCTGTTTCACTATATTTGCCATTCAGGATAGTAAAATGGGTCTGTGAAAAGTGTTTTTCCTCTAAACAATTTATGATTTTCATTTAATTTAATTTATCCACTGATATTTTAGGTGGATGATAATATGAATATTCAGATTTTGCAGCTTTTTCATTCAACATGTAGCTGGAATTGCACTGGATTAAGCTCCTTTTCATGTAAGCCAACATCAAACCTGGGTTCTAATGATTCAGGCTTTACAAACCATTAGGAATTGAGTAATACTATGCAAAATGGACACTGCAAAGCAACTTTCTGGATCTACCCAGGACAGACATTTGCTGGAGAGCAGACAGAGCAATCTCGCAGAAGCATGATCACTTACAAAGCCAACTTACCTTGCATTAATGAGGTACTGTGCTAAGCTGATGTTTGCAGGGGATCCTGTGATTGTAACTTGTCGTTCTGCGGAGCCTTCTGTGGCATTAGCAATCTTGATCTGCGCTCCTGACATCTGCCTGATTTCATTTATCTTACTGCCTTGTCTGCCAATAATGCAGCCTATTAACTGGAGCGGGACAAAGACTGAGATTAGTGCCACAGACACAAGCAAAAACCACTTAACTGCAATCTGTAGTATTGCTAAAAAGATGGTTATGAGCAGCTCAGTAGCTAAACAAAAAGATTCTCGCTCTGCTGTTTGGAAGGAATCTCTAGTGCAATCTATGGTCTCTATAGTCATATGCCTCTAGATCCAGTTTTGCTGCTACATGGTTAAGTCAGAATCTTATTTCTGCCGTTTCAAGAATATTTCACTGTCTCCATGGCAGAAAACGGCAGCGTGCTGTGATGCTGAGAAAACCAAACCACTTGCCAGTGGCAGCAGCAAGCCAAGAGCAGCAGCTGGAAGCCAGGCTGACCATCCAGAGCTGCTGTGTGTGGCTCTGCACCTTTCCAGAGCACTGACAGCCCTACATCTCCCTGGATACACGCGGCTCTTGCTTGGACAGGTACTGTGCATTAAAGTCAGTGGGATTTACAGCTCTCTGACTGCAGGCAGAAGCAGGCATAAGAAGATACTGAAATTTGTCTGCCTTCCTTTACAGAAACTTACCAAAACTCTTTTGTTTGTGAACAGAACTGAGCCTGAGCTCTGTGTGTGTGTGCATGTGTGTCCCAGGGTGTTTCTGCTCCAGCATGGGGAGCCCCCAGAAGCAAGTGGGCACCGAGCCAGCAGCTGAGGCTGAGATGTTTTGGTTTCTGTAAGGGTGAGGAGGGGAGTTTTGTTCTTTGTTAAGGAAGGATGGGCCCCGAGAAGCTCAGCCATGGCCAGAGTGAGTAGAAAATGGAAACTTTGATCTGCAGGTGTGTTGATGCTGGGATAATGTTGCCAGTTTTGCAGAATGATATGCCAGGATACAGAGACTGCCACTCTCCCTGCTGCTTCAGGCCCTGATGTGTTGAATACCCTTATGGGGAACTGTAGCACTTGGAGTAACTGGCCAGAAACAGATTCACAGTTGTCCACATGTTTTACCAAGAGAAGAAAAACCTCCCAATGCAATCCTTGCTTCACACTCAGGGACAAACAGAAAGCCAAAGTGGATACCCAGGTGGCTGAAACAAAGACCAAATTTTGACAAGCACAAGAGGAGCAACCATGAGGGGGGAAAAATGGGGTGGCAGGAAATGCACACAGGATTTCCCATCCTGCGACAACAGGAGGGCCTTGAGCTCCCTGTCCTCATCCCAAGGAATCTCTCTGAGTGTGTGACTACATGCCAGTGCAGAGGACTGGTGTGTGTTTCTCCAGGAAGCCTCTGGTCTGTCTGTGTGCACACCAATGTGCCCGCACTGGCTGTCTGTGGGCAGCACAGGGATCCCTAAGCCTCTGCTTCTGATGCCTCAGTCTCACTGGCCTCCACGGTCTGCAGGGAGTGAAGCTGGTGCAGGAGAGGAGAGCACCAGAGCAGGCACCTGCTGGGGTCACTCAGCAAGTGTATTGCCACTTGTATGTGCTGGGGGTCCTCAGTGACGCCCAGACTGTCACCCAGGTGGGTCAGTGCAAAGAACGTGCCATCTCCTAGCTGAGTTTGAGTTAAGTAGTGAGGATTCAGTCCACACTGGTCAAGGACACCGGTGATGCTGGTGTCTGGAAGAGAGGTTTGGTAACCTTTGGCCTGAAGCTCTCCAAAGTCACTCTTCATTGCTGTGACAACAGGATGTTTGGACACCCTCTGCAAGCTGTGACACGGCCTGCAGCTCGTGCAGAACACACAACTCCATCTCGTCTGCCATGTGAGAAGGATAGCAGTGCTGGGGGCTTGGGCTCTCTCTGGGGTGCCTTTCTCATTACATGTTATTACACTGAAATTTGAACAGTATCTGAGTATTCAAGAGCTGATGTGTTCTAGAAGAAGTTCAAGGGACATTTAGTTATGGGGATTTTGTTTTATATAAAGAGACCTGCCTGAGATGCCTTGCTCTGAGATGGAATCATCAAACTGCATCCAACCAAACACCTCTGGTGCATTTGGGAGAGGAGCCAAACCTACCACAAACTATACCAAGGCTACTACACACTGTAGTCTAATACTGTATCAACTAATAAATGCAATCAGCAGTGGCACAGGGTCCTGTTGGAGGCCTGTCACTTGTGGTGTCCCCCAAGGTTCAACACTGGAGCCAGTGTTAACATGTTCATCAACGACTCAGATGAAGGGGCAGAGTTCTGCTCAGCAAGTTCCCTGATGACACAGAGCTGGGAGGACTGGGCAATACTCTAGGGGGCTGTGCAGCCCTTCAGACCCTCTCGACAGGGTGGAGATGGGCAGAGGGGAACTGTCTGAAATTCAACAAATGTGGGGGCTGTGCTGCTGGAAAGCAGCTCTGTAGTGAAGGACCTGGGGGTCTTGGTGAACAACAAGCTGTCTATGACCCAGCAGTGTGTCCTGGTGGCCAAGAAGGACAATGAGATCCTGGGGAGCATTAGGAATAAATAACACTGCCCAGATCAAGGGAAGTCATCCTGCCCCTCTACTCAGCCCTGGTGAGGCCAAGTCTGGAGCGCTGTGTCCAGTTCTGGACTACTCTGGACAAGAGAGACATGGAGCTCCTGGAGCAGGTCCAGTGCAGGGCCACAAAGATGAGTGAAGGACTGAAGCACCTCTCTTATGAGGAAAAGCTGAGGGAACTCAGCCTGTTCAGCCTCAAGAAGAGACAACTGAGGGGGGACCTCATGAATATCAGAATCTGAAGGGAGAGTGCCAAGAGGGTGGATCCAGGCTTTTCTTGGTGGTGCTGAGCAATAGGACAAGAAGCAATCAACGGGCAAAAACTGATGTGCAGGAAGTTCCACCAGGATGTGAGGAAGAGCTTTTTCACTGTGTGGGTGACCAAGCACTGGGACAGGTTGTCCAGAGAGGTTGTGGAGTCTCCCTCACTGAAGATGTTCATGAACCATCTAGACACAATCCTGTGCCATTTGCTCTAAGATGACCCTGCTGGAGCAGGGAGGTTGGACCAGATGGCCCTGTGGTCCCTGCAACCTGACCCACTCTGAGATTCACCCACTCTGGGAATACTTGTATTTTAAATATCTATAATAGAAACATATGTACATACACACACACACACAGTATGTACATGTACATGCATTGATATTTTGACTCTCTCAAGACTTGGGTGGAAGAGCTCACATAGATGTGCATCAAGCCCAGTAGTCTGTCTCTGACTGTGGCAGTAACCCACCCTTACAAGAAAAAAAAAAAGGTAAAACCAGTGTGAGGTATAAAATAAAATTTCTGCTGGTATTTCAAATTCCCTCTCAAGGCTTACAGACCATCTGAGCAGTAGGTGCTATCTCTACCTTTATGCTCCATAGTCCATTTGCCTGACAATTTCTTTTTGAACCTGTTTCTCCTTTTGCTGTCCAAGGGCCATGGCAGTGACCTCCAGAGCTTGCTGATGTGTTAAGTATCACCATTTGTTTTTACACCCAAAAATTTCAGCTGGTGTACCCTCCTTCTTGATCTGTGAGCATCAAGTAAAAATGGTTCCCTTTCCACTTTCTCTACACCACCTCTGTCTGTCTTCCCCAAACTCAACACACCTCATTTCTCCTTGTGCCAAAAAAACTCCAAACCAACCAACCCTAAAACATACGTTCTGCTTTTTGCTTTTTTCTAGCTTTGCTCTGTTCTTTGATATAAAGTTCTGCTGGCACAAATGGAAACAGAACTGAGTCAGGAGTCTGGACTCTTAAAGGGTGGGATTCGAAGGTCTCCTATAATTCGTCTCACCTCCAAATTACTGATGCTGATAGTTTCTCCCAATATGCTATGGCATCTCTGGTTCAGCTACCTCTCTTCTATTATTTTATTTTCCCCATAATGCTAAATATAAATGCTTTACATATATATATATATATAAATAAATAAATAAATTTTCCTCTAATGCTGAAGTACTGACAGAGTCTAATGAAAGAGTTCAATGCTGCAGAGCATTGACTGCCACAGGAAATGACATGAAGATTTTAAGCACTGGTGAAAAAGAATCAGTTTCCTTTCTTATAATGCAGTGCTTGTAAAAAGGGCCAAGAATTAGCCTCTGTAACTTGGTATCTGCTGTCAGGAGCAGAGGGCTTGACCACAGGTACTCATGGATCCCCCTGGTTCCCTGCTGCCAACACAGCCAGTCCATTTGCTTTGGCAAAGCCTCTGCATTAGCTAAGCAAGCAGGTGCTCATCAGGAATGAGACTCTTCAATCTCTTCTCAGAAAGATACAGGCTGAAACTCTTGGTTTCAGGTTTGGGTTGGTCTGTTTTCTGTTTTTTAACTAGAAGGTCTGGGGCAGAGTACTCTACAGGGGGAAATATCTCCTGAGGCAGATTATAGTTCTTTACAAACTTGCAGCAGGGCCTGGAAAAAGAAGTCTAAATACTCTGTATCTCTTGAGAACAAAACAATAATAACTTTAAGAAATCTCCTTGCCACAACAATGCAAAATCTGGACCATAATAATTGCACAGACTTTGCAATAAGCCATATAGAAAACTGAGAAAACCTGGGCAGCTCTGAGAACATTTTGCACATGTGGGTCCCGCTCATTGGCAGGGAAGTATTGGAGGTACCATAGGGAAATAAAGGCAATTCTTCAAGTCTGCCATATCCATCTTGGATGGATTGACACTTCTGTTTCTATGGCATAGTGATCAGATTTACAGCTGCCCTAAAATGTTCTTAGTGCTTTCTGTGGGGTTAAGTTGCTTTCCTGTTGCTTGTCCCTGCCTTTCCCACATATATGCAAAATGTGCCTAATTTTTATGAGATGGATTTTTAAATTATTATTGGTCTGCTCATTTACTCCCAATGGATGTTTTGGGGTATTGACTTATGAAATCTTAAGACACACTTGTTATCTACACCCAAGGGTGTCATCTCTTCTTTCTTTTAAGGACTTGTTTATGCCACTTTATTCTGCGATTTAGGTGAAACACACTTACACTGTGTAACTTGGGCAGCAATGGAAGGACAGACAAGATCCCAGCAAGGAAAGAAAGGCAATCAAATGCCCCTGTAAGAGGCTTTGATGATCAAAATGAGATGCTATAAAGACCAAGGTGACTTCTGAGATGGACTGGGAGAAGTGTCCTCTTTGTTCTCTTTTTGGAGTTACACAGAAGTTATGAAAAAACCTAGAAAAGCAAATCTTCTGAATTCATTATTTGGAGGGGAGGCCTCAGCTTTTATCACGTGAAAAATAACTTTCTGTAAACTTTTTTTGTTCTCCAGTATCTCTTTGTTATTGAGCAACAGGTTAATTGCAATTGCCAGCATATTGCATGAAGAAAGCAGCATGATGTTTTTACAGAAATTATTAATAACAGAAAAATAAATTTCTGTCACTGCCTAAATGCCAGAGGGAATGAGGAAAATTTGTTTTAATATGAAGTGATTGTAAAAGGGTATTAATATCTATTTGCTGTACACTAGGCTAAACTCCCATCTCCTCATTGCCTTTATATCTGATTTTGCTCAATCATATTCTTACTGAGGTATGCTTATCATTATCTTGGTCTTTAAAAGTATATAAAAGTGTGTAGCACACGTAGCTATACACTGGTTTCTCTGGTAGCAGCAGAGCATGTGGGTATTTGCAGGTCCCATGGTGTTCTCATGTGTGCTGGACTTTTACACAGATAAGCACAATGGTAAGAAAGCTGTGGAACTCGTGCAGCACAGGGGATCCCTGGAGCTGGAGCAGGCAGGGGACAAACCCCAGGCAGCTTCAGGACTGCACTGCAGCTCTGGGCCAGGGCCTGCAGCTTCCTTCACCTTCAGCCAGATAAACAATCCCTGTGCCATGCTGACAGCCTGTCCATCAAAACTGGACTAGGAGATGTTTATTGGGAAAGCAAAGTCGAATTGCCCACGCAGGCTTTGTGCACAGCTGCTGTTGCCTCTCCCACCCTGACCTCCCTCCACACACAGCATCTGACTGATGGTGCCTGTGCCTTCCCACCCTGCTCCCTCATGCCTCATTTCTCTCTGTCTCCCTCATATCCTCATTTCTCTTTGAATCATTAAGGCCGTACATCACCTCTAACATCATGGAGCCCAATGATTAACCCAGCACCATCATTTCATCCTAAACCAAGTCCTCAAATGCCACAGCCACAATGTCCATTTGAACAATTCCAGATGTCCTTTTGACCACTTCCAGGGATGGTAATTCCACCACTTCCCTGGGCAGCCTGTTCCAATGTCTGACCATCCCTCCAGTGAAGACATTTCTCCTAATATCCAGTCTAAACCTTCTCTGGTACAGCATCCTAAGACCACTTCCTCTTTTCCTATCATCCACTTGGGAGAAGAGAACAACCTCTACTCACCCACAGTCTCCTTTCAAGTGGTTACAGAGAACAATCAGGTCCCTTCTGAGCCTCCTCTCTTCAGGCTGAACAACCCCAGCTCCATCAGCAGCTCCTCATGGGATTTGTGCTCAGACCCTTCACGAGTTTCATTGCCCTTCTCTGGACTTGCTCCAGCACCTCAATTTCTGAACTGTGTCTTTCCTGAACTGTGGGGTCTAAAACTGAACACAGCATTTGAGGTGTGGCTTCACCAGAGCCAAGCACAGGGGGACATTCACTGCCCTGGTCCTGCTGGTCACACCACTGCTGACAAAAAGAAATACATTTTTGGCACTGGGCTGCCTGGAGAGCAGCCCTTGTGCAGCTGTGATGGGGCACAGTATGCATGGCCACACTGGGAGACCCCAGGGAAGGCACCTGTGAAATTCCCAAGCAGCTCCTGCTACCTGACAGGACAAGAGCCAGTTCTCCCCTCTGCTCTGCAGCCCTGGGCATGCACACACAGAGAGGGGGACACAGGGCTCAGGTGGCAGCACTGACCTGGTCCTCTAATGCTCACCTTGACACCATACACACATCAGAACTCCTCTCACCACCTGGAGAGCTCCTGCAGGCTCTTCCTAAGCCTGACCCCATTTTAGCCTTGGCTTTGCTCCTTTAGCAGCAACAGCAAGACACGCGCTGTGTAGCCATAAAAACCTTCTATGAGAATCATCAGGCAGATTCGTGTTTGCTGTTCATGGAGAGTGCAGAGCTGGGCATTTCACACCTCATGGTTGAGAAACTGATGGTTTTAAAAAATTTTGTATGGCACTACAGAACCCAGGGCCAACCTTCTCCCTCCCTTCTTCTGCCATGAACCCCAAAAGAAAAGAAGTCAGAAGAGTGACCTTGGATTTACAACTCTGATAGCAAGAACATTTGTCTGAAATGGAAATTATGAAACTTGTGCTGTAAGGATAAAGAAGGTGCTCCTAAAAAATTCTCAACTTAGTATGAATTTGGTTGTGAAGCAGGAACTGATAAATCAGCAGGGAATTTTTTATGTAACAGAAAGTTTAATGAATCACAGCACTCACACCTCCACTTTGTGGTTCTGTATCTTTCTCTTACTGTAAATCATTGCCACTGAGTTTAATAGGGCTTGCACAATATTGCAAGTATCTCTTAAGTAATATAATTGCTATTGGTGATCCCACCCATGCTTCAAAGCTTTTTTTACTGGAGGGGAATACTTCCATTTTCCAAGTGACTCATTTGTAATGAAAATGGAAAAAAGACCCCAACCCTGTTTGCAATGAAATCAAATTAAATGGGAAGGCTTTTTTATGTGATGCCCAGCATATCAGCTGGGCATTTGAACTGTTTTAAGGTTCAGCACCATGTTGCTCATGGACACTGGCCCTGTTGATCACAACCAACCCAGAGCTGCTGGAGCAGGAATGTTCCTAGCCCTTGTTTTTTAAATAAACCCTTATACTGCACCTTTACATTTCCAAAGCAGCTTTCTGGCTCAGGAAAAATGCCATCTTGGGTAAATGTGTGGTTCAGTGGAGATGGCCATGGAGGACTCCAGCCCAACACACAGCACACAGGGCTGCACATTGTTCCAGCCCCTTTGGCCCCTCCGCTGAGACCACCCGTGCCAGTGCCACCTGAGAGATGAATTTTGGGAGCCCAGGCTTTCCTGAAGCCAGTGCAGCCCCGTGGCACTGTCACCAAGAGGGGACAGCCACTCCTGCCCTGCCATCCAGCATTTCAGCAGCCCCTCAGGCCCCTCCCCACAGGCTGAGTGCTGTGCAGTCTATCCTGGGGCTGGTGTTTGCACATCAGCCAAGGTCAGACGTGTCCCCTCTGGCGGCAGAGGAGCGAGAGAAGAGAAAGAGATACGGACTATTGGTCCACTTACATCATTGGGAATTGTAAGTTCATGGGAACTGGTTGGAGTAGTGGCATCCAGTCCTATTCAGGGGACAGAGGGAAAATGTTACGCCAGCTGTTTGCAAGAAGGGCAAGACACAAAAATGAAAATTTAAAGAAGGAAACATACAGAAAGGAGAGGGAAAAAAAAAAAGAGAAAAGAGCAAAGAAAAATAGAGAACTGATAGTGAAACAGAAAAGAAAGCAAAGGATGCAAAACTCAGAGGGCTGGGCTAATTTTAAATGAGTCTTATTTTAATTAACCTTTAACCCATCAAAGAAACAAATGTCACATGAGATTCCAGAGAGTCATCACAAAAAGCTTCTAGAAAATGAAGGGCTTCCTCTAAAAACAAGTCTTCAAATCTTGTTCTAAACACATCAATCGAGAAATTAATGTATGGCTGAAATTAGACCTGTCTACTAGGAACTCTAGAATATGGAAAATTAAAGTGGGTGTCAAATGAACAATTAGCTGAACAGAGTACATGTTCATGAAAAATAACAAAAAAAAAAAAAAAAAAAGGACAAAGAAATTAACCTAAGAAAATCTGGAAATTATATGTGGGATTAGTTGCTAAAGAAATGTCGGGAAGGGTAATTTTGGAAGGGCAATGGACAAAGTACTCTAAGCTACATACATTTGTTTGTAAATTGGGTGGACAAAAGGAAAATGCTCAGGAAAAATGGAATTACTGTTCTAACACACAGTAACATTACAGAAACGTACATCTCACAAATATATCCAGGAAAAGATTAAGGAGCAGGATGTTAATGACAAGAATAAGGAAAACACAAAGCTAGGAAAAGCCATTTAGTATTACTTGTAGGTATTTTATCAGATACATCACAAAGAAACAAAAGTATGTTTTGATGTCATGAATCTTTATCTTATTTTCTCTTTTATTGGTGTTTATTGTATTATCTGTAAAGATATGCCAAAAATAGTAATTTCTAACTAGAATATACAAAAATAAATAAAGTGACTAATTGTATTTGTTTATATTCAATTATGAATTGCACAAGCTTGTTTCACACTGATTATCAAGTAGTCAAGTTGCTCAGAGAATTTGTGATGTATGTGATAAAATGTTATTTGCCATACAAAGCATGTACCAGTACAGATGCACTTCTGTGAAGTTTTTAGATGCCAAGCATGTATGTTGTGAAGCACAGTATAAATGTTCATTTGCAGGCTTATCTCACTCTTCAATCAATATTTCAGCCTCACCTTTATTAAGTAGGGAGCAAATTTTAAGTCCTTAACTAAATTTCCATGGCATTTTGTAGCTATATCTGAGTTATCTAGTAGGAAGTGAGGCACTTGTCCCAGCAGTGATGATTGCAGAGGCTCTCAAGACATTTGGCTCTACAAGAACTCAGCTTTCAGCATGCCATGGTTTCTTTAATTGGTGTTTCTGCGCCATGAGCACAAACGGTTTTCCCACGTTTGCTTCTCTCTGATCCATGTCACCAAAGCATGGACAAGAAGCACACCCAGGCACTTCCCTCAGAACCAACTGGTACATACTGTATGGTCCACAATAACTTTGCAAGGACTGAACAGAAGAAACTCAGGGCTTTTAGCCAAGGGCACAAATGAAGCAGTTGTGATTAATAAAAGTAACAAACAAAGCACGTTTTAGTAATGATGAAAGGAACGGTAACAGAGGTACGGGAGGGAAGAAGAGAGATTAATGTGTAAAAACAGAAGGATTGCTGGTCATTGACCACATTTATTATTAAAATGATGTAATGACCACGGGAAACAAAGCTGTTAAGAAGAAGGACATCTCCAGGGGGTCATGGGTACGTACCAGGGAAACCAGGGGTGGTCTGCCCAAGGGGAGTAAAGGGGGGATGCTGCATAGCCAACTGGTGAAGCTTGGTCAACTGCAGGGCAGGATGGGAAATTAGAACTAACCAATCAAATGGAATTATTTCAGAGCAGAGAAACCATCTTACGTCTTCTAAAACTGGATTAATTAAAATTATATTGAAAAATAAAAGGTTTAATCATTCATTCTAATCTACCGTAGAGAAAAAAAAACAAAACAAACTGGTTATAAATGACATCTCTACTGTTATTACATGTAATGGCTATTGTTAATATTAACTAATTACTGTAGAATTACATATTAAAAGAACTCAAATATATCACATGCAAAAAGACCAAGATAACTGTCATTTGTTCCTGGGCCATTGTACTTTCTAGCAATTATTACACAAGGTAAGAGATGTAGCTGGGCTAACACTTGGCTATAGATCATGTTGGTCAGGAAAGGTGCCCTTAGGCCATGTCTTTATTGCTAACTGTAGAAAGCCAATGCTGCCCAGAACAAATAAGAGGGAGAGGAACAAAAAGGGAATAATTTACATGTGCTGGACTCACGTCTGGATGAGGGATGGCATACTGCCCCTGAATCGTGAATGCCTGGGAACAACAAGCACAGTTAAGACAGGGTTAGTCCGGTGGGACAAGCAGCATTCCAGTTCTCATCACAAAAGCTTCTCATGCCCCCCCCCAGCAAATGCCACCTGCATTGCTTTCCACACTGAGTGAGGTTTAATTGTCTTGTGCTGCTTGATAACCCCTGGCACGGCACAGAAAGGTCTCTGTCAGGCTGCACATGTACCCCTGCAAGCAGAGAACCCCAAGCGCCACTGCCCGAGCCCTGATGCTCTCGGCCCTCAGGAGCTCTCTTTAGGCCAGCTCTGTCTGCTGGGAGCAGGGCTGAGGACACAGAGGGGCTCAAGGAGCACAGGGGGTGGCCAGTGACACCAAGGCACCGGGGGAGATGCTGATGCCAGAGCAGCCAGAGGCACAGCGAGGAGGGGACAGGGCTGCTCAGGGGATGCCCTGCCCTGTCCTCCAGCTCCTGACCACCACGTGTGTGCAGAGCCACGTGCCAGCCAGCTCTGAGACACCTCATCTGACAGCAACAGATACCTCAAGGGGCATCTCATGGAGTTCATGCCCAGGCTGCCGTGCCAGTGGGCAGCTGAGCCTGTGTGCTGATGGCAGCCTGTCCTGCAGTGCCTGGGCACAGGGCCAGCAGGCCAGTTTGGAGACAGGAGCATCATGGAGACCCCCAGCACAGTGGGTGGTCTTATCTTCCACAACAAGCCAGATCTCCTCTCTCCAAATCCAGCCACTCTGCACCACAAGAGCAGCGCAAGGGATGTAAGTCCCTTGCAAGTGTCTGGCATCATTTCTGGCAGCACCGGGGTGAGGTGTGGGGGTAAAAAAGCACATGAGTGAGGAGGGATATGGTGGCATGCCTGGCACCAGTTAGCACAGCCCTTTGTCTCTCCTGCTGGTCCTGTTCAACTCTCTGCAGTGGCCTACAAAAAAAAAAACTACAGAGAGTTTATGATTTTCTATTATGTATGAAAGGAATGGCATGTCAGAAAAAAAATTAATGTGCTTGTGCTTAGACAGGCAGGAAAGCAGAAGGACAAATTATAACATAAATATTTGTAGGGGGAGAATTATAAACAGGAACAGAGCTGATTAGCTTAGTTTGCAAAATGCTTATTTGACAAAAGGCCTCTTAGAAAGTAATGAATCCTCTGCAAATGATAAAACAATTCATTTAATGGAGTTCGGATATTAAAACCTTTAATGTTTCAACTGCATGATGCACATTTCTGTAGCAGAATTTCCCTTCTGGAGAAGAAACATTTAATTTAGTTTTTAAATTAGTTATAAAGCCAGGCCATAATCTGGAAAACATTATGCACATGAGCAGTTTTCAGGGAGAAAACTGTGTGTACCAGGCTCAATGGGAGGCTCATGGGCAAACATGCATGTGCATCTACAGGGAATGGGCATCACTGATGAGTTGTATATCACTAAGAAAGGTTCTATTCCACAAAAACAAGTGATCACCGTCATCAGTGGGTCTAAAGAAAACATGTATTCAAGCAAGCGAAACTTTTTAAACTGTTTCACCAAATGAGGACAACCTCAGTGGGAAGGAGTGGTGGTGGTGGGGGTGCTCTGTGCTCAGCCAAGCCCAGCAGCAGCTTCAGGGAGGTTACAGCTGGGACTGTGGGCAAACAGTGGGTTTGGAAACCATGCTTTGGTGTCTGAGCCTCTGTGCTGGGTCACAAGTGTCTTTTCTGGTCTCAGCTGTACTTCAAACCCAGCTGAGAGAACATCTTTTACATGGCTGTTTTCCAAGCAGTGGTCGGTAAACCAGGAAGAACCCATCACAAAAAGCCACCAGCAAACCAACAGAAGCCAGCCCTTCCCTCATCATTCTGCTCCCTCATACTTCCATGTGTACATAGGAGGAAGCAAAAAAACTGGAGAGGTAATAAAAACAATGAATATTTAGTGCTCAGACCAGGTTTACTTGGTTGCTTGGTAGTCCATGAAAACTATCAAACTAGAATGGACATGATGAGCCTTGAATTTTCTTCCCCAGAAAAAAAAAAAAAAAAAAAGAGAAAGAAAGGTTTTCATTTCTTAGGCTGCCAAAAGGTTATTTGATCGATTTAGCTTGAGAAAACAGTATCTGCTTTACCCTTTGTCAGGGGAATCGTGTTTTTGGGGCTGAGGGCTGGGGCTTGCTGAGCTCAGGCCTGATTAGAGGCTGCTGAGACATCTGTCCTGTAATGTTCCACTGAGCGCATGGGCTATGGTTCTGCTTCCATCACAGTCAAGGGCAACTTCCCTACTAACGTAAGCAACAGCAGGGATGACCTGGTCAGCACACCTCCCTCAATTTAACCCATCATAATGGTGAGAGACATAAAGCAAAGCTGCACCCTCTCAGTACCACCAGTGCAGCACACAGGGTAGAAATGTCCAATTTAACCATTGCACATGATAAATAACAATAGGAGAAGAGCAGGGCAGTGTTCAGTTTCCTTTTAGTTTTGTTATGCAATGCAGTATCAAAGAAGCACAAGAGAATTAAAAGCAATACGTAGAGTGGAAGAACCCCATCTTCTTAAGAAAAACTAGAGATTATATTTTGCTAATGTTACTTATTTTACTAAGTGTTAAACAAACAAAATCCTTCCAAGATAGCCACGATGTAATTTAGAATAGAAAAATAACTCCTGATAGCTTAGCTGAAACGTTGAATGGAACTAACAGTGCTAATAAAATTTTATTTTTGGTATTAAGTTCCACTTATGAAACCTGGTTAAAGTGGCTTTCCATACTGGTGTCCAAACACACCTTAAGCATTTTCTTAAAAATTCTGCTTAGTCAGAGCAGAGAAATTCAAAGCACACGGAAGGTGTCTGCCTCTTCTATTCCTTCTCACATCAACAAGGTTGCATTAAAAAAGTGAGAACACTTTAAACTGATAAAACTGAAGATGACAAGAGCGATTAGACCTGAAAATAGGATACGTTCAATTATTTATATGAACTGCTCAGCACCCTCTAGCAAACAGTTTCAATGATTTTGAGTAATCATATACAGCCTTTGAAGGCAGTGGCAATTACAGCACTGATAGAATGGGCTGCTGCATATATATACACACACATATTTCTTAAAGGAAAGCACTGCAGTGTAAACTTACATATATGGAGTAAATTATTCTGTACTTTCAGTCATAGACCAGTTTCTGGCACATTATTTTACATTTCCATTCAGCTCTGGTCACCAAGGAAGCAGATTTCTTATTTTGATGACAACAAGTAACAGAAGTAGGCTCAAACACAATGAAAGCGACTACATCCAGATTATAAAAATCTGGATATCCATCAGAACAAATCATTAGAGAATAGAAAGTAAAACTCTGAGACAGAAAAAATCAGAGACAGCTCATGACAAGGGCTGTCAGAAGCATTTTGGCATTTGCTCGGGAGGTGTGTGCTCCTGTGCAAGAGCTTCCTTACACACCAGCAGATTGTGGTGGCACAGGTTGTCACACCAACAATGCCAGCAGCACCTTGGGCACTCAGCCCCACCAGGAACTCCATGTCCAGCTTCTCATATGATCTCCAAATTGCCTGAGGTGGGACACAGTCTGTGCCACCAGCCCACACCCTGTGACAGGGTGATGGCCTTGGATGGGCTGATGGAGTGGGAGGGGGGCCCTGCCTGCAGGTGTTCCACTGTGCAGGTAATTGGGTAATTGCTTAAAAAGAGACCTTGGCATCACCTTGGGGAAAAGATCTGGTTGGGTGGGGGTGCCTTGCTGCCAGAGGGGCTTTACATATGCTAATCCTGAGTAGATGTCTGCCTTCCTCCAGGCTGGGTTTATGGGGTTGATTTCCCCTTGAGTCATGCAGGGCTTGCAGCGTCTCACTCCTCCACCACTGCTTGAAGCTTGGTGGCCACACAGGTCCCCTTGCGACCCTCCCATGGTGTTTTTAGGGGGTTTATCAGCTCTATTTATCATTGGCTCTTCAGTGAAAGCTGCATTCCCCCTGCAATAGATGACGGCAGAGCAATCCTGCTATGCTTCTGTCACACACTGCAGACCCATTTCAGACATTACTAAAAGACACAGAAGAACCAATTGCATGTGGGTTTTTAAAGGCAGATGAGATACAGCCTGAATGATACAGCTAAAGGTGAAGGAGGAATCATCAAAACTTCTTTACATGAAAAAGAAACAGGAATGGTGTTCTTGGGTTATCAATCAGGCTGTTCCTCACCATTGCTGGGAAGGTCTACGCTTCCATGTAAGTAGTTGCAGCCACTTTGGAATTCCATTGCTACTTGGTCCTGAGGGACTACAAGCAGTGGAAATTATGTGTGTGTAAATCCTTACTGCAAAAAGCACTATTTGGTCCCAAAAAGTATGAAAACTATGAGAAAAAAATTACACTTTTCATTAGCAGAAATGTCTCGCTGTTTCGTCATCTCAAAATTGACAAAACTGCTTATACTGCTAGTGAAGCTGCAAGTTAAGGAGCAAAAAAAAACCCCAACCACTACAATAAGCAGGGTTGCCCCACTCAGTGAGCTCCTGATCTGGACACCTCTCAATCTGCAGAAGGGAAAACCTTTCTTAATTACAGAAGTCAATGTTAAATCTTGGTAAAATGCCAGGTCGTCACAATTTTGTGTAGAGTTTGCAATGCAGTGTTCTCCTGTCCTGCAAACAGTAAGCACACACAGCAGACAAAGCACATCCATACTATACCAGGCAAGAAAGAGTAAAAGTTGAAAACTAACAGGCGCTGGCTGAGGCTGGGCCAGGACGGTGTGGTTTCCAGCTGAAGCCAAAATGGTGTCTGCTCTTACCTGGCCACCTGCAAAAATGATAGGTGCAGAGGCAGGTTTGGGACGGTAGGGGATGGTGGCACCTTTGGGTGGGGACTGCAGACAAAAACACAAAGTGGTCAAAATGTAAAACAAAGCAGAGCTTGTATTAAAACGATGTCTCTTTTTATAAACACTGGTCACCTCAGACAACAAGGCATGCAGGTAACCCACCCAGCCCAGCCTGCCCCCCACCCCATCAGACCAAAAGCACGCTAGAGGCCTCCTGTCTGGGCTTCAAGGGAGGAGTTGAGGACCCGAGTGCATGGCCAAAAGAGGCAATGGTGACATCTGTGGTTTCATTACTGCCACTGTCAGATGAAGCTATGAAGCTTCATTACACATGTTAAGGCATTTCATGAAAGAGGGGCATGGTCGATGCCTTGGAAATTATGGGCATTTTCAGTAAGGGTTAAAAGGCCCAGATTTTTATATAAATTTATTTTGTGTATCATTTAATCTAAGGGCTAAAAAATTGCCATCAACATGAAACTTATTGGTCTGATGCAATGACCTGACCCTAAGGAAGCAAAAAGTCCTGGCAGGTCAGAATAATTTTTATTTTAAACAAGACCTGGATGTTTTCTGCCCTATTCTACATCAGAACAAAATGTGTTTCTTTCAGAATGCCTGCAGCTCTGTTCTGGACCTGGTTGTTGTTCAACAATATCATGACAGCCTTTGACTGCTAAATCTTGCTGCAAGAGGCCCTCAAACACCAGGAAAAGCAGAGTTTAACTGAGCCTCTGGAAATCCCTGGCTCAGGAAGGGCAAGCAGCACCTCAGGGGAACCCATGGCACTTGGCAATTATTAATAATGTGTTTGAGCATCTCCTGAGTGAGAAGGGACGCGCAGGGTGCCCACTCACCTCCAGCATCACCACGCAGATCTGCTTGACGCACTGGATGATGGCGTCGGGAGTGCCGGAGATGGTCACGGCGCGCTCCGTCGAGTTGGGCAGCATGTCCCCTGCCACCTGCACCTGCGCTCCTGTGGACTTGAGCAGAGACAGGGCAAAGACACTGTCACTGCCATGCAGGCAATGGCGCCTCTCCAGTCATTCACTGAGACAACAGAGGGGGTGCACCCCTAAACTTTTTGTCCTTTCTTTGCTGGATGTGGTAGAGCCCGTATGGAAACTCCTACCCTGGACATGGATTTGGTCGTTCAAGCCGGCTTGCCAACACTACCACCCCAGGGAGGTTAGTCCTCAGCAGAGGAGACCTAAACTTCATGGGAAGCATTTTAACCCTCTCAAAGACTGACAGTTTCAATGCTGACTAAAAAGTGAAAAGGGTGAAATGAAGTACTCTTCAACAATAAAAAAATAAGAAGAAACAAACCCCAATAATTGAAGAAGCTCAGCTAATCAAATGAGTCACTCTTTAATCTCCTGATAAATGGCTCTTTAATCTACTGATGGCTGACTTGTGTCTCTTATTGAAACTCAGGCTTCCTTATGCTATATGGTACAGAAGCACTTCTAAATCATAATTAGTGTTGATTAAATTAACTTTTAGCTCATTAATGAAACCAAGAAAGTAATGAGCCACTTTTGGGATTCTTTTTTGCACTGTTTTTTAAATTTCATCTTGGCACTAGTGTGTTTTAGTTTAAAGAAAAAAAAAAAAAGGAAGCCCAAACAACCCTTGACATTACTAAACAAACACAGAAGACCTTTTCAGTGAATAGAGAAAAACACAGGCATTTGATGTTGACCAAGCTCTTTAACATATTGCACAAAAGATCTATTCCTGACTGTTATGCAATGCAGCATTTGGGCTTTAAAATACAAGTATTTTCAGTAACCATTGCCTTTGTGTCAGTCAGCAAGGAGTTAATTTGTTTTCCTGCTAGTTATACACAACACGTGTTATCCTTCTTTCCAAAGACTGATTAATGTACTGATTTCATCTTCTGCCCCATAACAGATTTTGGAATTTCACTGTAATTTGATTAATCCCTCATGCTTTTACTTTCTTTTTTTTTTCATAATCTTATCTCAAAAACAGTACTGCAACCCTACTGTTTCTGGGTGCATGACTGAACACAAAAGACCCCTCCTTTTGCAACTGTTCAGTATGTTGCGTGATGATTACATTAGATCACATCTTGGGCTAGATGCTCCTTGATTTCCCCCTCTTTCCTGGTATTTGCTTTTTAATGCACATTCCTGGGTATCTGTGCATCCAGCACAAAAGACTGCCAAGTACCAGAGTGATTTATGCATTTACTCCCAGTGCTGATCTTGTTTATTCTCTGACTTTGGTAATTTATCAGTAGCAAAAAACAAGTAATATTTTGTCCATTATCCTTATGCTTAGGAAGATGTGCAGTGTGACTTCTTGCTACATTAACCTTATCAAAACACCTATTTGGCCAAAAACTATCCTTTTACTTCCTTGTACCAGACTACAGGCAATTGCTCCTGAAACTATGCTCACCAGGACAATCACTTCAGTCACTTATTTAGCCAACAGACCAATCTCACCTTTAAAAACCTATGTTTTGGGCACATTCTCACAGTGAAGCTCTGAGTGAAGTTACCAATATTTAATATAAAATCCAAAGTATGGACAGCTGTTAAACCTAGAGCTAAGCAATCACTAGCACACAGTTCACACTCATGCCTGCTTCTATTTTAACATAACTAAGAAATCAACTTAAAAGCTCCTTAAAACCTACTGTCTTGGATCCACATTTTACTTTAAAAAAACCAGAGTTTCAACTTCGTAGAACCTGTCAAAAGCTTTTGTTTTGACATGAATTAATTAATTAATAAATTAATAATACATTTTGATGCAAATTAAAAAAAAAAGTGATCAACATGTTATCTTAGTATTCAACACTTCATCCCATGTTGGAATGAATTCAAATTTAGAAGGAATATTATCCTCCAGAATAACAATCCATTTTTCTGAAATGTCCTATTCAGATTTTCTCTATAAAACTGAGCATGTACCTGATTTTCTTGTATGAGTGGTTACAAACACCAGATCCTTGGCTTGGCATGGGCTATATTGTTAACAATCATGCATGGAAGAGTTAAAACAGGCACTGTATGGTACTTTTTGCATTTTTTGGTTAGACAAAAAAGTGGCTCCTAGCACACTGAATGAATACCTCTAGATAAATTCTGGACTAAGAAAAATTCTGCATGTGTTTGGAATGCATCAAATCAGGTCACCTGTGGCCCAGTGACATTAAGGAGAAACAGAGAAGGAGCACGAAAATCACACTTTTCTAGAAAGTAGGTCTATTAGATTGGAATCCCCAGTGCTGCTTGGGCTTTTCTCCGACTGTAAGGGTGGTAACTAACTTGGAAATGGCTGCAACTCTTTGACTTGGGGTCCCCTGAGTATTGCTGGGCAGGGACCTGTGCTGGAAAAGAAACTTGAAAAGCCATTTGCCACTGTTGTTTTGCTTAATTGTGCATGAAAGACTTTATACACTGTAAAGCTGTTTCTCTATTTCACATGTGGTCTTTAGTGTCAAGAAAAGTACAAATGCAGCTGTGCTGGACCCCCTGCTTCTCCCAGACCAAGGCTTTTTGACACATGCTCATGTTGGTGTGATCAGCAAAGTGCAGTGGGTGATGCTGGCAGGGCACACTGCAGCAGGATGCTGAGCTAGCCAGTGTCCCCAGCACACATCCCAAGACTTACCTCCCTGATTTCCTTGATTTTGGAACCTCCTTTTCCTATGAGGGATCCACACTGACTTGCTGGGACGACGAGCCGCAGTGTTACGGGCGGTTTGCTTGTCACTGAGCTGTTTGTCATCGAAGCGTTGATGTCCTGTAATCACAGTGCCAGCCAGCATTAGCGGGGCATTTGTCACTCCTGGTGAGCACTGAAGGGCTCACAGCAAATGCCCAGGCTGTCTGTGGAGACCTGGGGAGTGTGCAACCAGCTGTGGCTGGTTTTTGTGGTAAGGAAAGCCCACCACAGCTCTGCCGGTGCTACACTGTAGGCTTGAACCTGCCTGTGCCAGAGGAACCCTTCGGATGTCTGGCATTGTAAGATCCTTGCTGTGGCACCAGAGGGCAGGACTAGGAGGAGGAGGTGGGGTCTGCCACTAAACCAGTCAAAACAGATGGAAAAGGCAAAGAGGCTTTTGGACTCACAGGTTTCCAAAACCTGTTTCGGTCTGTTTTGGTCTCTTTTCCACCACCTCAGTTAGAAAATTTATACTGTGTAATATATCTCTACATTTCATGTCTCTTCCCAGATTGGATTCAAAGGAAAATGGTTAAAACAAGGAATGACAAAGAACATGTGAGTAATCTGAAGCAGAGAAAATCAGATGATTTTGATAAATCTTCTGCCATCCTCTAAATTTAAATTCTCTTTTGTAGCAGGTCCATAAATATTTGTATACAATATTTATGTATTGTACTACACAATTTCTAAAATATTTTCCATCATGGTTATGTAACCAAAGTACAAAAAGCTCAGCAGAACAGTAATTGCCTGTGTCCAGGTAATGAAACACACCCATGTATCCCAATGTCCAATAAGACTACATTACACATTCCCATAAGCACTTCAACTTGTTGCAAGGTTTAAATTGTTTCAAATATATTTTGTTTGTTCAAAATCTAGTAGGCAAGACAAAGTAATCCCTCTAAAGATTTTATCACAGAGGAAAAAATAAATTTTATCTTTCCACTGATCAGTGGGATGTTTTGAGGGAACCTAGGATGAAAAAGTAAAAAGCCACAAGCTGCACTGCAGCTGCTCAACAACTCATGAGAATTTCAGAGAGTTTTGGTAACACTAGCTATGAGCTGAGAAGACTCATCTGTGAGGTGGCACGGCACAGCTATTATACTCTCCACAGGAATGTTACCAAAGATTAGGACAGGGATGAGAAAACATGCATTTCCTATTAAGTCACTTATGATGCAACAAGAGCTCTGTCAGACAGATCTGATGTGATTTCCTATGCTTATAAAGACTATCACTTTAACAAAAAACAAAAAACCAAAACCATAAAAACCCCAACCAACCAACCAAAACTGCCAATATTGTGCAATCAGGACTCCAAATGATAAAAAAAAACAATCTACAACACAACTACTCAGCACTTCAAGCAACTCTTGCACATCTCACTGAACCAGTGTGGGAGCCCTGTGACACCAACACTGACTCCTACGGTATGTTCCCAGTTTTGATGGCAGCACTCTTCCATCCAAGAAAAGGCTTAGTATGACCTTAATTAGCTTAAAAGAGAAGAAAATAAAATCTTGAATGGAACAAGGCATTGCTGCAAGTGACAAGACAGCTACTAAATCATTCCTCTGCCAGTCAGTAGTAACTCATACTCTGTTTAGTGGCTGTGCCAGTGAGAGACTGCAATCCAAAATAAAGCCAGAGGGATAACAGAATTTTGCAGTACCCATGTATCTGAGATGAAGTTACGCTGATTTTTCAGCTGGAAGATGACATCTCTGTATCATGTTTGTGTCAGGTGGAGGCACGTGTAGGTGAATAATTCTGTTCAGCCACACAGCACGAAACTTAATAATGTCTCCTACTTCCATATCATAGGCAGCCTGGCCTCAAAGCCTTCACTGAAATTTCTGCCTTCAAAAGCACTTTGCAGGAACTGGAAACCACTGCTCTCTTTATTTTGTCCTCACTATTTAAGAAAAGCAACATCTAAACATGGGGGCTCAGCAGCATGGAGTGTATACAGGAATTATTCCAGCTTAAAAACATGACAAAGGAGAAACAAGCAGAAAAAAAATCCTCCTCAGAACTGTAGGCTTCTGAGTAGGGATGGCTCAGGACTTTCCCAAAGAACAGTCATCTTTCAAAGTGGGAGATTCTTATTTATTTAACCCTTAACTTTTTGTGACATTGCATCCATTCCTCCAGGGCTCAGGCAGACACTAGAGCTGGACCTTGTGTGGCTTTCTCCCGGCTTGGTGGGCTGCTCCTCAGCCAAGACAGACTAACTGGGAGCCTGGAAGTGCTGAAGAGCCAGCAGAAGCTCTTGGCATCCCCAGGTCATAGCACATAAGGTTTCCCAAAACTAACCTGGCAGCTCAGAATTCTACCACACCTCCAAGGAAAAAAAAAATCTTTTTTTCTGGTTTCAAAGAAAATGTTAAACTGTCCAATTTCCACAGCAAGGAGGATTCTGTGAGGTGGCTTCTCCCTTGGAGATGACCAGCACAGCATTGATCACAGTTGTACTGGCAGGAATTTATGTTTGTCAGAAAGGTATCACCCTAACTGCTTTTATCACCTTTTCTCTTCTTCTTCTTCCTAGAGCCAAACAAGTGCTTCATAGATGTTTACAGAGGAACAAGGATTCCAAAATTCCTTTTCTTACTCATCTGGAGAAGGTCTGACTACCGAGCTGTGCCTGCTGGCTTTTCCAGTGCTTCAGTATCATGTGCTTTCAGAGGATTATGCAGACCTACAAGCAAAGCTAGAGCTGCCCCACTGAAGTTACAGCTTCACCAGTGAAGTTACAGCTACATTTCTTGGGTCTCAGCCTCCAGTCCGAAAATGACTGCACTAAAATGTCCCCTCTTGCAGTTCCAGGGGTCTGCCTGGGTTAATGTCATTTTCTAACAACTCTTTGCCCTGCAGTGAACACTTTAGGTATTCATTTAAATACCTACTTAGCTTGTAAATTCATCATAAGACTGCTTGAAAAGCAACTTCCATTATGAAGGCTGTCAAAGCAGAGTCATATAAGGCTACAGAAAAAACAGAAGATAAACCCAACCTTTCTCATTTTTTTATCTCTCTGACATATTTTGAAATTTTTACTAACATTACAAAAGCATTCCAGGATTTCCTACACCTGCTTATCTCTAGGTATACAGCTATAGGGTGGAAATTAAGGGTTCAAGGTCTCATGTGGGTGTGCATGACAAATACCAAAACAGTCCCTCAAAGCAGCAGTCTCACACATGCACCTTTTTTCTTCTGTTTCAACATAGCTGCAGTAACCAGAGCTGGACTGAATCTTCATATACTGAAGAAATCTCCAGCATATGCATGAAAAACAGCACTTGGTAGCTAGCTAATTTGTAATTTTTGAAACAGCACTTTATTTTGCCTGCAGAGCATTACAGTTACCTCATTTTATTGGCAGGAAGATTTATAGGAAACCTAACTGATTTTTTATATATATATATATTTTATATATATATATATATTTTATATATATATATATATATATAATGTATTATATATACAATATGTATTATATATACATATTTCTTTACTGCTGTTCTTTTAAATAAACCACAAACCAACTATGTTAAAACTAAATACAGATATTTCAGAGCCGTACTTGATCTGCAGAGATTGCCAATACTCCTTTGCTAATGCTCATTTGAAGGGCCCAGGCTACCCTCTAAAACCTGCAAGGGCAAATAAGTGCAAAATACAGCCAGACACCTGAATTTCAGCTTTCTTTGCCTATTGCTACCTACAACACTTTGAAAGACTACGTGGTGTTGGGTGGTGGGCTGGGGATCTGATGCCATGCAGTGTTTGATGTTTGAATGAAACATGCATCATTATTTCCACTGGTTACTCATTTTGGTGGGAACTGGCAGGGATTATCTGTGCTAATGATTCTCTCAGCATTTTACAGGATGAGGAACATGTTTTTCCTGTAGAGAGCAGAGACACTGCTCTCTCCAGGATTCTCTGGACTGGAGGGTATGGCACTGTGCACCAAGCTACCTCTTAAACTAGGAGAAAAAGGGATTGATCCACGATGGGTAGGAGATGAAGAGGAGAAAGAGATGACAATAGGAGGTTTCTAAATTGGGTTAGATAGAATTACTTGTGGTTCTGCAAGCTTAAACCTCAAAATCATTACTATTTCATTAATAACTGGCAAAAACCTCTCCAAGCATTCTTAAAAAATGTGCCGTGCCACAAAAGTAAGACATTTTATCAACATACTGAAAGTTTGGAATATCACGCAGGAAGATCTGAAAACCCATGAAGGACTGAAGAAATATAAACGGGATTAACACCTGCAGCATTAAAAAAAGTCATTTGTCTGGAGCCTGACAGGAATGTTTGCCAAGACTGAAGAGGTGGAAACTCCTCAGCAGGAGCTGGGGACACCCACCAGGCAAAGCACGGGTGTGTGCAAAGAATTAAACTAGGAGGAGGTGAGCCATTTCCAGCAGTGGCAGGGATATGACAGTGTGATAAGTAGGATAGGGGACTGTTAATACTGTTAAATAAGCCTTTGTGGAACTTCATTTGCAACCTGTCCACAATTAACACAGACATTCAAGATAAAATGTAACTGGAAAAAGGTGAAAAGGGACTACTAGAGTAATGAGAGGGGTGGGGAATACATCCTCTGAAAGACTGGGCTTGGATCACTCTCTCTGGCAAAAGCAAAGGTATGTGGGGATAAAATCAGCTTCTAAATACATATCTAGAAAGGGAAACCTCAGGGATGGAAAGGCAAGAATTATCTAAACTAATGGCCAGAACTGGCATTGAAACAAAGCTGCATGAGCTGTTCATGAATAAAGTCAGGTGAGGAGCAAAAAGAAGGTGTTTGATTATCAGAGACCTGAAATTGTGGACCAGTATCAGGAAAACGACTAGTTTTTGATCATGCTGTGAAGTTACAAGTCCAAGCCATATAGCTGATTCTAGAAGATAACTGCATCTGGTGACTTATGAGCTCTCTTCTAGTTGTGTTGCTCTAAATTTGAACATTTGCCATGTGTAAATAAAGGCACATGTTGACAATTCTCATCAATTCCACCATCTCCCTGTGCTATGGGGAGATGTGGAGACTAACCTTGCTGACTTGGAGAAATGAGAACTCTTAAGAAAGGGATTGACATCCCTCTGGTTCAATCCATCCTGGAGAGACCCTGCCCTTTGCTTCAGCTGCAGGTGACTCGGTCTACCTGTCGGCAAGCTCCTCCATTAGGAGAAGGGGAACTGCTTCCTGCAGGGGCATCTGCCTCTCCAGAAAGGACAGGAGAGCTGCCTGGACTAGACATATGGTTTTCGAAAGTAGAGGGAGTTAAATCCTCTCCAGAGTGACCAGGGTTCATGTTCTGTTCTCTGCTGCCTTTTCTGCGAGGTTCTCTTTTAAAATGGTGACCATATCTAATTGTAGCTGGTCCATGAAACTGAAGGAAATCTCAGCAATTTAGATACAGATCTGCACAGAACACTTATATTCACACAGAGTGAATTGAACTCCTGCATTACTTACTCTGAGTGCCTTTAATTGGTTTTAAAGGACAAGCCTTAAATGTAGTAATTGGTAATCATATAGCTTGTTTAAAAAAAAAATTCTAGTTAAATGAGTTATATATTCATTTTGACATATATAACATTTACATCAATACCAACTGGATTCATACAAACAGAGTTAAAAGTTAGGCAATTATTCTTTTCAAATCAAACCCACAGTGGGAATAGAATTTTTCCAAGACATTTTTCCTACCATTAGCACACATTACTAGAAGCAATTGCTTTTCCCTGAAGCCTCCAAAAAGCAAAAGAAATGATCAAACATCTTGTAAATTTACCCATTATTTTTCTTCAGCATTGCTGCCAAAAGCATTTATAAAAATATAACCACTTTCATTGCTATTAAATAGAACATTAAACAAATCCTATTTAACATTAAAGCAAACATGAGAAAATTCAAACAGTGTTTGTATTTCAACTTGAAGAGAGAAAAAAAAAAATATTTGCTTACCTCTTCAAATTTTAGTGCAATCATAGAAAAAGCTTTAAAAATTGCATCTGTTGGGCCTGTTATTGTCACAATTCTCTCTGGACAAGTGCCTTCTGAAATATTGATTCGAGCACCACTCTGTCAAAAGGAACAAATATTTTTCAAAGTTATACTTCCCAGGGAGCAAACAAAGTAGGATTAGGAATATAGTTTGGGAAGGAATACCTTGAGGCATCTAATTCCCTCCCTTGCAACTGCAGACCCAACATCATATAATTTCAGCATAACCTGATCACATTCCAAAAATTCATGTAACTGCAGGAAGCCGGATTCTGTCTGGGTAAATACTTCTGTAGCCTTCTTTGCAGCATGCAAATAGCACCTCTGTAACTCAAAGTTGCAAATAATTGCATAATCAAGCCTTTTTCCTTCTTTCCTTCAGGATTAACCTTAAGTAGGACTGGAGCTGCAGAATTTAAGAGAAGGTGGCTGTCTCCAGGGAGCACCAGCATTTCCCAGGAGTGATGAACCTCTCTGGTTTGGAGCCCCAAAGGTGAGGCTTGGCTTCTCTGCCTCTCTGCTGGGGCCTTGCTCCTTGCAGATGCGCCTCATGTGAAGGCAGCCAGGCAATATGCACTAAGCATCCCTTTAAAGGACTAGTGGTAGGACAGGAAACACCAACAGTACTGTGTCCATAGGGCAAGGGGCCTGTTGGATGGAGTCAGAAAACCAGAAGTGACTTAGAGAAGTCAGGCCGCTCTCAAGTATACTCGGTTCTCTATGTCACTGTGGTAGTGCAGAGAAAATGTCTCTACCAGGGGGTTTTATATATTTAGAAATTTATATACATATTTAATATATATTGAAGAGGATCTTTAGTGTAGTAATTATCAAATCAGCTTCACATAAGAGCCACCCTACGCATTCTCTGAGATTTCAGTCCTGGAAATGTGTGAATGCAGCCTAACAAGACTCTGGAGCCTCAACTCACCCACAGGCACTGACCTTCTTGGGGATCAGGGCCTGAAGCCAGTGTGAGACAAGCTGGGTTAGTTTGGCCCTTTGCCTGCAGGGTCACCTCTCAGCTGCTGATGTGCTGTGTCCAGCCCTTACCCACCCCATGCTGCTGCTCTACTGCAAGAGACTGTGCTTCCCCACATGGCAGCACCCCCACACAGCATGGAAAAAACCAAGGCTCAACACTACTGATAGAGAAATTTTCCTGCCACAGACCTGGGCACAGAACTGAGAGTTCTGTACTTTTCTGTAGGCCTGAAGTTGTCTCTGACATTTCCTCAATAACAGAATTGTCTCTGACATTTCCCCAAAGACAGAGCTACATTTCACACCATAAAGATGGCGTGCACGCTACCACATCTGCCAGGGAAGTCAAAATAAAAGTTGCATTTTGCTTTAAAAGAAGTACTGAAAAAGGTAATAATTTAAAGAGTGACCACGTTTCCATCATGTGGAGATACAGCCTCTTAGTCCTGTGCTGATACAAAGATGCATACAATTCCATTATTTAAAAAAAACCCCCAAAACAATAAAGTGTCTTTTGACCATGGATCCATGACAGCAGGGGTGCAAGATTGGAAGAACATTTGATATTTATCTTGAAAGACAGACCAAGAATCATAGGTATTCTCTAAGATGTTTTACTCAGAAGTCAGGAGCACTCTCCAATGATGGCTTCCCTTCTGTGCATACAATTTATATACAAAGATATATGCTCATGATCATAATTAATAATTACACTAAAATGTGTTTAATTAAGTTCACCTAGTACACTGCAAAATTTTTTTCTTATATTTTTTCTTTAAGTCTTAGGAAACGTGAAAATGTGGGTGAAAACATGTAATCAAAAAAGGAGCTCAGAACTCAGTCAGCCTGACAATGAAATCCATATTGTGTATATTTAAAGATGGATGTCTGCAACTTTCTTTACTAAAATACTTTGAAATTTCCCTGCCCCAGACCTTCTATCAGAATAGAAAACAACGAAGTAGCTGACACAGTAATGTACTGCAGCTTTACTAGAGCCAAACTGACTTTCCTTGAGGCATCCTCTATACACTGCACTCCTAAAGTTTAAAACAGTAGGATTTCTCTTCTGACTTATACTTTTAGTGGTGGCTTCAAAGCAGAAAAATTACATGGATCTCCAGGTAGGATGCGCTGCCTTGCCAGACCAGTGTGGGTCTGCAGCTTCCACCTGGGCACACTCCTCTGAAGATAGCACAGCTTGCTCTGTGGCAGGACATTGGGGAGGCTGAGATTTATGCAGTGCCCTGTTTAAATTCTATTTGTCTTTAGCCTTTTCAATGGATTGGAATGGTAGGTGTGCAGGTCTGCTCTGCCCACATGCTACTCACAGCTGCAAATGAGGAAAAGCTAAGGCTTTGCCAAGACACGGCTGAGAGATGCTCTGGCTTATACACGTCTGGCTCCAGCTCTGCTGAAGCTTGTATCTACCCTCAAACTTGACGTGTGTCAGTCTAACACTGGGTTTCAGATTTTTGGAAACTCTACCAGGAGGCCAAGCCATGTGCAAGACTGATGTTGATATGCTAATGAAAGATGCAGTGGGTCTGATGCACAGAACCATGTTGTGAGCTGTTCTGAGATAAGGCAGCAGCAGGCACATCGCTAGGGGAATGAAAGACTCCAGACTGCTGCAGCGATAAGGAGGTTACATTAACAACAATGTTTAATTTAGGCCAGCATATTTATACCCCAGTGCTTGCAAAGAACAGGGATGTTGAACGATCGGCCCACTTGATGGCAGCATCGGTCTGCACATGCTGAACTCACTGTTTCTGAGCTGGAAAGGAAGCAAGTGAAGACATCAAAGCTTGTCTTACCTCCTCCCTCATCTTCTTCACTGTCTCACCTTTCTGTTAAAGAAGCATAAAAAAAAACCCGTTAGGCTGGGCTAAGAAAAGATATACAATAGTTTGACATATAAATATAAAGTTATTTTCTGACCTTTCCGATAATGCTTCCAACCTCCTGCAACAGAAAAAAAAGAGACACCGTGAATGATACGATTTGTTACAGAAGAGCATTTGTGCTGTTCCTAAGGTATTTCACTATCATTTATTTCAAACCTTCAGTGTGAAGCATAGCTCCCTTCCATTGTTGCTGTATACAAATATGCCACGTTAGATACAAAGGGATGGACTAAAAATGCAGCTTTGCAGCCAAGTGATCGTGCAAGAAAACAATTTTAACAGAAACCGATCTCGTGGTTACAGATCCATCCCTCTACTATAAACACAGACAAATCCCTATCAGAGAATGAAAAGTTAAGAAATAACAGAACTGCACAAGCTAGTGGAGAAAATGAGGTGTAATATAAGCATCAAAATAATTGCTGGTTTCTCCAAGGGCAGGTATTTACCCTCTTTATTCCTTGTAACAGTGAGAGCTGAATTTTCACGCTACCAAGTGTTATTGTGTAAACACCTGGTGGCCTGTCTTAATCTCCCTATTAAGCACTTAGAGAACAATAATTGCTAATCACTTTTTAAGGATTTGGGAATTGCTACTGGCCTCCTACAATCTTCCACCAAAGGAAAGAAACTACTGAGAAGTGTGGCTGTGAACATACAGTAGGGGAACAATGTGGCAGTTCTGGCAACATCCCAAGGGTTAAAATCTTGGTGAATAAAACCAAAAGATAGCAAAAATGAAACTATTAACACCAAAGTGAATAGTCTGGACATGTTACACAAATCATGCATCTGCGACATCAGACTGGAAATCATGTGATGGAGAGACCAGCTAAAGGAAAATAAACTCCTCTTCTATACTAAGATTGTGAAAACTAATTCTACAGTTAAAGACTGCCTCAGATGGCTGAGCTGTCTCAGATGTATGATACAACACTTCCCCCCACCCAGCCCATACACTTCAGTGTGATCCATCCTGGAACACAGTCCAAAGTGTAGAATTTTTGAAATTTTTGTCCTCCAACACTCTATTCAGTGATGGACTCGTGATAAAGTGGTACTGACTTCACTCTGCAGGAAAGAACTACCTGCAGTGACCTTGAGTTATTTTTGCCAGTTGTTTATAAGCTCAAAACACGAAGCTGTTTGTGCTTGCAACTCATCACATCCTGCACACCAGACATGAAGACTTTCCAGTGAGACAAAGTTACCTACTTCAAGAACTCTGGCACACCGTTCCTCTATGCTCTCTGCAAGTCTGCACACAACACCTGACTGAGGAGAACAGTCAATACGCTGCTGGACAGGCTGGAAAACTGGGCTGGGAGAAAGCCCAGGGAGTAGAATGAAGTCAGAAGAAAAGCCCCATGTCTGTGATGGAAAAAGCCCATGCAGCAGGACAAGCTGGACAAAACCTTCCTACATTAAAAGTGACTTTGCAGAAAAAGTCCCAGTGGTCCTAACTCAAAACTTCAACCTAAATAAATGAGTAGATCAGCAGTGCACCCTGCTCAATCAAAGGCTGGACTGTATTAGCAGGAGGGCAGCCAGCAGGCTGGGGCAAATGGCTCTTTGTCATCCTGTCTGTGAGAGCATGCCTGCAGGGTTGTGGCCTCTTTTGGGCTCCTAGTACAAGACAGACAGGGACACACTGAGGTGAATTCAATGCAGGGCCACCAAGCTGGTCAGGGGACCAGAGCACAGGACACATGAGGAGAGATGAGAGAACTACATTTGTTCTTAAGAAGAAAAGACTTGACAGGGAAGTCTTACTGTAGTGTACAATAAAGAAAGCAAGCTACAATATCAAATTCCTACTCAATGTGAGGAAAAAAAAAAATTACCATGGGGATGGCTGGACATTGAAAGAGGCACCCAGAGAATCACCATCCTTAAAAGTGTCAGAACCCAGCCTGGGCAAGGCCCTGTGTAATCTGCTCCAATGCAATCTGCTTGATTCAGGAGGTGAGACTGGAGACTTTTGTGGGTCCCTTCCAACATTCATTGGTCTGTTATTCTTCAGTCACAGCCTTATTCCCAGTGAAGTCAGTGCCTTAATAGCCACAAAGTTCCTCAATCCTGTGAGGCCCCTTCCCAGGTTTATTTTCAAATTGTGCTTTTCCTGTATCTCATTTCCCTTTTTTATTTCTCTTCCAACTGCTCTTTCAAGACGGCATTCTGCACTCTTGCACACACTGACCTGAGAACAGATACTGTCCAGAGAGGAGTGCAAATCCTCCAGTGGTATGTGCTTTACAAACCTACAGTTCTTCTGGCCAGTGTTGAGTAGACCTTTACACTTGACACAGCTGTGTGAGTGCTTTTGGCAAAGCTGCTTGTGTCCATTTGGGACTATGAGATATCTGCACCTCTGTACATACAATGTAGAGAAGCAGCTCTGTGAGAATGGGCATCTCTGCAAGAGGAAGGGCTCACTGCAGTTTTCTGTCTTGTAACAAAATTATTGTAATATTCTCTTAATATGCAGGTTTAGGTCACCCCTCTTCCTGTGGCTGAGACAGCCATACCAGCATGATGTGTAGGTTCCCAAATGAGATGCAGCTTTTTTGTCAGCAGTGACACAAATCTGGGACACCCATCCCCCCAGATTTTTAAGATCTTACTGTTTTTTACATTTTCATTGTAACTGTCAATCTCACAGTAATTGCTGAAAGGGCACTACTGGGAGCAAGGCTCACAGTGATGACAAGGCTTGGGAATCTCCCATGTCCAGTAGTTCCTATCTGATCACTTAGCACGTCTGGCAGTTTTATCTTAAAAACTACTTCCATTCTTCTCAGTTCTAGCTTTCAGAAATAATTACTTCCACAAAACAAATTCTTAGAAGGACCTTTTGCTAGGGGTGAGAGTATTCTGTTTCAGTTGCTATGGGCAAGCAACTATATTTCAGTCCATGGTACAACTTCAGGTTTTGTATATCTGAAGTTTCATTAGAATATGTAGGCCTAGTCTTGAACCTCCAAGGCTCTGTCAGTATAAAATAAATACAAATTTGTCCCAATCCATTTGATCATTTTGAGTCTTAATGAAAGATGTTGTTCTTTCAGAAACGAATGGATGGGTTATGGGTAATAAATGCAAAAATATCTTCCTTGGAAATAGGAGAACATACTTTGGTTTATGAACAGAAAAGCCATGTACTGTTTGTAGCATTGGTAAAAAAGATGGTCCATTTCTAACACAGAAATTAGGAGAATTTAAACAAGCAAAGGAGAGCATAGAATAAAAAGATTCTCAAGCTGATTGTTTCACTGAATTCTCTGTGAGTTTTTCTTTGCATTTCGGTGGGGACAGGATTCTACATGACCAAGCATTACCTTGTTATTTATTAACAAAGAGCACAAGCTACCAAAGAGATGAGTGGAAGAACTGTGTGTATACCACTGAGAAAAAAATGTTTCACTAAGACTGGTGACCAGTTCCTTGGAACATGCCAGCAAATGGCACTGTAATCATATGGACTATTTCAAATCTCCCCCTCATCAAAGGGTGACTTTAGAGCTTATTTTATAAACCAGTTACAAAACATCCAAGCCAATGCCACCTCTCCCTCTACTCTGGGAGATGGGATTCTGCTTGGCCATGTGAGGTAAGATCACAGGGGCAGAGAGAAGCACAAACTTTACACAGATATTTCAGAATTTTTACAGAGTTTTGCTTTATACAAATTACTGGGAAAAAACCCAAAACAACAGAATGGTTTTAAATGGGTCACTTCAAACTTTTCTGGGGCCTTAGCTTTTTCTAGGAAAGCCCCTAGAAAGTACTGGTGACAACAGATCATGTCTTAAACTATGATGAGAAATCCATTACAGCCACACGTTAAATCAAGAGACTCTTTTCACCTCATTCTTCAAACTACCAAAGCTACTTCAACAAACCTTTAATGTTTCTTTATACAGTCCAGTATTTGTTTCATACAGTTTCTCATATCACCATGAAATAAGTTTACTGCTAAATGAGATACCTAACACCATTTTTATGACCCTCAAGTTTTAGCATTATTTCTATCCAAGGTTACTTTAATGGCTTTACCTTCTTCAGAAAATGTTTCCAGATCTGCCAGACATCAAATGTGCTGTAGTTAAGTGCATAAGATGTCTGTCACCTGCATTGGCTCATTACAAGTTTGGGGTTCAGCGTAAGTCAGGCAACCAACCCTCACTGCAGTCCAGGGAGAGATAATGGAGGATATTTTGAAATCCAGAAGCTGATTTCAGATAACTTGAAGATAATTCTCAAGCCTGGGGGACAGAGTGGTCATTATGATTTTCTTAAGTAGGAAATTTCTAATCAAGTAGATAAAACAAGAGCTGGACCTCACCAACAAACCCTGGGAGACTGCCCAGCATCAGTAAAGCATATTGCTAACCAATCAGCCAATTCATTGCAGATGACTTGAGGAAAAGCAATGGTAAAAACAGGGGATGGCTTCTTTCACGGTGAAATGTAGCATATAATATTATTTGCATACCTTATTCACAAGAATGTGATGAATTTTGTTCTTAATGAACACTTGGGAAGTGCTCTATTTATAGCCTAAGAAGCTATTTCTGCAGATTGTGCATCATCTGTGGTGAAGACAAGGCAGCACAAAAGGGGCAGCAAAAATTCCTGTGAGTCAAGGCTTTTGCAGGGCTCTTGATGGTAAGAATGACTAAACAAAGATATAAAACTAGTTGTAGAAGAAACCTATTTCCTAATCAATTATCTCGTGTGTCCTTTGAATAGCAAGAGAAAGAAATCAGTCATATTAAGAAAACAAGAGGCTTAACAAATGACAACAAACCTCGGTTTAAAGATTAACCTTTGATCTGTAAACATAAAGTGTGAAATTCCATTACTTTTTCTGAGTGTGAGGTTGGTTTAATAATTACTGAGTCCTGGAAAATCAAAACAAAAACAGGTAGCTGTTGTGGGACCATAGAAACACACAGATCTTGCTCTATTATCATGCAGCTTTTATTATCAGTGCTATGGGGGAAATGGA
Source organism: Melospiza melodia melodia (assembly GCF_035770615.1). Taxonomy (NCBI): domain Eukaryota; kingdom Metazoa; phylum Chordata; class Aves; order Passeriformes; family Passerellidae; genus Melospiza; species Melospiza melodia. The sequence goes on along the minus strand of NC_086194.1, from coordinate 109,385,300 downwards.
ACAAAAACTTCATAGGATCCCTGAGATAAAGCCATGTCTAGAAGGAAAATACATTTAAGAAATAATATAGGAATATATGCTTTCACCTCAAAACATTCAACAAAGCACAGGCTCCATCCTAAAGCCTGAAATTCCTTCAGGCAATGCTCTGATTGCACGTGCTAACCTGCTTTCTATAAAGCAAGGACTAGGTGGAACCAGTAGGGCTGGAGTCTACAAACAAAAGAGCTTTGAAAGGAAAGGAATACAGCCTTCCATGGTGGGGAAACACCCGTCATGGGACAAGGAGGGGTCCTGGCAACAGCACACAACAGCTGTGCTGATAAAGTTTTCTAAACCCTGGCCAGTTGTCTTCCTCCCATCCATAAGGAGGCATAACATAACTCTCTCTCTCTCCTCACCTTAACCTGAGGACGGAGTTGCCAACAGTCACCTAAGCTCATGAATATGCTTGCCTGGAAGACCCCAAGATTATGTTCCACAAAGCTGTTCTGAGCAATGCGCTTGCGTGGAGCATGTGGGGCATCTGCATTTTTCAAAGACTGGAAGAAAAGTCAGTTTTTGGGAACATGACAGCCTCAGAGAAATCTGTCAGCCTCAGAGAAAAAAAAGGCCACCTTGGGTAAACTGAGAATCTGATTTGTGTTCTGGGATTAGGTGGGATTAGCCTCACTGCCATGGGAGATCTCATGTTCCTAGGTGATGCTTCAGTAGTCAATGTCTGATGCCCACAGCCCTAAATTAGAAAGGCATTGCGGTCCCTGGCCTTCCTTACTGAGGCACATCTTTTGCTAACAAATATGGTAGTGTACGAGGAAATCTGAAAATTATGGTTTTTCTGATGGAGATTCCAGTATTATGTATCTTCTGCAAGTACATCTAACATTTTTTTGGGCATCTGTGCCAATGGGCATTTTTCCTTTGCTTTTTGACAGCAGATGGGTAGCCAGCTTACATTCAGTTTCACACCTAAGCTCTCAGCTTTCCCTGCTAAAACCAACCCAAAACTCAGTTCTGTCCCTGTGCTTGTCCCTGCACCTGTGATGCTGAAGCAGCAGTACTGAGTAGGGCGTGTACCTTCTGCAAGCTTAGTTCATTAGTCACGCACTGATGAGGAGATTTTGTTTGGTAGAAGTGGGAACACTCAGCTATGGAGACTGGTTTTGGGAATAGAGAGTGTCCAGGGGCTGGGGGAACTCTCTCTCCCTTTCTGCTGATTTTTGAGGCTAGTGAGAGCATCTTGGCTGCCCCTACAAAAACGCTGAGAAGAGGTCCGTCCTGTGTGGTGCATCTGCATGCAGAGCTTTGTTCCATGACCAGGGCTCTCAGGTATCACAGCAATGCAAGCAAACAAAACAGGAACTATAATAGCAATAGGCAGGACAGTCAATCCTCATAATACCCTGACAGTGTTTGTGGAAACTGGAAAGAACAGAACAAACATTGGTTTGATTGGCATTTTACGGCTTAGATTGTATTACTGACAAGGTGATTCTTAAAGTTACTTTGTTGCATTCTGTATTTCAATAAGTAAAAAATAAAAAATGGAAAAGGAAGGTCATTACCTTTAAGATGGGGAAAATTAATTTCTGTACTTGCTTTACGGTCTTTCAGGGAGGCAATTAAGCAGGCACCAAAAAAGTGGCCACTAACAGAAATCCCTGATGCTAAAATGGTATTATCTGAACTAATGAAAAAGGCAATTTTTCTTAATGATTTTATTCTGTATTTGAGCTGTTAAGTGTAAGTCATTACTTTATGAGTCTAAATTTTCTTTTTCTTGTAAAAATTCTGTATGTAGCATCACAAAGTAATCACCAACATGTCTGAAAGCCACCACTGAAGCTGGATGTAGGTCACTGTAACCAGTGCTTCCAGTGCCACAAGCCCCTCATTGATCCTGCTGAAATAATTTCAAACTCAGATACCTTGAGTTCCTCAGGGAATTTAAAATTACGCTGTAAGTACTAAGGCACTCATAGGGTTTTGTCCAAACCCAAACATTTGACTGCAGATACATCTTTCTAATTCACTGCTGCTGAATGAGAAATGCATCATTGAGCAAATGGTATCAGGGAAAGAAAAGCTCCACTCAGTCATCGTATCTTTCCTCCATCAATGCAGATAATACAATCTAATAATACATGTGCTACTCGTTACTGGACATGTTTAAAAATTGCATAAGAGACATATAGAACATAACAAAAGTGTCTATACCAGATTTTTTTCTTGGGATTCCCTTATTAGATTTATTTTCAAAGTAGTATTTTATATCATTATTTCCAGCCACAAGCACTTGTGGCATTCAAAATACCATAACATTTGTATTTATAATATGTATTTATGAGAATGTTTGAAGACAGCTAGGCATAGTCTCCTCAGTCTCCTAAAACTTTTGTTATTTTTCTGTGAATTCCCCCTCTGTCAGTCTTCACCATCACTCACACACGTGGCACCTGCTGCTGAGCACAGAACTGCAGGTGTGATTCTGCCAGAAGAACAGCAAGGTAATTACCTTCTCCTTGCCCCGTGATGCACCAATACCATACATCCAAAATTGCACACACTTTTGCTGAAATAGCTTTCCTCTCCAACGCAGCATATCCCAAATGTGCCACTCTCTAGACACTGACACATCTGATGCTTTTTAGCCTTTTATGCTTTCCAGATTTCCCTCTGTCACTGAACATGTATCTTCTAAATTACCTTCTCCAGTTAATTGCCTCACCTCTCCAATTTACACCTCTCAGTATTTGGCAAGAGTCCTACTTTCCTGCCAGTTTTCCCTTCACTCCTTCATCCCACCTGTAAATTATTTCCTTGTTCTTCCTAACCATCTGACTTCATTAATCCATTTTGGTTTTTATTGCTGAAACTCCATTCTCTTTCTCTAAAAGATTCCTCAGGCTCAATACATTACTGTATTCTACTTTGGCTTCTTGCAGACTTCACTGCACCCAATATGATTTCATCAATGCACACGTTCACACAGCACCTTTGGAAATAGTGCATTATTTCTCCTGCAGGTTTGTACTGGAGGGAGGAAGCAGGAAGCAGAGATCCTTGCACCGCCACTATGAGATGGAGGTGGATCTCATAGTGGATTTGTGACCTGCTGCCCTTTCTAGGCTGGCCCATTTAAACATTCTCTCCTGTTCCACCTCATAGACCTGGCTTGTAAATCTCCATTAAGCTGCTTTCCTGAGATTTAAGACCTTTCTACTGCCACAGTCTCTTCACTATCCACATCTAAAATTAAACTTAAATGCTGAGTCTCCAGAGTCTTAATCAGCCTCTTAACACTGGCTGTATACAGAACCAAACTAGTCCAAAATCATGTAATCATTATCCAATATAGTTAAAATAGGCACTTTATGAAGTTATTTCTTCCTGAGCATGAACTGACCAAACCTAGTTCAAGACCACTGCAGATGTCAAGTGTCATACATTAATATGTTGGCAGATACCTGTGGGCAAGGCTACAATTTTCATTCTTTCAACCTCACTACCTGAGGCAGTAAGGCAGGAAAAATCAGCCACAAGTCATGGGAATAGAAAATTCAGCAAAATATGAGCAAGGAATGGTAAGAAACATGGAGGTCTACACCTATACACTATGACACGCAAAGAGCCAAAATAATTTTTATCTTGACAAAAATTTAGAAAGGAAGAAAAAGTAAGAGATACAGTTCTTTTGGGGCTTGAGCTTTGCTTCTCCATACAGAGGGCTCTGATGGCTGGGGGCTGTTTGCCCATGAATGCACATACACTTCATTTGTCTTCCTTATGCCCTTCAAAACCAGTGATGTGGTCTGGGCAAATAGTGCTATTCTTGCCTTTGCTGGAAGCAGAAATCTTGCAATCCTTACAGTACTCCAATCTTGTCCAGAAATTACAGTTTTGAAGTAGAGAAAGATAATAAAATACCCACATCCATTTACGTCTCTTTCCTACACAGTGATTTTACTTATTTTACTTCAAGAAACAGCAAGAATCAGATGGAAAATACAAAAGTAGGGCACTGTAAACAGCCTCAACTCATATTCCCTGTTTTTCTCTACTGAAATGTATTAAACAGCTTTATTTCTTAATGTGGTGCATCTTTCTCATTAATAAAGGATGAAAATGCGTATCTGCATTATTTAACATATTCTATATTTCTAACTGCATGTCCTTCACAAGACTCTTCTGTTTCTGACCCCTCTGGATCAGCATTCAGGTAACTTGGTCAGAAAGGTGCTGAGCAGCAGAGGCTGCAGTGCCTGTGAAGCACAGCTTCACAGGATGAATTCAGTTTTGTCTGACTTGTCCTTAGAAACCTTCAGTGATGGATGGTGCAGCACGCCCAGGCAGCCTCCATCCCTCCTCACACATCCTCGTAACAAGTTTTTCCTAATCTTGCTTTTGAGATTTCCCACAGACACTGACGGTTGCTCCTCTGTGGATGCAAGGAATGCCTAAGCACTGCCCTTACAACATCCTCACCAACACCTGCCCTATAATTTGTCACCAGAAAATGTGACAAATGTTTTGTGTTGCTCATGATTTCTCCTCAGGGCTGTAGCACCATTGTAGCTTTTTCACTGATGTAACATGGCACAAGATGAAAATTAGGCCTTTCATTCTACATGGCAAAAGATGAAAATTAGGCCTTTCATTTTACATGGCACAAGATGAAAATTAGGCCTTTCATTTTACATCATCACAAAATCTCTGAAAGTCCCACCTCAGGAGGACACCTTTCATACCAGGCCCTGGAAACACTGAGGTTACCCTGAGGTTAACCTTTCATACCTCGCAGTGGTTGCCTTTTTGCAGGGCCTGCACAAATTCTTTTTCCACTATCACTGGTAAAAAAATTGCTGCCCTCCCTTAACACCACGTTTTCTGCCATGAGAACATCAAGGCAGTGCCTTGCCTTGCTGCCAGCTGGCCGCTCCCAGACCTTGCTATGCTGTGGCTGAGTGGCTGTGCTCCCAGGGGCTGTCCCAGCCTCCTCAGCCAGAGGCTGCAAAAGCCTGGCAGGAGCTCAGCTGGATGCACAGACACTCCTTTCCCCAAAGCAAGATAAAGCAAAAGGTGCTGATCAGGGGTGTCCTACCTGCACTGGGGAGACACTGGCCCTGGTTCTCCCAGGCTCAGGACTCTTCCTACTTCTTTTCTTTTCACCACATGATAATGTCTTTTGTTTTTGCAACACAATTTGTTTGTTGTGGTGGTTTTTTTTTATTCATTACCATCTTGAAGAGGTCTGGCCACTCATACAAATCCTCATTTTTCTGCAGATATAGAATTTACCTTAATAGCCTCATTAAGGTTGCCATTCTTGACTTAAAGCCTCTATATAAATCACGTTAAAAGTACATGCTGAAAATTTCCTAAGTCTGCAGGACTTACAGGCAAGATAAGCAAGCACAGTAGCACAATTTATGGATTTACAATCAAAATGCATGCAAACAACTCAAAGCACATTGGCCTTCCCTATGCAAAGGTACACTGGTAATAATGGTTTAGACATAGAGAGTTAAAGTTAGTAGGGAGAGGTCCTCATTTTTCCATGCAATGCAGTAATAAATAACATTAAAATTATTTTACTTTAAAAATAACTGAATCCAGTTTGCTCCTGCTATTTTAAAAACCTTTTTATTCCTCCTCTTCTCTCTGAAGTTATTACCAATTATTTACAGACCAACTTCTGCTTCTTGACAAACTCTTTTGTCTAGGAATATTAATTAGAGAACAACAATTTCCACTGATGTCTTTACCACAACAAATCTCAAGGAAGAGCCTAGAAATGTGTTTCCTCTTTTCCAGAGGCACATACAGCTTTCAGAATGCTTTCTCACATTGAGTTCATATTGATTCAGACATCCTTCATTCCTCTGTATTATTTTTAAATCACAGAAATGACATCAAAGAAACGGAAAGCGTCTGACTTTTATCACCAAAATAAATTCTGATTTAATGTACTCTTTCCAATACTTAGGCACAATAGGATACATGATTAAAGCATAGTGGAGCTAACAGAATACCCATCGTGCCTTGTTAACTGAGGATGCATGGTATAGATCCAGGTAAAATTTGAACTTTGTAGCTTTTGTGGCTTTAATTTAGACCCTTGGGGCTACATATGCACTGAAGGCTGGACACATAACATGCATTATTGTTAAAAGTAGTTGCACACAAAATCAATGATGTTTAACAGAGAAAATGAACTTTATCTGATTTCATTTCTGATTTAAAAAACTTCAATAATCCGAGCCCACAGTTTAAATAAAATGTCCTGAAAATTACAGACACTTCATTTTTGCTTTAAAGGCATGATTCTGAAACAAGTAGAGCTGTCTGACAATGATTAAAAAAGCCCAAAACACCATCACTTAAGCACATGGGAATGTGACTGCAACCAGTAGGGCTGCTTATACCCACTGGGATAAGTATGTGCTCAAATGCTTTCATGCACTGCGACCAGAAACCAGTAGAATCAACCCTGAAGACCTAATTTTGAGCACAGACACGTGTACAGATTTTAGGTGGGTTTTGTAAGAGAGAGTGTTATTAAATTTGTTTGACAGATCCCTATTTAAGATGCAGATTTACACACCAGATGCCTGCCTGAAGCTGAATATTTCAGGGGGAAAAAAAATCAAAATGGTTAGATCATTTCTGAGAAAAAAGATAATTTGATCTGACATAACCTAATTTCTGAGGGTTTTAATTTGCAAACTTAAGCTGTACCCCCTCACACTTCTCCATAAGTAAAATAGAATGGGAGATACCTTAGTGTCCTATTTGTGCTATGGGTTTATCATATGCGTGTTCATACCATAGTTTGAAAACATCCACTATGTTAAAATGTATAAGTATTTTAGTGGTGAAATTAAACTAGGAGCAAAAATATTTTTTTAGATTTATATATACAAATTTGATCTCCAGAATAATATGCATTATATATTCACTGTTCCCTGTTAAGGATGAGACTTAACCGCTTCCTTTCTATAACATTCATTCATTAAGCCTAAAAATACCTGGAGTTGCCTGATGCAAATAATACAAACAAACCTATGAAATGTGTTTTTTAATTAAAAGCCCACTTTATGATCTGTTGATGTGAAATAGGCAGCAGCCAGACTGTTAAATCTGACAATACTGAACTGGCACTTTGTCTGTGGCACAGATTTCCCACTTATCTGCATGCTTTAAGTGCTGCACTGGACAGAAAGGAAATGAGAGTCAATCTTCCGACCCAAACCCAGAGGGACCCGGGCAAACCCCCGGCATGTCAGGGGGCTCACTCTGATGAGATGTTACAGCAGAATAATGAAGAACTGGACCCCATTTGCATTCAACAGAAATAGACACCAGCTTCGTGGCAATTATTTCACACGAGACAATGTTCTGGTATCCTAAAAAAGCTCTGCAAAACCCAGCAAATGCTGAGAAAGGCAAGCTGTATGCAGGTCAGCCTCCTGCAAGGGTCTGCCCAATTTGGCTCACTATCAATGGAAGAACTCCTTTTTTTTTTGCCGCCGGATCCGCTCAAAATGGGTTTGTTACGGGCAGGGCTTGTTTCAATGAGCTTGGGCTGCAGCATGAACTTCAGCAGGACTCCCTGCAAGGCAGGGGGTGATTTTTGGGCCGTGGCAATGGTGCTTTTGACTCAAGGTGGAGGGGGAGCAGACCCTCTGTCGATGTTAGTGCCAGGCTCTGCTGGTAGCTGCACACACACTCAACACACAGGCAACAGGAAATGCTTCACCTTGCCATGCATGAGAAGGCGTATGGTAAGAGTGACATTGAGACCTCCTTCGGACACTTTTCCGTCCTTCGTGTTCATCCTGGCCTTGTATCTTCAATACTTGAAAGTAGCTTCGTTTTTTTTATTTTTTTCTTCTATTCACTTAATCAACCTAAAGGGAGAGAGAAAGAAAAAAAAGAAAAAGTACCATTGAGTGGCTGAAGCTACTCTGAACTCAGAATATCATGTTGTACAAACCAATTAACATTCCTTCCCCTTTGATTTTCTGGACTACAGCTTAGTGCTGAAAAGGCTCCTTTGATTATTATCCCTCCCCATCCAACTCTTTAGCCCTTCACCAATTACAAGATAAACTCCCTTTTGAAACCTTTAAAATTTTCTTAACTTCTTGCATTTCAAAGTTGAAAGTACAGAGCACAGCAGAGTGAAGTACAACATTTTCTTCTGAAGAGCACTTTGTTAACCTCTGCAGTGTGTATATGCTACATACATATATCTATACATGCATTTTTTTACACATGCCTGCTGCTGTTTTTATTTCTCTCCTTGTTACTACATCTTTCTCTTTTTGCTCTTGCAGAAGAGATATTTTTGTTTTCTCTCCAGCTAGAGAGAAATTAATTCTGAGCCTAAACACTGATCCCTGCCAGCAACAGCGGATGACACATTATCAAAGACATCTGAATAACTAAGAGCCACTTGCTGTTGTAAATCTGGGCACTGTCTGACTTTGTTTTTGTCTATGAGGCCCAGAGGTGGCTCAGTCCCTCAAAGGCCAAAGCTGAGCTTCAGCCCTAAGTGGAAGGAAGATTTTTCTTAATTCCTAATGACAAATTGCAGATTTCTAGTCATTTACAAAGCCATAAATATCCTAAAATGCTAATGAAAGCTGCAAGGGCTGGCTTTGAAGGGATAAACAAGCTGCATTATGAGTTTATTAATGCAAGGACATTTATCAGCACATACAAAAATGTGAGCAGGAAGGAATATTACCAAGGGCAGACAAATTCTGTAGTAGAACAGGCTTAGTGACTCCTTATTTAGTTTTGTCCTTTTCAGGCTTATCTTAGAGAGCATAAAATCCTTAGACATTATGCCTCTCAGTAACCATCCTTTTTTTGTTACCCATCCTCTGTAACAACCCTATTAGCTTTGCATTTTCAGGCTTCCCAAATATTTACCTTGCACTATATATAAATAGGGCACTGGCTAATGAGCACTCCCATTTTGTGTTTTGGAGTGTCAGGCTGCTCTCCCCTCACCAAGATTGCTCAGGCATGGGACTAGACAATTGGAAGGGCCTATGGGATCATTCTCCTAAAAACTCTGGAGGAAGTATCGTGAGGCTTTTTCACCATTTGATTAAGCTCTGTCCTAAGAGCCACTAAGCACTTTACTAGACCAAAGTGAAGCCCACATTGGCTGAACATGTTATGTGTGAGAGACATCAACAGCAGTTCTTAAAGGAAGAGCCCAAGAAAAGGGTGGAGAGATTGCTGATGGACTTGCTGAGCTGCCAGCAATCAGTGATTCATGGCACTCTGGGAGATTGCCTCCAGACCTGCATTTCCCATAGCCATTGCTGGACAGCTTCATGAATTTGTTTAAGTGCCTTCTTGAATCCATACATCTGGTCTCCAAAAGTGGTGGTCTCACACATTTAATATTAGTGTGGAAAAATGTTCTCCACTCTTCGTGGCTTAAATTTGCTCACTGATATTTCCCCTTGTTACACATTTTGCCCTTTGTGTGTTATCTGAAGACTGCCACATCAAGTCACTTCTCTGAAGCAGAAACTTCTCATTTCAGCCAGGGCCTGTGAGTGACCAAGCCACTCCTTATTTTTTTGCCCCTGGGAAATACATTGGAAGAGTTTTCTCTCAAGCCTCTACAGGACTAGTAGGGCCACAGAGAGCTCCTGTGCCTTCAGTGACTGCAAGAGTAAGTGGCAGACATGCCTAAGGAGAGATGAAAAGAAAGAGTGAGAAAGAGCAGCTTAAACTCCTCATTCCACCCTCCTGATTTCCCCCAACCCAGCACGGACTAAGAGTATTTAGTACCATGTCCTCCACCACCCAGACCACAGCTGCTGATATAAATCCATTTATTTCACACTTCTAGGCTTTTCCCTTACACTATATATTCCCTTTCACACTGGGGAAAGGGAAACAAGAAGCCAGGTGCCTGGGTGAGAAGGCAGAAAACAGAAGCAGCCTGGCCATGTCTCTGATGCACCATGAGTGCAAGAAGGTGACCGGAAAACGTTCCAAGGCAGATCTCAGGGAATGGCAGAGAAGGGTATCAGCTGTACTCCACTTGTTTAAGATTAGACCAGGACTCAGGGGAAAACCTGCAACTGGATGACCATGACAGCCCCTTCTGAGAAGTTCAGAGTGTGGAGCAGAGGAGATGACTGCGGTTGTTCCCAGGCTGAGACAGGAAATAGTCTCATGCTGCTCTGCACCTGCTCCTTGCTGAGGCAAATGTCCTGGCTCTGACAGCCCAGCATTTTCTGATCTGCCAAAGATAACCCAAGCAAACCCTAAGTGCCAAACAGGAGCACTTTGGCACATAAACAGCAGCCTAGACCTTGTCATCCTGGACTGTACGAGAGCAACACTGGCCCTTTGAGACCTCTAGAAACCGATGGCAGCTTTAGGGCAGGCTTAGAAGATTTCAAGAACAGCTGTGTTTCAAGTAGAAGCGAGGTATGTAAGACCTCTGTAGATCAAAATTCAGTGATGAAGGTACAGTTGTTTCTAATGAGATGTATTCCCATGTGGGAAAAATAATTCCAGACTAGAAATAGGTTTACAGGTGCCATGGCCTCTTACTACTGGAATGCTGCAGCATCACTTTGGAAAAGAAAAACGGAGGAAAATCTTTACCCCAACAAGAAACCAATCTCCACCCAAGCCTGACCTTTTCCAGATAAAACCTGAAAAAAATCAGTAGTAAAGGCTAACACCTTTTGGGTTCTTTTCAAAAACCCAGAGATTAGAAATGAAATTCCACCACAAATATTGTTAAAAAAGCCACAGCTATTTGATTTTATGAAGGATTTTGTCACTGTCCCTCCTCCCAACAAGCTTAAACTCTGGCACCTGGCACTGAGAATCAGAACAGATGTCTGGGGGAGGGCTGGGAGTGTGGGTGCCTGCAAGGAGTTAGGCAGCTGTGTGAGACACAAAGGGAATTAATTCAGAAAGGCAGTCTCACATGCTAAGGAAGAATATTTAAAAGCTACACATACACCACAAAGAGAGAAGACTTTTTACTATGCCAGGTCAATCACATCTACCTCAGTTGTCCGGAGAGCACAAGTATTCTGGGTAAAACATTTACAGCTTTACAAAGTAAACTTACAGCACTGTTAATGACCTGGGTGTTTTGGTTTTAAAGACAGATTAAAACAAAATGTGTTGTTGTACTTCATTACTTTTAACTTTAAAGGAATTGATTTTTACTTTTAAAGCAATTTTTTTCTGCAGACAATGTTGCAAACATGCTGATCTCTGTGTACATGCAGATGTCAGATCATCACATTCACAAGGAAGAGAATGGCTCCCTCCACAGAGCCTCCTACCAGACAGCGAGACATCCATGTATTTATAAACCTACTGCTGTCATATACAAGTGCATTGTGAATATTTAATTGGTAAAATAATTTCCCTCTCCTTTGCAGAGTCAGCATTTTGAACAATTTACTATGTTCCAGCCTTGTGTGTGCCTCTCTGTGAGTGAACACAGGCAGCTTTCCTTTCTCAAGCTCTGTAGAGTGAGGCCCCATGGCTACCCTGGGGGCTGGGAGACCTGAGTCTCAGACTGAAAAAAAAAATAAATCAGTGTTCCACAGTTTTCCTGACACCAGAAGAAAGTCAGAGGACTCCACAGGTGAGCAGAGTGTGGCACAGCTAAACGTTAAGAGTGAGGGTATTTGCATTTTAGCCTGTCTTCAGCAGAGTGCTGGCAGTGACAGGAGGACAGCTGGACAAGATCCTCTTCCTGACCTTGGGACTCTGGACCAGAATGCACAAAGCCCAAGATCTGGGGCTCTACAGCTCCAGGTAACAAGTGAAAAATATCATGCCCACAGAAGAAAGGAAAGTAGCTCACATCAGGTAGTTCCCAGCAAACTGCAGATCTTTACTTCCTTTGGGGCTTTTCCATTGTCCTGTGGACATTTCCACTGCTGTTTATCACGTAAAAAGCAAACATTTTTCTTCAGGTAGAAAAATACATCCAAATGCATTTTAAAAACCACAACCTTTTTAAAACTCCAACAAAATGGATGTGGAGTCATATGCAAATGCTTTTTATCTGTAAGCATATGCTTCTATACATTTTTAATATTAGCTATCTCAAGCTGGCATGTACCCACAGGTCCTACATGCTCAATATTTATTACAGACGATTTTTTAACATGGCTTTTCTGTAATTGTGGGTAGATTAGGCAAATAAAACAACAAGCAGCTCAGCCGCACGTTCATCGGACTACTACAAAAGCCCAACACAGTCCTTGGGGGTTCCAGTGAATTAATAAAAGCTGAATTAATAAAAGCTACAAGATGAACTATAAGCTGAAGGGCAGTGTCACAACCCCCACACACGCGCACACGGAGGTCAGGAATCCTTGTGGCTGAGGGCATAGTGTGAGATGGCTGCCTGAAGCCTGAGACATGGAAGGCCAACCTCCTGACCCCCTTTCTTCCTACCCCTCAAGCCTGCTAATTCCCTCCAAGAAAATAGGCAGGCCGCTGCAGAGAATATGGCTGCACGGTGCTTTATAAAAGATATCCATGTTAAGGCAACCACTTCAGGCATGCAGGGTAAGAAAGCAGCAGGCAGGGATGCCAAAGATGAATAAAATCAACATAGTACCGAGGTAGACATCAGGCAATTGATCTCTGAGTTTAAAGCCCAAATAAATTATTTGACTTCTGTGAATCTGCCAAGAGAGCTACTCATCTCAAAGATCCAGAGGGATGCAAGGGAGAAGCGAGAGAAGGAGAGTGTGCACAGGGTGAGGTGGCGTGGAGCTGCACAGTCACAGAGGCGTGCTGAAAGCAAAGAGATGCAGAGAGAAGGGAAGGAGGAAGGGAGAAATTTAGCTTCAGATAGCTGATACAGGGAACAGCGTGAGAAAAATCAATGTGGAAGTAAGAACCTACTGGAAATATTAAAGGAGGAAGCCTGCTCTGCTATGTTAAATCTTGATTTTACAGTTGTTAAATCTGAGCTGTTGGGAAAGAAGAAACTGGCCAGAGCACCCAGCACAGCATTCTCTGTGTTTGGGCCTCAAAATCTCTTGAACCTAATTATGATGCTTCATCACTATGAACTGAAAAATGCAATCATGAAGAAAGCAAGGAAGAATTCACTGATAAAATTGAAAAAAATTCCAGCTGTTCTACTGGAAGAAAAAAAAAAGGTAAAAGAATGGGGAATGATAGTGATTGACATTCAGGAGACTCTACTTCTAATTCACATGAGGATGGTTAAGCTCAGTCATATAGTTTCCATGTATCTGTAGGTTTAGAAAAAGATAACTTCTTTTTCTTAAAGGAAACATGAGAAAATCCAGTCTCCCACAGTAAACATGTGATTTTCACAATATAAGGAACTATCCCAAAGGAGGGGTAACTAGGCAGATAGCAAGCCATAGACATGAGGGCATGAAAAAGAAGACTAAGACATCAGCAGAGTAGTGTAAAGATGAACAAAGAGATTTATCATGACTTATGGAGAACTGAAAACTGGACAGAAACACACCACTTATGAAGAAGTAGCTCAGAGTTTCATCTATTTAGCATGAACTCAGTAAAACAGTACTACCAAAAAAAAAAAAAAAAAAAAAAAGAAAAATAAGGTAGCAAGAGTGAATAAAAAAGAACAGAGAAAACTGAAGCACAGGAAGTCATGAAAAGGCTGTAGCTAAGTCATCTTGATCAGAAGACTTTAGGTGGAGAGAGAACTCCCAGGAATCTGAAGAAACACACTGCCAGGGATCACGATGAGAAGAAACAACCTGTGCTTTCAGCAGAGCACAGTTCTTTGGAGGCAGATTTATGCTACTGACATGATTTCAGTCTTTCATTTAAACTGGAGGGAATACAGGAGGGGATAAGGAACGTAAGAAAATTGCCACAGGACAAGAACTGATGACATTATCAGCAGAGTCGACATATTTGGCCATACAGTAAGGTTTAAAATTAGGAATAAGTTTTCTGCCACAGACGGGTTGGTGCTATCAAACAAGGAGATGACTGCTTTGCTTACAAGCTCTTTGATAAGCTAGGCAGCTGTTATCTATGGCTTTTCACTTGAAACTAACATCTCTGGATGTCAAAGGACTAAACACTGTAATTACCCAAAAAAAAACCCAGCAAAAGCAAACCACCTCACCCCCCCCACTGGCCAAAAACCAACAACCACAGCTACAGGTGAAATCCAGAGCAAAACCAGCTCAGCTGCAGTCGTCTTGATTTGTTTCAACTAACGTTTTTTCAAAAATTATTAAAAGAGATAATGATCTGACAATATTTACAGTCTCAGCTGAAGCAAAAGAAGACAACTGGATATTTGCTAAACATACACTTCTTCACTTTCTGTGTCAACTGAAGGATAAAGACATCCACTGTTACTAAACCATATTGTTATGAGGTTACTAAAAATGCTCAAAGGAAGCCCACAATAACATAACAGTAATAATAATGACAGTTCTTCAAAGGATTTTTCACCCAGTAATAACTACTTGCAAAAGGAGAAATCAGGCTTTGGAGCACTCCAGTTTTGCACAGAAGCCTCACCAGGAGAACCTGATTAATAAACAATAGCTAAAGAAGCAGGTGCAGTATCAACCTTGCTACTTTATCCCTTCCATCTCGCAAATTACTAGAGAGGACTCTACACAAAGGAATAAGATTATACATTTTATTCACATCCTTATAATTTATATCCCCAAAATAGATTTAATGCTAATCTCTAACTCTTTCATGACGAGAACAAGATCTGCAGATCCTGGCTCCCTTAAATTGTTGTATCATGGCCCATCTTAAGTAGAGGGATAGTTGGTGTGAATCCAAAAATCCAGAAATGAGAAAATTAATTACTTGTGTTACCAGAACAAAGCCTGCATGTGTCAGTTGGCACAATGGGTTTTTGCTAAAAAGGTAAAATAAGATAAAACAACAGCTCAAGAATGAAATTTAAACACTAGAGAGAAGAAGGATTAAGGAAATTCATAAATTACATGCTCAAGGAGATAACACCTAATAAAAGTAAGCTGAATATGGGCTACTAAGAGAGCAGTAATTTAAGTACACAAACAGATACAGAAAATACATGTTTGTGGGGGGTCATTTAAGTGGTAAAATATTAGCTCAAAAGTCAAAGGGGATTAAAGAGCAACACATTCTTCCACCAGTTAACATCCACTAACAAAAAGCAGTCACACAGCTTAGCAGGCCCTGTGCTTTTACCAATTATTGTAAAAATCTCTTTATCTGTCATATGCTAAGCTGTGTAGTTACTACAGATGGCTGGAAGTAGTGGTTTTGCCAAAGATGTGAAACTGATAAGGCAAGAACAGGATGAAAAAATAACAGGACAACTTTTATAGGCAATTGAAAGTATAAAAACTGGCAAGACTCCAGGCATGCTGCCTTTTGAATGTAATTTTATGAAGTATGTGAAGTGACAGTAGTTTTTCCTTGATATGTTTGATGATGTTTTGCCTGAGGAAGAACCTATCCTATCTATAGAAGAAGCTGCCTTGTGTTCTCCCTGCAGCTGCCTTTGTGCTCTCCCTAAAACAAGAAATGCCCTCACCCTGCACAACTGACATCTCATTTGCTGAAGATCACTGCATGTCAAATAATCTTTGAAGAGAACAGCAAAAGATTAGAGACTGATTTTTTTTCTGTTCTCAACTTATGAATGTTCAGCTACTGAACTTGATGTATATGAGTCCTGCTCTTAAAATGGACCACTTTTCCTCATGCTAGTCAATAAGCATGAGCTTTAGGCAATTACACTGGTTGTTCCCTTTTTGATTTATTAAAGGAAGTAAACAGCAACATATTTATTGACTCTTCTGCTAATAATGTTTTTTTGTAAAGCCTTTTGAATAAACAATAAGATGCTGTGGATTTGTTGCAGGAAGAAAAATCATAGAAGCACAATAAAGACTATTGTCTTGTTCACAAATTTTCTACTATCAGCATTTAATGACAAATTACTTATTTAACATAAATTAATGTCAAAATATTATTCTGTGTGTGAATAGGCAGCTACACACTGCCAAAATATTGAAAGTTATCCCATTAGAAAGCATCACATGCCAAACAGGTAATAAATGCTATCAAAAAGTCTGGAAATGAAGCATCAAGAAATCTAGAAAAGCTACATAATGATATTCAGCAAATGCCAAACAGATCTGGGACCTGATGGAAGTAAATAATGGAATAACACAGTAAAAAATGGAAAACACAGTGATTCTTTTGCCAAAGATATCTTCCATCTTTCTAATTTTTTCCCCTTCTTTCTGCAATTATTCCAGAAAGAACTACCCTGGCAGAAATGCAGAATCTTTACAATTCCCCATGAACTACAAGACGAGCAGCGGAGCGAGCATGCCAATACTTTGTACAAGCCCAGCAGCCAACTAGTGCTTCTGCATCTGTGCAAAAGCCAGGCAGATAAAAGCTCCTGTAGACAGAAGCTGACATGCTGGACTAATGCAACATAAATGCTTCCACAAGGAAGCTGTGGCAGCTCACTATAAATTACTCTGTACAAATATTCTCCAAAAGGATTTGAGGATGAGCAGGAGGACAGAGCAGAAGGTGCTTTCTTTCCTTTCCTAATGGCAGCAATGAAAGGAACTGCAAGCTTCATCACGAACCTGCCAGTTTGCAACATCAGGGAAGACAATTTATGCATATGGTAGACCAGTTATTCACCAGACTCTAAAGCTCTAATCATAGCTTTAAGCATAAAATCAGCTTTTACTGCCACTTTATCCCTTGGCTCCAAACGCTCAAGTAAAGCACCACATTGCTCAGACCTCTGGGACTTTTTATGCTGCTTGTTTCAAATGGAAATTTTGCCTTACTCGCTTATGTTTGACTAAGAAACAGTCACTCCATCTAACTTGGATTAATCACTCCATATGGTGTGAGATAATAAATCTAATAAAGAAATGTATACGTAAGTCCCAGGGAAGGTACAAGTAGTACAAGTAGCCCAAGTGGTCTGTCCAGCACAGAGTTGCTTACAAGAATGGCCTATCATATAAGAAGAGATTTTTGGTCCACACCTATTCCTGAAAAAAAAATAAATCTATGTTCTGATGACCTAAACATTGTGAATGTGTGGTATATTTGTTAAATAATCTCTGCCCTCTAAAGTCAAATGCACGATTCTGACATTTCCTCAATACATAATTTCATTCTGCAATAACGTTTACATTTTAAATTTACCTTAACATAATTTAAAACAAATAAAGCAACAGCTTTGCTTGTTGATTTAAAAGTAAATGTACTTGTAAGAAGTACAAGTCAAGCCTAAGTCTCTTTCCCATTTTTTAAAATGTATAAGAGAACAGAGAAATAGACACAGTCTATTTCCAATCTATTTAAAGTAAGATTTATGTACATACATGAAAAAAAAAATACGTTTCAACATAGTATGTATATATGTACAGAATATGGTTAAATAATGACAAGCAAGTAAGGTATAATTTTTTACATGACAGATGTGGACAAATTTTAAAACATTATGAACCACATTGCTGGGGTGTAATCTAATAAACAAATATTAAGAACAGAATGATTTTTAAATGAGGTTCTTATCTTCAATAAAAACAGTCTCACAGACATAGAGATCTGTAATTTTCTTTGCCAGTACATAAAGGAGTAAGGATAGCTTCTTATTGATCAAAGGAAAAAATTCCCCAAACCAGAAGAATAGTTAAGGAAATACAGAAGCTTCTTTAATAGGAAACATTAACCCATCAAGTATGTTCCCACTGGGCACAGAACAAACAGATATTTAAATATATTTGCGGTTTTATATTTCCATTGGTGTTGAAATTATATCTGTCCTAGAATGTATCTTTGTCCAACTTATTTGTAAATTAAATGCTTTCAAGACATATCTGGTTTGAAAAGTCAATTGTTTCACTCAAACCACAAACATGGCTGTTGGTCAGTGAAATGAGGCTAATAATAATGATGATACATTTAACTTCATTAGACATAAAAATATTACATACTGATAAAACCGAACCTCTGACACAAACAAACAAAAATATCCCTTTTGTCATCACCTTCATGATGTTATTTACAAGGCTGTGATTTGAAAAGCCATTCAAGCTTCCCAGATGAATAAAAGAAATACTTATTTAAAGTAAGGGAAACTCACACAGCCTCTCAGAAAGGGAAGAGGATGAGCTCCAGTCCTTCAGTCGCAAGGGGATGGGTACCAGCCTCTGGAGTGTGAGGCAGGCTCCCTCCTGGGATGCCACACTTGTGCTCGCTTGAGGCAAAGAGGGAATTGTTTTAGACATCAGTCCAACAGCAGCACAGCTGTAACAGCTGCAAATATGAGAGCTGCAAAGACTTATCGTTCATGGGATAACAGAGGAAGACAAAAAGCAATGTTGCAATGTCCTGCCAAGGCATTGGAATTGTTGCCTTCAAAAGCCACAACCTGAATATTTAAGTTCTCAGCCACTGATTGTTAGTGAAAACATGCAGCATTACACAGATTTCACTGTGAAATTAATGACTATGGAGTAGGTATGAAAATCCAGTAAGTTCCAGAGCCTCATCTGAAAAAAGATTTAACAAAAAACCCCCCACCCAATCAAAAAACCCAAAACTCAGCCCACAATAAATGACTCTTTTATGGGCAGTCAATACTCAGACTAAAGAGCCAAACATATCCCAAGATTTAAGCCACTTAAATCAATATTTCTGTCACTGATTTAAACCAGGAGAATCTTTAAAGCTCAAAAGCCAGTCTAAGTAATGAAGTATTCAAAAGCAAAGAAAAACATAAAATAGTTTATAAGTGACTTAAAAGTGCCAGTTGTAAAGTGAGCCACTATATCTTGCCCTAGCACTGCATTTGGCCCTAGCCATCCATTTGTTACTTTTGTGGAACCTTTAGAAAGCAAAGAGCCTCCTTTTGAAGAAACAACTCATTTTTTCACCAAGCTGCTCAGCTGAAACAGTGCTTCATGAAATGTCTGTCATTTTGTCCATCCTTCAGTCTCTTTCTGTACAAACACATGCATACACATGTACCTGCATATACGTCCATGAATGTAAACAAGCCTCCCCAACACTTTCAACATTTTGAAGAGTTAACAGGGCTGTCAAAGTGTCAGGTTCACACAAGTTTCATTGCTAGGAAGGTGAAAGGTCATGGTTCCACTGCAGGCCACTGGGAGCTTCTTCTCTCAGCGATAGCCTTGAGTGAGCAAAGTGGAAGGAGGGGACTCTGAAAATGAACTAATACAATAACTTTAAAAGCTCCCAGATTCAGAGAAATTCCCAACAAGAGGTGCTTTAAGCAGACACAGGACACACATTCCTTTTTTTTTTCTCACAGCTGCTCCAGTAGCCTTGTGGCTCATACACAGTCCCGCTACCTTTAACAGATTTTCATCAATATTGCCAGTTGTGTCATTTAGTGCTCTACTTTCTTTAAGAAAACAAGGCAGGACCTTTGCTAATGTGAATGATTTTATGGTGCCCCTACCTTCCCACCTTTGGCTTGGGACCACAAAGTGATCCATTAGCTCATTCAAAAGAAAAAAGTAAAGGTCAAGAGAAGATAATTGCTGACTTATTGCAGAAACACCAGATATATACTGTGGATTTACACCCAGGAGTGGGTTACTAATAAACAAACAAACAAACAAACAAACAAACAAACAAACAAACAACCCAAAATAAAATAAAATAATAAAAAGCATTACTAAAGTTTTGGTACTGTCTACATCAATAACTAGAAGAAGGTACTACCATCACATCAATGACTGTCACTTGGACGGACTGCAGACACTAAAAAGAGAAGAGCTCAAATAGGAGCAGAAAGACAATAATCCAAAAAGTAACACAGTGGAAAAAAGTGACAATAAATCTACAATACAAGCAATAATACAAATACAACAACGGAGAAACCCAGTTCTTATAAATGAGTCACATCTGGAAAGCCCTGATGATACAAAAGACCTGGGGATGACCCAGGCTTCAAATTAAAGATTTAAAACTTGTACTTTGAAGCAGGGGAGTAGGAAGCATCTACGTTCTCACAACCAACTCCAATTTTGTATTTGCACAGGACAGTGCATAACCAAAGCAACCCAAAAACCCTCAATCCAATGCAATCCAAAAACACAAACAAAAGAAAAAAGAAAATGAAAAAAGAAAAAGGAGTTCATTAACAGGAGAAAAGAAAAAAAACCTACTTACTAAAACTGACAGAAAGATGGAGGTGGATCCTAGCTACTGTTCAGTCTAATGTAAAAGAAACAGAGGCAAATGAACCCATGAAGTCTTATTAATCTCCAGTTCTCCAAGACTTAGTACATTTTCTGTTTCTTTTTCATTTATACTAGAGCACTGGAATTATTTTTACTGAAGTTGGGGAGGGATATTTTAGAAATTTTTTTACTATTATTTAGTTAATAAGCAAGTTAACTTGGTAAGAGAAAAGGAGGTCATATAGTATTCAAAGAGATACAATACTTGTTTTCTTTTTTCCCCTCCAGTGCTCTGCATTGAAATCTGAAAAGCCCGTTTCAGATTCTGCACGTTGCTATTGCACACGTAATAATAGGACACACTGGCCTTTGATACAATTCTCTTCAGGGAACAAAAGCTTCCTTTGGCACAACTACAGCCACTGCTTGTTGTAGGTTACACATGTCTTTCCAGTCAAGCATGATTAATAACTGTTAAAAAAAATGCTCATGACCCATGGCAAGTATTCTTTCAACTATAATACCAGCATTATGGGCTCTGAATCTCAGTAATTTTAAAATGTGCTTCTACAATGGAACTATAATTTAATTACTTTTTCTGCAGCCTGTTCCATTTTGTTTCATCACTTTGATTGCACCATGCACTTGGCAGCTTATGGAAGACTGCATCTGCCTCCAGGATTATTTCACTGGGCTCTTTCGACATCTGTTTCTGAAAATGACTTTATTTGCAGTGGCATAAAGAATAATCAGAGACTTGTTTAATCCAGATAAATTGGAAAAGAGAGAGACACAGAGTCGGAGTTGGAGACAGGGAAGAGACCGGGGAAAAAGAGAAAGCAGATCTATGCCGCATGCTGCAGAAGACATCAAAATAATCTCTCCTCTTCCTGTGCTTCTGCAAATGTTGTTATCTGATGGATGATATGATACATGAAAAGATGAGTCACTAAGTCAGTTCCTTTTAATGTTTGGGGGCAGCTCATAGATGCAATACATTCTAGCTAAAGCTTCGTGCTGTGTTTGATCAGTTTAATAAAATTTTCATGAATTACATTTGCAACCTCATCCACTGAGAATCACAATGCAGTCTGAAATGATCCGTAGCAGTTGACAAAAGTCCTTGTAATAAATGAGCCAAATCCAGGCTCCAGCCTGACCTGACATCCTTCCAAAGGCAGCCACAGCCAACACCTGTTGCCGAGTGCCACTGCACAGCTATGGGCTGGGCACACAGCCCAGCATAACTTCCCAAATATCAGCACTCGTGAACTGGGTCACCTGTGTATCAGATGACCAAGTTCAAGGCATCTGAAACATGCCCATGCCTGCCTGAGTTTTGATTCAACACAATGGAAACCAGCACTGTTGACTCCTGTTTACTTTTGCATTATAGATGGATTTGTTAACCCACAAACCATTTAAAGCAGTTAAAGACGTGCCCTCTAAAAGATCACAGGTGCTGGCCAGGTTTTATTTCATTTTTTGGTTCCCTTTGCCTGGTTTTTTGTGGAAGGTGAACATATACAAGACACATCCACTGCTTCCCTAAGAATGCTGCAGGAAGGCAGCTCTTGCAACAGAAGCAGACAGCAAGGCTTTAGGGACAAAGCCCACTAAAATTCTAAGTGCTAGAGTGCTAGACCATAAGGATAACAAGCAGAACAATTCCTAGCATTGTCTTACTGTTGAGAGTTTCAAATCTTGCCTGTCTTATGCTCCATTCTTTTTGGAGTTTTTTTCTGTTATTTGCTGGCCTTCTGGGCTATATTGCTGCAGCAAGCACATCAGAAATTAACTGGTTTTGACACATATATTTCCTAGGAATTACTTTAAGACAACTCCAAGAGAGGCCCTGCTGTTCTCAGGAAAACAACAAAGAAAAATCATCATCCCCAGAAGTAACAGGTATCACGCAAACACACAATAGCTGGACATGCTGTTAAGTGGTGGCCATGCTCTTTGCTGTTGTCCCTTTGAGAAGATCATAAAGGGGAAAGACAAAAAATGCCTTCTCTTTCTTCTGTATTGCACTGCCTTGCCTTTCCTCAGCAAAACACAACAGGTGAGCTAAGGACATGAAAAAAATCAGTTTCCACATTGTTGATCTACTTACAGGCAATACAGGAAGCAAAACTCCTCTGGCAACCAGTGTGCTAGTAACTTGGCAAGCTTGACAATCTGCATTTGGCATCCTGGTTATTTTCATAAAAGACATAATCCCCAAAGTAAACAACTCAAACTTTTGGAAGGAAACAGACCAAACCAAAAATTTGCAGTTAGCAAAAAGGAAAAGAATCATAAGTGTATTTTGCTGATGAATTACTTGAAACCCAGTAGAACAAGGTTCTCTCTGCTCCTTCCTAACCAAGGTCCCTGATCATCGCTGATGTCTGAGGATGAGGTGAAGATTTGATAGAGCATATTAGCTATTCATGGAAATTTTGTAATCAGCTAATCAGGTAGGGAAGCTGCCCTGAAGAGAGATAAGTTCCAGTGACAGAGCATGCTGTGAAAGTCCTATTAAGAGGCTATTAACAATTATTTTGTTTCTTATTTTTTCCTTTTAATTTAGACAAATTTAATTCCTCCCTTCATTTTCCATCTCACAACATTTGGCTGTAACACAGCAGTTGCACAGGGCCAGTAGCCATGCAAAGAAATTACTCATTGCTTTTCTAGAGCTTCAGTGTAAAATGTACACAGCATAAGAGACAGAGAGTCTGACAAGACTTTGTTGTCTTGCCAGTGTTACCAAAGAACAAAAGCCATCATGCTTAATTAGCAATTCTCCCTAAAGAATTTGTAAGGATGTACTGTTTAACAGCCAAGGTGAAAACTGGTTTTCCTCTGAAGCACCAGCTAGTGACCACTCCTGGACAATGAATAGATGCCTGTGCTGTGCTGCTGGTCAGATGTGGCTCAGCAGCAACTCTTCCATTAAAAAAATGCTCTTAAGGACAAGGTGAGTGTTTGAACACTTACCTTAGCTCAGCCACATGAACTGGGAATGAAGCTTTCAAACCACTGGCAGCAACTGAAGAGAGAGAAGCCAACGCACTCCCTTAAGCAGTTTATAAGGTCAGGGTCAAGTCAGGACAGGGCAGCATGGGGGCAAGTGGCTCTTTATCAGGTTACTTAAGAGAACAATAGAGGTGTCAGCTTGTTGCATGTGGTGATGCCAGTCTGCCCTCTTAAAACCAATTTTTTACGAGGTAGAACTTTAGTTTTGAGCAAATTTGAATAACCAGCTTGGAAAGAGTGGAAATTCAGTGGAAATTGGTTTGGGTCTTATCACAGTCCCAACAGTGACCAACAGTCCTCACCAGGGAAGAGTTCTCCTCCTGTGACCAGAGGTTCCTATCCAGAGCACTTGAGACTTATCTCAGGGAGTGGCAGGAAGAACAGCTCATGCTCTAAGACATTTCCACTGAACTCCAGCAACAAGAGGAATTCAGTTTATGCAGAAGCACAGCCTGCCTTTAACTCACCAATCCTGTCTTAGGCAAAGCACAGAAGCAATTTTCTGAAGACGCTACAAAGGCTTCACTATAACAGGGAATAGCTTCTCCAAGAGTGAAATCTTCGTGTGGCAGCAGCAACAGCAGAGATGCCTCCTGAGCATCTTGATACTGGCAGGTCTTTAGCTACTTAGCTGACTGTAAAATGGAGTGATTGAGGCTCCTCATTTCAAGCACATAAAGGATCCTGGAGCCTGCCCAGTGTGGACACAGACATGAAATCTAGCTGTCATGAAACAAAATGTTGTAGCTATTCTATCTTTCAGTACTGAAAGACAGAAAATGTTCAGTCATTCTATCTTATGTATAGGACAGTTACCTCCCAGCAGCTGCCCACAGACACTGCCCAAGGTTCTCTGGAATCACTAGGTACACCCAATAATGCATCAGAAGAGCTGCTCCATGTTATTGCTCTTAGGCCAGCACCAAAGGAGGGCCTCTCTACAGCATACCAACTGTTCCTCATCCCTTCCCCCTTGACATGCTCTATCAAAATTAACCATTTTTTTGGTGGCATTTAAGAAAATCTACTTAAAACTGCTTTCTGATGCAATGGATTTTCATCTACAAGGATCCTACTTGTACCTCCTTGAAGTGAAATCATTTAAAAGTGATTGAAATGAAAATGGACCCTGTTTGTCAGAGGCAGACCTAGTTTCTGTCTGTGGCTATTCTTCAGCTCAGGAGAGGAGAAGTGATAAAATACAAAAGGAAAATGATCTGTGTGGGAGACTTTACTGTACTCTGCTTAATTAGCTGATGTTCCATATGAGAAACACAGCAGTGTGCACCCTCATGTCCACACATGTGCTTGTAGAACCAATGTGCACTTGGCAACAGGGTTGATGTATCTTCTACAAATTGGAATACGGCACCAAAACATAGCCAAGAGGAACTAGTCTGCATTACTTTATAACACAAATCACGATTTTCCCAGACTGCAACAGCCCCAAGCAGATCATCTAAGTTTTCAATTGCTTCCGTAAAGTGGAAGCTCTGTCTTTGCAACAGCATTCAGTCACGCTATCTAGAGAGTCTTCCCAGACTGTAGTGTAATGTAAAATCAAGATAATTGAGAGATCAGCCATGCAATACACATATACATATATATCTGCTCATTCTGACAGAGTCCTACACACACAAAACTGCTTGTATCAGCCCCAACACTCCTCCAGCGCTCAGAGATATTATTCTGATCACATAAAATGCAGCAGCAACCACTATTTCCTCACACAGTCATTCTATACACAAATGTCAGATTATGTATTGTTCTTCCCAATGCAAATGTCAGTTTGGATCGGCCATAGGCTGCAGACGTGCCCCAGATTTTTCTGGGTCCCCTATGGAGCTGAGGCACAAATTCTCAGCACCTCACAGGATGAAAAGCCTTTGCCACAGGAACAGGCAAGGGTACACGTGTCTTGCCTTTCTGCCATGGAAGAGGCACAAATAAAATATTAAGCCCATGCACTTTTGACCCCTAAACTGCAGCACCAAACAAAAGCAGGGCAGCACTGCTGCAGAAGCACAGTTTCTGTGGATATATAAAATTAATGATCAAGCTTCCCTTATCTGTGAGCACAAGTGAGTGCAGACTGAGAGGTCACAGGGATGGCTTTTCTGGGCACAAACTGGATCTTTCAAGAGGATATCAGGCATCTAAAAACCATGTAAAGGAGAATAGCACAACACTTGGTGGCTGACTTCTACAGAGAAACACTCCTTTACAGTTTCTACAGCAACCTGTTGATAATGAAAGGCTGATGGTAGATGTCTGTGAAATAAGAGGGTGAAAACCAAGGCAATATAGGAAAGAATATATCAGAGATACCTGATGTGTTAATTGTTTCCTTCTGTTTCCCTTGATTTCCCTGTGTTCTAAATGGGAAAGGTGGTGAACCAGTCTGAAGGATTTACTGGGCTTTTCTGATAGCCTCCTCAAGGCTCTACTACACAATTTCTAATTGTGACATATTTGGTTAATGGCAAAATTGAAGAAAAACTATGGAGACAGTCTGGAGATGTTGAACCTAATAATTTTAATAATTTTGTGTGTTTCTTGGCTTTTTTTTTCCCTGCAGTCTGAGAGGCATAAATTCTGTTGAAACATTAGGACCTTGGAAAAAAATTACGCAGGTAGTTTGTTATTATGGCTAGCGAAACAAAAACCCCCAAAACCTCCAAAATCACATCACTGCCTCCCAGAGTATTTCTTCAAGGATATAGTTTGAGGCACCATATTTTATATGAGGTGGATATTTGTTAATAGAGGGATATCTGTGATGACATCCCCAAGCCCCAGGCAAACTCTCCTCACTCTGAGCCATGCTGCCTGCCTTCTTCCCTGCTCTAGGACTCTGCCAGCTAGTTCAAGGCACTCAAAGCCAAATATTCCAAATTTCTGCAAGGTGCTTTGTTAAGAATTCCTAAAGGAAAATCTAGTCTAAAAGTCCTGTTTCTGTTACCTAAAAATATGTCAAATATCAATTGCAGCTGAAAAACAGTGGAAGCCAGTTTTTCAAGGAGTACAGACAACCAAGATAACTGCAATACTGAAATGTTACTGTACTCTTAATAGTAATAGCAAAAATAATAGCAAAACAACAGAGAAATGCAAAGCTGACTAAATACTTAAGAAGCAGTACTTTTCAGGTCATGCAAACACATAATCCAAGTGTTTTTATTCTCTGAATTCACAGAAGCTGATGTAGAGGAATATTTACAGCTTCCATGCTCTCCTCCCTCCCCCATACAAACCCTCACATCACTCCCCTGTTGCTTGTTGACATCCTGGCACTTCTGAAAATTACTGCTTTGCCATCTAACTTTTGGAAGTAAATGCAAAACTCAGTGGATCTTACCTCCTCCTTACCAATGGACTATTAACACAATCTAACTGGTTTGACTTTTAAGTGCAGACTGAATACACTAACAGCTGCATTCTTTCAGAAAATGAGATCCACGGTTATTAATTTTGTCACCAGTGTCATCAGACCAGTTTCTTACTTGTGGCTATGAACTTCCTTTCAGATGACATACTTACAAAAAAATTAGGAATCTATGTAGTGGAGGATAAAATGACTCACATATTCTAGGAAAATATAGGCTTTTAACTGAGACATGTAGGTTTGGCTGGAAGCAAATTTGTGCACAGCCTATTACAAAAGGCATCTTGTTGGTCTCTCCCTTAAGTAACTGAGACAGGCTGCTTGCAAGATTTTCATGAAAACAGCTCTTTCATGGAAAACTGAGTTATTCTATTGCTGTTTCCTTTACAATTTTAAACAAGAGTCTTATTTTTTGCAGGAAGGACATTCCAAATCCCACTTTCCAATTTTAATCACAAAACAGTTTTGCAGCATGTATTAGAATAACAATGGCTCTTCCCAGAGAGAGGTCTTTGCTGGATGAAGTGGCAGCTAGCAAATATCATGTAGCTGGTAGAATACCAAAGCAGGAACCCATGGCCATGCTATCTCCCCTTTCTCTTTTCAGATCTTGCCCAGAGCAGTTTCAGTCTGAGCTTTGAGGGACAAGTCCCTTTCCTTGGCCTGTTCTCTCCTTGCTTGAACGTAAATGCACTTCTCTGGACTGTGAGAGGAATGAATTGTGTCTCCATGTGGAAGAGGGACACTGTCCCCCGTCCCTTCACCCCACAGCTAGCAATGACTGAAGACAGGTACAAAGCCCTGTACATTACAGAAAAAGGCAGAGTTGCCCAGGCCAGGTTCAGATGGACAAAAGCCCATGCCCGGTGTTTCCTCTGCTGGGTGCAGCCAGAACACACAGAAACCAGTCCAAGCTCTCAGGTGAGGGAAGTCACCAACCAGCTATGCCATTTCCTACATTGCTGCTGTCCCCCAGATCCTGCAGGAATTCTGGCCAAGCCCAGGCCTGCTATTTAGACCTATACATCCTATCATTGCCAGCTCAAGACTCAAAAAACTAACAGCCCTGTGTTGCAAATTCTGCAGCCAATGAAGACAGTACCATCCCACAGACCACCTGGGGACTTACTGAGCTCAGACCAAGGGCACCAAGGCCTCCACAGCTACACAGGGTCAAAGCAAATGGAAACTACAGCAAGTCCTATAAGTAGGCTTAGCAGTGAGAGCATTAGTCTGCCTTCTAGCAAGGGTTAACTAGATCAATACTGCAGGTTGCAGCCAGCATGGGCTATGGAGGGACAGGAATATGCAGCTCTTGGGTGCTAAAGCTCTGCCAATGCAACCTTCCAGGCCAATATATGGCCAGAGCCACACACCAACCAGAAGGAGTTCACTGTGCTTACTGTGTACAAGCTATAATGTGTTCACTTGATATTCAAAGCTGTAAACACAGCAGGTGCCCTTAGTTTCACTATGACTGGAAGTATACAGAACTAGGTCTTATCCTTGTAATATCACCTTGAACTCTGCAAGGTGAGCAGCCATTTACATCTTTAGTAGATTAAAAGTGCTGGCTTCATTTGAGTTTGTTTTTCAAACAAATTTAATTTTGAGGATTCCGTGTCCTTTTTGTTCTTGGTATGTAAAAAGCTAATCCACTTATTTTTGTACACATCCCTGCTTTAAGGGGCTTTATTTTGATACAAAAGTGTTGCACATTTTTTGTGACAGAGTTACAATTTATCATATACTGGCACCAAAGAAGATTAATCCAAAACCTTGCAGTTCTGGAGAAGTTAAAGGATCACTGTGAAAAATGGATCTAGATCAACCACTGCTTGTCAGCAGTTAGACAAACACCAGGTTTTTGTCCTGTTGGTCTGTAAAGAAAATAAACTTTTTCCAAGTGTGTTTGCCATTCTCTGGCACACTGGGTTTGATTTATCTAGCTCCAGGTTTATCCTGAACTGTTCACAGTGAGTAACAAACTGACTGGACAACATACAGCATCTGGCATTCAAAGATGGCTATGTGTGCACCCAACTTGATGGTTTATCCCATCATAGGGCAATCTGTCTTGAATTAACATTACAAAACAGTATTAATCAGTTTAATACAACCTGGTTTATATGTACCTGAAGCACTGAGAGATCAAAAAAAAAAGTTTCTAATTTAACAGTTTGTTTAGAAGTTGCTGGTTTCAAACTATGGCTTCATGCATAATGTAATTACCCTTCTAAACACTGATAACTCTTTAAATGTGGCCATGAAGCTGAATTAAAATTTCCATAGCTACAGAATAAAAAATAATTTCAAATTAATCAAACGCACCCCCTCTAGTTATATGTGTATATATATGTGTATATATATATATACACATTCTCTCTCTCTCTCTCTCTATACTCTCTCTCTCTCTCTATATATATATATATTTTTTTTTTTAACTGTAAGTGACCCTGAGCTACTTCCAGCTCAGACTCCCAATCTCCTGGTGCCAGAGCAGGCAAGTCCACAAGTCCACGTGCACATTGTATATCCTTATCTCCTGTATACATGCTATTACTTTCACATCCTCAGCAGACCCCTTCCATAACCTGACAGACAACAAGGAATATTTCATTACAAGAAACTGCTTTGTTTCCATATACTATTTGGGAAGTGACAGATAATGTTTTTTTTTTTTTTCTGACAATTCCCCTTCCTCTTTCATTAGAAAACTCCTAAAAAGGTGCTGTCACATCAGAACAGTGGCACTGCACACCTTCACTCTGCAAAAATGAAAGCAGAGATACAGAAACATGTCATGTGATGACAAATGTAGTTTTAAGAAGTCTTCACACTTTTTTCTTTCTTTTTCTGCTTCTTTCATGCAGTCCTCCATCCCCTCAGTCATGCTGATGCAACCATACACTATACAAACAAACTGTACTGAACAAAACTGTACTGAAGTGAGAAAAGATGATTAGAAAACCAAACCAAACCAAAAAATAAACACAAATTCTGGGTCTGGTTTGGAGGACAACCCTACAATTAATCATCCAGTACATTATTCACCCACAGTGGAAGTGGGTGGAAAACAGTGCAAGAATGGTGCCTCATTAAAATAGCTTTGCTGGCTGAGAAAACACTGGTGTAACTACACTTGTCTATTCAGAATGGATGGTAGTGAAGAATCAGATGGTATATTTTTCCCTAGTCATTTGGCCCATTTCTAGCTGGCCAGGGTTAAAATTTTCTGCTGTTTTCATGTGACCACACAACAGCTTGCTATCTGTTTGTAATTCCTTGCTGGTTCTCAATCATGCTGACGCCCTCCATGAATGGGGGAGGACATTCTGGAGCTGAATGTCTCAGCAATGTGCCATGACCTGCCTTTCTGCTGGCAAAACAAGGAGTGGTCATTTCTTACCACTGCCACCTTCATCACTCTTAGAGCTGCAGTGATCACCATTAACCCAATTGGAAAGATCCATCAAATCACAAGGCTAAATTAACCTGCAGATTTTCTTCAGCAATTCACACATCAAAACATCGGTGTGATCTCTTTTCTTTTAAAAAGAGCAGCATACATTGTTTTCCAGTAAGCTGTGACAGCTAAATGAACAATATGGGCTGAAAAGTCAAGAAAAGAAAAACATATTTTCAGTGCTTTCTTATATATTAATTACAGCTCTCTAAGAAAATGAAAGCTTTATTGCAAACACATTTTGATTACTGAATGAAAATGTTCCTTCACATTTCAAAAATGTTTCAAGATCCCCAGGAAGAAGACAAAGTGTAAGCCTTGCTGTTAAAATTACCACCTGCTCATCCTTAGAGAAATGGTACACAAAATGCTTAAAGTGAATTTTAATGCAGTAGAAATGCCAACACTTTCTCCAAGACAACTTTTTTCCCCTATTTTAGAAAAGGACTTAGACCCAGATGTTAGCAGGTGAAATTCAGCAGCAGATGTCCTATCAAAGGCATGCCAAGTAACTTGAATTTATTTTAGTGATCTGCTGGCACTCCAGTGTAAATGGCTCAGTGTTATTAACTGAATTCTCCTGGCTCACCTGGAAAGGATTTAAACCCATTTCTGTCCTGCAGGAAGAACCACACAAGAGTAATCTGATTAGTTTAGATGCTCCTGGAATGAATAAAGATGATACTTACATTGAAGTGTGTGGCAAGGAACAAGTACCAGCAGCAGGTTTCCTGCTTTTCCCAAAGACCCAAAAGCAAACTTTACCACCCTGTTTCTATGCCAGTATCCCAGCATGTCCTTGCACAACCATCTTATTCCAACAATTTTGCTAATGTGATTTTTAGAAATGGGTTGAAATCATGACCTGAACTGGGAATGCCGAACTTGGAAATGTTGCTTCTTCCTAACTCTGCTGACAATTAGAAGCCCAACAGAAAGATTTAAGCTTCAAACGTGGGCCTTAACTTTATTTCTATTTTTATTCTCCATCAAACAATATAATCACCAGGACTATATTTCAATAATTTTCAGTGCCTTTCCCATTGCAAATAAGGCTCTGCAAAATGTTTGTTAGCTCCTCACTAAGCATTGCTAGACCAGGAATGGAGTGTTACTATGGCCAGTTGGAGAGCACATGCCAGTAACCACAAAGCCACAAAGATCTAAGCAGCTAAGGATTGCACGCTCCTAACATCTCCCAGTGGTCCTGCTGTCCTCAGCAGCCCTCTGATCCAGCCTCATGGCCCACATCCTGCCCACTCAAACAAAACCTGCATTGACACTTGTTCCCAGCTCGTGGCTCCAAACTTTCCCGTGCTGCCTTTGGCAGGCATGGTAGCCTGGTGGCCTTCTGCCAACACTACCTCTGGACCAACATGAATTTTTCCACATCTTCAAACCTGGACAGTCACTGCCTCTCCCTGCACAACAAACCAGAGAATGATCATTATCCACCACTGGCTTGCACCCTCCAGACTTGGGACAACAAAACATCCGAAGCTGCCCCCCAACCCTGCTTGCTGCTGTCACAGTGTTGGGAACCCTGGGGACCAGAGCAGTCTGGCTTGCCCATGGCCAGTAGCCAAGAGGGATAGACAAGCCTGGCTGCACTTGTTCCTTCTCACACTGCTCAGAGTCAGTTCCTGATCCCAGTGCTATCCTTCTCCCTGCCACCCTGGGGCAGTGCCAGCAGCACAGTCTCCTGCCTCCAGTTCATCTGATTTACACACAAGACTGTCATTTCCTTTCCTGAAGCCATCCTTGCTCTTCATCACACCATTTGCAATCCCTAGATTAACTTCTCTGACAACATCCTCATTCATTAGACCAAACTGATTCATGTCCTGAACACTGCTCATCTCATGCTCAAAGGGAATGCTGGTCCTCTGGAAAAACGGCTGCAATGACGTAATTTGGGACTGTAACACAATATGTATGAATAATAAGGCAAATCGGAGGCACAGAAGAAGCCACACATCTGGCTTTTCCTAACTTCTAAGAGCTTGTTTCTGCCACTTTAAAGTTCTTTTCATGTTGGTTTTCAGGGCAATGCTACATACTCGTTGTTAAGCACTGACAGTGGGTTAATGCCACAGTGAAAACAGATATAAAGAGAGCCTCTGTCTTGAGAAATATCCTTTCAAGCAAAAATAGATGCAGAAAGAAACGAGACTGAAACCCTGTGGTCTCAAAGAACCTCATGATCACCTCCCACAACCAGCCAAGGGAAATCTACAGGCATCACAACCCTGAACCAGTACTAGGGGACACACAAGAATTCCTTCATCTGGAAATAAAGCTAAACACAACTTACGTCTATATTGTTACCAATCAAGTGTGGCAGCTCTTGCAGCATAGATATTAAATCCCTAGTGTTCAACCAGCCTTCATTCATAAACACAGTCTGGATTACTTTGGTTTTCCTTCTGAGCAAAAACTTGCACTGTAAGCCTCCTCAGTATGGAGGCTATGCCCTAGCATTTACTTCATTAAGCTTCATAATTCTAATCAATAGCACATCCACTTTTGTTCTGCTTTACAATTACCATCACATAACATCACACACCAAGAGTTTTTAAAATGAGAGTCAGAGCTGCATGCAAAAGACCAATGCAAAAAAAAAAAAAAGGCAGCACTACCTTTGGTTCTTCCCTCTTCTTCCTTGCAAGCCTTGCAACTGCTATGCTCACTGTTTCCCTTTCTAATAAGTGCAATTTAAATATGCTGAGAATTTTAGGCACTCAAAAAATTCACAGATATGTTTGAGCTTCTCAATATAAAGGGTCACTCTATGCAAAATTAAAAAGGACTGAATAATAATTTATTTTGAACAAATACTCTTTGTTTTCTGAAGTTGTTGCTATGCACATTCATGTGAGAATATAACTTGATCACAGGAAACAAGAAAGCTTTGTAGTTTGCATTTTTTTGGGCTTACAACCACAGTCCTGTTCAGAGTGGTCACAAAGACATCACTTGATTTTTCACCAATATTAGTAATGAAACCATCTTTTCTTGCTAATGTTTAGAGCTGCACAATTAATATACAGCTGCAATACAAGTGACATGTCTTTATGGGTCTGGAAGCCTGTTTTTTGTACAGTGTTTCTTGGTGTTTCAGATGCCAAGTGGTGCCAGCCACAGGCAGTGGGTGATGGTTTACACATTGTGCAGCTGTGCCCCTTCACAGCCAGTTCAGAGTGCAAGCCACATCCCAGACCTGCCCCCAGCAGCCTTTTACTTTTGCATTTTGGACACAGCATGATGTCCTCCATAGCATAAGGCAAGGCTGCCTCACAGAAACCATGCTCTCAGGGCAGATTTGTGTCATGAGTGATACAGCTGGGGGCAGAGAAGACCTACTCCAACCTTGGGAGACATCACAGTGTGCTGCTGCCGCCAAAAGAGCTCTCTGGCCTCAGACCAGACCTGGGACAACCCTGGGCATTTCAGCAGCACAGGGTGTCTTCATCTGCAGTCATGCAGGTTTAAGTACCCACTTATAAATAGGCCTTCAGCTAAGGAAAGTTAGTTTACAAAGTGTACTTTGCTTAAGAAAAAATGAAACAGAGACATGAATACATCAAGTCACTCTAGAAGATGAGGCAAAATCCCCCATAGATTTTTTGCTGTTGAGGGTTTTTTAGTAAGACACCAAAACCTGGGAACAGTATTATGTGTTCTTTGACCAAAATGAACCACCATCTTCATTAATGCTAGAATCAAAGAAAAACAGCTATCACTGCCTTTACCAAGTTACTGCTGGGCAAACATGGGGATCTGAGGCTGGAGAGGCAGGAAGAATTCCCCAATCCTCTTCCCAAGGATCTGTGCTAAGAGTCTGCTTTAAGGTTCCCAGGATGTGAAGGTATTGTCTTGTTCTCTGCTGGAACATGAGCATATATGATGTGAGGCACCAAAGTGGCTCAGTAGCTCAGGAACAGCAAGCAATGCAAATAATTTCATAAAGCAGCACATGCAGAGAGAGTCTTTTTGCCATATCACAATATCAATGACTCTATGGAAGAAGCACTTTTCATCTTTCACTGATCTATAATTCACTTTTTGTCACCCTGCATTATCATACAGTTTAACACTAAAAGCAAACTTCATCCATCAGTTACCCTCATCTGACAACAGGTTGTGGTAATATTGCTTTTTACATGTAAGAAAATAGGGTATCAATAAAAAACTTGGAAAGGACTGCCTATCTGAAGGACTAGATGTGTTTTTCTGGCATTGTTAATACTAATTTTCACTGAGTGTATGTATTTAGCGATGTTGTCTATCAATGTCAGAATGCACCTAATTTGTTCACAGTATTTCTGTAAAACCTTGAGAACATGCAGACCACAACAACCTTTGTTGGGTCAGTGGCAAAGTAGTGTCCACTCAGTTAGACCTGAAGCACAAATCCAAGTGTGTCACAGAGTGTGTGTCAGGTGAGCATTTGCACATGAGTTTGCTTGTGCATGTACAAGAGAGGTTTAACATGATGCCTTTACTCTATGGAGACTCTCTTTCCTTCCTATTTCTTCTGCTCAGACTAAAACATGGATAAAATTTCCACTACATAAAACTGCTTTGTTCACTTCCAAGCTTTGTAACAGCTAGTAATAATGTCAGAAAAATTGAGGAACCTATTCCGTAACATTTGGAAGCTTGAATTAAAACCAGCACCAGTATTTTCTGCCCCTCAAGCCCCCTGTTTCCAGGACAACAGGGAACTAGAATAATGTATAAAGTCAAATTCTCAGGATGTAAAAAACAACAACAAGGCTCTTGGTTGCCTGATTTTTTGGCTGTTCAGTTTGGTTCTGCTCTGTTAAGCTAGGATGAAATCACAGCAAACACTACACTAACTCTTCTGTTAATCAACAGCCTGCTTCCCAACTGCACTTTTCATTCCCACAAAAAGTGCTGCATTTCCACAAAGTATCACTTGTAGTAAGGCATTCAAACATGCTAATCGCAGCTTTGCCTCCCAGGGAGATATATGAGCTTACTCTGAATTAGTTAAAGGCTTCTGAGTTGATTTCCTTTTGTTGCTGTTATTACAACTTTGAAAAAGTAGAATTTGTTTTACTTTTGCCAACTTGCACAAATCCAGCTCAAAAACAGTGATGACACTCCGATACACTTTACCAAGTTACACATAACCCAGTTAGGTTAACAGTGTCATAAAAATGCAGAGAGGAGGGGGCAGGGAAGAAAATTTCTTCAGAAGTCTGTTTTTTTCCACATTTAGGCTTGTGTGCATTGGCTATGATGGGAATAGGATACAGAAGTGACAGTGGACTGTGCAAAGCAGATGTGATTGTAAATTGCAACATATGCAAATCCTCCAGTATAGCTTCCTATAAACCATTTTTTGAAATGATCCTCACTTGTATTTTTATTGAGTATTTCAGGCTTTATTCCTCTGCTTCATTTTTATTCTGCTGCTGGGTACTTATTCAAAGATTGAAAAGTTCAGTCACAAGACAACAGGATTCAGCACTTGGTTATTGCAAATTCCTGTTTACTGCAAACACTGACGTAAGTGAATAAAGAATCTGGGTCAAAAAAGCACAACAGAGGATGCTACCTGTCTTTTACTGAATAGCAGGCAGCTGGGAAATTGGCAAGCTTTAGCATAAAACCAGTGTGAAACTGCTTCAATGAGATGAATTTTTTTTTATAAAGACATTTTAAATGTTCAGTCAAAGTAAGGAAAGTTTGTGTTTCCTATTGAATTAAGATTTCACTTTCCAATAGAGCTAGGCATCTGTGGCTTGTATTTTTGTATCCACAGAGCAGTGAAATTCATCTTGCTAGGAACAGCAGCACTGATTGTGTTGCTAAACAAATTAGCAGGGGACTGGACCTGCAGGTCTGGGAAGAAGCACTCTTCAGAACAGTTGTCCACTGCCACACAGAGAAAGAGCGAGAAAAGATGCTGTGGAGAACACTCCATTAGGATACTGCCTGGGAAGAGATGCCCCAGGGACATTGCTGCTACACTGATAACGTATGATAATCTGCTTGGAAGATTCTAGGGTAATATTATAACAAGAATAAAATTGATGATGCAATTTTTGACCATATGTAAGTGGTGGGAGATTGTACAATATTAAGTAAAAGACATAAACCAGGCCACTGCATGAAGAGAATCTCTGGAGTGCATGAGGAGTAAGTTAACAAAGCAAGGAGAAAAGAACACAAAGGAAGAAGAGAGCCCCAAACCAATTTACAATGAGTCACAGTTCTCAAAAATAACACATCAACCTAAAAATATATCCAGCTGTCATCCAAACAGTATGGCACTTTCTGAACCAGGTCTTGAAAAGAAAACATTGTCTCCTGAAACAATGTTGGATAAGCCTTTTTTCAATGAAATATGGCATTAATACCTTTAAAACCAATTTCAACAGATGAACAGACATGATGATATGATGTTGCCTGTTGGAGGTGTTGCCTTCTCTGAAAATGTCACGCATCGAGAGCCGAGGGCTCTTCAGAAGTTCACACCCACAGAGCACATTATGCATTGTTAATCTGCTAGTTGTATTTGTACACAAATTTGGTCAAACAAAGCCAGCAGAATTGTTTTTTTACATTTCTTTCCTGAAAATACATATCCAAATTACATATACAAAGCCTTTACTACCTCAATCTCACTAGATATTGTTTTCACTGGGACCAATAAAAGTCTAGAGTAAATTAATTTATCTTATTGGTATTACTGCATAGGGATGGGAAAGGCAGATTAGGCTCCAATTTACAGTACTAAAAATAGTCAAATACACTTGCTGTAGGCATTTTAAAAATAGAATCTCATTTTAAAAGAAAAGAAATATATTTTAAGAGTTCCTCTAAATCCACACCTTCTTGCAAATTTAGATTTCAAAAACATGGATTAAACCCCCAAGACTGCTCCAGTGGAAAGCACCAAGAACTCAGCCATAAGAATAAATGGTAGCCACATCAAAATGGTAGCCACATCAATGGTAATGGAAATTGTAGGTAAATTAATTGCCTACAAACATGCCTTTATTGTAAAAAAAGAAGTCAAGATAAGATTGATTTGTTACAATGTAGATGTTAGGTGTTACAGAGTCCATTAGTGAAATAAAAAGTTAGAGTAAATCCATCACTGTCAATTAAGATGCATTAAATGTAAGATTGCTTCTGGCGTTCTTACACAAGTAAAGACATTTACCTTTAGGCTACTGTTAGTCAGCCTCTGTGTGTGAGCATCAGCCTGCCATCACAACGCTCAAATAAGATACACACTTTAATCAGCTGTTTTTCTCATTTAAAGATGAACTGCTAAGCAAAAAGCTATGTCCCTATTGCTGCTTTAGGATGTATTAAAGAACTCAGCAGCAGGACTGAGCATTTTTGCGTAAACATTGTGTGCCAATGTCTTTTGTCCTGCTTTCTTCTCTGGTCCCTTCCCCAGCGAGCAGCACTGAGCAATGAATCATCTCGATTCGTAGAAGTTTTATTGTTTGCTCCCTTTCAGAGGCACATGCTGTTTCATCTTGTTCTAGATCTAGGTGTTTCCACCACCTCCAAAAAAAGGGCAATAGGTTTTGGGAACTCGCAGAAAGCCGGGATGCCTGTCAGCTCCCACTCCCACACCTCAAAGAAGGGCCGTGTCAGCCCAGGCTGCTGCACTTGGGGGAAGTGCCCTCCCTGCCAGCTCGGATGGAGTGTGTGACAGCCCAGTGTGAAGAGGGACCCCGACCTGCTGCTGGGTTTGACACACTTCTGAAATTCACTAAAACTTCTCTGGATGACTCTGGGCCGTCATTGTCCTCATGAATCCCAGTCCTCCTGCTTAACCAACAGTGACAGACTGTTCCCACTGCATGATTACATAGATACAGGAGCAGAAAGTAAAGAACGAGAACCCACCTTTTCCTGTAGGAAACCAGGCCCATTATCAGTACTATCTCTGCTATTAGCGGCATCACCAAACCTACATAGGGAAAATAACCAACACTGTGGAGAAAAAAAAAGTATTTCTCTAAATGCCACCCTCCTGTCCTCTCCCATTCCTGCCCACCAGTTTTGAAGAGGGCAAGATACAGCTCTTTGTGAATTCACTGGGCACACTTTCAGCCATCTCAATGAATGAATGGGATGGCAGAAATAAAAGAATTGTAACATTTTGTTCCATACGCTGAACCTCAAAG
This sequence comes from Melospiza melodia melodia, assembly GCF_035770615.1. NCBI lineage: Eukaryota > Metazoa > Chordata > Aves > Passeriformes > Passerellidae > Melospiza > Melospiza melodia. Next base: position 109,346,987 of record NC_086194.1, on the reverse strand, counting down.
GTCTTGATCTCAAAATGTCACTGGTCAGAGATGTCCAAATAAATATGCTTCAGAAGAATTTTAACCTTTAATAAAAAGGTACAAGTACTTTCTAAGGATATATGTCTTCAGCACTAATATAATATATATAAACAAAAACAAACCCAGCACCACAGATGGTCTTTAATGACACCTAATTTACATTACAAAAGCAGAATTGGATGTTTATGGACCTGGCAAAGGATTGAAAAAGACTGCTTTACCTTCAAACTGCTACTAAAAAAGCCTCCATTTCCATAGATGTGTCCCAATGCACTACCTTTTCAGTAATGAGCGCTGGAAGATCTAATCAGAGACAGGTGCCTACAGAAACACAAATCCACATCCAGTGGCTCTTTCAGGCAGCAAAATTCACCTCAGTAATTTCCCTTTTTGCAGAGAGCAAGCCAACTTTAACTCCCTCTTGAACTTTTAAACTAGGGTTTAAATGAGACTTGGGAGAGGTATTGTTGTTACGCTGACCACCTGCCTGAATGCTTAACTTAGGCATGAGGTAGATCATACAGCACACGTGTCAGCAAGCCTTGTGATCAGTGGTGTCAAAGGCTGACAATACATCTAATAATAACCAGCACAGGCACCTCCATATTCAGCACTCATTGCTAGGAGTCAATTATCCACCATCTATTCAAGGGCCTTTTGAAGTCCTTCTTGTGTTACTTGAAAATGAAATTACACCAGGTCAGGTCACTTGAAATGGCTGAATTTCTTGTTGGCTGAGGTCCACATCTCCTTTTTTCTTTTTTGGCTGTATGTCAATGCTAGCTGCAAACTTCTAGTAAAGCTGCAGTATTGTATTTAATTAATTAATTATTGATTAAAAATAAGTTTTTAATCCAAGCTAGCATTCAGAGCTCAGAACTCCTTGGGATCAGTCAGTTTTATTTAGCTTTGGCACCAGTGACTCTACCCAGAATTTCTTAAGCCCAAACTTCTAAGGGCAACTGCTCCTTGAGTGCCCTGTTACAGCCCCTGTTTTCAGAGTACTGAGGTCTGCCACAAACCTCAGTGAGATGGGAAATTCAGAACCCTAACATCTGAGCTCCAGAACAGGGAGCACCGAGTGAGCTGCCTCAGAAGTGCTTTCACCTGGCCGTCATCCAGTTTTCTTCTAATCTTTTCAGTTTCAGCATCCTCCTTCTGCTATAAACTCCACGTTATTCCTCTGCTTTTCTCTTCTTACCCATTTAGATTACAAAACTGGCTTTTCTTTTCAGCTACCTATAAGCTGATCTGACATCACTGTCAGAAATTCACATTCCACATAGAAAATCATCACAATTATAAGCTTTAATATTTCTTTGATGAAGAAAACAATCCTGAGAGATTAACTGCTTTGTTAGGACATGTACCTGGAAATATCTTTATGTAAGTAATCATTCCATAAGGAGTGAAGAAAGATTTCAACTAAATAAAGAAACAATGGTGATATTCTACCAATGAGCACAAAGGTTTGTGCCCAATCCATACATGTTGAAGAAAACATGATGTCAGAAAAGGGTAGGAAAGCCAACTGAAGGAAATCTGCTGCAATTTTACTCTGTCACTGATCTAGGTGATCTAAGGTGACCACTGCTCAATGTCCCCTCCTGTAGGCATGGCTACCAGACTTTTCTGTTCAAGGGACGGAGAAATCTCTTAGGGACACATACTAAGAGGTAAGTTAGGGTAAAGATGGAGATGTTACAACAAAGGGTCAGAAAGAGAAATGCTCAGAAATCTCAAAGTCTCTCCATGACATCAAGTGATGTCTTGCTCTGCCTCCTGGTCGAGGCCATTTTGCTCTGACCAACAGACAAGCAGTTATATCAACATCTTTGAAATGAAGTAATAAATTTTGGGTCAATCATCTCATTTCCTTTCCTTCCAGCCAGGAAGGATCAAAATATCAATGATAAAATTTAAAAGTATTTTATGTCCTCTTCCATTGTGCCCCAAGAAAGTTTAAGACTGAGTCTTAGATGGGTGGATGATGGTTCAGTTAAGAATACATTTGTATTGAAAAACAAAGCACAACCTACATTTACAGTAAGAAAAGTTACTCCACAAAGCTGTGAGAAAGTGAAACAGCAAGACCTCATTGGGGAGCTCATTTAGAGAAAGCACAGCAGGATGTGTAGCCACAGTAAAATAATATTCAAAAAATTTGACCTAGATAACAGTATTTCTTAGTGACTAGAATTCATTAAAAATAACAGATTAAAAATGCACTGCACAGAATTCTTTGAAGCCTGAGTGTCACACTCAGATTAAATAACTGAACTTATGTAAAAATGAAAGCAACTTTATTTTTTCCCTTAACATAAAAATAACAACAAAGAAAGCTGTGAGTTCTGCTATTAAGAAGAAGTTAATAATAAGTCAGAATACAAAAAAGAGCTCTGACTTTGTAGGGTTTTATATAAGTGAACACTGTCTTTGGCTATGAGTGGAGGTGACAAGCTCACAGACCTAAGTGCTGTGGGATACCAAATACAAAAGCAGAACTCAACTAAGTCTCAAAGTTTCCATACTATAAACCTAAAGTATTTCCACATCATTTTAGTGAAAAAATATGATGATTAAGTTATGCTGTCTCAAGGTAGCAGTGTATCAGAATGTGCTAGGAAACGTCCTTTGCTACTTCCCTGCTTCTCCCTGAGTGCTACAGTAAAAATCCTTAGAAAAGGAATCTTGGGTGTGTCTCCTCACAGGGAAGAAAGGAAAATCAAGTCCTTTACTCCTTGAGAAAGTTTCTAAGTTGTGCTGAATAAAGCCCCAGGTTACTGCTCCATTTCAGCTTCTGGACTCAAAGTTAAGCATGTGCTTAAGCACTACACTAATGCCAAAATGCCTTTCTACATCAAGTCTATATTAACCTTGCAAGTAGAGATGGTTTATTTTAAATGCTTTACTTTTGTATAAGCATGAATAAGGATGAGATTCATGGACTTACAGATTATTTTTTTCTCTAAAAATAACATGATGCATCACAAAATACCTTGTAGTAAATTCAAAACTTTAGATCCCTGCAGAAGGTCCTCTGGAAATCTGAAAGATACTCTCCCAAACCAACAAAAACAATAATCAGATCTCTAGTTCACAATTTGCTAAAAAAGGGGAAGAATTACAGAACAAAAACATACCTTCATGCTTACCACATTTGACAAGTTTGACAATTTCTTAAAGATTACTTCAGAAGCACCTTTGAATTGTACAACTCCTTTACAGCTGCATGGTTAGTCATTTGTCATATGAGAGTATATACTTTTGCCCTGAATCAGTTACAGGAGCAAAACTAAGATATTATCTCTTAGAAAACACTAAAACAATGTCGGTAAATGAGTGTGCTCCATATTTGTTGTTATTTATTTACTGCTTGTATTTAGTATTAGCTTTCTAATTAATCATCAAGGTTTTCTTAACAAACTCATTAAAGGAGCTCAATAAGAAGATGACTACAGTTACCAGCTAACAGAGGGCTCCTGCATTCCCTGAAGATAGCAAAGCACGGGTCAACCATGCTGCAGGAAAGGAATGGTTCACTGCAACTTCTCCTCTCGGGACTTTAGGCCCTCTGCAAAGCAATTCCTACTGGATTTAACAGTGGTGACTGAAGAGGTCGCTGGTCCTCCCATCCAATTCCCACACCACTCCGCTGCCACAGTTAAATCTGATGAGTTAGTGACTCCAAGTTCCCCGCCGCCTCAGCTTACAGCTGCTTCAATACCAAATAAAACCTGAAGGTGAATCACACTGCCCTCAAGCTGGGAGCTGCAGTGGCTGGGGAGCAGGCACACTGCTTTTTGCTATTTTTACCTCAAGGATAAGAAATTCCAACAGAGGCAGGGCAAACTAGATGGCAGTAACTTCTTAAGCTGCCTCAGCCTGATCAATGGAGCTCTTCAATCACAGTCCACAGAGCAAAACCCAGCCTAGTTCCCCATCTGCTCCATGTAAGTCACCTACAATAGGATTTGCTAAAGTATATTGGGATTTGCTTTCTTTTGTTGGCCAAATCACTGACAAATCTCTTGAATTAAACTTTTTATAACTCAGTTTCACCAAGCCGATGAAACTTCTTGGACAGACAGTTCTGCTCAGTAAAGCAGCAACGTAGATGGCTTTGGATCTTAGGCAAATTTGCAGAACCATCAGAATGAAATCTGACTGAAAGAACTTTGTGTGCACTTTGTAACTGCACTCTTGCATTTTAGAGCTGCTATTATGAGCCCTCAAAAACTGTCATCTTGCAGGGCCAGTAATCTAGAGAAAAACTCGGTATTTTGGAATGAGCGCTCTTCCACCTGGCATTTATGCAGATTGTTTCAAAAGTCCTAACATCAACTGGCACCTGTTCAGGTGTCTCTAGTGACGGCTATTCCCTGGCAGTCATCTGCAAAATCTCCCTAGCATTTTCATTCTTACCACCCAGAACCATACATTATTTCACTGTGTTCAGACTTTAGGTCTACATGTTAGGTAAAATTGCTACAAGGTCCTCCTGTTGCTTCGGAAATCTCTTGGCAGCAGCCTTTTGCTGGATGCTGATTTACTGTGTTTGGTATCTGGCATTTCTGCATAGTTTCCATCATCTGGAAGTTCAAAACATGGTTAACAGGCTGGATGGCTAACACAGGCTATGCTGCTTTCCTAATGTCAGAGTGCACGCTGCCTTCATCCCCCTGCCCAAGAGCGGAAAGGTAACGTTGCTCCCAGTTTTTACCTGATTTCTTTCTACTCCAGAAGCTTTGGAAAAAAAACTGTTCCAAACCATTTTCCTGTTTTACTGTTCATTCAGAATCACGATGCTTTTTTCCTAGACGGGTGTTTCTTCTGGAGGTAACTGATGGATGTTTCTCCACTGTATAGTACAGAAAAAATCATTCCTCCCTTCCTGATGTTCCAAATAGCTGATTTGGGCTCTACATTAACCTTTGTAGCTGAAACTGTCCAAACTATTTAATGCTTAATAAGGAAGTTTCTTCTTTCATGCATGAATATGAGGTTTCCGCTTTAAGACTCTCGAGCTCCAGAAAAGAGCACAGCTTGCCGTTCCTTTATAATTATTTACTTCATTTCACTTGAGGCACTTCTGTGAGGAACACTTCAGTATGACTTAAGATCTTCAAAGCTAATTTACAGGTGAAACTGACAAGAGCACTAAAAGATGGGCAAGTCCAATATGCCATAACACTCCAAGTAAATGGAATTATATTAGGTAAGGAGAGTGCCATTTCAGCTCTGGAACAGGAGCTTGTTCTTTGGGAAAGTGTATCTGATCTCTAACACACGAGGGGAAAATCAGGAGCAACGTGAGGACGTTGGATGGAATGGATTTACATCAGTGACAGAGGAGATGATGACTGGTTTTATAGAATGTACCTAAAAAACTGAAGCAGCCTCTAAGTCTCTTCTCCCCAACCCTGAGCCCGCCCTGACCTCTAGGATGTAATTCAGGGGGAAAACAAACAAACCAAAACTACAACTCTCACCCGCACCTTTTGTTTATCCAAAGATTTTGTTCTGGTCCTAACAAATAGCTAGTTTTCACACGAAGGTCAGCAAACAGATAGCCAAACATCATCTGCATTTCCTTGAATTCTCCTTTGTTTTTTCCGTTGGGAAATACAGGAAAGTCTGTCCTTACAAAGACTTCCCAAAATCTGTACTTAGGCTGTGACTAGGTGATTCTTTGGATCATGCAAGCCCCAAATTCAGTAAAGCAGTTCAATTTATATTTTCAATTTATATATTCAATTTATATTTTTACTGCTGAGCTAAAAACTCACCTATATGTATGAGTCTCATTGAAACCAGATGAATTTAAACACATACTTTTACACAAGAGATACAGACTTAAGCATTATGTTCAACAGCTCTTCGGAGATGGGACTTAAGCAAGTCAAGGCAAGTAACATATTAAATCCATAAGTACTGCTCTCTGCTGCTGTGATAGCACAATAATTAAGATGTGGCTGCAGAAGTGGCAAATCTTACTCTGTACCCCACAAAAAATATAAGTTAATGTAATTGAGGTACTTCAGACATATTGTTGGTTGCATCATGCTCCCGACCCTGTCTTTTGGGATTATTTTGTCTGATTTACTTCACCAGGAACAGATGAGTCCCAATTTCCACATGAAGAATTGCTCCCGTAATTGGGAGAGAACAGATTTTCAAGTTCAGATAAGGTAAAATTAATGTGCCAAAATGCAGGTAACTCACCTGAGGATGAGCCCCCTCAGACTACTGTCATAAATCATCATTACTTCAGTCCCTACTCCAGACACTGGAAGAGGCTGTCGTTTAAGCCATTGTCTGAAACACAATTTTGGTGACTGTAAAATCTCGTCTGATCCACAGGTATAAATCCAAATTAGCCACAGTGACTGACAGTTGTATTGTTCTCAAAATCCTTTATATTGAAAAAGTTTATATACGTAGAATTTACTATCAGAAATAATATCTTAAAAAAAAATAAAATCTCATTGCAGATGGAGACAAGTAAATGACTTTCAAATGATTTTAGAAAAGCTCTTTTGCATTTACTAAAGCAATGAGTTTTAATATCCACACCTCAGGCTTGAAAGCCACGAAATACTTCTTTAGCAAGGTAGAGTAGCAAGTGGAGATCAAGTAATAAACACATTTATAACCTAATTCTGTGATGATCATCACATGATGATCTCCACATATATGTATATACATACATAGATTTTTAATTTTATAATGTGTGTACTTTAAGAGGACATTAAAAATACATACATGAATTATTCATAACAATATTAAAATTGAACCAATATTAAAACTGAATTTAATTGAATGTGCATCAAATTAATGGATTATTTTTATTTACACATTATTTATTTATACATTATTATTTTTAATTATACAAATCTTAGTACTTCTTCAAAAAAAAGTAGCAAGAAGGAATTACCATTTCCTTTTAATTGTATGATTTAAATTAAAAATATACTGAAATATACCTCAATCAAAACACAAAAAAGCACCAGTTTAACCGGTAAAATATAAAATATTTTATTATATAAAAATACTGGTCTCTGTTTTGCTTGTGGTAGTGCTCCTCAGACTTATTACTGCAATTCTCTTGCAGTTTGGTTAAATGTCAATGCTCCAATTACTTTAATAGTCAAACTGTGTGCTATTTTCACCACAGAGTCATTCAGGCTTGTCATGTTTGACAAATCCAGTAATTGAGATGAACTCTTGGAGAATACTGACATGTAACCAGTCATTTCCTACAGCAGAACATTGACCTCTGCAGCACAAATCACAGAGGATTTATTCAGCAGCTTGAAAAAACAAACAGGCTTGTTAAGTTTAAGATCATAATTTCATACATCTCCATTCATTTCCTTGTTTATTCACTTTCTGTTCCATTGGGGTGGGAATTAAAACATTAGGGGCACTTTCAATAAGCACAAAAAAAGGACTACATCAAATATTCTGAAAAACTATTGTGAATTAAAAATGGCCCAGTAGATTATTAGAGGCTGAGTGCGCCGTCAGTCTCAAATCCCCCCTCAGTGCTCCCTGCCCCCAAGCAGCTGCACCCCACCCCAGCTTCAGCTCATTAACAGAAGAAAGTATTATACTAATTACATAAAGTATTTATCAACAGTCATCATTTCAGTTGTTCCCGTACATTAACCCTTGCTGGGGCCCTTTTTATTTCTACTGTACCTCCCTGATGGGATTCTGCAGCTGGTGTGTAACAATGCACTGAAACCTCAGGCTCTCCTGATTCCCCTTGGATTCACTGAGCCAAGCACAAGGAGTGCAAAACCTACCAAGTGTGAGCTTGCTGGGCTGGCAGGTCCTTGGGTGATGCCTCTGAGACAACCATCAGTGTTTGACAGGTCTGAACAGCTACAAGCCCATCACGTTCGCATTGAAAAACAAGTATTTTGCACTGACAGCTTGTTGCAAAGGTAAAATGCAACAAAGGTCTGCCATGAGGATGCAACCCAGTTCAATTGGAATTCTGAAGCTTCCCTGTGATCTACATTAACTGGAGATGTGATGCTACTTTTGTTATGAAAGGCACTACAGACCTTAGAATTCAGAATTCAGCCCTTCTTTGGATGAAGCACTACCATTTCATATCATGAAATTAACTCCCCCTCAAAGCAATATAACCCCAAAAAGAATGAACTGTGATCAAAAGCAAACGAGGGATAGAAATATAAGAAGATAAAGTAATTGACACAGACAACACCAGCTTCCAAGAAATTACCTTTGCAGCTGCCAAAATTAAGCATCCCTTTGAATGCTTCTGACTGCCCTCATCAGAGACAGTGGCTGGTCTAGCAAACAGCCATTACCAAACCAGGCTTGTAAGAAACCTTGCTTTATGTCCCCTCTCCCAAAGACTTTTTGCTTGATCTTTGTCAAATGAATTCACTTATCTATTTTACAAGCTGATAGATTGCTCTTCCCTGGAGTCTTTGTAAGAAATGTATTAACTATCACAGGTCACTTCGCTTCTGCAGGGGATAAAGACCTCTTACATACTAAAGACAGCATGTCCATATAATTTCTTTAATGCATTCTAATTCACAAGCAAGTGTATGGCAACCACCAAGATGAAAGCACATCAGAAAACATCTGAGAAGGCAGAACTAAGAGAAAAAAACAAAACCCTCTGTAGGAAAAAAAAAGCTAGAAATTACTTGTGCAAAATTCTATTTTCAGGAAAGTGTTCAAAATCCCAATAAAAGGGGAAAGAGAACAACTAAACAGTTCTCTGACTAAATGACTATTTCCATCCTGTTTCTTTCCAATATAATTTTTTCCATTAGGTGTGCAGTGCCCACCTGAGAGACAGAAACCAGGAACTACTACAAGGCTACTTGGAGTACCTGGCGGTGTACAAAGCCTTGGAGCTGGGGAGCAACAACAATGTTCCCCCTCCATGCTGAGGTGATGTAACTCACATCAAAGGAATGCAGTTAACTGTCCCTTCAGCTGGGAACTGCAGATTCCAGCCTTTTCCACAGGAATGCACAAGATCTTCATGGAGGATGGTGGTTAGTCACTCACACATCACGCACCCAAACAGAAATCAGCCTGTGGTACAGGGCACAGCTGAGTGAAGCAATTCAGTGCATTTGCCCTGAGGAGTCTGACTCAGAGAGCAACAGGAGGATTCGCTCTCAGTACCAGTCCTTTCCAGTCTCGCAGTCCTCACCATCTCCGCTCGTCACGCACGCTGTGTCCATCTTTACCCAAAAGTGCATCAGCCGAGATCATGAATGAACTTTGTCTCTTGCATGACACAATTCCAGTTGAGCCTTCTAACAAGGAACAATCGGCACCAAGAAGGTCACAGGGAGGACCAGGTGCTCTCCCAAGGTACTGCAGGCTGGATAGCAGCATTCCCCGAAGGCACCACAGTCTCTTGCACATCTGCATGCGACTGCAGCTGCCCAAGGGGTTCCCCTAAGCGCCAAAGCACCACAGAGTCCTGATCCACAGAGCACCTGTGGGCACCACCACAGTGCAGAGAGGACAACTCCTTGAGTTTAGCTACGAGCACTTATGGATAATGCGCATTAGGAGACAGGAGGTTGCTACTCCCCAAGGCAGTGCCCGAAGAAGAACAGCACATGTGCAACACAGTGGTCAGTGCCCTGCCCTCCACTCCACCATACAAAAGCTCTCCACCCACCTTACCAACTGAGGGAAAACAGGTTGTGTCCCACTGCCAGTGTGTGCTGGGCATTTATGAACTTTTAGATTTATTTACTTCCTTCTTCCCCATCCACCTGCTGGTACATTACCACATTACATCACTGTTCTGGACAACCTCACACCCCATGCTCCTGAGCTGATGAAGCTTTTCCTTCCAGATACACCAGCCTTGCTACTCGTGCCCCTGGCTTCACCACCTCCAGCAACAGTGGGACTCTGGCAGGTATCATTGCCTTTCTGTCAGTGTGGAGAAAAGCAACATGCCAACTGAGCACACCAAAGACTGGAAGTCTGCATTACGCTGCAGGCAGAGCTTGAGATGTTGGTTATTGTATATGAAGTTATGAACAGGCATCAGACAACTGCTCAGCCCAGCTTTGGGAATTGGGGAAAAAGGTATTCTTCTGTCACAAAATGCAGTAAATCCAAATCTCATCCCCCTTCCTTCTCCACTAACTTTGAGCCAGGTCTGATGCATTCAAGTGACTGTCCCTCTTCCTGTACCTTTTTGCCATAGCTACAGAGTAGATTTGCAATGTTGTACAAAAACCCCCTAGGATAGCAATTCCCAGGCTTTTCATGAGGGCAACAAACTGTAGACCACAACAGGGAGCAAATTTTTCCAACAAACTGGAACATGATGACCTTCAGGGTATGATTAAGGAAAGATGATCCTTCTGACAGAGGGGCTGCACTAGATGCCCTTTTGGGGTGCCCTGTAGCACTCTGCTTGCAAAGCCCCATTTATTGGGCAGCATTTGTGGCAGAGCTTGCATTCCCAGGTATTACACTCAGTATTACTGGCCTGTTAATTTGTTATTTACACAAGGTTATCTATCTCATCTGGTCACTAACACACAATTCAGATTATTTTCCATGACTGTTTCAAATTTTACTCACAGGTAAACAGGGGCAAAAAGCAACACTTATTAGCTGGTGGCTAATAAATCAGATATGCTTTCCAACATTTCACTTACACTGCCTTACAAAGCAACCTACTGTACAGGAGATGGTTGCTAATGATTATATAAAAAACATGCTATACAAATCTGCAGACTTACATGATTTTTTTTTTTCGTGCATAAACATCTGCTGCCTCATGAAGTTTATATTTTCTTTTAATAATCAGTATTTCTCAAGGAACATTTTAAGGTCTCAGAGATGGCCAAAGTCAGTTTTTGCTGACTGATTCAGAATCAGCCATATCTCTTCTGACAGTCTGAAAACAGATTATAACATCCTGTTTGGGTTTTTTTGAGGCAACATCCTTCTCTGCAATCAAAATCCCAGTGAGTCAGATGTTTGCATACCTAGTGTGAAAAAAAGACTGCTCTTGCAAAAAGAGGCAACAGTGAGGGAGGAATAAAAGGGCAGAAAGACAGCATTATCTAGGATTTAAAATTGGGAAGGCAAGCGACTCAGAGGAGCAAAAATGCATAGGAATAAATAAGGAGGGTTGTGGCTTATGCCTTCCAAAGCTGCTACATTGCAGGGTGGCCTGCATGACAGGCAGGCTGGTTTGTTTAATTTCAGAAGACTCCAGGATGGAAGGAGAAGAAAATATTACTTGCAGTATATGTTTAGGGATATATTTTTAATGCTGTAACTCTCTGGGGACAAATACAGGACAGACACCTTGCTGCTGTTTGGTGGAAGTAAAAAGACTCTATTAGGAATATTTGCCCAAAGCTGTAACAATTTAAGGAAGTATCAACAGCCTTACATCAATAATTAGATCAACAAGGGGCAATGAAAGGCAAGTTTATTTACAGACCAGAAAACAAATGTGTGTTGTGTGCTATTGATCATATTCAAATGTTTAACTACACCATATTAAAGTGTAATTTTTTTCTCAGTTACAAAATTAACACTCATTTTCTTAAAAAAAGTGGATTTTTCAGAATATTTTAGGTTAATTCACAGGGTTTTGTTTTTTCTTTTTTTTTTTTTTTTTTTGATTCACAGATAGTTGATGCTATACTGGCTTACAAAAGTTAAAAATACCTAAACATATTCTAAGTGTAATGGTTATATCTGTAAAGCATATAATAAACTGCTGTTAATAATACCTAATGAAGGACTTATTAACACATCTGGAATCAAAAGCCAAAGGGTCTAACATTCCCTGAACAATAATATATTCCTTTAAAATCACAGTAACCATTTCAGTCTCAGAAAGAATTAGTTTTGATTAAGTTCTGAGTACATTTGCTCACATTAATATAAGTGTTCTTTAATATTCCTTTTATATTTACACTGCCAGCAGCCGTACTAAGCTCTCTACAGAAGAGATGAAATCCTTGCCTTGGCAGGCGGCGGTGTTCGGAGAGAAGAGCGAGAGCAGAAAGCCAGCAGGAGCGCGGCACACGCGTTACCGAGCCCACCCGTGCGCAGCGCGGTCACAGAGCGTGTTCTCCCCACGCGCCACCCGCAGCCTCACGTGCAGCAGGGCCTGCCCACACCGGGCTGCAGCCCACGGGTCACAGGAAAAAGGGAAGAGCCTTTAGGGTTGGTCAGGATACAAAGGGCACAAAGTCTTCTCCTGTGAGCGTGGCCAACTGAGATGAAACACCCTCATTTACCCGTAGCACTGCTCTCACAAACTTAGGGATGCACCGAATAATAAAAGAACATTAAGTAGTCAGGGCTTTTGGTGATACTAAATGAGATCTTTTAATCATATTTGCTTTATGCGGCACTGGTAGCTATGATGCTTTTGGCAAAATCTTGTTTGAGTTGCTAGAGCATAATATAGAAACCCAGACTAAGATTTTTTCATTTATTCTGAGAATTTATACCATTTGGGCCATTCTAAGACAATACATCCTATGGCACTTTTTACTTTTTAGCCATAAAAATTGTGGTTATTATATAGAATTTTTAACATGTAAACATGCACAGATAATTGTAATATGCAGTCTATTTTTTATAAGTACACTTGTATATAATTTATATAGTATGTAATATATTTAATGTACATATATACAGTATGCTGTACTATGCCATTTTTCCTTAGGACACAGCAAAACTCTTTGTACTGGCTAAACAAGAGGAAACAATAGAAGATGTAATTTATTTATTATGCATCTTGGGCTTGCTATGTAACTATTTTTTTTCCTCTTTTACATCTATTTAATTAAAGTGAGAGTGTCACACAATTCTAAAAGGGGAAAACCTGAACAATGAACTGTACAAATAGGCGTACTGCACCACAACAATCTAATGCCTAACCTCAATATCATAAAAGCATTTTACAGACTTTATCTGCATATTTATCTGTTCCTTTTTCAATCTGGAAAAATGGAGTAGCTGTTGAAAATACACTGTTAATTGTTCTCAAACATCTGTTGAATAACACTTGAGAAAATATGAAATCAAAAGGGTACCTTTAATAGTTTATTTTTTATATCTCCCTCATATACACATTCATAAATGTATATTACATATGTCAACCCCTAAAACTAATAGGAACCTTCAAATCACTTTGAGTAAAAATTGAATTTTTATTCCTAAAGGCACAAACTTGCAGATACTGCCTACACTGAAAATGAAGCTAACATAAAAGTTTCCAAATGAGAAGAAAAAAAAGAAACAATTCTTCATACAATAAAAACAAATAATAAGGTGCAAAAACATATGCACACACACAGACAGAGAAAACCTGTCTACAATAAGAAATTATTTAGACTAATGTTTCTGGTTGGTTTTCATCCCACCAGAACCCTATCAACAAAATTATAACCATGTATTACAGACTGCCTACTTACTGTTAACACACACTTAATCCTGCCAAGGCCAGTTCTACAGCAAACATTATCAGTGTGCAAACCACAAATGAACAAAATTACCATCTGCACACTGAAGAACAGAATTGCTAACATAATTATATCTCTTACATGTAGTAAGTACACAGTTGTTTAAAATTTGGATTTACAACCTGTTTTTCAAATAATGGCTTCAGTCTGCTTCCAAGTCACCAAGCTAATGGCTGTAATAAGTAGCTATACCTCTTAATCAGAGAATGTCACAATAAGCATAGTGCATCTATCTATCTAAGCTTTTTTTGGCCATGTTATTATGGTTTATGAGCAGTTTTACCACCCATATGTTATGCTGTCATGTTCTTCTAAAAGCTGGTTATTAGGATTAAATGGAGAAAGTGAAATATGAATGCCTGTATAAATTGCAGAGATGAATGCTGCTAAAAGCAAGGTGTCCTAGGTCAGAGGAAGACATGTCATATGTTGCAGGGCATGCCACTTATTTCAGCAGGACCCCCACACAATTTGCTTGAACTCTGTCAGGCTTTCTGACTCATTGCCACAGTTTGGTTTCATATGGAAAACAACAGCTGATCCTCATTTGTTTCTACCCTAACATGTACCATGGCCCAAACACTAGAATCAATCCTTCTTTTCACCAATTTTAAAGCCAGATGCTGTGATGACTGTGTTATTCATCAAATTAAGACCACTATACCTCATGAAAAATTATTGATATCCCTTTTTGACCTTAACAATACATCAAGATTCAGAGGACTACTTTCATTAGAACAAAAAGTTCGCAATGAAGTCTGACATCCTTAGATGCAGACACCTTCACGTTTGGTACAAAATACAAGAGATGCACAATGGGGTATAACCAGAAAACAAAAGGAAACCCCAAAAACCCCAAATCCACAAAGAACCTTGGCTGTGCAACTGACAATGAATTATGACTGGCATAAGAACCAACGCTGTAAGGCTTCATTGATAGAGGGACAATTCTCATTCTGTGACATTTCAGCAGAAAAAAACAGGCAGCAATTAGTGTGCTCTGCTCAGCACTGAGGAGGCCACATTTTGGTGCATTGCACTTGCAGGAGGTGTGGAGAAACTGAAGAGAATGTATAAGAAAGCAACATATGTAAGAGAGCTCCTGAAGGCCTCATTGAGAAGGAGAGACTGAAATATGGGTTTTCCTTGCCTTATTAAAGATGAGAGTTTTCCGAGAGAAAAAGATTTTTATAAATGAGGACAGTGCTGGTTTTCTCTGTATCTGGACAAAAAAAAAAAAATCATTGATTTAACTGGAAATTAAAAAAAAAAGGGTAAAAAAGAGGAAAAAGGAATAATGCTGTAATTCTGATTAGTAAGAGAGCAGACCTTCCAACTAAAAGGATCACAAAACAGAGAAACAGACCAGTGCATGCAATCCACTTCACTGCAGATCTTTAAGGAAAAAATTCTGTAAGAGATAAGGTAGCCATAAATAATTCATCCTAGCAGAAGTAGATGACCTTTAGAGAGCCCTTCTAGCAGAAGCAGTGTAAGAAGCATGGTGGTCCTCAAGGCAAATGGGAAGAGATGAGCCCCTCTCCTTCTGTAGCATGGCTTTCCATCCCAGATGAAGAAGGACTGGTAGAGGTTGGTGCTCCCATCCAAGGGCCTAGAGGAGTCACTCTCACAACTTCTCTACCCTCCAGTCTTGTATTTCTGAGACTGACAAGATAGGGCAGCCTAACAGAGCTGAATGACAGAATTTCCCTTTCCTTGCACACAGCAGAGTCAAACAACGTAATTTCTTCAGAAGTCCCTCTGTCAGCACATCATCCAAAAGCCACCTGCCATTTCCTAGAGCTGCCTTCCTGCAGCCCTCCTGATCCTCCCTGCAGCCTTTGCTGCGACCCTCTGCCATGGCCTCCCAAGCCTTCTCAAATCTTTGTATGGACAACAGCTTCCTTTGGACTGTGGGGAGCAGTCTCCAGCTCCTGTAGGAACCAGGCTACACAGAGGAGCTAGATGACCTCTTCATACCTATCCTGACAGCAAGACTGAGACCCACCCATGGTACACTATGGTGTATTGATCAGTAAAAACAAGCTAAAGCACTTCTGCGACATTTTTTACTACATCACTAGAATGTCAATGTCATAACCGGAAGTTCGTGGACTTCTCTAGGGTGAATTCTACTCTGTTCCCAAGTTTTACAATCCTTCCTTTCAAACGTACACATCTTTAAATGTATCTGCTGCTACTGCAGGAGGAGGGATTCCTTCAAAAGAACATAAGGGCTATACATTGAGAAGAGATCTTTTGGGGTTTTTTTTGTAGCTGCCTTTCATTTTGTGGAAAAGGCCTTTGGCCAAAACTGGTCATGTCCAGTTCCAGGGAGTTTTAATTCTGTGCATGATGGGCAGCCCTGTACCAGAGGCAATGTGGCAATGTGTAGACAAACAGCATCCATACCAGTGTTCTGGTGACCTTATGTGCTGAATGAGCCCACAGCTGGCTGCTGAAGTAAGTGGGATGCCAGCTGATGAAGCGCAGCACCGGCGCTGTGCGCTCGCGGTGCTGCACCTACTAATGAGCTAGGCTGCTGTGCTCTGCGGTAGCTCAAGTTTCTGTGGAGCTTTTATCTTCAGCTTCAGTGAGTTACAATAATCCAGCCTGGTAGTGCAGAACGTGTTCATCACTACCGCTAGATCGACGCCAAAGAAAAGGGAGCATAGTTTCTTCAAGAGCCAGAAGCAGAATAATTAATTTCTGACTATTTCTGGCATCTTGGTGTTGAAGTACGAGCTAGATTAGAATGCTGCACAGAACTCATAATGCTTTGAAAAAGGAAGGTCAAGTGCTTTCCCAGAGAAAAGGGGTCAGTGCCTGTTCTACTTCCACCAAATCACTCACACTAGAAACATTGCTATGCTGTGGCTTGGATACACCGCAAGCCAGCCACTCTTGCTGAGTAATTTAACAGGATATTGTGATCTACACGTCAAAACCAGTAGGAAGATCAAGTATGGATGTTAATATGATTTAAAAGGTACTTTGCAGTAGCAACAGCTAGAGACACAATTAGGTCCCTGTCTCTGCTAGTCAAGGAAATATAATGGAAGATTAGTATAAGTAATTACATTACACTGGTCAAAATAAAAGAGCTAAGCACTGCATTTTCTTTCATGTCTGTACTCATTTGCCTGCTTGAAGTGGCAGTTCCTTAATGCCTTAGCTGTGATATTACACTGTGGAAGCTTTATTACAGGTGTACCTTTACCATTTTGTTCACTTCTTGTGAAACAAAACTAAATAACGGCAGCACAAAATGGTACTTTGCAACATATGCTGGAACAAACACCTCTCTGATACAAAATGGCCAAGCATTATCATGGAGATGTAGGAGAGGATGGGCAATCTTCAGCACCCTGCTGGTAGCTAAGTACCTCCTTGTAGTGATGTGACAGCCTAAAATGCTCAATATAAACCATCTTGGCTGTTGGGAAAAAAAAAATCCCATCCCAGAAAATTAATCCTTAAAGCAGTAAAACCCCCACATTTTCCAATTTCCAATGTTCCGCTGAAACAGCCTGCCTTGTTAGTGTATACTAAAGCAAATGGAGGTTTAGCATTAGCCAGAGGCAGCTGCTGGCTTTTCATCCCAACTGGAGAGCAGGAAGAGAGGGAGGGAAGGACTGTCTTTTCCCAATAACAGAATCTAGAATATGGGTTGTGGAGGGGCACATGTGCACAGTATTAACAAAAAGCCATGATTACTAGCATGCTTTCCCCTCTGACATAGGGCAGTGAAAAAGAGTTGCACATACAGCAGGATAAACATCTGACCATCCATGGAGACCTCAAGACCTGCAGTACTTCATGCAACAAGTAATACCTTGTACTGCAACAACCTCGAGTCAGCGTATGTGACTGATGAGCACATGGTGCTCAAAGAGCCAGACGTGGTCAGAGCATGAGAACTTTTATCCTGAGCCATGTGCCAAAGGGTGCCTCTCTGCCTTACTCATACAGGCCTTTCTGGGATAAAACTGCCTCACAGTATTCAGAGAGGATACAGGAACTTTTCCTTTCCTTTTCCTTTGTCCCCCTACCGTGGCCTCCTGCTTTCTGTTACCAGCCATAACTGCAGTGCTGGTATGAAGCCACAAGCAGGCTGGCAGGGTGATGCCCTGCACAAGATGGTTGGACAAAGGTGAGCCAATACAGCATCCACACCATTCCCACTCCAGGGAAACAGCAACTGTGACTTGCAGCCATCTGCAGGCACAGGCATCAACACAGAAGTCCCCAAGGAGCAATTCAGATTTTAGAGATCTCGGCCATGTCAGGAGAACACACACCTTCTTCTACACCCCTTGGAGCTACAACACACCTTATACCTAAGAATATCCTTCTACCCATTAAGGCTTATAAATGAGCTCAGCATAATCCAGTTCTACTGGTGATGGTCCACTGGGCATCACTTTTTTAAATACTGACAAAGATTAAGAGTTCAGGTTGCTTCCTCAGCCCATGAATTTCATATAGCATCACCAAGCAGTACTCAGTAAATCTTCAGCTGCTGCTATAAAATGAAATAAAATGACCAATAAGCACTATTCTTAACGACAAAACATCTTACTCATTATGCAGGATATGCTTCTGCCATTCTCTGAGGGAAAAATGCCTAATTACTTACATTATATCTCACTGGAAATACAACAAATAAAACAAGAAAGGCTATTGAAGGATGAAAATAATGGTACCATGTGGTACAGGGCCTGACCTTAGGAGAGAGAGGTATTTATCCAGAAGATAGAGAGTTTTGAGAAAAGCACTGCCAATTAGGGAAACTGTCTGTCTCCCATCAAGGAATACTCATTTACCTAAATAATATTTGCTTAAGCTTAACCCATACTGTTCTGTTTGTGTGTGCAGGGATGGAGAACAGTGGCATACAACATAGATGAAATACTGACTTCTCACCCTCAGTGTAACTTCTGCTGCTCTTTGGGACTAAAGCTCAGTGCAATTCAGAAAGGTATTTTTCTCAAAACTTTTAGTGGCTGTCACTTATGTCTGAACATATGGTCAGTTTGACAAAATCTTTAACAGCCTTATGGCTTAATACCTGCATACATATATATGCTGGTCTTACCTTAACACTGGTATAAATCCCTATATTTCTTCCTTTCTGCTGATTCCCTGTCACTTGCACACCTTTACACAAAGAGGTACATACTGAGAAAAAATAATAGTAATAATAATAAGTAATGACATTACATTTCTGCAAACACAATGGACAGCCATTTCTGAGGAAACCTCTGTATCCTCCTCCACACAAAACCTGTGAATGTCCAGAACAGCTGCTACCTACTAGTAGTCCATAAAGCTGCACACCCAGAAATGTGCTGGATGTGCTTGGTTATCTATCAGATATGCATAAAGGCAATGGTGTGGCACACATTAGAATTCATTACTGCACTTTTTGTGGTGCTGTTTCTTTTTTTACCCCCCAGAGGTATATTTAGGCCAAATCAATGGCCTCCAGAAAGGGTAGATGATGCTGTGCACAGCTTGGAAATCCATTCATGAGGGAGAGTGACATGAAAGATGTATTAGATAGCTGCACTTTCTGGGGCCACAGTTGTCATTTTTGTGGAGAGGCACCTGTTACAGCAGAAGTGCTTACCAGATTTGACAAAATAGGGTGTAAGTGGACATGAAGCCTTAAAAATCTATACTTAAAATTGAAAGAGCAATTGTTTAAAGAGCACCACAGCCATCATTCCTACACAAGCCGTACAGTACTGGGAAGAACACTGATGCACTAAGATTAGTGTGAAAGGTTCCTAGCAATGACTACCTGCGAAATACAATGCCATTAGAGAACAATTTCCTATTAATTAAATGCAAATACTTTGATATGTGACTGAGCACATTACATTACCTAGTATTAGCATATTAAGTACAATTTAAGCCCTGTTGTCAAGCATCTGAATTTCTACCTAAAATGGCAGTCGGGCAGAATACAGTATTTCCACACTAGGGGCAGGAAGGAGGACTGGAAAACTTGGTGAGGCGTGAACAATTGAATTTCAGCAAGGCAATGGAAAGGACATTGTTGGGCAATTACAGCGCTCCGGCGTTTGCCATCCGCAAAGGCTGCAGTCATCTGCAGCGACAGCGTGGAGCACGGCTCCCCCAAGGCACGGCACTCCAGTTAAATCAATTTGTCAGGAGCGGGGCTGCTGCCTCCCTACTGCAGAGGAGGCCCACCGGAGCGGGGGACAGCTGGGGCACACAGCTGTCTCTCTGCAGCAGATCAATTAGAACATCAAAATTCGTCTGCTAATTAGCAGGCATGTACAGAGGGGAAAGAAACCTCCCTTAAATGAATCATTTCCATGTATTAATGAATTCCATGACATCCCCCATTTAGAACCCAGCCCAACAAGAAGAGACACGGCCACAAGAAGCACCAGCTAGCACGATGAGACAATTTCATTATTGCAAAAGGTGATCCTACTACTGAGGTGAAAATAAAACTCCCTACAACTAAAAATTTGCACTTCCAAATATCAGTGAAAGAAGACACACATCTAGTAGAGCTAATAATGTTTGATCACATTGTAAACACTGATAATTGTAAGACTGCATTGAGAGCAAATACAAGTGGGACCAGGAAAAATACAAAGCACGGTCAGCTTGACATGCTGCTTGCTTTGGAACATGCTGAAAGTCCCTTGACTTCTGTGATTGTGAACTGGGCTTCAGGTCAGCAGTTTTTATCCTTGATTTTATTTACTTTTATATTCAACTTTTGTGTTGTTATTAGAACAACATTTACTGTTTATTCACATGTTGCAATGTTGCTGAGGGTGTTTTTACAAGAGAACTTGGCCAAAGTCAGCTGCTGCTCCAATGCCATTTCAAGACTTAGCAGGACAAGGTCACTAATTTTTTTTTTTGTCTGACAGCTTTAGCTTGTTTGGCACAGATATGAAAACACAAATCAACACTAACATACTACATTTTTCATCAGATCTCAGAGCGTAGCTGTTAATTCTTGCACAGAGAGCTCCAAACCTAGCAGAAGCCAGATACATTGACTGGTATTACACAGAAAATTGATTTCTTCAGTTGGGAAGAGCCCCACTAACCTCCTTTGTTACTTCCAGTGCTTCACCCATCACAGCTTAATTGCAATGGACTTGAGCAATTCATCTTTGGATACAACGCACAAACCTTTATTCTTGAAAGTTTGTCTAAGAATGATTGTATAATGCATATTATTGTTGTAAGTGCTCAACGAAAAGAGAACAACGGTGTGGAGAGGACTAGGACAAAATGACCTCCCAGAAACAGCAGCATAGTAAAGGAAATTCTAAATCTGGCATCTGCAATAACCCTACTGCTCATCTGAGCAGCTGACTCCCTAAATTCAATACATTTTCCCAAGGAGTTAACTTTTTTAAGCTCTGTTTTCCTACAACTGTATGCTGTACATGTAGGAACCCACAACTGTAGATTTGATTTTCAGGCCATTTGGCATCAGATAACCAACTGCAAATCATTATTTTGAAACAGATTGCTATAATCTGCAGCTCGATGAAGCCACGACACAGAATTCCTACTTGGAAACTATATTCTTTAACCTGACAAACAGGTGCTAACTGCTTACCTTGTTCTCAGATCTCTAGTTTCTCACTAAGATCTTTCCCCTTTTATTCTTTTAAGGACGCTCATTAAAACCAGAAGTGTGTTAGAGGGCTGAAAACACAGAGCCACACAAGACTGTCGGTATGTGAGGAGCTGAACTCTCCAAGGGAAGGCTATGAAATGTTATTGCCAGCTCTGCTGCAGTAAGACAAACTGCCACAGAAAGCCACGTCCATTCTCATCTATTAAGGTAGGTCAGCTGAAAATAAGTCACAGAGGAAGTCAACCAAGATAGTAAAGTGCCCCCACTTGCCTTGCAATAACAAGGAGTGTGTATGAAAAATGTTTAATAATATGAGGAAGCTTTATCACCACCCTCACTTCTTTTTAAATCCTTCACTGGACTTTCATCTTGCACAATTTCTATTACTCCCAATGATGCTAATGCATGAGCTGGAAGAGTGTGACCCACCAAGTATTACAGCTTTAAGCTGCCATTTAGTATCAAATTTCTTTCTTAAGTGAGGATTGCTGAATACGTGAAGCACAGAGCTATAATATATACTCCATTAAAAGCAGTCCAGAGAATGTGACATTCTTCTTATCATATTACCTCAGTTACTGACAGAATAATATAATTATGATTCACAGTGGAGTGGCCTACAGAATGGATTTAATCAAATTTTAATATAAAATATGGCCACTTAGAGCATATTCCACTCAGTGGCTTGTGCAGTCAAGCTTCTGGGTAGGGAGAGGAAGTGCAGCTATCATTCCCAGTAACAGGACAACAATTGCTTTTAAGTCAAATATGGCATCAGGATGGTTAAGCACACATTAGAGGATGCACTGGTGTCACTGCTATTGTGCTGTACTATGTATATAATTCGGCATGGATGACTGCTGTGTCACTTTCAGTCCCTTAAGCTTACAATACAAAGACCTCAAATAAATTGGTATCTCAGTGTGTCTAGCAAGGAATACGTAATTCATTCACTAAGAAAAATTCCTAAGCTTGTACATTCAGGCAGACCAAGTGGCTGGATTCTGTTCTGAAGCACATTAGTGCAAATTCAGAGCATAGTCATCAAAAGCACACCAGTTCTGACTGCGTTGGTATCTCCTGATTTGATTATAAACAGATGACTTAGAAGTTCAGTGTATTCCATTGATTAGATCTTGAGCAACTCCAGATGCAAGGAGATACTGTGCTAAGTGTGTAAAATTCTCACCTCATGGATAAATTTTCAGAGAATCCACTTGGGAACTCTGGTTTGACGTGTTCAGATATGAAGCTAAACGCAGAAAAGGCACAAAGGATACAAGACATGAGAGGTGCTAGATACAAAAGGCATTTTGCATGAGCTTAGGCTCATTCTGCACATCTTCTGCAGCACAGAAACTCAGATTTGCTGCTCTTCAGTTTTAAGGCTCTAGCAAGTCATATGCACTCTGGTAACAGGAAGAGCTGTGCCAAGCTAAAATTTCAGTGCCAGTTACCTTTTACTTTTCTGCATCCAAGTCTACCCATGCACTTTACAACTATTGACATTTTATCCATTTGACTATGATATCCTAGCTGTTTATGAGTTTTTCTTCCTGAAGGTAGCCCACGAATTCCCTGAATATCATTAATGGGTTTTGCTGTTGTTTTATTTTGTTGGAGTTTGGCTTTTAGGTTTTTTTTGTTTGTTGCTTTTTTTAAAAATCCCAGTCCATCTGCTACTCTCCTAGGGCTCTCATCACAACCCTTACTGCCTCAGAGCATCTGTTTCCTTTATTCTTTCCTTACAATAGATCCAATTGCTATTTTCCCTTTGCTTTCCTCTGTTAACTTCTTGTTCGTTTCTGTCTGCTATGTTTGATCATTGTTCATCCACAGAATTAGTACACAGTTTGGCTGAAAGACACATCAAAGACCATGTAGTTTCAATCCCCCTTCCATGGGCAGGGACACCTTCCATGAATGAGAACAAAACTAGAACAGGCTTCCCAGAGCACTATCCAGCCTGGGATGAGGCATCCACAACTTCTCTGGGTAACCTCTCTGGGTAACCATTGGAACCTGGGTTCCAGGGTGTCACCACCCTCACTGTAAAGAAGTTTTTCCTTACATTTAATCTAGACCTACCCTCCATAAGTGTAGTATCACCACACAGCCTTGTGAGAAGTCCCACTCCAGATCACTAGTAGTCCTTTAGGTACTGGAAGGCCTAAGTCTCCCCAGAGTCTTCTCTTCCCCAGCCTTCTCCATCTTCTGATCTCAGCCAAAACAGAGCAGCAACCGCTCCTCCCTGATATTAGAAGTCTCACTGATTTTCAGGTCATGAACCCTGATGACTTTTTGCCTGTTAGAAATTTACTCTTACATTCCTTTGCCTCTGTGCATGCAGTTGAAGATCATCCTTCTTTTCCACTTTTTTCACTCTGAATTTACTAGTCCTTCTCCCTCATTACAAAGTATGGGAATTGCCAGATATCCCACTTCCCACAAGCATTTTTACAAATACTGTTTCAAACCCTCCATTTCCATTTTTAACCTCTTGTAGTCTGTCTTTTCACTAAAGGCTTTTACTATCTTCTTTTTGGTGAGGTTTTTTTTTTTTTTTTTTTTGGTGTGGTATTTTTGCTAGTTTTTACAGCTCTCAGTACACTCAGGATTTCAAGAATTGGTATCTTCTTGTGTTTATGACGGACCCTTCTTCAGATCATTCACATTTCACTCCCTACCCCTACCTCAGCAGTGAAAGAGGCAGGCAGGTGAACAGGAAGGGACAGATTCAGCCACACCAAGTGCACGAGACATCAAGTCCTTTATCCCATGAGGGCAGGAAAACATGGAAAGGAAAAAACAGAAAGTCAGAAGATAAGAAAGATATGGAAGTAAAGAAAAGGACAAAGAATTCTAAGAAATTCAAGCACAGTTAGAAGACAAGAATAAAGGAATGAAAACTGTATGCAGTAAAGGCTGAAACAGAAAAAGAAAAAAAATAATAGCGGGGGAAATATTTGAAACTTAAAAGGATATTTTAAAACCCCTAAGATTAGGTGGGTAAGCTCAGTTACAATTTTAGGAAAAGAAATACAAACCCCTAATACAATGAAATGTCAATGAAAATCACTTTGTCTTAGCAGAAGGTATATAAAATTCAAAATATTTCTCAAGTTTTTACTAATCCTTATCTTTTTCTTGAAAACAGGGAAGGAATGGGCTTGGTTTGATCAGCTATTCCAAGTCAGTGGTGCAGCTCTACAACCATGGCAACAAAGAGCTGACTCCCTGCTGCCAGATCTCACATGGGAGCTGCAAAGCAGGGCAGCACTGGGATCATGATCAGCACTGAGAGAAGTGCTGAGGTTTTAGAGCTCTGTTACAGCACAGCTACTTCTTGTGTTTGTTACCACACGTGCCAGTCACAGCAGGCCTCACTTGGTTGAGGATTATCTTCCAAGGAATTTACAATGGTAACAGCTTTTTAAGTCTATCAGTATCATACATTAAAAATAATTTTTTTCTCCTCAGAGCTAGACAAAAAGCTAAGGAAAACCTGTTTTGTTTAAAAACATGTACCTTACCTCCAAACAGAATATTTCTTTTTCCCAGGTTATTAAAAATAAACAAGAAATCCAGTATATTTTAACTGTAGAGTGGGTTCAAAGACCAACTCAAAAGTACAGATAACTTCAAACAAAATATAACCTATTGAACTGATGTCTACATAAATTCTATTTGATTAAAATTATCCTTAGTTGTTAATATATAAACATAAAATTTATAATGAATACAGATGTCAATATCTAAACATGCTATTTATAATGAAGATGGACCATTAAACACTGTGATAATTGTCAGAAATACTTCAACAAACAACAGAAGTGTGTTATACAGAATTAAAATATTAGATAGTCATCTTCAAAGTTAATGTAGGATATCCCAATCTCAAGATCATTCCTTTTTCAGGTAGAAGAATGAGTTTTTGGTTTGTTTCCTAATTTACATGTTTTAGAATAATCTACAATATAACTACGGTACTTCCATCAGTTCCAGAAATAGGCCCTTTCTGTACTACCTTTCCATTTATCAAGGCCATGATGAATACAAAAATCAAAACTACTATAAATTATCACAATAAAGCCATTGAATATATCAGAAGTGGAGTAAAGAAAGATGCTGAAGTAATCTGTCTTGCCAAGTGGAATGACAGAAAAGGAGAGGCGCAGGGGGCAATGCTGTGCATGGAAGAGAAATCAATGGAAGGGTCTCTGTTTCCCTGACTGCTTGGTATATTATCCTGCCCAGTTCTATCTGCTAGGTTAATACTGTGCTGCCACAACCATGAGAGCCTCGATGATTGTATTGACAAGAAATCATGATCTACAGCAGATCTGCTTTTATGGAATGGCCGGATAAGCCCTTCCATTAACAATACTAATCAGATAAAGTATTCCTAATGGATGAGCCAGCATCTGGTTAGAGTGAACTGCTCTGTTTAGTATCTATATGCTGTGTTTTTCATCTGAGATCAAGATGTCACTGCTAAGAATTTATACACTAGGTTTGGAAAATTATTTATAATTCTCTCTACATCCGCTGCAACTTTGGAAAACAGAGAGCTAGTTCTTCATTGCTGTCATTAAATCAGATTATTCTCATGCATTGCTAAAGGTTTCCATGACCCAAAACCAAACAAGGGTCAAACCTGTAAAGACTCATGAGGAATTTATTTTTAAATTTATGTATTCACTTTTTGTTCCTGGTGTAAAGGAGTTATCTATTAAAATGTGTCCTGATAATCACACTTCTTGGTAAAACATATTATGAAACTAAAGGTATAACAGCCATTTGACAGATAAGTTGCATAAAACCATAGTGCTCTGAGCCCTAATCTCTTCATGTAGCTATAAAATATTTAAAGTATACACTGTTTACAGGCAGTTAAGAGATAGCAGTGATAAATCCCCTTTCAGAGAAAAAAAACCTTGTTCTGTGAGATTTATAGAAATGACAGAAATCTTAAGAGGTGCAACATCCACAGAATTTACTTGCCAAGAGATTCCCCATGCTCTTCTCCATGAAAAGAATGGCATCTGTGCCAAAGTGAGGATAAAAACGGTTTTCCTTCAGTCCTGTGATGGGTTTACCACCAGCTAAAGCTTTTACAGCAGTTGTCTTCAGTCAGTGAAAATCTCCCTACTGGCAGCACAGATAACAGAACTTGTTTGGCTTTTTTCTCTTGCAGTGTAACATTGCAAAAAGAGAGCAAAACATCACCAATTTGTATCAGCATGATTTTATACCTATCTTGCGGAGTCAGTCCAAAATCTGTTACAGTCTGGACATCAACAAGAAATTGGAACTGAAGTCATATTGTTTTGATCCTTCCCACTTTAGCATGCTTCATAGAAGTGTATCGTCGTCTCTGCAGACTGTAGCTGGCTTTAAATTCAAAGCAAAATTTAGGGCTCTTCCAATGTGGCCCAGAAGACAAATTTTTTGCTTCAATATTGCAAGGTTTACAGTAGAGACACAGGGGCATGTCCCTCTACAGGCAAACACAGAAATTAAAGCTGAAAACTGTTCAAAGGATTTATCCCATTTCAACTTACTGGCTCGTCTCCTATAATTTCTTTATTTTTCCTATAGATCAAACATCACCTGCTACTCTATTGGGTCAATCTAGTAAGATACTCTTAAAAAGCCAAGTTACAGAAAAACAAACAGAATTCTTAAACCCCCATGCGCAGGCAAATCCCCAGTTAAAATCTTCTTTTCTTTAATGAGGGTGTTGACTACTGAGGGACAGTTTCTTACCAGCAAGGGCCTTAGAAAGTCAAAAGCTTCCCTCCACCCAAGGATCTCTTCAGTTTTAGATGCAATTGTGATGTGTAACACACTTATGAAAGAACACAAACCATGCCCTAAACTTCCACTGCTTTGGTGTTAAAAACTTGAGCTGCATGAACTGGGAAGAAAACGGGCTTTTAGAACCCCAGTGATTTTCAAACATGTTTTACTCTGGCCCCCACAAAGTTCTGGAACCTAAATTACTTATACCCAGCAGTACAAGCAATGCTGCATATTGCAAGGCTAACTCATAGAGCACACTTGTTTACTCACATATTGTACAAAGAAGCTAAATGACATTTTCCTATCAGGTTACTAATCTTCTCTCTATAAAAAAAGAGACAATGCAATTTCATCCCTTAAAAGTGGCTTTTACCAACCTGCAAATCTCAATTTTACTTTCAATCAATGCAAACCTTGGGTTTTTTCAAGAGTTATCTCTACCTCCCACCAAAACAATGCTGTGCCAAAGCTTTTGCAAGGATTACTTGATCTTTTTTAGGTGCAATAAGGTTTGGATGACCTTTCAGCTTTAATGCTTTGATCGAAATATTGTCATGGCCTAAGTAATTTTGATGTGGTCTAGCGTCACACAGCAACAATGCCTGGGGTTATTTCTGTGTATCTTTTTGCCAAATTATGCTGCCTTCCACCTGTGGCTGGAAACAGGTGCCAAGTAACTCTAAGTGAACTCTCATGTGTCTTCTCCATAATTCATCTATTTTTCTTTAAACTTAAACAGCTTTAAGCCTTACAAAATGCAGCTCTACAGGACCATGCCAAAAATACAATAAAGCAGATCTTAATCCAGCACAGTTCATTTAGCTCCTTTAAGGACAGAGACAGTAAAAATGTTTGCCCTTAGCTTTATTTGGTACTTTTCAGCCCCAAAGCACAACAGGAGGGTGGACAATTCAAGAAACAGGAGAGTTTTGGTAAAAGGAGGATTTGAGCTGCCAGTTTCTACAGTTTCCAAGGCTTTAAGGATTTTTTTTTCTCCCTAAAATAGAAATAATAAAGAAATGAACCTTTTATAAATAAGCTAGTCTTGCCTACTCTGCCTTTATGAGGAGCATCAAAAAGCACAGACTGTAAGAAGGACAGAGGGCAGCTGCAGCTTGGTGTCAGCTCAGCCATTCTCACCTGGGTTTCTGCCTGAGCACTGAGCCCAGGAGGAGCAGATGGCAAAGGACCAAGCAGTCCCAGGAGGACCAGGCTGGAGAGGGCAAAGCAGTCCCAGACTTTTTACAGGGCGATGGGTGGGATCAGCTCCAACACACTGACTGCTGCAACCATGCTCTTCCATGAGTGCTTTTCAAAACTAAGGTCATACATACAGGAAACAGTTTTTCACCTGTGGCTTGTGGGTCATATTGATGCTGTATATCCTTCTGTAGGGATAGGAAAGTATACAGTTGAAGAAGTACCTCTCATTACCAATAAGCATCTTCTGACCACTGCTTAAAGGCAGGTGCTTTCATGAAAGAGCTGAAAGCAACATTTGTGTCAATAAATTCACGGGAGTAAGTTGTCAGGAATCCCTCTGACTATTCTTACCAGTAATATGGCATCACAGTGCATCACAGTAACATGGCATCACCTGGCTGCTGCTCCAGCTCTAATAGGTCTGTGATTTAACTGTGAGAAATTCTCAGCCTCAGTCATTCTGCTCTCCTGGCATCATAAGCATGTACCCCAGAGTTTAATTACTCAGCTAAAATGCTGCTGTCAACCCTATACATATAATGTAAGGAAAAGGTGATTTTCACTAAGGAATTCATCTATTCATTTCCTTTCAGGGTCTTTCCTTTAATTTGTTGCTCAGCTGTCCTTTTATTTTTATAAGACTCACTTGCTGTGTTAGCAATTCCAAAATGATTTGAGGTTAGCATGGCTTCCCCCCCACTCCCCCCAGAAAAAAAAGATAGATTGCTGGGGGTAGTAGTGAAAGGATCTTTAGGAAAAGGGGACAGTTTTGCTTTGAGGCTGGCATTATTTAAGTTATTTAGATAACCTGCTGGCTTCAGGCAACATCACAAAATGAAATTATATGGTTTCAGTAAAATGAAAGGAGGAAGGTCCCCAATATCACAGCAGTGCTCCAGTAAAATGCAGTACAATTAAACTCCATGAGCTGCAGCTTCCCTACCTGCATTCAGAGTGGTCTGCGACGCCTACAAGCCCCAGTCACCTGAACTGAAATAATGTTTTCCTGCTCAAGACTGCTGCCAAAGGCTATGATCAGACATGAGCATATTCCATGAAGATGACAGTTACTTGAGATGACAGCTACTTTGAGGGAAACAAAAGTCTGGGCTGATGTCCACTCCAGGCAATCCCAGTGATTTCAGTGCATAATTCAGGTAACAGCAACCTCCTACGAGCTCCATGTGAAAAAAAAAAAAAAAAGACAGCAGGGAATCCCAAATAAAAAAAAACCAACAATGCCACATCACCAAAACCACTGTGTTCTGTCACAAAAAAGCCAAATTTCACCCTTAACATGTCTTAGTGCTGACCTCTTCCTATAAACCTTCAAGCAAAAATATCACATGTATACATAAAATAAAAGACTATAAACATGTATGAATGAGCTCTGACCTTCCTTCTGGCTTGTCCATATGACTAAAATAATGACATCTGCTTAAGGTCAGAGGTCCGGAATATTTGAATGCTGTGCCTGTAGCACATGTGTTCCAAAGGCAGCCTACACTGTCATGGATAATTATGACATCTAGGGTAGGCACATCTGTTCCATTTACAGTGGTCAATTTTGGGGTTTTTTTGAGTATAAATACAAATAAACCTTGATCCCAGAACTACAAGACATCTTAATTATAATGGGAGATCTCTTTGGCAAGACTGATCATTTAAAATTAAGTGGAAAACATAATTTTTTTTAACTAATCAAACTTTTCATTTGCATTTAAATTTGCAGTACATTGGATAATTATGCAAGCAGTCTAGGAAAGCTCCATGCTGATGTTTTAACACAGAAAGATCTCATTAGAGAAGGACCATAAGAAATGACCGGCTATACTCTGGTTACAAATCATGTGATCCATTAGTGGGATGGGGGCAGGAGGGAAAGACATCAACATCACCATAGAGAAATGTTCTGCTAACTCAGTCTCGCTGGTTTTCTGAAAACAAGGAAATATATTTTCAGGTCAGTGATTTTCAACTGTTTTCAATTCACAGATCCCTAAATATTTTCCAGCAGATATGTAGACCTTTCAATAGCAACATTAAGCCCAAGGCAAAATGCTTGCTTTTCATCTTTACCTGCCATGGGTTTCTGAGATACGGTTCACATATGGGTTGGCTGAAAAACATTTTTTCAAAGAATGTTTTTATCAGAATTTACCTGTTTTGCTTAGAATACTTCTATCACAGCCTTCCTCAAAAGGAAGGGGAAGGAAGAGACACCTTACTCGTGGTTCTGCAGACAAGATTTCTTTGAACTAAAGCCACAGATGCTTACATTTTCAGGTCTCTTTGCCATGGATGGGTTTAGCTACAAACTGCATTGCAAACCTTTATTGTGTAGTTTATCAGCCTTCCCTTACACAGCACAGCACCGGTGTCTGTCTATCCGAGACTGACCTTCAGCACGTGAGATCTGCACCTGGTCCTGGTGCAGAGCCAGAATGTCTGGACCTAATTTACACACCAAGTGAAATGCCAATACACAATCGAGGGCCCAGGGAGACACAGACCTGCTACCCTGGAGAAGTCCTGCGTATGTGAGCGTCCTGAGCATCACCTCCATTTGTTCAAGAATTACCACACGTGGAACCAACCAATAGAACACTTATTTTTATTTTAGTTGCCTGCAGAATTTCTTCCTTCCCTCAGTTCCACTGGAGCCAGGGCCTGCTGCTCTGACAGATGTATATCCTCTCCATATTTCCTTTGGGAGAATCTCATGCACCTATTTAGCCACAGATACGACTCACAAAAAGGGGCCTGCCGGGGTTATGTGGTCTATGAGGAGACTCTTCTACATGACAGATGCCCCCTCAGGCACTTGGAAACAAAAGCATCTTTCTGCCCACTAAGCATTGAAGTTCCTGGAACATTTAGTTCAATCCATGTTTTGTACACATTTTGTTTTTGAAGGCATGCATCCCTACTGCTCTTCATAGAGAGTTCTTGGTGAAGGCATTTAAAAGAAACAATAATTTGAACAGGATTCTTCCTGGCTATGTACTTCCTCTTTCCTAATCCCTTTCCAAATTCTGACTAAAGGTTTGAGCTCCAGCTCTAACTCTGGTGATTGTCAAAGGCACCTCATGGCTGCTGGTGATATACTCTACTACAGAGAGGAACGGACAATACAGTCACCAGGCACTGGTGAAGGCCCAACCTAGATATGCAGGCCCAACCTAGATATGCAGGCTCTTTAAAATAACAGAAACACCTCCCCTTAATATTTTATACAGAAAATAATAATTCAAAAAATACTCAGAAAAATTCCTATGTTGAGATAGTAAAATTTGATAGAAAACATGAAAAAAACCTTGATAGGTTGACAGAATCACCAGAAAGAATTCTTATGTGTTTATATGATGCAGGCAAGAATAATCTCATTTTTTCCACGGTGATTTTCATGTTAGCCATTCCCCCATCTACAGAGTGTTAACAGTTCTTTCCCTTGCTAACACACTGTGGAAATCCCTTTCTTGGCAAATATCACCATCAAGGGGACAATTTCCCAGAGAAATCTGGCTCACATTCAAGATTCTTTGTGAGGATCAAAAATGGATCAGAAGTGGGGGGAGAGGAATTCATGAGCGCATCAACCAGGAAAGCCGTATGCATCTACTCTTGCACTTGATCAAGAAAAATAAAATTGTTTTCTTTTAGTCTCTGTCTGACTGACTAACATTGTGGCTGAGTCAACATCTCTCACTTGCAACTGGGTGCAGCCATGACATCAGAGACATCCTGATCAAGTACATGAAATAACACCAGAAATCTTCATTGAGAACAAAAGATGCAGAACAGAGACTGGTACACTTTTTCCCCCCAACAAGCTATAACATCCTAAAACATCTAGTGTTCATATTTGTATTACTATAAATCTGCAAAGAACTCAAATAAAAATTTGACTCTAGGAATCTGGTCCAGAGTGGCTTCAAGGAATAATTGACTACTTCAGAAAAAAATCTTTCTGATTTTTGGATGAAATAAAATGTATGACTTTCCTTTTTGTGGCCATGAAAACTTATTGAGTATCTTTGTTACTTGGCAATTGGGCTGCTTAGCTAGAGAAGATCAAAAGTCATGTTAATAAAACTACTAAAAAATAAAACAACAAAAGAAACACGCTATTGAAACTTGCACTAAAATTTATTACCCTTGCTTTACAATAATAAAGTCAAGTTGAAATATAAAGGCTTGCCTTTGCAAAGAATACTGCCACACATAAAGTAACTCAGATCACACCAGAAAGGGCCTCCTTACCATTGGTAGCTGCCTGATCGGTGGGCACAGAGAAGAAATAGAGAGTGAACCCCAGCCACACAGCCCTCCCAGCAGTATGAACTAGTACACGTTCCATTGGTCCTAAACTGTTGTGCAACTGACTGTTCCACAGCACTTTGCAACTTAACTCTCCTGAGCTGGTCACTTTTCTGATATCTTAAGTGCACAAAATGATTGTTACTGATTTGTGTGTTACATTTTCTTTGGCAGACAAGGCAAAAAAAAACCAAAAAAAAAAAAAAAAAGAAGGGTGGGGGTAAAAAGCAGGGAGGCAGGGGCAGGGGAGGGGAAAGAGAGGACAAGGAAGGGACAGAACAGCTCCTGCCTCTCTAAGCATTCCCTGTGCCATTCCAATTTAAAGACAGATTTTTGACAAGCACCCTGGTGGTCGCGTTCATTGCAATCCAAAGGACGAAGCAATTAAGGTGCAAGGATTACCCAGACACAAAAAGCAGTCAGGATACAACAACTTTAAGTCCACAGTGGTGCTGCGGTATCACCTTCTGATGCCCTAGCTCTTCAGAAAATCATCCTTTTCCAGTTCTGATTCCCTGTCAAAATGAATTAATGCACAGTCAGTGGGTCCCAGCTGCCTTACTCCCAGCCCAGCGCCAGCAACGTTTAGGGACTTCATGTCCCAAATGCAGCTGGGTCCCAGCTCAGCCTGGGATTCATTCCTCAGCCTGTGAATGAGGAGGCACAGGCTCAGCTGAGGGAACAGAAAGGGGAGTGTTACATGCAGCAGTCACTCATGTCCTATGCCCACCTCATCTCTGGATCCTCTAATGGGTACAGACTTCCCCCTGCTCCCAAGGAAACTCTGTGACTAGGAGCTTGTTTTCATATTTAACCTTGCAAGGGTAGCTGAGTACAATGCAAGCGAACCTACTACAAATTACTGCTCAGATCTCCAAAGTCTGGTTTGTTTGCAAAGTAATCCTCCCCAAAAAACAAATGCTGACTCAGGAGCAGACGTAGTTGGATTTCCAGTGCCTGTGAGGTGAAGCTGTGGAATGGCCACTTCTGCTCATCCCAGAAGGTACAGACATAAGACAACAACCAGTCCATGCAGCACAACTGCCTGCTGTCAGCAGACTAACCAAGCAACGTGGTTTTGTTAAAAAAAAAAAAAAAAAAAAAGAAAGAAAAAGGAGAGAAAAAATTTTAAAAGCCCCAAAATGCAGAAAAACGAAAACCCAACCAAACCAAAACCCAACCAAAACCCACAAAATAAGAAGCTCCAAAATACACCCCTATTCTCTCTCTCTGGCAATTCAGCCACAAGCAGCATGGTCACATGCTCCCCACCCATGCCTTGCCTCCTAACAGTGCTGTAAGCGCCTATAAATACCATGGGGATGCACACTTGTGGTGTGGAACACACTCACACTTTCTGCTCCCTGGCCTCATCTCCAGATGCCAGACAGACCTGCAGGGCTGGAAGGACACTCCCAGGCTTTTGCCCCCGGCCACAGTAACATGGCAGCATCAATTGTTTCGGAAACCAAACAATACAGGGAGTTTCAGCTGTACAAGTAGAAACCAAATGGCTTCTTTTGATCTGGAGAACCTGTTATCTCTCTACATGTCTGTCTTTCACCACACATTTTTCTTCTGCTATTTACGTACTACAGCACAAACCTCCTAGGCAGGTCATTAATCTGAAACGACGTCAAGTAGATACATGAAATAAATAACTAGCCCCTTCAATATCCCAAACCCAGGCACTCATGAATGCACTCATCCTCTGGAATGCCCCTCCCCACCCTTCTGTTAACAGCAATGCCATGGGCATTCAAGAGCCCTGTTCTACAGATCAGGGAAGCAAACCAGGAATAACCATCCTGAGCCCCTTGGCTCCCAGCACAGTCTGGCAAGACAAACTCCCATCCAATAGCCCAAGACAGACTTTAGGAAGCAGCCACTCATTTACTGAGCAGATGGTAATCGAAGCCATGTCTCTGCAGATTCAGTGGCAATAAGGTATAAGACTCCAGTACTGGGGTTTGAAAACTTTCTCCAAATGGCTTAAATTTTCTCCCTAAATCCTGTTACTTTCTAATTCCAGTTCAATTTTTGCAGTACTTCCCTTTTCCTTGGGCTTCCTTTGGACTGCATTTCAACTTTGCAATACTAACACTATTCTCACAGATCTCAGTGACTGCAAACTTCAAAAGGGAACACAGTGGATTCATTAGACTACTTAATGACATTCATCCTGGCACTAATCTTAAAGCACTTTAAGTATTTAAAACTTTTTAAACTACTATATTAAATAACCAGTATAACCTAGCAGTCAAAATGGATTTGCCAGAATTGGCAAGGACCTCCACCACAGGAGGAAGCAAGCACATTTTAAAGACAGCCTGCCTTACTCAACCTTCCCTTGAGTTAAAACAAGAGTCATCCCTGCAGCAAAACATTTCTTAAATACTACAGCAATATTTATTTTTTTTCAATTGAAGATGATGAAACAAATTAATCTCTGGCACAGACTAGTATGAAAGAAAATAAGAAATGAGACCACTTAGGACAATGCTAAGCCTGGATGGGAAGAATAAGAAACCAGTGGTGATATAATTGACACATAATCTTTTAAGAGTTTACACCTGAATAGGTAGATGAATTTGATAATCAAGCAACAAACTGATTTTCTACTAGTTCTGAAATTCTAGGATTCACTCAAGCAAGTATACAAGATGCCAGTAGTGTGAGCTTTTCCACAGATAAGCAGCTCTGGAAGGAAGTAAAAGTTTCTAAATGTTACTCAAGGGAGGAGCAGTAGCTGTAGAGAAAGAATTAGACAAGTAGGATAAATTTAGCTGAAAAAGACTACTGAATTGGAAAATGTACACTACGAGTAAAGTACAGTAAGCTAAAATAAAGATTTTTTAAGTATAAAAGTTACTAGAGATGTCATTAATAAAACCACATGGCATTTCTATGTAATTTGATTTAAGAATGTAATTCATTGTTGGTTCATACAAACTGAAAACATTTTGAATTCAAGATAAGATAAATTAGACAGTTCAGAGGTTTGATGCACTGAGGGCATAAGTGTGGAATGAGGAACCAAATCAACCAAGCATCTAAAAATTTAGAGGCCTCCTAAGCACAGAAACTGAAGTTGATTTTGTGGGAGTCCTACCAGCAGCTGGTCTTATATGCAATTAATTTCTTTCTATTTTAGAACTATTATTTTGTTGCTCTCTTGAAATAAAAAAAAAAAGGACAACTACATATGATAATTAACCAAAACCCAAACATATTTCCAGTAAAGATGATTTTTTTTTTTTAAGCATTAAGCTCATGAACTTTGGGGGAAATATTTTCCACCTTCTCATTTGATTTGTCTTTGTCTACAAGAGAACAGTAATCCACAGACATTTGAAATGTGTGGAAGCAGAAAACAAGGAAATGTTTACTCACAATAAGTAAAGCTATTCTTGCTTTACACTGGAATATAAGTGATATCAAATGTTTAGAAGCACATGATGCCATCTGAAAAAAGGTTCAATATTTGATTGGAGATTGAAGATTATTTTGCAAATTTGATCTGTTTGCAGGAGAAGCAACTGCTGGTCTTTGATGTGCATGTATCTCATATAAATCCAAGGAGGTAATCATTCCAGAGTACAAAGTCATGATGTGACCACAAATGGAATGTCACATGCAGCTCTTATCTTCACATATTGCAAAAAAAGATATAAAATAACTAGGCATGTACAAAGAAGGCTAACTTAAATGATATAGGAATTGGAGGATAAGACACTCAATATGAAGGCAGACTAAGGAAGCTAAAGTTCTATAATCCAGAAAAGAGGATTGAGCAGAATATGATCATAGTCTATAAATAACCTACAGGTAACAATATAGATGAAAGAAGTGAATTATTGAGAGTCCTGGTACAGGGTAAGATGACAAGCAACTTCCTTGAGCTAAAGAAGGAAAAACTGAACAGAAGAATGTAGGCCAGACATTTGCAAAACTCAATACCCCACAGCAGTATGCAAAATGATTGCATTTAACCAAGGTGGAGTCACTGCACACATGTGGCAGTTCCAAGTAAAACAGGAGAGTCTTCAGCCTCACAGGACACAACCCAGTCCTGTGGCCATCTGCCAAATGAACTGGGGTTTGTTTTGGCTTCTGGGTGCCCAAAAACAGAGATTAATTCAAAGGAGACATCGAAGTTGAGTATAAACTTAGAAAACAGGTGTCTACAAGAAGTAATTTTATTTCCTCCTCCACCTTACGGGAGGCAGGTGGTTAAAACTAACCACAGACAGAAAAAATGGCATTAACATGGAAAATGACCCATCATAGCACTTTAAGACTGGGTACATTGGGTGCCCAGGATGTGCCTCAAACAGCAAGAAAAGACTTGCTCCCAATTATTCCAACTTGCAGATTTTCAAATAGCATCAATATAAGACATACATTCTCATATCAATCACAATGAGTAAGTTGAGATTTACCTCAAAACTGAAAAAAGTGGATACATGCCCACAAAAGATCAGCTTCTCCTGTAAACACATCAGGCTTCCAAAATAATCTTCAATCTCCAATGTGACTTTTCTAATACATTCAACAGACCACCTGAGATCTACAAAATGACAAGAAGCTGGCCTTATGATTAACATGAGGTCCAGAAGGCTGCTATGAATGGGGAATGAGGGGAAAAGTCTGCCTAGAATACGATCTTTTAGTTATTTCACTGCTGAACATTCCAAATGGTTGAAATGAAAATACACAAGTTTTGAAAAGTTTATTCCTACTGAAGCAAAGTGATGATGGACACAATAGTGTTCCTGTACTAACCACTAAAGTTTCTTACATCAATAAAAATATTATCTCCTGTCAGGGATGTGGAAAAAAATCCACACACCAAGGTAAGCTTTTTCTATCCACACATACTGCAAAGATTTTAACTCTCCATTTCCAATCTCATGGACATACCACACTCACTTTCCACTGAGACACTGTATCTTTGCAAACTCGATCCTTTCTCCTTTTACCCCAACAGAAGGAGCCATCCAGGTTTAAAACTCAGAAGCTCTGAAGAGGGCAGTGAAAGTTAGGAGAAATGGATGGAGAAGACAAAGCCTATGAAAACACAATTTCCACGGACAATAGAAACACAGAATCCATAAGGCTGGAAAAGATTCTTAAGATCATTGTGTCCAACCATTAACACAGGATTGCCAAGACCATGTCCCTCAGTGTCACATCTACATGGCATTTAAGTACCTCCAAGGGTGGTGACAAAAGCCCTTCCCTGGGCAGCATGTTCCAGTGCCAGATAACCCTTTCAGTAAGTAACTTTTTTCCTGGTAGCTAATCTAAACCTCTCCTGGCACAACAGAAGCTGATTCCTCTCGTCCAATCACTTTTTACTTGGAGAAAAAGTTCTTATGCAGATACAAGGTAGAGCAGAATTACACATCACTTTCACAATGAGATGCCATTTTGTAGCCAAAGTCAGTAGCAGAGTCTGGGAACATCATTGTGTCATCATAAAAACTGGATGTAGGAGGACAGAAGATCCCAGAAATCCTCAGGGATTAGACAGCAATCTGTTCTCATTCTACTGCTTCAACAGATTAATCAAGGAGAAATTCTGCCAGGGATTTTGTGGACATCTCATCCTCAGCATCTTTCTTGTTTGTTACAACTGGGCAAGGCTACCTGGCTACAACTGGGCAAGACTTTTATCATGCTTGATCTTCTGTACACATGTTAAAATTCAGGAAAACCTTCACAGTCTGTTCCAAAGATGTAAGGCAGCAAATCAACGGAATACACTGAAATAGCTGTTTCAATTTGCAAAAACTAACCAGGTAAACCATATTAAAACAGAACTAGTTACAAGCACAAGATCATTTCTGGCTAGGAATACAGATCAATGACACTTCAGATTGACAATAAAAGGAAGATATTTATGACTCAGAATCTCCTTTAATACCATTTTTGTCACAAAGTCACTATGCATATATACAAACCATAGGTAGGTATGAAAATTAGGTGCTCAGTGCTTGTACAAAACTATTGAATTTGACCAAGTATTAACTGAACAATATAAGGTTATAATTAATATAGACGATGTCATACCTTGCTGATTACACATCATAAATTAAAAAACGTATTTATTTGAACAAACACATGTCTGTAAGCCCTTCTTCTGTATGAGAATTATAGAGAGACTTTTACAGGCAGCAGCTATTCAGGGCTGCAGACATGAAAGCTTGCCTCAAACATGAGCCACAACCCCATTTTTGTTTATTACCATAGCCTATCCATTTGACATCCACCCTAATAAATGTTCTTAATGAAAAGCATTCAAGTACACACCCTGTTCATTGGCTTTACCCAGAGTGCTGAGGCTCATTAGGCAGATTATCAGTTTTCTGCAAGAGATGTCTGCACACTTTTCAAATTTGACTAATAATCTCTTGAAATAAGGTTTGCAGCAGAAGACATGCTGAGCAAAACTCATCACTAGACTGAATCTATGCTGATGTGATTTTAAAAAAAGTCTTTGCCCTTAGCTTTAGACATATTTGCGGGGACAAACTGGTTTTATTCTGTGGCTATTCCCAACCCCCCAAAAACTGCAATTACTATTTGGAAAATAAAAGTACCGATCCAAAACAACTTAAACTGAAACATTTCTGTGGTTATTCCAAGCAACAAAGTTTCTCAAACTTTTTTTCAGAAAGCACTAGTAACAGTGAAAATTAGTTTCCTTTTAAACTAGGGCAAACATAAGACAACATTTTGCCCAATTTGCCCACATGCTAGAAACAAAAGCATGTGAAAAATTTAATGCAGTATAAAATTGAGAAAGTTGTAGTTAAAGATTCCAGTTAATTTTTTT
This sequence comes from Melospiza melodia melodia, assembly GCF_035770615.1. Classification (NCBI taxonomy): domain Eukaryota; kingdom Metazoa; phylum Chordata; class Aves; order Passeriformes; family Passerellidae; genus Melospiza; species Melospiza melodia. The sequence goes on along the minus strand of NC_086194.1, from coordinate 109,307,623 downwards.
CAATTGAGTAAGAATTAATATATTTGAAATCAACACAAGCAAGAAAGGATTGTGCAAAAAGCTCACACTCTTCATAAGATAATCCCCTCATGTAATAAAATAAACATATCTGAAAAATGTGAATTGCATTAGGAGCATAGGAACTAGAACTTAAACTGATTTAAGGTGTATCTGCAATCTTTCAAGCTTATATTGTATATTTTAAATATATTATTTAGAAATAACATTATTTTCCTGGCAGCTCAGCTATGTTTTAATTGAGAGAATTGCATTTTGATGTATTTTTAAGTATGATCTCAGAAGCATTCAGAACTAAAATGTAGGTGACATTTTATTAGTAGCCATAGGCAACCCTCATTATAGCCACTTACATTTTTATTTATCTCTCAATATATACATGATCTGCTTTTAACTTTATTGACTAATAATAATATTAATAATAATAATGATCACTGGAGACTGGATCATTCATGTCTAGGGATGGGAAATCAGAAAGGTCACAAGGTAAAAAAAACTCCATTTTGCTAGGAACTTTAATGCATTTCTCCTAGGGAAATTCAAGTTGCTTTAGAAAGGTTTAGACGTATATTGGCGGGCCCTTTACACCTGAGCCAAGTAAAAGCCCATCCATCTGTGCAGAATAATCTGTGTTTAATAAAAGCACAGTAAAATAGATTCCTGTACACTTTTTTTGTAAGGCCTCTCTTGCATTTTATTGCCAGCAGCCCAGTAACTCCACACACCCACTCAAAACATGATTGGGGTTGTTTCTTAACCAGAAGTAAAACAGGCAAGGAAAGGTCACGGTGCTGGGAGATTTCTTTTCAGATGATAAACAGGATTAAAAGTGAATAGGTCCTGGTTAGGGGATCACCCTAAAAGGAAAGCCAGGAATGACAAGGCACAGCCCAAAGTCCAAACTGTGTGTCAGCAATCTCCTGCTAGCAAGTCTGGGGTCACGAAGTAACTACCAACAAAACTGGATATATACATGTGTATATATATGTATATGTACACGTATAAATGTAATCCACCACAAGTGGTGTTCATACAATTGCTCAGTCAAAAACCAAAGTAAACAAAGTAAATGTAGCTAAGGCTACCATTGACCGAAAAAGGGTAATAACAGAAAACATGGAAATATCAGGATAGGACACTTAAATGGTCATACTTCTGCCTTTTATCATCTTCTCACTGAAACTAGAAACCAGGAAGAGAGGAGGGATGGTTCTGAGAAATCAGAAAGTGTCATCCAAGCACAATAAAATACGTTCACACTACAAGGATCTTTTTTCACCCACTAGCTAGGAAGTAGCACTGAGAGGTATCACTCATTAGCTGGAACTCAGCAACTGGCCATGGATGTGATCCTACTCCGCAGCAACACAGAACAAAACAGGTGAACTACTCTTACACTCAGTCATGACAGTCTTAATAGCTGCAGAGAGAAGCAATTTGCACTTCCAGTGTTTAAGCTGATGCATTCTGCTCTACAGCCAGGAACAGGAATAGGTATCCCTGAAGTTACTGTGCCACAGCTCAAGATCAGTGCTTTCTAAAAGCATGCTATTCAAGACATGGGGGAAATCACTCAGAAATGCAAATTAGCTACCAGTAAGAGGAGGAATACCACGATGTCACATATTAAGCTGTAACAGGACACGCCAACAGATTAATTGGTACTGAAGCTCGTAGAGATATACTGGCAATTCAGGTTCCTGTAAGCAAACAGGAGGCCAACAGCAACACTGGTTGGAAGTGTGGGAAAGACACCTCCAAGTGCAGCCCCATTTCTGTCAGGACTGGGGGCTGCTTGGGGATCTGCTCTGGTCAATGGAAAAATAACAGCTTTAGGAGGTTTCACTATCATGGCTTATGCTGGAGTCTTTTGTCAGAAAAATATCATTCCTACAGAAAAAAGAAAAGCTTCCAAAATTTAGGCAGCATTTCAAAACATAGGTTCAGATTCTGGAAATCTTACTTATCTGACATTAGGAACACTGAAGGGACATTTTTGTTACAAGCCAGTTTCAATAGCACTTATAATTTTTATTCAGCTTCCTCCGCCCCACCCCAGCCACTGTGGGATGCTCACAGTAAATTAACAGTGACAGCCTCTTCAATACCTAGCAGGCATCTCCACTTGTGCACTGTGAATGCTGATGGGAAAAGGAGGAAGGGGGAAACAAAGTGCATCTCTCTCTTGGTGTCTGCACAGAGCCCTTGTTCTTCACAGAGAAATCTAACAGCGTAACTTTTGATGTTCCCTACTGCTCAATCAAAATCCACCTATCTAAACTTCTCTGAATTAAAAAGACTTGGAACTCCAAAGCTGATTCTCACCACTGTGAATGAATACTATAAACCTGTCTAGTAGAAAAAAGGTAGAACTCTCACATCTTCCTATCTGCAGGAGCAAAACATTTTAATTTACTCTCACAGGTACAGCATACACTTATAAAGAAAGAGAACAGTTTTTTAAATCACTTTGATCATATGTAAGGAAATCTCCACCAGATCCATGCAGATCAAAGACCTTCAGTATTTAATCCAGTACTATATGGCAATTATTGAGCCTATATAGTAATTATTGAGTGGGATTGCAGCATTTACAAACGTTGCATTAGCCCCCAGTGTTTCACAGTAAAATCTCTGCTGTTACTGTATAGAATGTTTAATATTAAAACACAGCCAGTGATTTTCTGTTTGCTCTTCTGGGTTGATGCTGGCATGTAGCTAGAACTATGCTAATGAGATCCTTAAGGTATGCACACGGTTTCATTAACTGAATAAAATCACATAAAAGACATTTTCTGGTCTTCAAGTCTCAGATTCTGTCCTTCTAGTTGTTTAGGCTCAAATGCTGAATAGGTGCTTTATTGCCCACTGACAAGAAAATATATGCCAACAGAGGTAAAGCTAATAGGCCACCATAAATACAGGACTAGATGATGTGGACATTGCACCAAACACTTCATTACCATGTAGATACATCTAAAAGTATTCATTTTTGGGGGGATGTATCCCTCCGCACTTTTCTGTAGCATGTTCTGCACGTGGGATAATATGCTTCCCTTGTTGCCACTGAGACAATCAGACTGTTGAGATTTCATTTAATAAAATCCTAAGATCAGCAATAACATCTGTATTTGTTTAGCAACAAACATATACTTATTTGTATATAAAAGATGACAGAAGTGTTTTCCTAGACCTCCACATTCTCTGTGTGGAGCTGCCCAGACTCCTGCTGCCGTGCCTGGGACTGCTGTTCTGACACAGCCACCCTCATTTTCTAAAAGTGGGCTGAACATTCATAAAGCCCTGCTGTAAGCATCACAGTCAAGTCCTTCTGTTGGATTGCTTAATTTTTATGAAATCAAATTCTTTCTTTCTTATTACAGATATGTGCCTAAACTATTCCATACAGTGTTTTCCTAAGCATTTTCACTACTTCATTTTTAAATTAGGATTTTAAAATATTTATCTTAAAATGTTTGTTAGATCAAAAAAATCCCCAAAAAAACCTCACAACAAAAATCACACATTCAAGTTTTTCTCCAGACCATTTTGTGAAAGTTTTCAGGTGTCACTGCAATAAATCCTGATAAGAAATATTGCAGCACCCTTCTCACAGAATTGCATTTATAGGCTGTCTGAGCAACTAAATTATGCCAAGAACAACAGGTACATTTATTAATTTTGCAAACCTGCTGCTTATTTATTTTATACTGTTAGTCAGATCCTGCTACCGATGCCCACATCCTCCATAGGAGGAAAGTCTGCTGAGGTCAGTGGCTGAGCCCTGACTGTGTGAATTGCTGCTCACTGACTCCCAGCAGTGTTGAGATGCTATGGTCAAGCACAGACATCCGAGGAGGTGCACGGGAGAAAGAAACTTCATCCGACTCTAAATGACCATTACAGCTTTGGGGAAAAGAAGGTCTGATCCAAGGGGGAGCCAGAATCGGAGAACCAGAGTTAAAAAACCCAACAAACTAACTCTCTTGGGGGAAGAGATCAATTCACGTAGGTTTGCAAATTTTTTTTTTTTTTTTGGACATATAGATAATAGCCCTTTCTATTTTAAATAACAATGACTTTCTGGGCTAATTGTTTTTTGTGTCTCTGTGCTGAAGGCTTTCAGGGCTCAGAAAGCAAGTCAAGATGCTGAACAGCATGTGTGTACACAAGATGACAGCCTCTGGCAGGGGACACAAAGGCTTCAGAATACGGGTGAGCACAGCGAAGGGCCACCCGTGTGCGTAGGGGATGATGGGCTGTCTGCTAGAAATCTGGCAGAATGCTCAAAAGGGAGTTTCTTAGCCTGAACTTGACTTCTGTGCCTCACTGATGAATATTAACACACAATTGCTCTTGCTGAATATCCCCATGGCTCTATGGCCACTTCAAGGATGCTTGCACGTATTATTATCTCCATCTTCCCTCCCACCCAGCTGATGGACACTACACCTTTAGGGGTAAAAACACACACCCTTAAGACCAAGTAGACATCTGTTACAAAGATTTTCTGCTTGATTTTAATCCAAAAGAGCTGGCATTGAGCTGCTGTTTTTTAATTAAAACCTCCTTTGCTGAGTTGTTTTTGTCTTGTGGAGCGTCTATCAATCAGGAGGAGTCACCGCAGGATGCACTCGGTGGCAGCAGGCTATTTCATCCCTTCCCCCAAGCCCAGACACCGACTTTTTCCTTCTTCCTCCCCTCCCCAACTTCATTAACTAAATGCACTGAATAAACCTTAACATCCCAGCTAAATCCTATTGGCCCTGGATTTGCTGCTTAATGCTAAAACCCAAGCGACCCATTTTTCTCCTGTTGATACTTCTATTGCTGATGGCAGCCAGCAGAGAAAAATACCCAACTATAAACTATTTTCACGTAAGGAACAAAACCAAAAGCATTCATCACTCACTCTTTCTGCTGCTGCTCACAAACTTTATGTAAGCTTTACGTGACGTGTCAAAGCCTCCCTTGCTTTTGTGCTTCATGGGCAGCACAGTGAGCCTGTTGCTTAGCAAATGATTACAACAGACTGCATCTGTTATTAAAAGTGCAACTAGGTCCCTTTTAAAGGAAAATTATCTGGAAAAGTCTATGAAAATTAATTTCTGTGCATTCTACAATCCCCAATCACGATATTGTTACAAACATCAGAAGACGGAGATCCCACTAACTGAGAGAAAAACAAAGAGAGTAAAAAGCTTCAGTGCTACAGAATCATTTTGGTTGCTATCCTTAAGTTTTGCTTTTTTTAGCAGTTGGCAGAACTCTAAGTTTGTCTTCCCAATTTCACATATGCCACAGAAAAGGCTAAAGATTATTCACTGTGCCCCTGTCTCCTGGCTGTCAGCCCTTGTGCTGCACCCCAGTTATAATTACTGCATGTCATCTGCCCTCAGCTCAGCTGCCCAATGCTTCCTCCTTGGTCCATGATGACAAACAGGATGGATCCTCAATGGTTCTTCCCAGCTCCCGACTCACTCTTTCCAAAGCACCCAAACTGGGTCATCCATCCAGCTGCAAAGCCTCCCTGTGGCAGCATTAAGACCTTTGGCTGCTGGTGTCATCTGCCTGCCTTTACTGCTTGCTCCACCAGACCTCTGATCTCTCTTCCACCTTAAAAACATGACACCATGACCACCATGTGTTTTGCCACAACATCTGACACTCCAAAACCCTTCCCTCCCACAAATACCTCTTTTCCCTTTCTGCCACACAACTGTGGCCGCAGTCACGTCCCCCATTAACTTTGCTAGCTGCTCCACAACTTTCCAACTGCAGTGATACACCCTCGTCCTGCTGCAGGGTCCCTCTGGAATTGTCCCTGCCAAGCAGGCCTGGACAGGCTCCGAGCGCTCCTAATAGGAGGGCCACCTCACCCTCTGCTTCCCCATGTCCTGTCCTTCTCCCTGGGTGCTGAGCATGAGGGATGTGAACCCCTGTCCTTTCACCAGGACAGCCCCTTCCCCTGGGATGGATCTGTGGAAAGCGGCTTCCCACGCAGAGAGTTGAGCGCTTTCCCTCATGGCTTGCAAAAGTCGCTCCTTGCATTTTCACTTATCTGTCAGAGTGGCTATTCCAGCTTGCTCTTGGGTACCCAACCAACACAGCAGTCTTCGGATTTGACTTATATTTTTAATACCACATTTCACTTGACTTTATTATCAGACCTCAGTGTCCTACAACACCGAGGCTGGCTTCTGAGAAGTGCTGCATCCTGAACTGCCTATCCCACGGACACCCAGTCCTTTGCCCAGCAAATTCCTGCAGCATTCCAAGGCTGCGAAGGCTGAACAGGAGCAAGGAGCCCGGGCATTTGGTGAAAATGCAGCTATTCTAAATAAAAGCTGTATTTATAAACAATCTAAAAGCAAATGCAATCTAGCACTAAAGATATGTGGCACAGGTTATGATTATTAGTACGCTGTCTGGTACGAGAAGGCTTTCAAATAAAAACACTTTCCTACTGACCGTGCACTCATGTTAATGTATTCCTTACCAATACCACTAATGGAGCATTCATCATGTTTCTTGCTTCTCTGAAGTAACAAGAGAAATAGATGGAACCATGTAAGAATAAAATTAAATATATCCACGGCGCTACACGTTATCATAGCGCACACACTCTACAAATGTGTTTAAACAGGGTCCTTGAAGGAAGTAATGGCAACTGACTTCAATATTACAGAAATATTCAAACCAGCATAAATTGGAAGGCAGGAGAGATAAGGAATATAACCAATGAAACAAATGCTTATATTCTTGAGGACTTGTTTTTTTGCAGCAAGGACACAGCTGAGAGAAAGACAGAAGGCAAGGTCTTCTGTAAGAAACCAGCTATTCCAGAATAAAGAAATAAAAATATTTTTGTTCGCATGATTATAGTTAAGGATGGTATGGAGCAATATCCACATATTGCCAAGGTTTACCCTTACCTTGGATACAGGGAGTAGCATACTAGATAGAGGACATATTTCTTAAGAGGTTTATGAGGAAGCAAACCTCAGCTTTTCTGCTCATTTTTATAAACTCTTGACAGATTTCAGCAAGGCCAATTCCTGGCCTCAGCTTTGAACCATTCTCAGTGATAGTTCATGAACTTTGCACCAGGAATCTTTTTAGGGATAAGCAATGGACAAATGGATTACCAGCTGTTCAACTCCACTTTTCACTATTGTTCTACTTCTAGAGGCATATACAAAAGAAACAAACAGGGACTACAGCTAGACTGAAGGGTACGCATACATCTAACAGATATTTATTTATTTATAACACTTTAAGATAGACATGCAAAGTCTATCTTAGTTATGCCTGCATTTTGCATATAATTTACGCCTGAGCTGTTAAAAAAATATGTTTAGGTAATGTGCGTTAACTGAGTGTTTATTTTTCCTGTAGCACTAGGAAGGTTATCAGAAACACAAACACAAGCTGTACACTAAACATAACCATATTCACTAACAGGACATTCTAACAGACGCATAAAGGACATTAAAACATCATTTTAGGCGCACAGGAACAATTTTTCTTTCATCTTCAAAAATAATAATATTAATGATCATAGTGATGAGGTATGAAGCCCAGACTCCTCCATTATTACTGTTATTTAAGACTACTGTATATTTTCGAACTTTTCTTTAGGAAACACACACTTCGAAGTTCACTTTTCCCCCACTGCACAACTCGCTGAGCGACGACCCGGTTGTTTACTCAAGCAGTTTACACAGCAACTTAAAAACAACAGCAAGAAAAGCCTCCAGAAACATTAACACTTTAACGAAACGCGAAAACTTCCAATGCCAATACAAATTCCAAAATATGGGACAATATTCCAAACTAGTTGCCTCTGAGGGTGATGCTGGTTTACAGCACGTCAGAAACTTACTAACCTCTGCCTTCCTAATCCCTCCGCAACCCCTGTGGTCTTCCTCGGCCTCTCCGCGCTTCACGTTAAACTTGCAGGAAACCAAGAACCGGGGGCACACAGCGAGCAGGCTCCCGCTAATGTCATCGCCTTCGAGCGCCGGAGCCCCGGCTCAGGCGGGGTTACTCACCCGAGGGAAGCCCACACTTCCCGACTGACAGTCCCTGACGGATCTCCCTCAGCGCCGCTCACTCGTGCGGCGGATAACCCAGCCCCATCTCCGCACGGAGCACTTCCACCGCAACTTGTTGTGTCCGCGCTTGTGCAGCTGGAGTTTTCCCGACTTGGCCCGGCGCTGCCCGGCCCGGCCCGGCCCGGCGGCGCGGCCCGCTCGGCTCCCGCCGCCGCGGCCGCGCACAAAGAGCCCCCCCCGCGCCCACCCTGCAGCGCCGGCCCGCGCCCCCCGCGGGGCCCGCACCCACCTGCGGAGCGGCTCCGCTCCCGCCTCCCCGGCGCTGCTCCCGCCGTGCCGTCCTCCGCGGGCAGATGGCCGGCAGCCCTGCAGCCCTCCGCTCTGCCGGAGCCTGGCAAAGTCCGGCTTTTTTTTTTTTTTTTCCTTCCTCTCCTTTTTTTTTTTTTTTTTTTTTCTTTTCCTTCCTCTTTCCTCCCTTCTCCCTTTCCTCCCTTCTCCCTGTTTTATCCTCTCTTCCTCCCTTGGCTTAGACCCTGGCAGATGAGCACAAGTGCACTCACAACACCCCCTCCACCAGTCACTTCAATTAGTGCCACACGAGAGGAGCTTCTGCCCAAAATCTGCTTAAGAAAGGGCCAGAGGGCAGGGCAATCGCCTTTGCTCAACAATGACCAGAAGCTGCTATAAATATCCTAACAAAAGCACTGGCCAGGCCAGGAATGTCATATCCTAATGTGATAAAAATTGTAAATATCCAATGTATACCAGCAACACAAAGCAAGAAAATCAGGTTGTTTTTGATAAAAGAGACAAAGATTAAAAGCAGTCGCCACCTCCTTACCCTCTCCCCCCAGTACGTGACCTTGCAGTATGTTACCAAAGTTGTGTATTTCTGGGTGCCAAGCTATTATGTTTTCGAGGTCCAGAGCAGCTCGTTCACAATCCCTTTGTGGCAGCTGCTCGCTAATATTTATAGGTACCCAAGTCTGTGCACCTTATATAACCAAGTCCACTGACCAGGGCTGGGCAGAGGTAGACTCCAACCCCACAGATATGGTGCCTCACACAAATAGTACAGGCGGTGGCTTACCTTGTTAATTAAAACATTAACAAGAAGTTCCCAATACACCAATAAGTAAACCAATATATTAATACAGTACAGACAGGGGTGTGTTTATATGAGGACTGGAGGATTTAATGTAATTTGATTTAGACACATTTTACACTAACATTATTCCAGTGCTGTGAGTGAGGAGAAACCACAACCTGAGGTTTCTAACTATACAGTGAACTAGAGCTGAAAACTAACTAAAAAAACCCAAAAACCAAACAAACAACAAAACTCACAAAAAGCCAACACACACTTGGTTAAGCTCAATGTCTCTATCAGCAGTGCCTGGACCTTGGGCTTTTGAATTGCTTCACAAATGTCCAGTTCACACTGTGCACGTAGCTGGCATGGGGAGGGCAGAGTTGGAGAAGGGAGTGGTTTCGGTCCCACAGCACTGCTTGTAAACTCTGCAGTGCCTTCGAGATAGTAATTTCCAGTCTGTTGATGGCCGGATGACAACAGCTAGGTTCATCTGAGGGGAAGCCAATAGCCACTGTCACCTAATTCTCTCTCCAGACGTTCAAGAATGAAATCATTGCAAAGGGAGGGCACTCAGCTCATGTCCAAGTCTCGTGCCTCAATGTTTATGTACAAATCTGTGTAAAAGTAGTTAATCCTATTGACCAACCGCATGCTCTTTTAGAACCGAGATAATGGCCATCTGAAATTAACCCTGTATTTCCTCTGTTAGGTCTCCATCAACTAAAAAATCAACTTCTCCTACAAATACATGTTATTTTTTCCATTTCATTCCCATGCCCTCTTCTGATCACACTTGTTTGTCATGCTGTAGTGAACACTCCTTTCTCAAACTAAACCAATTCACATACAGATTTATTCTCAAAGCACCTTTATCCACAAAGGATGGTCACAGAGGATTTTTGCTGCTTTATTAATTCCCTGAATTTGAGCATGTGCCCAATGTAACAAAGAGTGTACTTTTAGAAGATCACTTGATTTAAAAGAGAGAATATTTAAGTGAAGCTCATATGAAACCCTAGTCCAAAAATCTCATATGCAGGCTTGCAAGAACAAAACTGCCCACAAGATTTCCAGACTTCCTAGATTCAGCAGAGAGAGAAATATTCTTTATTTCAACAAAGAGTTGTGAGCAACCCCGAGTGCACAGATGCAAAACAACAACACCAACGCGTACAACACAGACTGAGCATTGTTGGGCCAAGGCTGCCAGCCCATGGGCTGACAAAGCCCTCCCTGATGATGAGGGACAGGGGAGCAGAGGTCCCCACTCTGGCACAGGCATGGTGTGGTGCAGGTCTGTGCAGCCCAGCCCAGCCAGGGTAATGGAAATACATCCAGCTGAATTTCCAAGGTGTTCCATGCAATATGGCTAATTAACCCTGCCAGTTGCACTGGCTAGTCTTTACACAGGCTCCTGCCTCTATTTCAGCCAGGGCCAACTGAGTGAGTTGGCCACAGCAGCAGTACAAACAAGTGTTGTGCTGCAAAAGAGTGGACAGAAGTCTCACTGAAGGAATAAAAACCCCCAACATAATCCTCAACAACAAACACCCCTCCAGGTAAGCAGGAAAAAGATTTTTAGAATAATAAGCTTACTTGGCAAAAACATGAGCAATGACTTAAATAACTGCATAGTTGTGACTGAATAACAAGACAGCAAAAATAAATCACTAATGGAGTGAAATGCAAGCCTGTGTGCATGGTATAAAAATTTAGCCAGCCAGGCAGATGAACAAATTGGTGGAATTGAGTTACTGATGCTAGAAGTGACAGAAAAAGATGATTGTCTCTGAATTCTGGGTGAGTTTTGTATCTTTAATTTTTGTGTATGCCATTCCCAAGTTCAAAGAGGGAAAATAAAAAGGGTTATAAAAATACAAAAAAAATTCTCCTTTCAACAAAACACTCTGTTTGTATTGATCTGTCTTGATCTGCTCCTTTTCATTTTGCATGCTGCTTTCCTACACCAGCTTTTCCAACCTATGGATAGAAATGGTGGAGGAATCTTACAACCTCCCTTAAGGACTGATGAAAATGTAGCATAAGAAAAACTGCATGTATGGATATATGCCTCACAAAGGGATATTCAGAAGGGTTGTCTTTGCAAGTGTGAAAGTATTCCAAATGCCATTTGCTTTTCAGATCAAAATGCTCCATTTTATGATAAACCTAAGAGACAGATGACAGAAATCTCCTTGACTGAGCAATGTCCCAAAACTAAAATGTACAAAGCAAAGATACTATTTAGTTTATAAACAATTTAATGTAGATTTGCAATTTTAAACTGTCATAAAATATTCTACCAACAAAGCACTCATTTTATGGAGAATTATGCATTATCTGGAAGTGCTTTAAGTTAACTCATTATGGAAATAAAAACCTGAATCAGATACATTGGGTCCTTGCATTTGACATAATTTCCTGGAGGAGGAAACCTGTGTACGGAAAGCTATCCTCAAGCACTGGTTGAAGTTTTCCCTTAAATACTGTTTTATTTGATAAGTGAAAACTGACAACACCACCAAATCATCCAGTATTAGTGTTCTTTTCTTTTACATGTCCCTGCCCTTGGACAAAAAAATAATAATGGGTTATGCTATTCCTTAGCCTGAATAAAATGTTGCAGTTCCGGAGATAAAGACGTATTGAGCTGAGCAATTAAATAGCTAAATAAATGAATCAGCAGAGCAGAAGTGACAGATTTAATTACTGCTTAGAGCTAGGAAAGGGAACTAATTATGGGGTTCATGAACCTCATGCCATTCTTTTCCTTAAGCATGGGCTTCGATTCTTCTGGATCAAACACTGCAAATGCGGTAGCACCATGCACTAGATTAAAAAAAAAAAAAAAAGAGAAAGAAAAGCACAAAAAGCTATCCAAAATTTGGAAATAAAGTCTAATGTTTGAAGAAAGAATAATCAATACTCTGTTCTAAAAGCCCATGTTCAATTGACTCCATACCATAAGTTACAAGGGCTTGCTTTCAAATAGATAAACACTAAAAATTTAGTTCTCCAAAAAATGAAAGCACAATCAAGTTCACTAGATGTGAATAAACCAGAGATTGTAATAGAAAGTGTGGTAAGTGAGGCATAAAGCATACAGCTCTATTGAGTGGCTAGGAGCCCTCTTCATCAGAAAATATCTGTCACTGGGAAGCCTGAGCAAGCTTTTGATCCTACTACCTCTCTCCTGCTTTGGTCAGCCCACCACACCAAGCAGAATATCTCACAAAGATGCTTTTGTGGCCACCAATTACAAAAACACTAACAGTGGAGAAAACCTGCACCTCAGTTTCTGCCTTCTGTCTCATTTCTCTAGGTTGCATTTACTTTACCATTCTAATTCTGTTCTTGTTTGATAAAACTGTCAATGCCAATTATTTGATCTTCACATTAAACTCATGATCCTAGTGGTATAATCCCCTAAACATAGAATTCTTTTCCTTATTAGCAGGAGGGAGAAAGGGGATAAAAGCCCACATATACAGCATTTGCATCACATTATTCAATTAATTGAATAATTTTGGTTTACAGCTATCTTGTACAGATAAAGAGAGAACAGGTATCATTTCAGGAGAAAAAAGTACCAAAAATGGGTTTTTAAAAATGAATTAGGGAAGGGAAGAGAGGAGAAGTCTTTCATTCATAGCCAGTTTTTTTTCTAAAATTTTAATCTCATTATGATGTCTGTTTTAGCACAATTTTAAAATTCTACACATTTGCCAGTTTTCCTACAACTGCTACAAAGAGAAAAATATCTCTGGACAGCTGATCTCATACACCATTCTGAAAAGAAAATCAGGCCTTTTACTCCACTGACTTAAAAAATTCTAAAAATGCAGGACATGATGCAAACAATAAAACATCTTATGGGTAGGAAATATGTAAATCTACCCCAGCTATAGTTGTGATCTCCTTCCACACCATGAGTAATTTTGTCAGAATGAAAATAATTGTGTCCAAACCCAGAGCAGTAGGCTGATCCCTTGGAAGGTTCACTGAACAATCACAAATGCCATCATCATCCAAGATTACAACATCAGCTCTGCTTCAATGAAATTCTGCCCTCTGAAGGCAGCCAAAACCAAGGTCTATTGCCTCAATAAAGTCCAAAATGAACTCTATCTTCAAAATCAGTGTCTGGGATTCTGTATCAAGGGAGACTGTATCTGCAGGGAACCAGGAGCACTGTACACGGAAGATAAGATAAAACCAAGTTGTTTTTTTTTTTTTTTAATGGAGTTATGGTATAGCTCTATACAAGTGATATTCTTTGCCTGGAATTCTCATGCTGTTACATCAGTAGAAAATGCACTTTCTACATATACATACAGCAAAGCAGAGAGGAGCTGATCTTCCAAAAGGACACTATCTGAAACACTGGGTACAAGTTGCATTAACCCTCATACCATGTGAATTTCACAGCATCAGATATCCATGTTATTAAAGTGTGAGGTGCGTAGAATGTCACTAAGGTAACAGTGGTCATGAACCTTGCAGAACACACACACACACACACTCACACACAACTGATATCTCATAATAGAGGTATGATGATTGTATAAATAACCTCAGTGGAGCATGATGAGAATTAAAGGATCTCATGGGCAGGGGCAGCTTGTCAGCAGACTGACAAAGGGTAAAAGGAGAACGTGCACTCTTGGTGCATGTTCTAATCTCAGGAGGCAAAATCAGCAGTATTTCACTAACAGTTCCCTGCCAGGCTCAGATGGAAATAACATTTTAAGTGTCTGAGGTGTCCCTCTCAAGACAGGATATGATCAGTATTTGCCTGTGCATCCAGAAGCAAAGTCCCAAAGGAATACAGGGCATGTAGGGATGGAAGCCATGCAGAAGTGAGCTCATCACCTGGGGAGAAAACTGACTATGAATCCACCATCTTCTGCTCTCACTGTAGAGCAGTGCAAAAGAAATCCCTCATGGGATACTTGGAAGTGGAGTAATGGTTAAGCATACTCTGGAAGCAAATTTGTCATTGCTTTATTTATACCCTTTTGCTCTCAGTCTTGCATTGGATGTCTGCCCTTAGGTCTTGCTTAACATAATTTTGCAGTGTCTCACCACCCAGCCAGCCTGGTGAAGTGGAGAGACAAGATGAAACAGAGTGAAACCAGCAGATTATCAGTAGAAAACAAAGAAGGGTGCACAGGGTGTCTAGAGACATGAATTTCTTTTCCAGCAGGGTCATAGAAGACCAGAGCTGGCAAGTATTCCTTCCTATTTTTAAAGGGTCACTGGCTTGGGATGACTTTACTAGCAGGGAAAGGATTATCTCTAACAGCCATGAACTAATTCTTCTCCTGCATGCTGGCAAAGCAACACTCCACAGTTCTGGGTGAGCCTTGGGTTTTCAAACAGCCTCTCACTGTGTTTGGTTATTACAGGGAAGGTAGCAGGTCATTTTTCACATGCATGGGAGTGTGCCATTTCATCAAATCTGCCCTTGGGAAGTTTGCTTGTGCTGATTTGCAAAAAAGTGACTAAGTATACCAGCAGGTGTAAGGGGAGTTGCTAGTTGTCTGGTACAAAGAAGAAATTACTGTTTTATTGCATGAAGTTAAAATAACATTTATACACTACTAATCTCAGACCTAAAAATAATTTAAAATCACCTACCATTTTCTTCTTTAAAATCTCAAAAAAGTATTCTTTTTTGGAGTGGCTTCCTAGTAGTTCATTGGAACAGCAAGTATCCAGTCTTTACTGGGGACTAATATAAAAACTAATCAAGCTCCTTGACAGTAATGACAACTGAAATAATGGGAGCCACTCTCCAACTAAAAAAGCTGAAGTAAGCCTCCAGCCACAGTGCTTAAAGGCTTTTCACAAAGAAGGGCAGGGATCTGTGCATACAAACATCAGAGCTTGCTTACTCTTGGAATAAGTTCCATCTGGGAAAAAAACCTGCAAATAACCAGAATTATGCCAGAAACAGGAAGAACAAGGAAGCCTGTGAAGTGGCTAGAGTGCAGTCCTAGACGGAGCCTGAGCAAAACTCACAGAAAGTTTCTCCTCTCTCCTAGGGCAGTAGTATACGAAAGAGGAAAAAGCCATAAGGAGAATGAAATAAGGAGTGAGAAAACTGATCCTCATGAGCCTCATAATACAATCCTTGACTTAATAGAGATAAAAAAAGAGGTTTTATAATATGCGGTAATGTGTTCACTGTGATGCTTATGAACAATTATAAAAAGTAATTAATTAAACAAAAAGTTATCTTGATTTGTGAAACTTGAGAAGCGGCTATTTTCAAAAATTCTGCCACTATGAAAAACACTATATGCAACATGAGGGGATAGCACAAGCCCAGAATAGACCAAGAGAACAATTCAGAAATCTAAAGGAATGGTTCACTTCCATCTCTTGAAGTCTGAGGGTCAGTTTGAAGGAACAAAGCTCCAGGGCACAAAACTCAATCAGACAGTCTGGAAGAGACTTGGGAAGTTCCACGTACAATTTCTACTTTAGCTACCAAATTGGTAATGTCTGGAAATTCCATTGGTAGAAGGTATGGAAATTACCAAAATCTTCCAAACACAGGGAATTTTGAAAGTCAAACCTGAACCTTTGTGATTCAAATTTCAAAAGCAGACAGTGATGGTAGACCATCCATCCATCCATCCATCCATCCATCCATCCATCCATCCATCCATCCATCCATCCATCCATCCATCCATCCATCCATCCAATTCCTCCATCCATCCATCCATCCATTCTGAACGAAAATTGGTTTTAATATTACACTGCTGAATTCACAAAGAACTTTGGTAGAAAAAGAAGAAGTGTAGATAGTCAGAGATGGAGAATCAAACACTGATAAAGTCATCTGCATTTTGGAATGACTAGCATGCTATATTGAGACCAAGGACGCTCCCTGTATTTCTAAATAAAAGTAATGCCACAATTATTCCTCATTTAAAATATTCCTCACTATAAACGTTTGAAATGCCTTTTATTCTAGAGCCAGCACAAGACTTTTCAACAGCTCAGACAAAACTGACAGTCAATCCTCCTAAAATAACAGATGGGACAGGGCCACCTCTGCCTGCCACAGAGAAGTGGGGAATTGCAATGGAGAGATGCGGAGGATTCATGCTGTTAATCTGGCTGCCTCCAGGGACTGATAGCAGTCACCTATCACAGCTGCTGGCACTGGGCATTCTACCAGTAGTTTCCACTCCTACTTTAGGGGCAGCAGCGCTTTCAGACAACCTGGTTTTCCCTGTCCTAATATGGACAAAATTAGGGTGGACAGATGCTTAGGGGTGTGCACTTTGTCTTTCCAGGAGCCTGCCACCTTAGACAATTACTGCTTTGCTTGTGCTCACAGCCAGTCCAGTTTGCTGCTGAAAGCTGAAAACTCAGTGCTTCTTCTGCATTCTCAGAAGATTCAGCAAAACTTATGTTCACTGGTTTCATAATGCTTCTGAGAGTCAGGGGCCTTGACCCTGGTATGAAATCCACCTTTTGTCAATCTTAATTCCATCTCCAGAGTCATCAGGATAAAATTATGCTCAAAAAAGCAAATAGTTCATCTCTAATGATTAAGAATATTTTTAACATGCTGTCCATATTGTGCTGTTCAAGTTCCTTATGAAAGTGAAATTGCAGTGAAATTCTTGATGTAAAAAGCTACTGTGAGATATTTCAATATGCTGGTGCAACATAAGAGTTATCAGAGTTATCAGTGTGTCAGGGTAGAGCATGACTAGCTTGATCAGGAAACTACTGTGGAGAGCTGTAGCGTAAATGATAGATGTAAAATCAGAAACAGCTTTGAAATGTGTATTGGCAGTTTTTCCTTCTACAGGACCATTGGACCATGTGTTGCATCAATATTGGTTATAACACTCAAATTTCAGTAACTATTAGTGTTTAAAGCTGAAGTTATTAAATCCTCATGGAGGTTTATTTGCTGCAACTTTTCTGACAGATTATACTGTATCAGGGCAGTTGAAAATACTGTTGTTGCCCAGTAGAGAAGCAACAACAGGAAAATAATTAGAACAATAATTTTGTTCAACATAAAGTCATACATTGCTACACCATAATGACTTTTTTATATCAAACCCAATATTTAAATTCCATTATATTTTTTTTAAATATGAAACTTTTCTAAGGAGGAAATAATTCAGTGATGGCCAGCAAATTCAGACCCATTCTACACCTGCAGATTTCCACTGTGCCCTCTTGAGATTCACTTTTTCAGTGCTTTGTTCCAAGAACATAAAATAATAGTCTTGCCTGCCTCACAGAACTCCTATGAGCACAGCCCATTTATATTCTATAGCATTACAGCACTATGGGAGAAAAATGCTTTCTGTATGTACCATTCTATGCGTACATTTTCCACTGAACTTTTTTTTAAAAACAAAACCACAAAACCTAAATTTGTCTCCTGATCATTTTTTTTTCCATTTTGTTTTCTAACTTCCATCACCTTGTTTTGCTGTGTACTGTGTTGTGTCTCCTGGTATAGTCTCCTTCTTGTTTCAGTCACTTTTCTGTGTCATCTAACTGCGATGAGGTTTCTGTCAATGTTTCTTTTCTCCACTGTTGCAATCTTCATATTTCTCATATATATTGCCAGTCTCTCTAGATTGAGAATAGGTAACTATTCTCAAACTTAGTTGGGTTTTTGTATCCCTCTTCTTACTCTGAGCCTTTAATTTCCTGCCTGTGAACCATCTTCAGGAGCTTTGGCTCCTGAAGGAATTGTCTCCCTTTATAGGGGTAAAGGAGAGCACTACACCCGCAAGCATTCATTGATGAGGAGACAGGGAAATCAGAAAGAGGGAATGATCAGAGAGCTTTTATTCCGGATACATGAAGGCCTTTAGTGATGTGTAAAACACCTCAGAGATAATGAGTGCTTCAGGGTAGGGATTGTATCTGCCTGAAATAAGGGCTTCTCCAGTGCTCAGTGCACAGAGAAGTTGCTAACCTTGCAGAGGCCTTCAAATTGCTACAGCTCAACCCCAGGAGGCTTTACAGGTTAAATTTTACATCTTGAACTCGATTGGGAAACAAACTCAAAGCTGTTGCATGCAACAAAACACGTGGTTTATGGAGTGATTGCAGCCCAGCTGCTGATGCCTCCCAGCTGCTTGTTCCCTTATCCTGTGCTGTGGGTTCTCAAGAAGTGCAAGACAGAACCAACCAGTGCTGTCATTACCTTGATTTCAATCATTTGGAGGACCTAGATCTGTTCTTAGAGACATAAATTAAAAGTCTCATTGTTAAGCCTAGTTAAAAAAAAAAGTGTTTACAACTGCAGCTGCAACTTGGCCTTTCAAATAAGAACTCTGAATCCAGCAGAACTCCAGGGTAAGAATGGATATGTATGTTATTTATACATAGAATGATATTCATTTTTGTATTACTTCCCTTCAAGGGCTGCTAGGGGCATTTCTAAATATATTTGATAATTGCTCAGTTCCAAAAGGTAAGGCATCTTCTCCCTGCAAATCTGGAGAAACACTGAAGTTGCCAATAAATTGCTGGAAGGCCTTACCTTAGAGTTACAACTCTAAACAGACCCAGCATTTTTGTGCAGAGCAGCTGCCTCAGGGAGAAATCAGCAACTCTCCTGGAGTGGCTCATGAGGAAAAGCTTGAAGGACTCAGTCCTACAAAGGCACTGACATAATCTGGTACCATCCTTGGCTTCTTCTGCAAGCGTGCAGTGCTGGGCTGTTGCCAGAATTTAGCCAGGAATCACATCTGTACACACCTGTTTGCAGGAGACAGATCCCACTGCTTGGAAACTGCTGATGAAGCCTCACAGGTGCTCAAGGATGAAGTTTGCCTCTAATTTGGGGGTTCTGCTTGCTATTCAAATCCCATCAAAGCCAGTGGAAACCTTGCTGTCTCAGTCTTCCTCACTTCTGAGGCAGAACATGCATACACACATGCATATATCCTATATACACTTCTATCTATATGTGGGTACAATTTTCAGAAGGCACAATTTCATAGTTTCAGAATATTTCTAGGACTCATCTCACTGAACTGTAAAGCAAGATGCACTTGAAATTGTTAGCATTTCAGAAGGGATTATTATTTTGGTATGATCACTTTTTTTATTTATCTAAGTTTTCCCAACTTTTTCTTTCTTCATTCTGCTCCCTTTTCTATTCATTTTTGCAAATGTTTTCTCTTTTTCTTTTTTCCCATGGCTTGAATTTTATGAGCATCCCCTGCATGTTTTAGGGCCTTTTCTGAGGAGGCACTAAATAGAGAGAAAGCAATTCAGAAAAAGAACAGTAAAAAATTAATTATTTTAACTACATAAAATCATAGAATCATAAAATGGGTTGGAAGGGCCTCAAAGACCATATGGTTTCAAACCTCCTGCTGTGGGCTGGCCTACACCACTAAACCAGGCTGCTCAGAGCATGATCCAACTTGTTGTTAAACACAACCATGGACAGGGCATCCACAGCTTCTCTGGGCAACCTGTGCCAGTGCCTCACCACCCTGACAGTAGAGAATTTTTTCCTTATATCTAATCAAAATCTTCTTTCAGTTAATGTCAGGTCATTTTGGAGGGAAAGGCAGGAAATGTGGAAAGAGAAACTCCCCAGAGTTCTCATTTATTCTACACCATTTCAATACACAGCACAGTAATGGTGATTATTAGAAGGTCTTCTGAAAATGGAAGTTTCCCAACCAGAAAAATATCAAGAATATCAAAGAATATCAACTCTGGAAAAGTAAATTTAGTATGTTCAGCCAAAAAAAATTACTTTGAAGAGCAAGTTTCCAAAGGCATAAAACTAATAATAAAATATTTTTAAAGCACTTCCAAAACAGGAAGTCTGCCAGAATGTCTGTAGGGCTGATAAGTAACTTGGATATGAAAGGGGAACCCAAATAAGATCAAACTCTACTTCAGCAAAGTGAAAAGAATTCTTTATATAGGTGTAAAGAGCACTATGGAATAGACTTTGGAGATTTCCAGACTGAAACTTTCTTTACAGGGCACAACCTCCTTACTGGTTAGACAGTAGGAAACACAGAGCAGAAAATCAAATGGTCACTCTTCACAATTCAGAGAGATTTTGAGTGTAGGGAAATGCACTGTTCAGCATAGTCCTCAGTAGTTTGGTTAAGGCTGAATAGTGAGGTGAGATTAAATCATACCGATTATTTAATGTAATAAAAGCCAAAGATGTCTGAAAAATTGTAGAATAATCTCAATTCTTTGTGATTGGTGATAAAAGTGTGGACCAAGAATAAGGCTGATAAATATTCAGTCTGGAACAAAAAATCCCAAAGAATCCTAACTATACATACACAGTGATGAGCTGTAAGTGAGCTGCTACAAATCTGAAATATGGCTGCTGCCACTGGTGAAACTATGTACCATTCTATAAAAACACCAGCCTACTGTAAAAGGAATATTATGAATAATTAGGAAAATGAAATGGAAGAGAGATTATAAGGTCACAAAGAAAATACACCTTATCTTCTAAGCCCCAAGGAACTCACCTGAAGTAAAAACATATAAACAAGGATCTACGGAAAAGATAATTAATGGTAAGGGATGGTATCTCTGTAAGGAACAATAAGTCAGTTGGGATAACTGACATTTTTTGTTCTGTTTAATAAAAACCCACAATCTATCCTAGCATCCTGGTGTACATGATCACTCCTACAATATTTCTTAGCAGTAATGACATACATTTTTGTAATAATAATGATCTGCGTTTTCACTGTTCTTTTTCTTCAAAATACAAAGTATCCCAGGAATATTGTTTAAATTATTCAAGCAGCCATTTAAGCGAGCAAAACCAAATTCTGATGGAAGTAGCAGGTTGAAATATGTCTTTGGGGCTCATCTGGGCCTACCCAAACAAGGTTAGCTTTGAAGTCACATCCAAGTTCAAAGGTTGCCCAGGAGCTTGCACAGAGAGCTTTGTCTGATCTCCAAGAATGGAAATGCCGCAGAGTCTCTTGATACCTGCCAGTATTTCATACACATATATACACACACATATACACACAAGAAAGGAAAGATTTTTCTGATATTTAGACAAAATTTCCTATCTTGTGACTTGAGGCTGCTGCCTCTAGTCCCATTGTGTTGCACTACCTAGAAGTGTTTGACTTCATCTCATCTGTAAATTGCCAATGGGTAGGTGAAAACAGTTAGGTTCTCCCCTTCTTCTCATCTTCAGCCAGAAGGACACTTTCTGTCAGCTTCTCCTTGTATGTCATGTGCTCTGGACACATGATGCTCCAAAGGACTCATTCCACTATGTCAGTGTCCATCTCGTACAGGGGAATCCAAAACAGAGCACAGTCCTCCGGGTAGTCTTACTAGTGTCAAAGAGAGGGCAAAGAATCACTTTTCTCAACTTGCTGGCTACTCCCTTGCTTGTGGAGCCCAGGATGGTGCTGACCTTCAGGATGCACTGCTGACTGATATTGGGGTTTTTTTGTCTACTGGGACACCCAGGACTTTTATGCAGTGCTGCTCTGGAGCCAGTTGGTGCCCAGCCTGTCCTTCTTCATGATCAGAAATTTGCATTGGCCTGTGCTGAACTTAAAAAAGTTTCTGTCAGATTTATACTCCAGCTTGTTGAGAATGCTCTGAATTATAGCCCTGCACATTAATTGCTCCCTTAATCAGGTATCATCTGTGAACTTGCTCAGGGCTTTATTTCATCCCACTGGATACATCTGTAGTGAAAGCATGAATGAATGTCCACTCTTGTGTTGGTTCCTGAAAGATGGTACTAGAAGTCACCCATCAGTTGGACTTTTTACAGCTGATCACAACTCTTGCAGCCTCAGGATATGGCCAATAGTGCGTTCACCTTGTAGTCCACTGCTCAAGTCACTGCCTCACCACTTTGGCTGTAGGAATACCATGTAACAGGCCTTGCAGAAGCCAAGCCAAGTTACGTCATCTTTCATCCTTCAAGCCAGACATCTCCTCAGAGCAAGCACTCAGACTATTCAGCCACAATTAGTGGTTTGTGAATCCATGCTGTTTCAAATTTCCCTCTTGTCCTCCTTGTGACTGCACAGGGTTTTCACAAGGGTTTCCTCCAAAATCCTGGTGGAAGCTGAAGGGAGCTCTATCAGCAAATAGTTCCCCAGATCTGCCTTCATGCCAATATACATGTAACACTTGCCAGCCTTCAGGATCCTCTCCTGATTCCTAGGGACTTTTTGTAGAAGATAAAAAGCAGTCCTTCCAATGGCCTCAGTTTCTTCTCTCCATATCCTTGGATACATTCTCTCTTGTCCCATGGACTTCTGTGTGTGTCCAGTTTGCTTACTTGGTCACTAATGAGATATTCCCAGATTCTTCTGGGAGATGCAGGGACAGAACTGGCCATGAAAGACCAAGGAGAAGATGCTGAGTTGCTCAGCTTTTTCTGTGTGCTTCAAGTCTGCTGCCTTGCTTCATAGCCCCTCATCTTCCTTAGACGTCCTTTTGCTTCTACTTCTATAAATTCTTCTTGTTGCCATTTCCATTCCTCACCAATTTCAATGCCGTCTGAGTTCTGACTTCCCTAATTCCCTGCCTACATGACCAACAATGCCCTGCTCCTGAGTAGCCCTCTTTGGCCTCCACTGCCTTTTGCACTTGAGAGAAGATGGAGCTCCCTGCCTGTCTGTTGCGCCTGTGTGACTCATGGGCTGTGGGCTGGGCTGAGCCCAGGTCTGGGAACATTGTCCTCACAGAGCAGCATCCTTGCATGATTTCCTTCCCCTTCCCCTTCCCCTTCCCCTTCCCCTTCCCCTTCCCCTTCCCCTTCCCCTTCCCCTTCCCCTTCCATACAGTCTCCCATGGGAACTTGCTGAATAGCTCCCAGAATGAGCTGTTGAACCCTCTATTTTCATTTGCTGTTATCATTCTGAAAACTTTGAGGTTTTGATCAAAGTATTTATTCATTTCAGACAAAAGATTCTCAAAAAAATAAAGTGTAAAAAAAATTAAAATGAAACTTTTTTCTCTATCAAAGTAAATTTAGATGCAACTGAACTTTTACAAGGAGCCATAGTCACTTAATTGTGTTCATTCACTAAGGTGAAATGAAAAGTAATGGAGTAGAGATGCTAAATGCTTATTGACTATAAATAATTTAGATTATTTATAATATTAAATACTAATTGGTAAATAATGATCCATTAATAAGTCTGACAATATGGCTGGAAAATAAAATCAAGAGAGATTTCAAAGAACCCTCCCAACTCAGCATCCCATGAATTTTGCTTGCTGCCTATCAACATCTGTTTCACTTTTCAGCAACCTTGTCTTGCCTGCTTTGCACCTCACAGCAGTGCCTAATTTAAACATTCTGTGATTGTGGTTTTTAGTCCTAAATGGGGTTGTGAGATGTGCAATTACTGCTTCTTTCATTTTATTTACAAAAGACAAGCAAGAGGGAGAATACTGTTTTTTTGCTCCCACCTGTTATGCTAAGAGAAGCTAAATGAGTGTTTGACAGGTAAAAATATAAATGATGAACCCTCAGATTAAAATACGATTGGAATTAAATTCATATGTGTTTGTGAGAGTCTGGGTATGTTTCAGAAACTGACAGCATTTTACTTTTCCTTCTGCAACTATAGTATGCTCAAAATCTTCTCTTAAAATGCCCTGTAATTAACCTAGGATACAAGAGAGAAAACGGTGAGCAGAACAACAAAGACAATTTGTCATCAGGATTTTCATTAAACCCCTCAGTATTATAGGAATTAATTTCAGTAGTGCTTTGCCCTGATTACTGCCTGTCGGATAGGATACAGGCATCCAACAGGATATTTGAATGGAGAGCTTTTGCTCCCATCCTACATCAGCATTATGAAGGTAGTATTTTATCTACACTGACTGTGATTCATCGTCTATATTTTAATATTGCAAAAACTGAAGACAGCTCTAATTTTAACTCCCCCTAGCCCTGCTTTTTCCCAGTAGATGTTACATTGATAATAGCTCACATTGCCATCCCCATCTTGGGCAGGGAGCAAGATCAACAGACTTTTGAATCACAATAGCCAATAATTTGTCACTTTAGCTTCCCAGACATTATAGTTCACTACATATTGTTATATCACACAGGCACACAAACCTTATTGGTCATAGAAGGGGAGCAGCTCTCATTTCAGATTCTGAATTGAGCTGCAACCTGTACAGCATCTAGGCAGCGTTCTTATCTAGCCTTTCCATTTCCAGTTTTTCAAAATGCTCCCCTTGTAAAGCAGACCACTTTGAAATCTGCAACACATTTTAAAGTAATGATTAAACACTAATCCACTAACATACTGAAGTGGCACTTGAGAATTTGGCAGTATCACTTTAAATAATCTCTTAGCCTACTGATGGCTCTTTCAGTATCCTGTGTTTCCACACATAGCTGATGAATAAAATGATTTGAACTAATCTGTGCCTATACTTCTCACAGTATTTTTTGCATGAAAAGCAAACAGTGCAGCATGTGTGCCCTAAAGTAAGGAAACCTGTAGGGACTATAGTAAAAATTTCAGTTTCTATAAAATTTTCTTTTTCAAGTTATATAAAAGTATTTTTAGAAACAATCTCACCTTAAATCTGAGAGTGCCATTAAGGACTGTATTACAGAAATTACTTTGGTAATTTTGGCCAAAGCAATGCAGTTAAATGTCACACATGGGTGCAGGGGGAGGGTAGCAGATAGAGAAATCAAATTCACCCCTACAACATAAATGAGATATGAAACATTACTGAGGAGCAACAAGCTGCAATATTGTACAGCGTCTTATAAAGCCACACTAAATGAACACAAGTAAATGGATGCTGCCTTAAGTTCTTTTTGCTCATTTTCAGGAATTTATGATTTTTTTCTCTGCAGAAAAATTGACTGAATAATATCTGTGCTGCACCCAGCTGCTTATTAGGTGAGTAGGCAAAGTATCCTTTATGGCTAAAACATTATTACAGGATCTAGATCTGCATAGCTGCTTGAGCTGAAATGTGAATAAACCCAGAGGACTAAGCTATCAATTCTCCCTCTTTGAGCTGGAAAGTGAAAGGGGCTCTGTGTGTGTGTGTGTGTGTTTGTGTGTATGCGTGTGCTGATCTTTTAGTAGTATTTCAAACAAAAAAGCAGCTTTCTCAAGCATTCTGCTTTAAAAGTTGGGTATGTTCACTGACTTTCCATCTGTTCCCATCTTTCCTACAAACTGTCCCTATATGCTACAGATACTGGGTTCAAACCTGCTTTGCTTGCATCTTCTGTCATAATCACATTATGAGATGACACATACATTCATCTGGATATAAGGGAATGCTTAGAGAATTCAGGTTAAGAAGATGACTCAGTTGCCGTATTTAGATTAAAAATTCTTCTGATTACCTGGCACATTAGGCCTTACATTAAATCACAAAATGTGCCATCTCTTTTTCTTCTCTGTTCTCATTTTTCCATTAACAGTTTTCTGGCCCTTCTATCATTGCGTGTTTCCCTTGCCCCAGTCTATTGATCTCTTTTCTCCTCTTTGAGGGCTACTCATATAGTTGCCCTCCCTCCTGTTCATCTTCTCTCTTCCCATAGTCTCTGCTATGCTACTTCCACACAGCACTGCCAGTCATTCCATGCTTCTCCTTTTAATGCCATCCAGACTCTGCTTATGCTGTTCCTTTTGATGGAGCATATACACAAGGGTGAAAAACAACAACTTTTATATTTTTCAGTACTTCATGTAGGGAAAATCCTTGTCATGTAAGAATCACACATGGTGGGATTCTTAAGGTGTCCTGTGTAGGGCTGGGAGTGGGACTTGATCTTGTTGGGTACCATTCAACCCAGCATATTCTATTATTTCATAATTAAATATGATCTAAACACAGTCTACAGTAATGTCTGCTCAGCAGGTGCCCCAGAAGCAAAGGGTCAGCATTCTTTTGATTGTCCCATAACCTACAGAACTATTCTAGCCAAGAACACATCCTGTAAGTGACATGCACAACTGCAGCTCCATGGTAAACAGTGGGTCTTGCTCATCCCTAAAACTCTTCCAGACTGATTGATGCATATTTGGGGTCAAACTTCACAAAAAGTGTTTTTCCCCTCCTCTGCCAGTGCTAGATTTGGTTTTAAGTTATTGAAGCATCAGAA
The DNA here is from genome assembly GCF_035770615.1 of Melospiza melodia melodia. Taxonomy (NCBI): domain Eukaryota; kingdom Metazoa; phylum Chordata; class Aves; order Passeriformes; family Passerellidae; genus Melospiza; species Melospiza melodia. The sequence continues at coordinate 109,281,315 of NC_086194.1, read as the reverse complement.
CTAGTTCTACTGAACAAGGCCTGGGGCTTCAGAATACACTTATAGCACAGGCATAAAAGCATCCCTTTTCTGCCACAATGGAGCCATAGAGTGGAATCTGAAATAAAAAGCAGAAAATCTAGAGACAGAACATTAAGTTTTTCTTTTTGTTTACTCTTAGATTTAAAACCCATTAAATAGACCAGTATATAGGCAACCTCTAACTTAACTAGAATTATGGCTATTGCATCCACTCCACATGGAAATGTATAAAGTACTTACGACTACATATTTCAGTGGATTCTTTTTTTCAATAACTAATTATAACTCCCAAATATCAGTTATAACCTCAATCTTTAAAAATATCAATAATTATTGCTAAAATAATTAGTTACTTAGAGTAGAAATTATACACATTACGAGAGCAGAATTATTTAAGATTATATTCCTGTTCTGCAACACAGAAAATTTATCAGCACACACAGACTAACAAGACACTTTGTGTTTTCAGTCAGAGCACCATGACAGTCTGTGACTGGTAATCTAAAATACAAATAAAGCTGTGAATTTGCTGTACTAAAGTGGCACCACTGATATTCCTACATTTCCCATGTCTTCCATTAATAAACCAGTCCAAGAGGAAGGTAGCTGAGTGACACTGGCTTGCATTTAGATATTATTCTTTATACCAGCCATCAGCCATTGTCACAGAGTCTATATTAGAACACTAGCTTCTGCATCTAATTCTTTCCTCTTAATTGACTTTAAAACTTTAGGTAACACCTGACACAGGAATTTACATGGAAATTAGGCCATCTGAATATGATTTTCTTCCCCCAACTCCTTCTCTCAGCCTCTTCTCAAGGCCAAGGAATGGGACAGGTTTTAAGAACAACCCAGCAGCTCTCTTTGTGTCCAATTAACCTTTTTTTCACAAAGAGGGTATTAAAGATTGGAATGTACTGCCCAGGGAGGTGGTGGAGTCAGTGTCCCTGAAAGCGTTTAAGGAAAGACTGGATGCAGAACTCAGTGCCTTGGCCTAGTTGACATGGTGGTAGTGTTCAGCCAAGAATTGAACTCAATGATCTCAGAGGTCTTTTCCAACGTAATTGATTCTGTGATTCTGTGGATGCAGACGACAGCTAAGGGATATCTAATAACCTGGGTTCAGAAGACAGTTAATGATGATCATAAAATAAATAATACTGAAATGGCTATTTAATTCCTATTCTCTGGCAGAAATTATGATATTGGTTGTTGCCAGCCTTTTGTGCTTCAATAAAAGTATTTAAAATACCATGTTTGACTTGATGGATGTGCTTTTGAAGAAGTTTCTTGAATCAGAATACCTCCACTGCCAGTGTACTGCAGAGGTGTAGTGTACTACCTTCAAACTTCCTGGAATTTTTAATGACAAGGTTTCTTCTTACGATATTTTCCTCTCTCCTGTGGGCAGGGTTTTTGAAATGCTACAATGCAAGGGAACAAGGTTCGTCTCAATGATTTTATTTAACCTCTCTTATTTAAGATCAAAACCCAGTGGGTTTAATTAATTGTCATATATTACTTCCAAGCTGAGAAACTACATTTCTTCTCCTGCTTCTCCTGTTAATTCTACTCCTAAAGGTTATTGTCATCTATTGGTAGAGAATTTAAACAGAAATTTTGTTGATGATACACCTGGCAGCAGAGAATGGATCTTCTTGTTGTGACACTGGTGCTGACATCCTTCCGTGGTAATACACAATAAGGCAGACAATCGACTTAGATATTGCAACAACAGGATTCTGACTGAGGTCAATGAAACTAATCAATCCTGTTCAGCATCTAGGTTCCTCCTGGGTGTCCAGGCCATGTTATCTTCTCCATATACTTAATTTTTCTTCTGGAGGAATGATTAGGGATTTCCTAGTAAATACCAAACTGAACTCTTCAAACTCCTTCGGCCTTTCCATAGCTGGGATTATGGAGCATTAGCTGTCTGCTGCCAGGTTAAGCTTCATGAGCTGCTGAGAGCACCTCCTAATCAACTTTTATGTTTCTAACTGGTTGAGATGATGTTGTGGTCTAAATCAAAGTTTTGTCTCCTGAGTAGCAGCAGTTTGACGCATCATCATTGATCTCTACTTACTCAAATAAATGAACAATCAATTAATGTGAAGTAAAGAAAACCAACCTCAAAATGAAGGCATAAGCCAGCTCTAGTCTTAAGAAGGTTTACTTATTGCTGCATGCTCAGCATCATGCCTGAATGCAAGTCTGCTGGACACAAGCAATCTGCAGCCACTTCTGTCACCTTCTCTTGCGTTTAAAGTGATTCAGACTTAGGGAATAGCAAATTTATCAGTGGTTTGACAACATTACTTCTTCCTGTTTTTCACACCCTGCCCCACAGCTGTGCCAACAGAGGGGTTTGCATGAACGCTCTCTAAAATGCTCAAGGCAAAACGAGCCAGATTATTTAAAGCAGTGTGAACTGTGGATCTGAACTGGCTTGGCTGAGTTGGCAGGTTTCAGGCTAAGGAGTAGTTATGCAAGCCACTCCACTAGCACAACCAGAGGGGCAGCACTGCCAGCTGCTGGGTGGCTGTGACACAGGAAAGCAGGAACATCTTTAGGCAGAACAGCTGGAGCATAGAAGATGCCATCCCTCTGCAGCTGTAAAAATTTCTGCCTCAGTGTCCCTTAGGTGTTGGGAAGGCCATCCACAAGAAAAATGTCTTTTGGTATCTGGGGTAAATGTTACAGTGTGTTACTTCTATCCATTTGATAGAAGTGGGATAGAAGTAACACACTGTAACTGAAAAAAAACTGTACTTGAAATAAAACCAAAACTGTTTTTTTCATGACATAAGCTTTTTCCCCGTCTTTGGCATTAAAATTCTCCAAACTCATAAAAACCTTCAAATTTCAAAAACTAAATCTAACTCTAAATGTTGTTTCTGTACTGGCAAAAGTTTTCAGCAAAAATTTAGTTCAGAAAAAACACCATTACTATTACTTAAGTGTGTCTGTGTAGAGTTAACAGCTAAAGCATCAAGCAAATGGCATGTCTGAAAATCCAGTGATGGTTTGATGGGCATTTTTCCCTGGCCTGCCTGAACTGAGTCAGCTCACTTCCCCAGGATGCTTGTTCAGTTGCACTAGAGCAATGATTTGGAGGCTACAGTGCAAACCAGACAAGCACTTTGCTCTGCCTTATAAAGGATCTTGAGAAAAAGAAAGGAGATGGGGAGCCTTCCAAGGTTACTAACCCAGTTCACAATTCAGTCCTACAAAAAACTATGCCAGCACAAAGGGAAGGAAAGGGGCAGAGATAGGTGGAAGGCTGTGGGGAGGAGTGGGAAGTACTTAAGTTGAATTTTGCCACCAAAAAATATACACAGAGAAGTCTACAGAAAACAGTGTTCAGCATGAGTTCTGTGCCCCACCCAGAACCATCAATTAGCAGATATTTATTTATATTAGTACTAATATGCACATACCTCAAATAATTATAAATTAAAAATTAAACATACTAAATAAATAGAATTAGAAACCTTGATTTAATAGTCCTATAAACTGTAATGAAGTAAAAGTAAAATGAAGACATTTATCAGGTATTTGTATTTTAACACCTTTAAAGAACTTCACCTAAAAGTATAAAATGCATTCTTATGCAGGAAAACAGTCACTTATGACAGTCACTGTGATTTTTCTGTTGCACTTGGAAGGAACTGTAGGGTGGCATAATGGAAATATGTTTTCTTCTCATTCTATTAGACATACAATAAGGCTTTCAGAATATTTTTATTTCAGACACAATCATCAGCATAGAAACTGCAGTTTTCTGCACAAATATGGAATATGGACTTCAAGCAATGGCTGCCAAAGCACACGATTAATGAAAGTAAAGTAAGAGAGCACTGAAGAATATCAGCTAGTAAATTGCTCAGGGTTACTCATGCAAGACAGCATCATTTTCTGCAAACACACAAACACACAGTGCCAGTCAAAAGCCATGTTAATCTAACATTGAATTAAAAGCAGTTTAACCTTCTGGACTTCACATCATGGGCCAGAGCTCAGAGCCAGATTCTGAGTGCCTAGAGTTTCACTAGGCTGCACCACAGCTTGGGTTTCTATATTAAAAGCACCTGGCAGCACTTCTGAGGATGTCTGTGGCATATTAGGGCATAAAGGTCAGGAGAGGAACTGACAATGATTGCCCCAAGGGCCATCCACCCCCAAAAGTGTCAGTGTGCCATGAGAAATGACATTCTAAAGGACAGCCAGTCTCATAATCAGCCTGCCATGGGGGCAAAAATCAGTGCAACTCTTTAAATGTGATTGTTAGAAGGTGCACAAGTCTGATCTAAAGAAGGACTTACATGCTTGAAACTTGCCTGTGTCTCTAAACTAGCTCTGGTTCACACCAGAAAGAACAGTGCCCCTCCCCTACAACCCAGCTCTGTCATCTCACCATCATATAAAATTAAAACCAGCATTTGATGTAAAGACAAAAGCTGTTTCTAGATAAAAAATTACACAAAAACCTTTTCAAACATTGAATTGAATCAGTATGAGAAAAGCATGAATTGTAATTAAAGTTCTACCTCTTATTATTTTCCATAGTGAAACGTAAACTAGCTGTGTGGCTGTATTTAATTCTTCATGCAAAACTGTAAAACTGGGTGTTTAGGTCTCAGCCTTAATCAAGGAAAATTAAACTTTTTAAGGGTTAAAAGTTGTAGGAAGTTGCTGTTACATTGCAGAATTACGTATCTGGCTTGACTTTTAAAAGAAGTGATTGAAAGTGCAACAGACTGAGATACTGTCTTTTATCATTCAGTGGGCACTGTTGAAGAACAGAGCAGAAAAGGGTGTGTGTTCCACTCAGCTGCAGAAGAGCAGTTGTACTCATTTTATATACCAATAAGACATTAGGACAAAGATTTTAACAACAGAAACAGTAACTGAAATAGTACCAGGCACAATTGTATACACAGTGGAAGCCTTTGCAGCTTTTGTTTTATCAAAAAACTTCTAAACAAAGAAGTTTTGCCATTTTTCTTTTTATTCCTAAGTATTTAATGAAAAGCACAGCTCCAGAAAATATATCTTATCCTTCTAGAGTCTGATTTTTCATGCAGAATAAGTGTATTGAGGTTTTAATATTAAATAGTTTACTCACAGCACTTTCATTTCATTCAGACTCACATGCTAGTTTTCCTCCTTCATAAAAAGGCATTTTGGATACATGGCTGAAGAGCCAATCCACGAAGTTGCCTTCCAAATGCAGCAGCTGAGCACATCACACAGTCCCAGAGTTATCCCTCTCAATACACTCAGGGGAACGCATGGGGAACACTCGGCACCTCGTTCGGAGCGCAACGGGAAATGCCAGCCGCACCAGCAAGGCTGGGAAAACCTTTTTCCTGATTGGCTGCTCATCCCAAACTGCCTGGCAGAGGTTTGAAATATGCAATGCAGGGAAGTGATATTCTGTGGCATTCATTCAATTTACCTGCACTACACTCCAAGGAGACATGCTATTAAACAACAGCTCCAGTGTGTCAATAAAGTTAACTTAATTAAATTCCTTCCCCTCCCACTCTTCCAACTAGCAAGATTTAGGGCACAGGGACACAGTATTGCTTGTAAATAAAAGGACGATTTAGCTAATCATTTGCAGAAGAAAGAAATATTTTCATCAATAATTCTATGCACAAAGCAGGGAGCTAGTTTGAATTAAAACAATCATGTAGGAGAAGGGGAGAGATAATATCAACTATTGAAGGGCTGTGAATATTCTTCAAGCAGTGTCAATTAAGTCCACTATTTAAATCTCAGTGATTGCACTCTTTGCTCCATAAGACTGAAATAACAATTGCTTAAATGTAATGTTGTAAAACATACTATCATTATTACAAGCATAGTAAATACACATTCTTAATTTGCTGGGGACTCATCTTGTCCCTTTCTGGTCATTTTGATAGGTACACTCTCACTGCCTTACAAGAGTCCCGTTTTAGGAGTCTCTAGTCTGTCCTTTTCTGTGACAATACATGGGAAATATTACCAGTAATTAAGGATAAAAAAGACTACAGTTAAGCCAAAATGAACAGATTGTTGGCAACCTTATCATACTTTCAAATCGTCAGTATGAAACCTCTGAGGCTCCTAGTCTTTTTGAAGTTAGGTGTTTTGAAAGGCTACAATTAAACTGATGTAGCTGTTTTGCAAAACAGTATTTATCTATTCTTATTCCTTTTTCCTCAGAAACTCTTCTAATTTTGACAGGAGCTCCCTGATGCTACATGTGCAATCTCTGCTCTGCCTCTTGAGTGTTTTCAGCTTTGCCCCAAATCTCCTTTTACAGACACTGAGCAAAAGCATGCCAAGCACTAGCAGATAGACTCTCTAAAGATTTCTCCTGTGCTGTTTATATCCTATTCCCTCTGAGCTCTTACATGCAGGTAATAAGTCTTTCTTGTTTCTTTTCTTCAAATATGCTTACTGTTTCCCATTAATAGGAAGATCTTGGAGCTGGTCTGAGTTTTTATAAGCAAGTTAAGAGAGAGAGAGAGAGATACTTGTAAAGGCACACAGGCACAGTTTAATTTAGGAAGTATGAAAATACAAGCAGAAAAAAGTCCCTTTATGCCCTCACAGCCGTTTCTTGCAGTACAGGCCATCGCTTCATAAATGAGACTGCCAGGGGGTCTGAGACTGTGTGCTCCTCCTAGAGCTCAAATCCTCCTCTAGTGTTGGGCTTGCTGCTCTTTGTTCTACTCTGGCTCAAACCATCCAGTGCAGCCTCTGCTCGCAAACCAATGAAATCACCAAGTAGAGCCCTGTCTCCATTTCATACTGGTTAATTAGTCTCTTATTTCTTCACAGCACAAGCTGGAATGGCAACAGCCTTCCTGCATGTCCTCTCCCAATATCACAGAAAACAGCCCAGAGCATTATTCACATAGACTTGAGTTTCACTCAATAAGAACTCCTACTGAATACCATAAGACAAAACTAAAATGAAGTGTAATTACTGTGATTAGAAATGTCAGAATTCAGTTGGAATGAGCAGCCCTTTGACTGCTTCAAAGGGCTACTACTTCACTGCTTAGTTGCAAGATGTGTTACTTCATCAATGCCTTGTCAAAGTCAGGATTACATGAAGAAAAATGCGTATACAAATACAAATGTTAAATGCCTAGGCTAAGAAATTTAATATAAAGTAAAGATTATGTATCTAGGGAACTATTTATCAAAGAGACTGAATTAATTTACATTAATGGCACAGTGCAGTGGAAGGGTTAGCAGGATGCTGAGTGCTGCAGGGTCAGAGCCAGCAGGGCTGGTGGGGCTGCCCACAGCTCTCCTCCCACAATTTCTGCAGCACCCAGGGGTGGCACACTTGACCTCCAGGAGGGGAGGGCAATACTCAGCTGCTCCCAGTGCACCTTCCCATTGACACATCTCAGCCTCAGAGAAACAGAACCCTATTCACAGCATGCAGGAGTGACAGGAAAGGGAGGAGTCTCTCTTGTAGGACAACAGTGACCTTTTAGCTAGGATTGAATACACTGAATAAGACCCTTCTGGAAGTAGGAGGATGAAGAAAAGGAAAGTTTCTATTATAAAACAAATAGCATTGAAATGAAAATCTTCTCAATTTTTTTAAAACCAGTTGAACTCCATACGGCAGCATAAAATAATTCATACTATTACACTCACATATTTTCTTTTTCCTTTCTATTCAATATATAAATCTTCGTGAATTGTAAGAACATTAGGAAAAAAAAAAGAGAGAGAGAGAAAGAAAAAAAATTACAAAGACAATTTTCTTAGGATAATTATATGGCTTAGTTCCTTCCTAATGAACTGTACTTCTGGCTTTTTGCTCATTTCTACCCTGACAAGACCGGCAAATAATGTGTCTGTATCAGCCTAATAAATGTTGTCTTTTAACTGGTTATTGCTACTATAATATAAAAATACTGTGCATGTTGAGCTACACAGGACTGCATTTAGCCAAACTGCTCTTAAGCTGGACTGAACCTGCCCTGTCCTATCAGAATGGAGAAATCATATATCAAAAATGGCCCTCCTGCTTAAAAGGACACCAAACACCCCCTCTCTGCCCCAGATTCTTTGGTCTGTCAGGAACTTGCAGCCCTTTGGCAGAGCCCCAGGAGGAGCTGCTGTGGGCAGGGTGTCACAGACACACTCCGTAGCCCCAGTGATCCCAGCTGCAGCGACATCGATTTCCTCTATTTTTAATGTCGCGAGTGCTGCAGCGCCGTTCTTCAGCCAAAGGGCTGGCACAGGCACGCTGGCCCTGCAGAGCCCTTCAGCCCAGAATCCTGTGCTCACTGGAAGGGCTGCTGCTGGGCCATCCAGGATTTGTGCGGAAGGAAGTGGCAGAAGAAAATGGCGGAAGGAAGGAAGTGGTGAAAGGGGAGGTGGTGGAAGGAAGGAGGTCTGGGAGAGCCCAGACGGGGGAGGCTCAGCTGCCTCTGCCCACTGGAGAGCAAGAACAGAGGAACAGAGGAACAGAGCAGCAGCAGCAGCAGGAGCAGAGCAGCATCCTCCTCCAGGGCCCTGTAAGCGGCTGAGGCCACTCTTCACTTACAGCAAGGAGGACTGAAGTTCACAGTGATCCTGCCTATGTTTAGGCACTTATCCAAAGCTCCCAGTTCTGGAGAACAGTTGCTTTTGGCCAACCACATGAAGAAACTAGACATGTTGGAAGGCTCACTCAGCCCTTGAAAGGACCAGAATCCCTCAAGGTCTTGCCCCCCTCCTCTGTGTTGGCTGGAAGAGTGTGAGATGGTGGCATGACTTAGGACCATCAATCAGATGCCAGAAGTTAGACAGACCTGTGTTCAAGGGATTTTTGAGGACTGAGAATCCATGAGGATGAGAGCAGAGACTATGGCACCAATATCCCAGCAGGGCCTGCCCACTGAACTCCTCCTGTTGCCACGTGCACCCTGCAGAGTGCCCCCTCAAAGGCGGGATTACGCAAGGGTCGCCTCAAAGGGTCCCCTTGAGGGATCAGCATCAGGCCCGGGGCCACAAACACGTTTCTGGGGAGGAAGGGAGGGCTGTGAAAAGCTTCCACTGCTGCAGGGAGGGAAGGTACTGCTTGTGGGTTCAGCATGAGGTGGCAAAGGCAGGAAAAACCTGCTCCAGAACAAAATCTTGAGGGCACAGAATACAATTTGAAATCTGAACTTTTGCTTTTTTTTGTGTCTGGTGCCACAGGCATTTCTTGACTGATTAGAGGCTCCCTAAAACTGATTTCCTCATTCAGACAGCCCCTCTGCTGCCCACCCCACCCCCAGCCAGGTGACTGTGACCCTTCATATTCACTCTTGCATTCAACTGCAAAAGTCTGAATTAGCAAAGACAAGTGTCATAGGTGCTCAACATCTCCTGTTGAGCCAAGATCTTTATTTGTTATAGCTGTCAGCCCAGTCAATGCCTGCTCTATCTCACTGTGGGCAGGCATATTCCATCCTGCTGGTGTCAAAAGCACATCTATTTATTCAGTGTTGCTCTGTGCTGGGCAATTGCCACACTGTGGGGAAAGAGAATTGTGATCAGCACCATTTGTCTACATAATTGTGCTTGTTTCTGGACAATTGTTGGGTCAGAGGCTAATGTTTTTTATTTATAGTCTTTCTACACTCATCTGAATTTTCCTGTGCCTTTTTCTGCAGCAAAGAATTCGGTACCATTTGGCTTCTACTGCAGAAATTCTGCTAGCAATCTGAGAAAAAGTATCTGAAAGTAAATACATTACACTCATTGGAACAGAATTTTACATTAGGGAGCTGTGGTAGTGCCTAAGACTCAAGGTGCATTTCTAGGAAGAAATCAAAGATCAAATACACATTTAGCTTCTTTTTTCTTCATATTGTATAACTACCAAAGAGAACTCAAATATATTTGCCTGGATGCTATCTTTAAAAGCTGAAACAAAAAATATATGTTCCCTTTACATCTCAGTGTCCATTTCATCTAGTTCTGAAATTCCCTAAATAAGAAATAATATTAGTTTTATTTATGGCAATAATTCTGTTTATTTTCACTAAGATATTTCATTTAGTATTTTGCCTTTTTGTTATGCTTGTTAAATAAACAAATCAACATCTAAGTTTAACACAGTTGTTGCCTTAGGCAAGCCACTATTTCACTTCTTTTACAGCTCAAGGGTTTCCAAATAGCCATACAAAATAGAGCTGCTTGCTTCATTTTCTATTGTACTGTAGGCAGCCTGCAAAGGAAGTCATGCATAATTTTTTAATACAAGAATGGATTTTGCTGAAACTGCTGTTTGCATTTTTTTTTAAATAGGTGCAATTTTTCAATTTAAATATATATTTTTATTTTAAATTATCCTTTCATTTCAAACTAGATAATTTAAAATTAAAAACGAATTTTTACCAATGTGGTTCCAAACTTGGATTTACATTAAATAACATGCAATACTCAAGTATTATGTGTCTGTTGGTAAATATTTGCTGACCATCAAACCACTGAACTGGGAGAGTTTAAGAGACTAGAGAAAACAGCCTCTGACAGAAGTGCTTAGTCCAAGTTTGATATCTGTAGATTTGTCTGCATGTTCAAAGGAGGTATTTTCTTCACTTTATTCAGGTTAGCTTTATGCAATATCTAGTTCATGCACAGTTATCTCTTGAGAGCTGATAAAGGCAGAAAATCTTACTTTCTACTGAAGGGAAAAGCTCCATGGCAGAGACTGAAATTTGCTAATTCTAAAAACTTTCAGGGCACAGAAAAAATCACACTGATCTGTTTACTCAGTACAAAGAATGGCTAATTTGACCAATAAATCACCTTAATATATGTAATAAATAAATAAACATAAAAATATGAAATGTCATTCATTGGTTTCTAAGAAAACAAAAAGCAAATATCAAGAATCTGAATAAATATATCAGGAACTTCTATGTAATTCCCTAAATGCGACAATATAGGTTCCAGTTTTACTAATATAAGTACCTAATGTAAACAAGTATCTGTCAAACTGATCTGCCCTATGGTATACTCACAGCAGTGGAACAGGAGTGATTATAGTGATCAAAGGTTTTTCTCCCCATCAGTATTTTGACTACAGGAATTATACTGCCAGTCAACAATACAGTAACCAGGGAGAAGATGATGTAAAAGGAGGCTACGCACTTTTTTTTTTTTTTGTGGTAATACTGTTCTTCCCAGTTTAGATTATCAAACTAGCGAGGTCAACCACCATTTTATTTACTTCTACACTTTGGCAGAAAGCCAGAATACTTTAATAACACCAACTGAGGGGAACAAACCCTTTTCCAGAAAACTAATTACAAAGTAAATGCACAGAAGAAAGATGGAGTGATAATTTCTTCTGACCCTCTATGTTTTTTACAGCACCCTTTCTTAAAGCAGAAGCACCAAAACACAGCCTTCTGGTATCAGTCTCACCAAAGTCAGACTTACAACCAAAACAACAACCCGTGCTCTATGTTATCAATTTTTACAGTGAACTTGCCTATCTGCTGTGATTGCTGATATATTTCCCTCAAAGATTAGGACCCCTTAGAACACAATTCCTCTTTCTCTCGATGAAGAGAGAAACTCTTCAGCCCTAAATTCAGTATGTTGCTATGCATGGATGGGCTGAGGTTACCAAGCAACCCAGGTGCTTGATGGAGCAAGTGGTCTGGACTGTTGGTATCATTTGCAAATTTCATTGACAAGGAAATTCTGTCAGCTTCCAGGTTGTCCACAAAATACCGAAGACATCTAATTGTGAACCTTGCTGAAATCTTCAGCAAGAACTCTCCCTCAATTATGACTCCTCTTGCCCAGTATTTTCTATGTTACTGTCATTTAGCAAGTGCTCCATTCGTATTGTGTAGGGATAATGTTTTATGAGAACACTGAATAGTTTGAAGTAAACTCTAATAAATACTTTGCTGGTCATACTGTAGAACCAAGGAAGCTGATAGAAACTGTGATCAGAGGTGAGGGATTTGTGTTCCAATATTATTTAGTAGAAGAGGGGATTTACCCTGTGACTATTACAATGTCATACTACAAAATAAAAGGAGATACCACCACCACTGCTTCACCCATAGGCCTGTCCTTCTCCTTTGCTTTTGTAGCATTTGCCTCAAAACACAATGCTGTTAATGAAAACAAGGGAATTTGTCTAAGCAGAAATGGAGCCTCTTCCTTAGAACTTGCCCCCTCTGTTTCATCTCAAAATTAAACCCTCCATTTTCTCCATTCAGACTGACTCACAGTTTATTATTTATTTCCTGGGTTGATGAACCGATAAATCAGTTTCGTGCACAGTCCTGACATGCTTAATGCCACAGAGATTCAGTAATTCAATTATTAAGCTTGGATTCATTGTGCCAAACAGCCTCATTTTCCTTACGGTCTGCTTTTCAGGGTAAACAGGACAGAGCTTCAAAACTGCATCTCACTGACAAACCCAAGAAGAATGGAAGCTGCTGGCTCTAGCCTGTCTGTCCTCTTAGCAAAATACAGCTGAGTGGTCACTAAAGTAGGTATGGAAGCTTGTATTGTTGTCCACATCTCTGGTGTGTTCTGTCCCAAATAGGAAAGTGAAACACACAGAGGTGCAGACAGGTGGATGGATCACTTAGTGACAAGTGACATATTCAGTACTTCTGTTTCCTGGGAAGAGAGAAATAGAAGCCATGTCCCTGGGATCCTTTAAGACCCCAAATTAGACTCAAAACTTGGGCTGTGTGCTTATAGCTAAAATGCCGGAAAAGCAACCAAACAAGCAATAAGAAAGAAGGAAGCTGTTTTATAAATATAAATCCAAAGATTTTTATTCCCATGGGCAGTTATTAAATTGTGCATATTCTTTATATCACTTTTTTCTTCATTTATAAGAAGTACTACATCAGAAGACTTTTGTTTTGGAGACTGCTGGTAGCTAAACATGCTTAATTATGATATACAAGGTCATGAAATATTTGATGCTGTATGAACTAAATTCAATGTATTCACTTCTTTATCTCAGAAATATGCAGTGGCAACAAAGAAAGAAAGTCCTAAAATTTCAATACCAATCATCCACAGAGTAATAAAACATGATTGTCAAAACTCAACCAACCTGTAACCAAGAACTGCATTTCAAAAAATCTACTGGATACACAGAAGTGAAATAAGTGAAATATATTCCAAGATGTAGCAAATAACATAGTATTTACAGTAATTTTATGAAAATAGAAAGAAAGATGAAATTTAGTAGTGCTGTAAGAATTGCCATTGATATTTTTGGAGCAGCAGCCTCTGGATATATAAGATATCTCACTTAAGAAGTTAGGATAAGTGAACTTCATTGTTTAGAATAACTTTCTGTTTTAAAATTCAGTCTCATGAAAGTTAAACTTTATGCACAGGAAAACTAAAATTTTAATACGTTCTGAAGCTCTCCCTCAACTAGAGCTGAACAGAAAGGAACTTTCTTTTCTATTCCTCTTAGTAAGGACCCTCTTCCTCCTCATTCCAATGTAAACCTTTTTCCTCTCCACCTTTCTTAATCCTTTCTAGTTCTTCTAACACTCTTTCCTCTAAATGAAGGGTGTATCCTCAGACACTATTATTTCCAGAAGTTTCCAAATTCTTCTAGCTTCCTTTCCCTAAGTCCAGCAAAAACATACAAATATTTAATGATTTAATTTTTCCATTCTAAAAATATTTTAGAGAAAAGGGTTTCCCAAAACATCCAGAGATGTCACCAGAGGTGCATTGGCCCTTCAAGTTGGGATAAATAGGTGAGTCAGTGCTTTATCTCATCTCTATCTGTAATATTGATAGGTTTCATTCTAGCTGGGAAATTTAAGAGCAGTTCCATACTATTCAATTTGCACTCATGTTTACTTGGCTCAGAAAATTAATGTGATAGTCCATATAATAAATACAAGAATAAAATACAAGTCAGGAATATTAGAGAGGAAAAAAAATCTGGAATGGAGAACTTACTTATCAGAAAAGCAGCGATATTTAAAAACCTGCTGTCGGTGGTCAGCTTTTGCAGTCCCAAGGTATCTAAAAGTGTTGAGTATGGTCTGGAAAGGAAAATGATCAAGGATTTAGTAATTTTGTCACCCATCAAATACTAAACCAAAACTTGTCCAACATAGATTGCTTTCCCATTTTATGAGGTTATTAATTCATAAAATATGTTTTTATTTCCCTGCTGGATTTGTAGAGATTTCATGGGCTTCCAGATGTTTAACTGCTCAGATCAAACTTCCTGGAGTGCCTAGGGAGTCAGAACAATGAGAAGAACAATTATATAATTTATTATCTTGCATACCTACATTTACAAACTCTTACAGTTGAGAGAGAGCAGTGAAAATGAAAGAAGTCTGAACCTTTTATTGTTTAAAAAAACAATATGCTGGAGTAAATGACTTACCAAAACAAGCCCAGAAAATCAAGTCCCTAAATGTCTTTCAAAAAAAACAACTACAAGTTCATTTGCTATCTTTTGGACTAGCTAATGTATTTGGCCTCCTAATTTGTGGTCTAGTAGCTGAGACTATCCCTTTGTACTGAAACACTACTCTACATTAAAGTCTAGCTTTGTAATTTCCAATTGTCTTTAACAGACAGGGGAGTTGATTGTATCAAGAAGCTCTCGTATCTCAAAATCAAAATGAAACTGAAAGACTGGGATGAGTGCTTCCATCTATGCAGGCTGTGGTGGAAGGAGTTATGGGAGTTGGGAATTAGGGAGTGGAGTTGACCCTATGAAAAAGAATGTTAGAGGGAAAGTGGATTTAGTGTTGTCTTTGTTTCTCACTTTCCTATGCTATTTTTAATTGGCAAAAAATTAAATTGGTTTTCCCAAAGTCATCTCTGGGGATTTTTTTTGCCTATTATTATTATATTTGCAGGGAATGCCCCGATGAAGGCAGGAATGATGCATCTGACTCCATGTTCTCAGGAGGCTAATTTATTACTTTATTATACTTTATTATAATAAAGAATACTATACTAAACTAAAGAATACAGAAAGGATACTTACTGAATGCTAAAAAGATAATAATGAAAGCTCGTGACTCTTCCAGAGTCCCAACACAGCTTGGCCCCAATTGGCCAATGAGTCAAAATAACTCACACCAGAATCCAATCATGCAATCACCTTTGGGTAAACAAGCTCCAAACACATTCCACATGAGCAAAACAGAGGAGAGGCAAATGAGATATGAATTGTTTTCCTTTTCTCTGAGGCTTCTCAGCTTCCCGAGAGAAAAATCTTGGGTGAAAGAACTTTTTCAGAGAATTTGAATGCCACATATTATGACAATCAGGTTTTTTTTTCCCTATTATGGTAATCAAGAATTATCTTCTTGTCTATATTCCAATCTGTAGGATTTTCTATTGTATTTTTCAGGAGGAAGTGAGAGACTAGATGGATGGGTGCCTGGCTGCTGGCCAAAGTCAGTCCACCACAGCTATGAAATAATGTTTCCACTGTCAATCTTTCTAAGATCTCCAGGACTTAGACTGGAATGGAGATATAAAATCCATACTAATAAAACTCTGCCTATAACACATAGGAATAAACAGAATTAGTAAGGAGCAGAAATGTTGCTCAGAGAAAATTTCAGTAACAGGAAAACTTCATAGATCTCTACCTTCTCTACTGTAGTACAGTCACAAATTTGAAAATCAAAGCTTATAGTTACAAGGACAAAGTCAAATGACTACTACTCCATGAAAGGAGACAGTTGAAAACCTCATTTTAAAAAGATGTCTACTTGTGATATGATACTGAGGTGTCTTTGGCCCATTAAGGAATTTTTGACAACAATAATTGAAATATAACATAGCAATTTTTTTAAAGTCAGAGATGAGACTGATCAACTTGCAGCAATATATTTATTCTGTCAGCACTCTTTTAGAAACAACTATTTAAAGTTCTTTCACAGCTAGGTTTTTACAGTCCTAAAGTGATTTATTTAATTTCAGATTTCATTAGGCTCCAGAACTCCATTTTAGCAATCATTATGATACTGATAGCACATTTCAGCTATGAAAAAGATTGAAATGCTATGCATCTCTACCTGATATTGAAGGGTGTGGGATAAAATCTCCATCGAGTCAATACTGCAGAGGATTATGCATTTGTTTGGATTCCCTTGCTTTTGCTCAGGATATGCCTTACAGCGGCAAAATCAGCAAAACCCTCTCTAAAAGTCATGGAGTGAACGCTTTCCTGAATGAGTTTTTTGTTAGAATTAATGTTCTGTTAAAATAATCAACAGCCCACTGAAATTGTGAGATCCATGGCAAACATTTACACTGCCTCACATACATGAGAGAAACCTCTGGTATAACAAAACCTAGAAGAATAAAAGTTGCCAGCAGAACTGAGCAAGTACAAAATTCTATCAACAATCTCCCATTTACAGCCCAACACTTCTTGTAATTTAGTTGTGTTTTCAAGGCTAAATGACTAAGCTGTTCTACCTGTACCCTGGGAAATCTATAAACACACAGTGAAATTAACTACTAGTTGGGAAAGAGAGCTTGGAGACAGCCTTATGAAAATGTCACCTAAATCCTCATCAACTGTCAAAAAAAATAAAGCAGTATATTAGGAAATACTAGGAATAGATCAGAAAACAGAAGAAGAAGAAATACGATAATGCTGCCAAAGAAATCCATTGCCCACCTAGTATGTTGAATATTGAATACAGTTCCAGTCATCTCATCTCAAAAATGACAGGATAGCAATAGGAGGATAAAGAAAATGGTGACAGGATGATCAAAGGTATTTAATGGTTTCTGTACTAGGAAAGAAAAAAGAAAGGCTTTAGGATTTTCATATGGAAGAGGGACAAATGAGGAAAAGGATTGTGACAGAGCCCCAGGACAATAATGAAGAGAACTGAGAAAGTGAATAAAGAATGGTTTTCACTTTATTTCATAGCAAAGGAAGCAGTCACAATAAAATTAGTAGTTAGTAAGTTTAAAACATGAAATCCAAGAGAGGATGCTTTCCACAAGGATCATAATTAAAGGGTGGGAACTCATTGTCACAGGATGTGGTGGGAAGCTCCAAACATGTGTGGGCTTCAAAAAGCAAGTCACTGTAATGGTGAAAGAAACATTGACCAGTACTAGTCCGTGTTTTACCCAAAGCTGCATGCTATAAACTTTCAGGTTAAGAAGCTTTACAGAGTGCTGTAGGGTGTTACCAAGGGAGGTTGTCCTTTGGTCTGGTTTAAATACAGCTGTTGCAATTCTTGTCATTAATTTTGCTTTTTTTCTGAGTTCTTAGTCATCTCTTGCAACAGGCAAATGTTAGAGAGCATTAGTGCAAATATGTGATTTTATATTTCTATAAACATATCTAGACAGGGGCTTATGGACCATTTTAAGTTCAAATAGTGCAGCCTACTCAGGCAGGCAGGCTTTAGGCTAGGATTTTCTGAGGATCCTCAGGTCTGGCATCCAAGCATCCAACTGCTACTGAAGACTAAAGGGATTGGTAAAGAAAACTCTCATTTTATGAAAAAAAGAGATGATACTGAATTTTCTTCCCTCAAAAAAGAAGAAAATGGTAATACCATTCCGGTGTAGTTAGTGGTCTTCATCTTAACTGTTTCATGTGTCTCATAATGGGAGGCACAGAGATTTTCCCAGACACACAGATAGATATAGGATATATGGAGTTGTCACTTTATGTTTATTGTGGTGATAAAATACTATTATTTTAGTGACTAAGCAAGGTTCCTTGAACTCTGTGTCCATCTTCTGTTCATCTGATGAAGATCTATTAAAGACTTCTCTCTGGGACGCTTGTGCTACAAGTGAACGGCTTGTGACTTCCACCATGGGATGGCTGATGCTTCTGATCAGATAAAAGGCCATGGAAACACTTTTAGAGGACTTTGGTGGAAATGAGTTCTGACTGATTTTGGCAGACTAGATCTCTAGTTGTGTAGTTGGCGTACCCTAAGTTGTAGGGTATGTCTGGCCCTACAACTCTTGGTTGCCCAGATCACTAACCTTGGTTGCTATCACTGTTCCCTTCTGCTACTTACCCATGTTATTTCATTGAAAACCAGGATGTGGGAGGAGGGATGGGGCATAGCTTGGTGTGACCCCAGTCACTGGGGAGTGAACCAGAAAACCTGAGGAGAATTTTCTTCCAGTACTTTCATAGTGGTTACTCAATGTCTGTTCAGGACAGAAAATGTTTGCATGGCTTCTTGGAGTGTTAAATATCCTGAAAGCTGAATATGTCATGCTAGGCTAAGCTGACTTGGTATTTTGGCTGTTTTAGGTGGGACACTGGTTTAGGACACAGACCCATCTGACCTCATGTAGATATTTTTAGTAACTAATTTATGCAAAATTCCAAAACACAAAAAGGTTATCAGATCTGTACAGAGGATTATTACAATTATCATTGTATTAATTTTTTATTTCCTAAAATATAGATGGTCTTGTAAAGAACTCTGAAAACAAAACCTTTTGTTTATTTTAATTATCCTAGACTGTGAAGTTATACAAATGTACCAGTGAAACTCAGAATTTTCTGCCCTCAAAAATTTTCTTGCACACCAGCTAGAACAGTTCCTAAGAGCCTTGCCCAAAAAAAGAGAAACCAGACTCAAGAGATATTGCAGAAAGAGCTACTTCTAACTACCTGCATTGGAACAGTGACTGCTCTTAAAATTTATATTCTATACTGAGAAATAGTAGCTGTTCAAAACTGATGGGAAACAAATGAGGTTTACATACAAATCAGTGTGCCTGCATAAGTTCTTTCAAAATTTACCTCAATTAACACGAAATTGTTATTCTGCTCAAGCAAAAAGACTTTCCTATGCAGGCATGTACTTACTCCAACACCTGTCCACTCTAAAAGGTCACAGCTCAGGTTGATTGGTGTTTCAGCTAGCAGGGTTGTGTTGGTCTAGTGCAAGGGACTCAAGTCCCCGAGCTGAGTTTATTTTCTCTGTGACAGTAATTGGTAAATGATCTAATTCATTCTGAGTCATGAGATTTTTGAGTTCCTCTTTTGAGGAGAGGGATTGAGAGAGCAGCTAGATGGTGCCTAGCCACTGGCCAAGATCAACCCAATGGAGCAGGCAACATATTTAAGCAACTTTGTTTTCAGTGAAAATGTCCAGACTGGGTTTGTTGCACCTCCGTTATACTCACCAATTCCATACCTTCAGTTAACTTAAACTGAACTGCTCTGAGAACCCTTATATAGACAAAGAATGATTCTGTTCTCTAGGAGCACAAGGATGCAGCCCTACTCTCCTACTACATCCTACAGACAGTCTGAAAATGCATGATCCAGCCCTATTTTCCACTTGGACATTGTTAATGGGCAGATTTCTGCAGACACATTTGTTAATTATGCATTGAATTGCTTGGACAAGGCACTTTTAGCATGAGGGTGGTTTGTCAGCTGTTTTCTATTGGCCATGCATTGTTAACAATTGTTTCTACTTTTGCCTTATTGCCTTATGTTGGAGGAAGAATGATACTGCTCATGAATGGCCACCTCAGACTAAGCAGAATGTTTCTTCTTGTTGAACAGATGAAAACAACTTTCTGCAAGGTATAGGCAAGTTAAAAATAACTGAATAACAAACAGAAAAAAATTACCATGCTAGTTTGCACCTGTATTTGTTGTTTGTTTAATTTTTTGTGAGTACAAAACATTCAGCATGGCAAAGTACTTCCTCACACAGGTGAGCATTTCTCAAATAGCTGTTTGGATCTAACAAACATTTTTGTCACATGTTAAACCAGAAGTTAATCAGACTTTAAGAAAACAAGTTTATTGGACCATCATATAATCTGTAATGGAAAGGTTGCCATATTCCTCAAGGAATTTTGATTAAAAGCTATGGAGCTATGCAATCAATTAAAATAATTATATTTGCTCTAAGTTTGGACAATCATCTGGAATGATTTAATTTTCTTTAAGCTTGGTCAACCAAAGTGCATATATACTACCTGAAAAGATCACATCTGGTAGGGTCAATGCTTTTTCTTTGGCCTTCCAATACCGCACACACAACATTTTTTAGATCCCAAAGGCCTTTGACATTGCATTACAATGGATCTGCCACCTCTAATATGCTGAGCAAAATAAGGCATACTCCCCAAGAGAGGGGAAGCAGACAATCTGCCCTGAGGCTTCCCTATTGTTATTTCATTTAGAGAGACAGGCAATATCACAGTATCTATGACAAGAGTGCAAAAGATTTCAAGTCCTCCCAGCTGTCCCCTCCCTAATTCGATACTGATTGCTCTGTTGGTCCCCACTGTCCATAATGCTCTGAGATTTCTTGTGGCTGCTGTGCTAGAGAAATCTCCCACCTACTTCTGATGTGCTCTTCTTCTAGAGGCAGCAGACACTGTGCTACCTTATCCAGCAGCAAGCTGTTTTTTTATTGAAGATTTCCATGGTGTGTCAAGAAGCGATACTTAAATGAATAACGTTTCCTAATTGCCTCAGCTTAGTTTCATAAGGACACATGCAACACAAAGATGTGTGTGAGTAAGCATTGTCTTGGGAGGGATGGACAAAAAAGAGTGTGGTGGTCAGTACGGTATCCTTGTTTGACAAGCTTAGACTGACACTTAGGGAAAACTGTGCGGATAGCAAAGAACAAAGGTTGTTTCCCTGCCACACTCTCTAGGAGATAGCCTCTTCTCTATGCAGTAGACACTGATCAGTAATGGTTAAGAACAGGAAATCTCTGAGAGACTGTCTAGTTCATGCACCATCTCAATTTGGCATGCTTATTGAGCCTTACTTCTCAGTGGGAATATTAAAGACTTCCAGAGTGATCATTCTTCTCCACAGTAGGTATCAAATTCCTTTACTATTTGAGATGCAGTATTGTGCAAGCACAAAGAGGCTGTCCCACTGCCTCAGGTCTTGCAATGAAAGGGGTAGAACTGGAAGTAAAATTTATGTCAGCTGACCTAGGTGCTGTGCAAGCAGCATCACTGCAGACTGACGGCACATCCAACAGGTGAGGGCAGAGAAATGACAGAACTTGCCACATGTCACATAGGTGAGGCTTACTCAACCTTCATTATCTGATAAATTGCTCTGCCTCTGGAATAAGCTAAGGCTAATGAAATGGTGATGCTATCAGAAGGCAACAGAAAATAAAAGTCCCACTGTGAACTGCTGAAAGTTACTGCTAGCATCACAAAAGTAACACTCTCCATTAAAGTACCACTCTCCAGCAAAGCAAAACAGGACAATCATAACAACTTGCAATTTGCACAGAGAACACACTGTGCAGGAGATATAGGAAGAAAAAACTGTTAACATAGTATCAATCTAATCAGCTGTTTTTATTGCAGGACTAGAATAAATGAATACCTTGTTAAAAGAATCTGTGGGCACAATCCCATTTCATTTATATATTAAAATGGTCTTGCTTTATAGAAGAATCTCATCCAGTGACATCCTTGAAATAATTCACACGATTAAGATGAGGAAGATTTCACTTAATATGGTCATCTGACATTCCTGATGCATACCACACATCACCAATTATATTGTTATGTTATCCTTACTCAGCACTGCAATACCTAAAATGATATTTCATCCTTTCAAGCATCAGTATTGATCTCTGGCTACATTAAATAATTCCAGTTAAACAGTGTGAAAAATCCCACTTTTTAAGCTATGGTTTCAGTTAAATAACTCAGCTGAAAGTAATAAGAATAATGCTTATTCAAATTCCTCATTTCATATATGAGAATGATTGGCAGTAATCTGTCTCATTCAAACAGTGAACTCCCATTGCTTTCCAACAAGATATAAATGGAAACAAATAATCTTGATCAATCTACAGCTTATACACATAATAAAAAGCATGTTGCAATCAGCAAGCAAATCTGTAAGGGTACAGTTTATAGCAGCAGGTCATTTCCTTATACTGCAATTCAATTTCAGTTTTCTCATATCTGCTTTGCAATTTTACCTGCTGTGTTTCCCAGAACACTGTGGTGATCCCATTGTTTAAGGCAAATTGACCATGCAGAAGCACAGTGATGTTTCTCTAATTTAACTTGCACACAGAAGTCCACCTTACCCTTCCTTGTGCCAGAATGAAAGGCATGGCTGTTTCCATTGCTTAAGACCTTTTTATGGGTCCTCTTTGATCACTAAGTGTGACCTCCTGCAGAATATGTGATACAGAATCCCATTCAGTCTGCAAATCCCTGACTATGAGACTAAACTACTCCCTTCTCACCTCTATCTTGCTTTTCAACAGCAAAGCTGTTTTGTTTTAGTGTATGAAAATAGGATTCCTCTTATAAATTGGGCTTTCCCTTCTTCTCTAAAGAGGAAACAGAAAAGAAAAAGAAAAGCTGATAGAGAAAAAATTCTTTCAGGCTCTACAGACTGAAAGAAGGTCAGAGAAAGTGTGCTGTGGAATTAATGCTGGCCAGTTCTCCCATCCAGCTCCAGGGTAGGTTTGTCTGTAAAAAAAGGAGGCGGAATCTATTCCACCTACAGCAACATCATTACCAAAAGCACTAAATAGTTGGGGGAATTGAAAAGTTGCATACTGAATAGGGCTCAGTCAATGATTTCAGGTCCAGGCACTCCTGGGAAAATCTGCAAGATAAGCAGGGGTTCAGCAAATTTGAGATAGCCTAAAATATTGTCCTGGGGATTGGGCCAAGTGGTCTGCAGCCCAGTCAGTTGGTAGGCTGAGGGTGGAAGCACAACCCAACCCTCTGTGCAGATACTGGACAGTGGCTTTCATTAAGCACAGGAGCCAGGAAACACCATGCCTTAGTGTGGCAAAACAGCCCCTGCCACTCCCTGCTGCTGTCCTTTGGGAGAGCAGGGTGCTGCTCTGGCACGATGAATGCTGATGCAGCAGAAGGTTAAGCAATAGATCCAGTATTTCTTTTCTCCCTTAGCTGTGCAGTTGGCATGCACTGAAGTCAGCTGGACCTTGCTTATGTCTAGCAGACACAGTGATAGTTTACCTGCTCTTTGTTCAACTTTTCACTGAGGGAGAATGAGGCATAAGGGAAACCTGACCCTTTCTGTACCAATCTGCCACCATTAAACCTCACATCTTTGTGCCTACATCTGCAATAACGTCGCAGTCTATGGACTGAGACAGGTGCTGAATTTTTTTTTTATGAGTAGCCATTGCAGTTATAGTGAAAACTCTTCAAAACCATAAAAGTTCTTTGAAGCACTGCAGAGTTTATAATGAAAAAAAGAAGTAAGTCACTATAAATATTTAAGTGTCTTAAATAAAGATTCATTAAGGACTAGGCAGGAAACTGCCTTTGCTTTTAAAGCAATAAATTTTTAATTGCAAAGTATGCATTAGTAACAAATTGGTGTTTAACGGTGATATAAAAAGGGAAATCTGAAGGTCAAGAATAAAGATCAGGTACCTGGGTATGCATCTGCGTGTAGAACACTGTACTACACTTAAGCAAATATTGCAAAAATACATTGAGTAAAAATATATATTAATTTGAGTAAAATGATACTTTAAAAAAAGTATTTACTGTATTTTTTACTTGTATGACTTTATGGTCATATGGAAGAGCATCCCTTAAAAGAATACAAACTGCAAATATCAAATACCTACTTAAGAGTTCCATGTGGCTGACATACCACTTAGGAGAGTAGATTAGGAAAGTACAGAACAAACAGAAAGATGCCAATTAAAAGCAGTGAAAACATCTACTTTTAACTGCATGGAAGAAGCCACATCTATGGAGCATGAACATAACCAAAGAGCTTCAGTTTTTAGGTTTTAAACAGCATGGTTATCCATCTGAAAATAGATGCAGATATTCCATGTGTAATGTCATGGCTTCTTTTAAGGTATTGTCAACCTAATTGAAAAAAAGGTAATTAATTACTCTCTGGTCTTTTAAAATAAATAGAAGCCAGAAAGGCACCGTGAGTTCCATTATTCTCCAGTACTCTGAGAACCTGGAAAAACTGGCTTTGGAATGCAACAGGCAAGGCACACTTTGGTTCTGTTTCAGCGTAGTGCCTTGGTTTGTTTTGTTGACTCACACTTCCCCTATTGAGTGAGCTTATTTTGTTTATTTGTGCTACTGCACACGTTGAGCTTTACACATAAGTGAGGATATTGCTGTCCATCCAGGTTCACAACGCTCAGTTTTAAATGTTGGGTACTAAGCTGAAGAAGCAGCTCAGTACGTTCACCATGCACCAAGTGAAAGTTGATTCCTGCTGTAGCAGTTGCATAAAGGTAATTCTGAAATGCACTTTTATGATTGGATGAACTGAACTGAAAAAACCAACAAAACTTCAAAAAGAATCTTACCTGAACTGAAACCAGTTCTTCATACAAGGAACATATACCAAACAGAAACCAAGCAGTCTCCCTACATACAACTGTGGCCTCCTAGCATGCACAGAAGTTTCTTTCCTATACTATTATTTCCCTTTGCACATTCAGAGCCAAGAACATAAGAGCTATAAAAACAAAGGGCCAGAGAAAACCTTCTTGTGTTCCTTCCAGCTGCTCTCCTGGTAGGATGTTCATCAGAAGGCAGCTTTCATATTATTTTCTCAACTGTTTGAATTTCCTAAATGCAACTTTTCAAACAGAGCCTAGCCCACCTTCAGTAGGATATAACTATGATTTTTTGGGTGCTGATCAGCTGCCCCCTAATACTGTATTCTAACTTTACAGTGGAGCAGAAGATATGAAGCAATGCACTAAAGTGAGGGACTCAAAACCAGACAAAGTGGGCAGATAAATAAAAGAGATTTTGAACTGCATGGTCAAGATATAGCTGAACACACTGAGTCACATCTTTAATTGGTAGAAATAACCTTAAGACCATTAATATCAGAGCTACACTGGCTGTTGCCCTGCTTGTGATGTAGCACAAGGAAAAAAAACATCCAGTGCTAGGCTCCCACATTGCTCAGTTTTGGTGGTTTGCATATTTTATAAAACAAATTGTGAAAACAATGATATGGGGTTGCTAGCATTATACAAGCTGCACTCTTAGAGAATCTGAGCAATTCAGCTGGTGTGCAGTTCTGGAGCTGCTCTGTCTCTCCACAGCATGGACTGTGCACACTGGCAGGACAATCTGGGATAGCTTCCACTGCCTCTCCCCAGATGTAAACACATTGGGTAAAGGGATTAAGTGATGCCTTCAGCCTTCCCAGTATTTAACAGGGCAGCTTTTTGAGCACCAAGGAACATCAACCCTGAGATAGTATAAAATCTTCTAAAAGAATTATTTAAAAAACATTTGAGATTAAAATTATTGAGAAAGCAAAAAGAGTATTAAAAACATCTTTTTGCCCCCCATGAAAAACAAATGGGAGCAAAAAGAAGAATATTTTTTCAACAATTTTGGGCACTGATTTTTCTGGGAGGTGTACTGAGCTATGGACTAACATTCTCAAATACTTATTCAGCTCTAATGGTCTTTCTTTTAACCCTTGTCAATTTAAAATATTAATTTTAAATTCTGTGATAGGGCTATTTTTCACTGCCGATAAATTTACTTATATCCAGCACAGGCCATAGTCTTGGTTGCACTAATGAGAAACAAGGCCAAGTGAATTTGACATCATCTGTAAGAACAGGCTCTGTTTTTCTGTTATTGGCTTCCTCCATTCACTCCAATATAATTTGTCTCCCATAACATTTCAAGAAGCCACAATGCTCCTTTCTTTCCTCAGTTGTAGGTGTAAGATTTTGACAGAGGTCACATTTTAGGGATGCTTAATATTAAGAAATTATTGGCCCTGATAAATGTATCAAGACATATATTGATTAAAGTAAGATCTTGATCTGTCTAGCTTTGCTCAATTTACAAGATCAAGAAAGAATTATCAGAAATGCATCTATCTATATCAAGGTACATTTGGAAATGAACACCCCTGCTGGCAAGTAAAACCGCAATGCCTTTCACAAAGATTGTTTTGGTTGCCCAGAATAGTGGTTTGGTACCAGCATTTTCTACTGAGGATTCCCTGCTGGAGCCATAACGTGGTGCCACACCAGCCCAGCTGAGGGCAGAATCAGGACCCACACAAGTTTTGACCACCAGAGCCATGGTCCCCCCCTTGCCCACACAACCCCTAGTCACTGACATTTCCAGGGACTTCAACTAGTGCTCAAATCTGGCTAACAGAAACCAAGATACAGTCTTTTCTATAAACTTGTAATTTGTCTACAGCACAAATGAAGCAAGCATGTCCCTTATAATTGATCTTTTTCTATAATTTGAACAATGAATGTGTTGAAGCACTGCTGTAAACAAGGTGGGAAGATTACTCCTGTGCATCAGGAGTAAAACAAATAAGAAAAGAATGTAAAAAAAAAACAATTATTGCTTAAATGATCAAATCACAGCATGGAACTCTCAGAATCTGACAGCAAAGCATTAATTTGCTTCTTTGAATGATGCAGATTCAATCAATAAATCTCCAGCTATCAGAGCAAATCCTTCAGGACAGACCAGAAAATCAGAATTAGCGCTTCTTTCCACAGAACATTTGAAACATTTAACCTTTTTTCTCCTGTACCTTATTTCTAAGGTACTGAATCCATATCTAAGCCATGTTTTATTTTCGTCCTGTGATCATATGAAAGTTTCCATGCTCACATTCCTTAAAAAAAAAAAAAAAAAAAAAAAAAAAAAAGAGCAAATAATCAAGCTTCAGTGAAACAGTGAACTCTTCCTGCACAGCAGAGATTCTACCAGGTACTTCAAGGTACATGCCTTGCTCACTAAGGTCAGTTTGATGCCAGTGCCATGAGAGATACGCAGAGCCTGAAAAGGAATTCAGGGGCGAGCAAGGAAGGAAATTATAGCTTCTGCAAAGGAATATCAAAGGAAAACGAACTGTCATCATACCTCTGTTCAAACAGAAAGAAATTAATTTATGTAATACACCTGAAAAGTTAGAAATTAAGTAATATGAGTCACTTTAAAAAGAAACTTTTTTTTTCAAGATGGCATTACCTTAAGCACAAAATATTAAATGTTAATATTCCAAAGGAAAATATTTTAAAGACTTCCCATTCTATTAGTCACAAGAGTTGCAGGAGCCTTTCTAGTAAGAATTTACACTTCTAGAAATTATTCCCTCCTCCCAGGTCACATTGTGCCTAGTCCTGTTTGTATAGCTGGTTGTGTTAACACCCTGTGTCCCAAAGACTGCTCTTGCTGGTTGCTGCTGCAGAATTTTGCATAAATAAGTAATTTTAAAGTAATCAGTATAAATTGTTCCTGTGTAAATGGTCAGGCGGGACAGTATTTTATGTGCAGGTAAGATATTTAAGAGGAGTTTCTTATGTACTTAAGATATAGAAGTAGCAATGAATTAAACAAGTGCTGGATGGTGCCTGGATTACAAGAAGTGAGCAGAGGAGGGGTTCAAGGGCTCATCCCATACAGCTGAAAATGCTGCTGCAAGTGCCTTTACAGCAGAGACTCCAGTCACTACCAGATAAACACCAACAACTTTGCTAAGGAGATTTGATCCCCCTTGTCCTGGATGGCCAAGCAAATTCTATTCTATTTGTATGGCAGCTGTCTTCTGTTAAGTGGGCAGTTTTCCTTATCTTTTCCAAAACTACTCCTCCCTCCAAGGAGACATCTGCTGATAACAGGCTATTCAATGTCACTGCAAGACTGATAAGAACTACAGCATCCCATTGTGAGATGCTCTGCCCAGAGGGAGGAGCCAAACATTCCTACCCAGATATAATCTGGAACACCAGCCTGGCTTTCTCCACTGGATTTCCCAGAGGAGCAGCTGCCTCTTCCACTGGACCTTCAGAGGAAGGCTACACACTTCTACAGGATCCCTGCTCCAACAGAACACTACCTGACACTCCAGGACGACTGCAGCTTCTATTCCAATTGGACTGCCACCAACACCCTGAACAACAGGGAGTCATGTTCTGTTCTGACTCTGACAGTGCTGTTTATTTTATCTTTTTTTATTTTCTTCCCTAATAAAGTACTGTTACTCCTGCTCCGATATCTTTGCCTGAGAGCCCCCCTTAATTTAAAAATTACAACAATTTGGAGAGAGGGATTTTACATTTTTCCATTTCAGGGGAGGTTCCTGCCTTCCTTAGCAGACACCTGTCTTTTCAAGCCAAGACACCCCTCTATGATGAGATCCTCACAATTTTTTAAATTTATCAATCACTCTCCCTGAGTGTCTATGCAACAGCAGTGTGGAAAACTATGCCTATGCAAGAAAACACTGGAAGAAGGGTATAAGACTCATAAAAGATTGCCGTTGATTTTCACTCTGCTGTAAGAAAGGCAAATTCTGTCTGGAGACACATAGCATAGGAACAGATTGCAAGAGAATTGAAAGTATCCTTTGGCTTCTCCCAGTTCAGGAAGACTCAGATGAGGGTATAAAACAAAATTGGTTCTTCATGCGCACAACAGGTAGGACAGGAAACAATGAACATAGACCACAACAAGGTGGATTCAACTTAGAAACAAAGAAAATCTTTCTTTCAAGAAAAGATCTGGGACAGAGGATTTGTCCATCAGAAATGTTACCAAATAATCTGCAACTAACATGGGCTTCCTCATCATTTGAGTCCCTTTACAGACTGTAAAAACCTCTGTTCAGTTGTATCCCCAATGAATTCCATGGTACACAAAAGTAAAGAAAGCGTTGAAACATATTTCTGTTACTAATAGAGCTTATAAGACAATTAAGTTCCCTGTAACTATGTTGTTAGAGAGTTTTAATGCCTTGAGACACCAACTAAGTAAATGGGCATTTGCACTCCTAGACAAATTAGCAGATGAATAATCAATCTGATAAATGTGTAATGAAGGAATAACTTGTCCCAGTCCCTGGAGATAACACACAGGCTTGATACTATAATTTTCTCCTTTAGAAGTGCCCATTTCAGGAACAAGGCTGGGAATTTCCTGTGATATGAATTGGTACCATCATGAAGTGTTTATCTTTACATGCATCTGTTTGCAGCAGGAAGCCCCTTTTTGTTTAAATTGAGACAGCTGCCAATTGTCACGTCCCTTGTGCAACACCCAAACACTTGTCAGCAGCAGTGGTGGCCCCTGCAGCCGGACTGCTCAGAGGGAGATGTAGGAAATGCCTTACATTGAGTCTCACATCAGGAACCTGTCAGTCCTCTTGCTCCCAGCTCGTGAGCAGCCAACAAGAGGAGGTACACAGTACCAGCAGAGAGCTGTGGAATAAGGCAAACTCCTTCAACTTCTTTTCAAAAGGGGGCAGGCGCAGGGAAAGCAAAGCTGCCAAGGGGAGAAAAATTTATCAGCAGAGATGACAGACAGGTGAGCTGTTCCCTGTTCCCAGGAAGGCTACAGCAAAAGTGAGGTGAAATCACACCTTTAAACACAGCATTTAATCAAA
Source organism: Melospiza melodia melodia (assembly GCF_035770615.1). Classification (NCBI taxonomy): domain Eukaryota; kingdom Metazoa; phylum Chordata; class Aves; order Passeriformes; family Passerellidae; genus Melospiza; species Melospiza melodia. Next base: position 109,251,872 of record NC_086194.1, on the reverse strand, counting down.
CCATCCTGCCCCACAGAGGATCTGTGGAGTACACACTGGTGCCTGTAGAGCCATGGACTTACTGGAAGCACTGACTGCACAACCTGAGCCTTAGAAAACCTCTCACACCACTGCAAGTTCTCTCCTATGGAAAGTCAGTCCCCCCTGAGCTCTTCCTTACCCTTCAGCTTACTGTAAAAAGATTCAGCACCATCTGTGGCATCACATTCCCTTCCACCTGCACCACAGATTTCACTATGTCCAGTATCTCCCTCCTTCAGACTCCTCTAGGCTCATGTGAACCCACGTGAACACCATTTAAATTCCTTCCCAGAGATAAACATCAGCCTTTCCCACACTGTTTGGAGGAATATAGCGAGCAGCTTACCTTTTTAAACACAGATTCAGCTGCTGAATTCTTCTTGAATAATTATAACCAAAATTATATATTTGACTTGTAGAAAGCCATGTGAGAAAAATCAAGTGAATCTTGTGAGAGTCCAAAAATTCTGAGTGGCTCTCAAGAAGTTATTTTTATTAGCAAGTGCACATACAACCTCCCACTCATTAAAATAAAAAAAAATATAAATCCCTAAATAGTCATAAATTAACTATGTATTAAGGTTCAACACATGTAACTGTCAGGTTTAAGGAAAAGTGACAGCATGCAATACAGAAAAAGACAACTCCATATTCAGCAGCTATAATCACAAATTAATTAGCTCTGATATAACTTCAGAAACATTTTAATAACAGCCATTCTAATTTATGAGTTAAATGCTTTTGTTGATGGGGAACATTACACCTAAGATAGCACAATATAAAATAGCACCTATCAGCTGCTGTGTCTTTTGTGGTGGTGTCCACCCACCTTACTGAGGAAAATTACCAATGAACCTCAGAGAGAAGGAAGATGTTGCATGTGGGTATTGGTGCAGAGCCTGACAGCATCAGAGCCCAGTGCTCTCATGGCACGTGAGAGACTGAATATTCAGAAGCAGAAATTGTGTTGGGGAAGGAAGGATTGTTTCCTTGGTTTTGTGAGTTCAGTTTTTTACCTCCCGATCCGTCTATGTTTTTCTCTAAGTCATAGAAAATAAGTTTTGTGATGCAGGATATTTGGAGGAGAAAAGGAAACCGGTGTTATTTTGTCTATTCATTCACTGACCTGTGTCACTCACTATTCCTTGTTTTTCAGAGCTCAGCATCAACATTAGACTCCAATTCAGCATGGCTGCATTCCTATCAAACACCCTGTTCTCCTTAGGAGAAAAAGACATTTCTTGAGTATAACAGCTACCTATGTTGGTTCTTCTTATTACAGGCAGATGACAAAACACAGCAGCTGAGAGTGTATGGTGTAATCTGACTGACCTACATTTCACTAAGTATCAACCTCCATAGGCTTTAAACACGTTATTTCCTACTTTCAATCCATTCCAGCATTTAAACTAAAGTTGTACAAAAGTCTCCTTACAAATGAGGAATTAAATGAGGAATTTCATTTAACAGTCTGTGCAATCAAAAGCATTACTTTCTGTGTTTATTTATAAAGTATGCTGTATGTTTGACTCACATGTCATCTAACAACTGCACCAAAATCCCATTTTTTATTCTTACACCTCATCCTAAAAAAACTAATACAAACATGTAATTTTCTTCTGAGTGGATCATGTTGAAAGGGTTGAAGGTACTAAGGTTTAGTATCTTACAGCTCTGAGGAATTAAATGGATAGTATAGAATTGAAATACATTTTTTTCTGATCAGAGTTTTAATAAAACATTATTGTACCATCTCTGAACTGTTGACGTGTATTCAGAAATATCAAGGAAATCTCAACCAGAATGAAATTCCATTCATCTTATATTATGGCATCTTCAGGCCAACTAAATAATTATCATAGAACACGTACTTAGTTTAGAGGATAGATAGATAGATAGATAGATAGATAGATAGATAGATAGATAGATAGATATATTGATATGTATAATAGATATATAAATAGATAAATAGATATATATGTGCAGGCATGCATATGTGCAAAACAACATAGAAATAGCTCTAACCTATTCAAGTACAATGATTTTTATTAAGGACATGATAGAAAGGCTACAGTGTCCTAGCTAAAGGGACACAGGTCCATCAATATTTCTATTTATTGACCTTCCTTTAAAATATTCTTCTGTTAAGATATTGTTAAAGCATCTCCTTCCTCTATGAAGATGGCAGTCAAGTGGAGGCAGACAAAACCACTTTGGCGACTGGTATTGATACTACAATAATTATTCTGAGGAACAGAGGGTTTTAGATGTTTCCATTGCGTGTGCCAGTTTCCAGGTGCACTGGCAAACATGAGAACAGTGGTGGCAGAGATCACAGGCCTGGGCTGCAAACCAGGACAAAGCTGGCTCGTCTGATTTGAAGCCCAAGAGGTCTGATGGCATCTTGTTGGCAGGAGCAGGGAGCGGGCACAGAGTGAGGAAGGTGGCCCTGCAGGGCTGCTGGGTGCCCACCCTGGGTTACCTGCCTGCAGCCACAGCTCACAGCAGACATTGCGATTCTCTTGCCAGGCAGAAATACACATTTGCATTTTAATTATCTCCGAGCCACCGCAAATGCTAAAAGTTAGAGAAACCAAGGCCAATAGTGCACATCTCTTACACTCTTCTGCAGCGACTCTCATAATTGCTTCACCACTGTTCTCCACTGCTGTTCATTTTTTCTTTAAATTGCTGTACGTTTATAGCTTCTAAAGACAGATTATTTTCTTGAACTACTCTATAGCATACATTGATCTTCCTCCTTCTGCGTGGATGTAATAATTATGTAGCTTTCCAGTAACCTTAATTAAAAAAGAAAAGCCCCAGATCATACTCCACAGTGCTGATACCTTTATTCTAACCTGTATCTGCTCTTATTTTCAGTGACAACATTTACTACTGTTGTGAAGAGCTGCAGTTCTGTATGTGAAGCATCTTGATCTGAAAAATAGTCCTGTATATCCCTGACAATAAATTTTAAGGTATCTAACTTCGCAAAACCATTTATTATTTTTCACACTCTGAGAGTCAAAATATTATTCCAGAGCACCTTCTGTGGGCATGTATCAAGACAAGAAAGCAAAATCAGAAGACACTGTTACTACCCTGACAATTATATTTACCAGGCAAGGCTGCAGAGACGGAAAGACAGAATTACATCCTAAAATCACTCAAAGGGATCACCTATCCCTTGATCCAAATAGGTGCTGAGAACTCATTTTATCAGCATTTACTGATCACGGCAAAAGACTGTTGGTTAAAATGATCCTTCTAGTTACCACTCCATGCACCAGTTTAATTCAGACAGGCTGTCATCTGCCCATTAACTCACATGCTGGAAGAAAAAGCTCATGGTCTTGGTTCAATGCACTTTTCAGTCACTGCTTGGCACTGTTACAGGTATTACTTAAATATCTCTCCTTTTGAACATCCAGAATCTGACTTCCAGAATATTTTTGTTAATGAAAGCCTCAAGTCCACATGAGATGTGAAAATACACATGATCATGTCTCTTTAAGAACTTAGAAAGAAAAAAAAGTAAAAATATTAACTTTGGTCTATTTCTGTGTGCCATTCCAGGTGTTGATTTAGCCTCTCTTTTGAAGTATGAGACTGGCAGAAGTCCAACACTCAGCAATTGTGTTTTCCTCCTGTCCCCATCCAGGAACACATTGGGCAGGAACAGAGCTGCAAACAGCTTGGGGTGCTCTCTTCCCTCAGCTCATATTTTTGAAGGTGCTGTGGGCCAGGGTCCCTCATGCTACAGACCAAGCTCCACCATTCATCACTGCTTTTCACCCTGCCTTTGATAAGCTGCATGGCAATATTCATTTGGTGTGCCCTACCTTCACAGCCTGATTTGTAACCAGGTTGCTCAGCTGTCAGCTCCACTGCAGGTTGTGTTTTATTTTAATAAAACTGTGGGAGTGAGACAACTTTGTACAAGCGTGGCAGAGGCCTGGAGCTTGCCTAACTGAATCCATTAAGGATTTATATATTAGGTGGTCTTCAATATCTATTTAAATATGAAGTGTCAGTGATCTGACACAATGCTCAGAATAAATTTAATTGACTTTTGTTATTTTTTCTTTTTTGGGGTCAGAAGAACTTAGTGGTGTTAATGCTTTGCTACTAGAAAGACTCCTCTACCCATTAGTGACTGCACAAGAGAGTGCAAACCTACCATATCAACACACAGGACTAAACCCCACCCTGTCGAGGACATTCACACTTCATATTAAAACCTAAACATTGCAAAGTATTTAATTCAAACAAGTGAAGTTTAATGAGGAACAAGCTAATTGATGGACTATTTTTTTCTCAAATTTCCAAACAATTGATACAAAACACCCAAATGCTTTAAAATAGCTTCCACATCCTCAATAAATAAGACACCTGATTAGTCTCTCCTGGAACTACACTAAACTCACACCACTTGTGTTTCTCAAAAGGAAAATGCAAGCTCGTGGGTTAAGAAAAGACAAGGCTCACTTAAATGGGAATTGAGGAATGCAGAATCTTTGCTTTACTTCTTTAAAGTAGAATAAAGTAAAAGAAGTATAGCTATATATACAGGAGACAAGTAGAATTAGATTCCCAGGGTAGCAACATTACTGGTTCTGACAAGGTGAATTTATCCAAGCTTTCCAGGATGTCAAATTTACCTCAAAACATGCTTATATTTTTCTGTTCCATCTTTTCAATCTGATGACATTTCACAGACTGCTGTGCCATTAGCAAATAGGTTGCTACTTTTAAAAAGTGGCTTTGTCAAGCTCAGAATTTAGCAGAGAAATACAGTTCTGATTCTGACACCTGTGTTTCAATTCACTATCAATCATCAGGTTAATTGTTGCTCTGGAGGTAAATGTAAACCAAGGTGCAAAATAATCTGAAACAACTTTTGCACTCTTTAATGCCCTTTTCTGTCACACTGATGTAATCAACAGAAGAATAAGAAAAAGGCTGAGATTTTTTCCAGTATAGAAAATAACTTTGTTCAATAAAAACCTCTTCACAGATCTTCGTTAATTCCATAAATTCTTTTAAATGACATTTTGGTCTGATTGTTGTTTTCTGTTGACTTGCTTGAAGCTGCAAATCATTGCCTGTCTTCTGCTTGTAACAGGATATATATACAGGATATATTTAACTGGGTATTTTATGAATTTCATCTATCTGGAAGAAAAGCTGCTTTTTAAAAGGTAAGAAGTAAGATACAGGTCCAATTTTGCAGCCCTGACCTTGAGTTCCATTGTCTTATACTTAATATAGATAATTCCAAGGAATGGTACACAGTCATTAATTGACTTCAATGAAGATTTTTTTGCCTTTTTAACACCATTTCAGAAATTGAACATAGACCAATAACAAGAGTGTTGGGTCAATTTAAAAGTATTTTGATTTGCTTGAACTTCTACAATAAATAAACACAAGAAAAGAACTGAAAGAAACATGTTTCAAACCTCAGTAGGGAGGAGTTGATTTACTGTCAAGATGTGCTTTCTGTGTCCTGCACTGCCCCTTGCTGGAGTACCTTACAAATGTGACAGTGTTAACTCTAATAGCAATACTAATTAAAATGTTTTATTAGTATCTGAACCATGAAATAATTTTTAAGATACAATGATTGCACAGTTAATAACGTGGCCTAATCAAAAGTTCATTATCATATATGTGGACTTCTTTTCTGTAAAACTATTGACCATTCCCACTTGCAAATACTAGTTTTGGTCCATACAGAGCTCATGAACAGTGATAAATTCTTGTGTTTTTTTTTTTTCTTTTCTCATAAACAATTACTATTGAAAGAAGAAAATAGTAAAATAAACCACACAGAAATATTGATGCTTTGCTCCTAATGAAAAGTGGTGAGGAATTCAAGTCAGGCAGATACATTTCTATAAAACATAACATGTCTAAGATGTACAGTAAATGTGAACATGATCCATATATAGAAATGAGAATAAGGAAAAAAAAATAGCAATATTTCTTATCTGTGAAACTCCTTTAGAATTTCCTGTTATCCTTCCAAAATACATCTAAAAATTCAGTGTCTGTTCCCTTTGTGTGTGTGTTACTGGTCATGGATGCATTCATTCATTCTCACAATTCCAAGCTTGACAAAATAAATGCACTTGATTACCTGTGTCTTCAACAGCATTTTCCAGCTTTATGGTTCTGATCATTATTTGATTTCTTTTAAATTTTCTGTCATGGATAATATCCAACCTCAAAACTAGAACATGTTTTCACAAAACTTTGAAAGGTCATTTGTACAACTGCACAAATGTATATAGAAAATCTGCATTACATGTTAGAAGCTCAGGGAACACTTTCCTGTGTTAAAGTAAATTAAAGAAAATGCTACCTCAATGCAACTTGTAACAAAATTATTTGTAATATTCCTCATGTGCTCATAATTTTTTCAATTGTGCTGGTATTTTTACTTGGATCCTATCTGCAGAGCTTTGAAGAAAGGCTCTTCTATGATGCCAGATTCATGTAAGCTTGATGCAAGTTACTCTATCCTTGTCTTTCAATGGGAACAATTCTTTGTTGGTGCACGAAGCCAAGGACTGACCTTCTTTGAGCTCTCTCTGAAACTACGCATTCTTATTTGTCAACAGTCAGTAAAATGCTCTATTGTACTGCATTGAGTGACATCACTGCCCTGAAAGATGTACACTGAAAATATTGCCTTCAATTTTAAAATGCACAGGAAAAAAACATAAAAAAGAGCCAAAGGCAGTTAGTTACTTAAATGCCATTAAAAACCAGCAGAGAAAGCCTGAGGGAAGAGCCTAGCCCTGGCCATACTGACAGCAGACTTCCTTCTGACTTTCTCAAACTTTAATTTCACCCTCAGACTTATAAAGCAACTTGGGAATTTGGCCCAGAGTATAAAGGGGCCAAGTGGCAACAACAGGAATTAAAATGTACCCCTTAAATAATTCTCTATGCTGACAGATCTGTGAGTGGTAAGAATACTATGGGAAGAGAAATCACTAAAAAATATGAGGCACTATTGGAAAAGAGCACCACAAACCACTGCCATCTCTTTAAGAACTTAGAAAGAAAATAAAGTGTAAAATATGAACTCTGGTCTGTTTCTGTGTGCCACTCCAAGAGCTGATTTAGTTGCTCCTCTCTTTTGAAGTATGAGGCTGACAGAGGTCCAACACTCAGCAATTGTGTTTTCCTGCTGTCCCCATCCAGGAACACACTGGGGGCAGGAACAAAGCTGCAAACAGCTTGGGGTGCTCTCTTCCCTTAGCTCACACACTTCTTGCTATTCGAGAGAAGCCCAGTGTGACAATATAAAATGTCACCTCAACTGCCAGAGCTGGTTATAGGTCTTTAGAATGGAATGTCATCAAAGGGAAAAAAATCCATGTGTTTTTCAGAGTGGAGAGTTCTATGTGAAAGCTAGCTTTAAGCCTGCCAAACACACCAAGCCCCTTCCCAGGAAGCCTGCAGAAGAGCACAATTTGGATGCTACCACAGACCTAGCATGACAAAAAGGATGACAGTAAGTCTCAAGGGTAAGACAGTGTCACTGTGTTTCATCTGTATAAAATGAGGCAGCCCAACTCCCAATTTACTCGTCAGGCTTGATTGAGGGGGACAGAAGGACAATATATTACTTCTGTATTTGGCACCAGAGTAACTGTGGCTGGAACACTGTGCCTATTTCAAGCATCCAAATTTCAAGAAGGATGCTGAGAAATTGGGCAAGGTTCATAGCAGAGCCTAGGGAATGATTACAGAATTAGAAGAAGTGCCTTCTAGTGAAAGACTCCAGAAGGTTAATCTACTTAGCTCATCAAAGAGAAGGTGAAGGGTTGGGTCTTAATCATAGTCTCACATCTAATATGAGAAGCAGAAGTTTGACAGTGAAAGAGTTTTTCTTTTACCTAATTTTCAGAGGTCCAGTGGTTGAAAGTTGTGTATAAATACATTCAGATTCAGAAAAGACAGAGGCAGGCTTGTTTACTAGTGTATTTCATTTTAACCAGGAACTGTAAACTTCTGAGGAAAACAAAAAAAAAAGTGTGCTACATTTTGTCTGTAATGTCAAATCAAGATTGATGCTTTTCTAAAAAACTGCATTGTAGTTCAAGTACAGCTATTGCATATAGGTTGTGTTTTTTCTTGAATGATTTAAATAACACAGAGTGTACTTACAGAAACAATGCCACCAACATATTGTACTGAAGAGATTTCTGAATGTAGGTCCTTTAATTCAAAACTACTTCTGCCTAAACCTGATTTTAAAAAGATGCCTACAGAAAACTGAATTACTAAAAGGACATAACTACCAGCAACTTGTAGGTAAAATGTGAATTACGCCAACTGCAAAAAACACACACAATGTCTACTTCATTAAGCGCTATATTCTGAGAGACTCTTTTGCCACAATGCTCCCCAAATAATTCCCAGTTATTGATTTGCAATGTCCAAGTGGATGAATGTGACTCTGATAAGGATGATGATAAGAATGAATGCCTCAGAGTTGAATCATTGTCCATAGCTGTCTGACAGATAAGCTTCTGAACATGTCTGACATTACTGGGAAAATACAACATAAAAATTGAACAGCTATTGCTCTAATCCTAAAATAAAACTCCCTTGTAAATGCCTTCACCTTCACCAATTACCTGCAGGCCTAAATTTCATAAATAACAAAGTGTATCCTTTACAACATATTAGCTAGTAAACAACATTTTAGTAGACCAAAGAAAACATTACAGTAATCTGACAGGCCTTAATATTAACCTGGAGGTATGCCAAAATCTGCCTGTTTCTTATTCAGATTGACTTTTGTTGTCTGCTTATCAGAACCTGAAAATATTGACTGCAGAACTGTCTATTCCTTTTGTGTGTCAGGCTTGGAGAAATGGTTGTCAGTCAGGAGTCAGATTCATGCTGCCTTGACATACAAAAAGTGGATTTTACTACAGACAGCCTACCACTTTCTTAATTCACCAAGCGATTTGGCTTCACACTTTGTTGCCCTGGGAAAATAATCTAAAAATACAATACAAATACATTATCTCTCATTTTAGCAGGCATAGGTTGTTGAATGCTTGCAGTATTTTCAGCATTGTCTTAGAGTTAAAGGTGAGAGCAAGATTCTTTTGTCCTGTGAGCTGGGATCACAGGATTAGTGAGCAGAAAGGTGCCATGAGCAGCAGGACAATAACATTGCAACCCAGCACTGCCTAGGGCTGATGCTCTATTTGAGTCTCCAGAGCCTTTCCAAAAGGAAAGGGAATGGACATGATGTCCTAGGGCTCAGAAGAGGTTCATGGTGCAGGTCCATGCCCCAGATGAGCTTGCAGAGATGGGCATGACTGCATGTAGTTTAAACAAATTCAGCCCATGCAATGCTTGTCCAAAGCATTCAGACAGATATAAACCAACTAAAACATGGTCAAAACCAACTAAAACTCCTAAAACATGTCCATGTTCTGAAGGAGAGTCCTTTTTCTTCTTTTCAACATATTGTGTTTCTTTTTAGGCAATTCCTGTCTATTGATTATATCTTTTTAGGAAAGTTTAAATCCCTTTGTTTTTCCACATACTAATAATAGGATAGTCTTATCAAGAGAGACATTAAAGCAGCCAGTATTCTCAGAGCAATCTGCATCAATCCAGGTTAGTAAAAAAAAAAATAAAAATACAGATTACTACAGAGCTTAGGAAATGAAACATTGATCCTAGGCAGTAGCACTAAGAGCTTTACAGGTTTAATGTTTTACAGCTTGGGAGGTGTATGTTTGTATATCTCTAAACTGCTTAAATCAGTGGGATGCAATACTATAAGCCTTGAGGATCAAGCTTATTATTGGAAGTTCAGAGGACAATAACAAATGATGACACAGATTCTCTATATTATTCTGAGCTATATTTTTGAAACATAAGGCGAATTCAGAATATTTTTACATTAGATAGACTCTTGCAGACTTTTATCTTCAGGTAGGCTTGGGACAAATGCTTACATTTTCCTGTCTTGCCATATTGAGCTATTTTTTTTCTCACCAATTATTGTGGGCACAACTCAGCTCCTCAGCATCAGGGCAAGGTGAACAAGGCAACTCACCAAGGGTCAGGAACCTTTTTCTGATGTTTTGTTCACAGAGCGATACTTACTGTGCAAAGGGTGAAGTTGCAAGGTGTGCCTAACCATATTTTACCAAGTTATTTTTGTTCCATTTCAGTGATCTGAACTGGTTTGCTGTAGATGGCACTCAAGTTGGCAGAAGGTGGGTGGTGTAAGCAAGACATCAGGCTTTGAGGGGCAAGAAATGAAACTCTGCATCTGGGCACTATAAAAACAGATGAAGTCATACCCTGAAACTCAGTCAAGAGGAATTTTTTTTTTCCTGTTGTTTAGGGGAACTGAGGGGTCCTCCTGAACCATTCAAGGAACACCAGAGCCAAAGCAAGGGAATACAGTCAGCTCAGAGGTGCCATGTGGCAGAGCCATAGCATAGGAATGTGATCTGGCAGATAAACAGTTAAAGAGAAATAAGCATTTCATTGCAAGATTTTTTTAGAGGTTTCTGTTTAGCCCTACCTAGCAATAGCAACCAGAAAATCCTGTTAAGCCACAGCATCTGTAATGTACACTGAGACATACTTCTGTAGAAGGAAAAATGTGAAGTCAGTATGAATTGGGGCCCAGGGACGAAAATGTGTGACTGGATGACACTGCATACATTGCCACACAGCAAAGAGACATGCTCATCCAAGTTGCATAAGATGCAACAACATCACAGGTCTTAAATTCTTTCCCCACCAAGTTACAAAAATATGCAAATTTAACATCAAGTTGTTGATTTTTAATCATTTGTAGTGGAGATATTACAACTACTGTCCTCAAACAAATGCTTTGAAAACCATGATTACTAGATTATAGTCAATAAAAAGCCCACATACAAATTTTTGTGCCAAGAGGGGCAAGCTGGGTATGTGTGCGGCAGCACACCATATTACTTGTTAAAGCCAAAGTCTCATGAATAGTGTGCTCACAGGAAGCCTCATTACAGAGAATAAACCAGCTACTACCTAGCAAAAAATGTATCTGAAAATACACTGTGAAGAAGCTGAATATTGATATACTGCATTTAACTCCAATGGGAAAAACTGCCAAAGATTCCAAATTTCAGTAATACCTGTGTTAGCTGAGTTAATTGGAAGTCTTACCTATAACCTTTTCTGAATATTTCCTCTTCTTGTAATGATCTGTTATTTCCTTGCTTGTTAATGGAACAACAGGTAGAAATTTCCCAAGTGACAGCCTGCTCTGCAGGCTGGCTTATAAACACAGAGGAATACATTATTGCCATCCTCTGTTAAAGCTATTTTTCTGGGGACACAATTTGCAATCCTCCTAACCAACTTGAAACAACCTCAAATGCCTTGTTTTGCTATTAGAAAAGCAGAAAAACAGCACATCAATTTGTTGGGGTTTTCTTTGGTTTTTTTTTTTTTTTTTTTTTTTTTTTTTTTTTTTTTTCCTTTGAAGGAATTCTTGGATACTACAAAGACCTGTTTAAATTTTTCTAAAACTTCAATATTCTAAAAATTGAACACTTGGAGATACTGCACCGTAGAGCTGTTACTGAAGGAAATATAATGATATAGTGGTAGAGGGAAAATACACTGGTAGGGAGTAAAAATTATTTCATTGGGAGATTTTCTCTGTAAGGTTTCCATTCATTCCTATGCAGGAATAAAAAGTAGAAAAGACTGTAAAGGAAGAGTATACATAATATATATAAAGGGTAGAGACCTGCAGTCCTTTTTTTTTAATTAAACAGGGCAGAGTATGTAAACGCACATATATTAGCTTTCAATATATTACTGTTTGTTTTCCCTACTTTTTTGGCAGAGAGCTTTATTTTAAAAATAAGAAACATGGCAGGATGTTTTTCTGTAATTTAAAAGAAGGTCTTGTCCTTCTCAGAAATCTTACTCTTATTTTAACTCACAGTAGGAGTTTTTTTTAGCTCCTCATTACACGATTCAACAGAGGTATAATGGGATCTCTGCTTCACAAGAGGAGAGGGAACACGACACAGGAACATTCTACAAGCTCAGAGCAGCATTAAAATCCTGGTGGAGCAGGCAGATCAAGTTTCTTTATTGGAAGACAGTTCTGGTCCCAATTGTTTTATGTTTAAGGTGAAACTTGTAAAACAAATTAAAACTCAAGCATCCCCATCTAAATTATAAATACTATGATTTATCATTAGGCCTAAAACTACTAAAACTACCAATGGATGCATCTCAAATGCCAAGGAATTATGGAAAACCTGCATGATCTGTCATGCATAATCGTTTGCTATTTAAATTTTTCCTGTGTTTCCCTTCTTAGTTCTATCCCTAACCCTTTCATGTTCTTAGCTTACAACACTTATATTCCTTTAATGAAGTTTGTCTATGTGAATTAAATTGTACTTGAGATCTGAAGGATTCAGATGTTCTGTTATTTTATCCTGTTTTTCTCTCTGGATTATTTTTCCTGAAACAAAAACACTTCAGCGGGAAGGTGTTGCCACTAGCTCTCAGCTGCATGAAAAAAAGATGTCAGAGCAGCACTAAATTGAAGCATACAATTTAGTTATGAGTAATTTCTGTTTGGAAAATTTGAGAGAATGCTAGTAAAAGAAAGTTATCTGCTGACCAGCTGAATTACAGTCAAGAAAATGTAAATGTAAGCATCCTTCACAAAGGATGGTTGTATCAGAGAGAGTGCATTAACCAAATGAATGAGAACCTCCTATTCAGAATCATTTACAAAGTTATTTTACCAGATAAGAAACAGCTAGAGTTCAAGAGTGTATCTTTTATAAAACATTATTAGATTCCTTAATCTTAAGAGTGACAAATACTCTGGAGCTCTTGAATGTATCTGAAGATTTACATACATTTATTCCAATAATTTAAGATTTGACAAAACACTGATACAGCTTGTAAGCCTTCCCTTGTGGAGGCACAGCTGAACTGGCAAAGCAGCCTTCTACCAGTGGAGCTGACAGTCAGTACATCAAGTCACACAAAAGAAAATGTGGGAGCATCTCTTTTTCTGCTAGACTCACTGCTGCATGCCAGAACTCCTGCTCCTGGGGAAATTACCAGAGAGGCCTCCTCCTCTGCTCCTTGTGCTCTTGCTGGGTGGGCCTGGTAAAACCTCGACAGAGATACGGGGTCTCAGCACAAGGAGCTCCATGAGCAAAGAGACCAGGACAATGTGGTCTCTGGACCTGAGGCACTAGGCTGGCTCACTAAGAAAGTATGAGTTTTCATCCATGAGTTCCCATGGAATCTCCTCCCAGGGTGCAAGCACCACAGGGGCTGCACTCTTAGAGGGGTATCTCTGCTGCTTGGTAAGTTAGCAGGAATCTATCAAGTCTCCCACTTACAAAACAAGGATAAATGAAAAAGGTAACTGTAAATGAACAAAAGGATGGAAAAGTAACTGGCTGTACCAAAACCAGAAAGCAAAGAAACTGAACTTGTGACACTCCCACTGCCCTCTCTAAGGAGGGATTTGTATTACTTGTGAATTCCTACTGCTAGGACTATCCTTTCCTACTTCTTTGATTATGATGATTATTGGAATGTATGTATATCACAAAAAAACCCCAAACCCAGTGTATGATATGTAATTTACAGAGAGAAGAAAGTAGAGGAAATTCCTTAACTAAAAGTTATATTCTTAACTCTTATTCCAAACTGGGCCACTTTACCAGATAACATGATTTATTCTTAGCTCCTCTTTAAGAAGGAAATATGTGTCCAGCTGCTCCAAAGACAGTGCATTGCTTCTAGACCTCTATGGTGAAAAATGATCAGTAGCTTGGTAGTTTTATGCAGTGAGAAAACTGCAAGTTTGCTTTGCAAACCAGAGGCTTACTTGGAGCCTCCCTCATCTGTGTTACCACTTCTGAAGAGCTCAATTCCATGCAAGCAGAAGAGCTTCTCCTTTCTTCTCAAATACCTTCTCTTCTGTATTTTATAGTATTGGGGTTTTCTGTCTCCCAATTACTGATTTTGATGTAACACTTCTCAAAGTGTGAATACACATCTGTGGGCATAAGAAATGCTAACACTGCAGTATCTACATTTTAGCAAATGTTGCTTTCAATAAGCATGCTTCATTGGAGAGAGCAAGAGTGTGTTTGTGTGGAACTAATCTTCTGGAAAAATGAAATTGAGCCATTTTGATAAGATAATTTCCACCTAATATTTTAGATGTGCGATGAAGATGTCTACAGTCAAACTAATACCCTGCACTTTCATTAGAGTCAATAAAGAGAAGTAAAAATTTGGACTATATAATTTATGTGACCATTTTTAAACACATAATTTAAAATGGACATTTGACAAGTGCATATTACTTTCTATGAACTAAAAAGGTGCTAACTGAGAAGCTTGGCTATGTCACTGTTTACACTGTAAACATTTATTTTGGCATTGTGAATCTCACCTTCTCTAAAGCAGAACAAAAAAAAAGAGGGAAAAAAGAAAAGAAAAAAGCAATTCATGAAGCCAATCTGATTGTCAGAACTGTGTCTCGAAGAGTTGGAAGGTTGTTGAATTCCTTGCAGTTCTCTAGCTGTGCTGCGCAACTTCATAATTTGAATCTTCCTTCCATCCACAACTAGATGCTGTTGATTTAATTTCACACAGATACTAATTCATTAACAATCAATTTAATCAACTAAGCACAATCAATGCATCTCCAACTACAAATTTGATTAGTTAATTGTACTAGTCTCTTGTAATCAGTTTCGTAAAAGAAAAAAGTATACAGGTTAATTGATTTTTATTGTACTGACTTGTTAAACTTTCATAAAATGCTAAAAAGAACGTTGAGAGCTTCTGCCCCCCAAAAGAAACACAACTTGTAGCTCTGCAAGAATAGATATAAAGCAACTGAATCTTTTCCAACTTTGCCATGCTACCAACTTAAAACAATCACCTGCAGAAGTTCCATAAGTTAAAGCACTCTGAAATGATAATGAGATTCTCTCACCAGCCACTGGGAACTGTTAGAGGACAGGTGAAATGTGATACAGAAATATTTGTCTCACAAAGAGAAGAAAAACATCAGTGTGAAAGACCTAACACAGAAATCCATTTTGTGTTTCAACTGGCAAATACATTTGAAAGTTCAGAGCTCACAGCAGAGCACTGGAGCCCTTCCTTTTTCCAGACCAGAAAATGATACTGGGAAATTACTTATCCTGGAGTTTCATGCTCTCAATTTCCACTATTTGAAATTACAGGAGTTTTTTTTCCTTCCTAGGCAACAAGTCATCTTAAAGGGACAACAGACAACAAATTAGGGAGGTCTTTTGACTATGATTGCCAGATTAAGGTCATTTAGTTTTATGTATCCTGAAGTACAGAAATAAGAAAAGCCCTTCAAACCACCAATCTACCAAACTCTATTCCTTAAAAAGTGGGAAGAAATTTGAGCTTTCTGGAAGAGCAAGAACTGCTACCAAAGGATACTGAGAACAAGAAAGATGACATCTTTCTTACATTTCCAGTATTTGTTCCACCAATGTTTATGGTCCCTCAGCACCAAAATATTCAAGGTGAGAGATGCAAAAATGCTCTTGTGGGTGTAGTACCAGGTTATTGATACACAGTGTATCCATTCTGTGTGGTTTTGTGCAGAATTGTCAATGATGGTTTGTCAGTTGGGCATGGAGAACTTAAAAATGTATTGAGGTTGTCATATGTCCAAACTGGGTGTTCAGCTGCAATTTGAACAGTATTTTCTCTGTACTGGGGATGGAAATCTGTGAAATTGGTTATTTTATGTAGTGGGTTAGCCCTGGCTGAATTCCAGGCACCCACCAAAAGCTACTCTTTCACTCTGCTTTATAAGTGGACAGAGGAGAGAAAATATAACCAAGGGTTCATGAGTTTAATAGGGACAGGGAAAGATCACTCATAAAATACTGTCATGGGCAAAAAGGGCTTGAATGTGGGATAGTAATTGAATTTGTTATTAACAAAATCACAGCAGGATAGCAAGAAGTAAAATCTTAAAGACACTTTCTGCCACTCTTCCCTCCTTGCTGTACCTCCTCTCCTGTAGTGGTGCAGGAAGATGGGGAATGGGGGTTATGGTCAGTTCATCACATAGTTTGTCCTGCTGCTCAGGGAGGGGGGTCCTTCTCCTGCTTCAGTGTGGGGTCCCTCCCAAGGGAGACTGTTCTCCATGAACTTCTCCAATGTGAGTCCATCCCACAGGCAAGAGTTCACAAACTGCTCCAATGTTGGTCACTTTTTCACGGGGTTCAGTTCCTCAGGTACAGCCAGCTCCAGGGTGGGACCCCCACAGGGTGATGAGTCCTGCCAGAAAACCTGCTCCAGTGTGGACTCCTCTCTACGTGGGTCTGCAGGCCTGTGTGGGAGCCTGCCCCAGCACGGGCCTCCCACACGCTCACAGCCTCCTCTCGAGCATCCACCTGCTCAGGCATGGGATCCTCCACAGGCTGCAGGTGGAGATCTGCCTCCCTCTGGATTCCCATGGGCTGCAGGGGCACAGCTGCCTCACCATGGGCTGCAGAGGAATCTCAGCTCTGGTGCCTGGAGCACCTCCTCCCTTTCCTTCTCCAATGACCTTGGTGGGTGCAGGGCTGTTCCTCTCACACATTCTCACCCTACTATTCTCTGGCTACAATTACTTCTATACAGTAACTTATTTTTTCCTGTCATCACAGAGGCATTACTACCATTTCTAATTGGCCCAGCCTTGACCACCAGCATGTCCAGCTTTGTGGCTACCAGGGATTGGTTCCACTGGACATGAGCAAGCTTCTGGCAGCTTCTCACAGGAGCCACCCCTGTAGCCCCCCCCCACTACCAAAACCTGGCCACACAAACCCAATACACCCTATCACTGCCAAAAGACAGCAGAGACTTTCATAGAACTCATCAACTAAAATAGTTAGTTAATCCTCTAAATCAAGGTTCTGATAGAACCACTCCAATACCTAACTAAGCACTAACTGCAGTAATTAAATCATAAAATGGCCAACAATAAAGTTTTTGCCAGCGTGATATCTCCATAGCTATAAATAGTAAGACAGGACTGGAGGGAAATTGTAATTTTTCTATTTTCATTCTTGTGAGTTAGGACATCAAAGGTAATTCAGAGTAGAAAGGTAACCTCACACACTGGAAGTGATATATAAATATGATACCACCCAAAGATCCAGCAACACCTCATAGGCTCACGTACTACTTCCAGCAAAGAAACGTGCAAGGGGAAATATTTCTCTTGTGTTTACTGGTGCTACACCTGATTTACACATGCATAGCTGACCAAGGCTCAGCTCTGAATATTTATGATATATGATCAGCATAATAAAGGTATTTATACATATAATTGATGGTTGTACCTATTAAAGCAGTTTGATCAGTGGAGAAGAATATATCAGTATGAAATTGCTGAAATGACCAGCACTGGACCTTATTGGGGTGGGGAATACATTGTGTTGGCTTTAGGGAGTTTCATATCAATAGAATGTAAGAGTTTTCCAAGTAAAAAGATTTTGATCCAAATGAAAAAAAATTCCCCCCACCCCCCGCAAAGTCCTTGTGCTCAACTGAAGTAGCAGCAATAGGAAAAAATCACCAGATCTTAGTGATTAGCTTTGTCTGTATTTTCTTTCTCCTAGATTTTCTACACTCACACAGGTCTGTCCCAGGTCTTTTAAAGGATATAAAATACAACCGTGGCTACTTAATTTCTGAGAGCAATACAAAAGAAAAGGAGAAAAGGAAATGAAAGACTAAGCCACTAGCTGGATTAAAGCAAACTGTGGTCCCCATGCTGTCCCAAGCAGAGACAGAGATTGTCAGTATTTCAGAAAGAAGGAAATTACTTCTGACCTTGCCCATGTGATAGTCTGGCTATCTGGTCATTACAAAAAAGAAGCTTATGATCTTCTGTGATCTGAATTGATGTGGAAACTTGGCCTGCCTTGAATTAAGTTGAACATGGAAATGCAACAGGGGAGATTCCCTTCTGTCCTTTTTAAAGTTTATTTTAAATCTAATTTATAAAGCAATGCCCTTAATCTGCTTGTAAACTTGTTTCTAACCGTCAGAGTTGTGCAGCTATGAGGGAATATTGTGCACATTTTAAACAACTGCCTAACAGTGTATTTACTCCAGAGATATAGCTGCATCCAAAAAAGGTATTTCATCTTCACAGGCAAATATTTTCAATTTTTATCATTTCATAAATGATTTTAAAAGAGAATTTAAATCTTCAACTGCTACTCCTCAGTAGCCACTGAGAGAAAGAAATGGAAAATACCACTCTGTCCTTCAGTGCCTCAGCAGTGCCCTTGTTTTCTATTTTATGGCAGTAGCTAATATCTCACTTGCTGGTTCCTCCTTTGTGTCATACACCAGTCTGTCTTTTGTCATTTCTGTGACAGCCATTCTTTTATTTAAGCATATCTTTCCCTTGCATCTAATATAATCACAGGCTTATCTGCAAAGTAGAAGCTGTGTCTTTTCATTTTACTTGGGCAAACCTCTTGTGAATTTCAGTAAGAGATGGAAATCCATTTGCTAAATTTCCAACTGTAGATGTCCTCAGCACAAAGGAGACACACAGCAAATTTCAGAGGAACATCCTTACCAAAATCTGCCTTTGGCCACAGACAGAGACAATTCTCTCCCAGCCTGTGAAGAGGTGCATGGAGACATGACTTTTTTCACTGCAGAGTTAGCTTCAGTTAATGTTTGTGTTGTTGATAACTCAGGTCCCATTCATGAAAAAAATACCCACCAGTATTAAAATTATAAAAAAATACCCACCAACAAACCAGTAACTCTCATTCAAGAATAGTTACACTTTCAACAGGAGTCATCTTACCCAACAGTGGAAATCAGCTCAGGAAACTGATCTCCTGAGCTGATCAGCTCAGCTATTCTGCATTGCTATGGTGTTAATTTACAGGGTGGCTTTTCTCATTTAAGCCACATTAACTTAAGGGGCATTAGCTTGAGTGTATGCAATTTAAACTAATTCTTTAATAAGAACAAGTTCCATCAAGTAGCTTTTAGCATAACCTTATAACCTTTTTTCTAGTACTTCCTTATCAGTGTTTCATTTTAAAATGAGAGCTTTGTCCCTATTCCTAATGGAGTGCTGCACTGGGAAAAACAACCAAACATTTGCCAGGTGTTTTAGCATGCTGAACTTGCTGCTGCCACCTACATCAGAATAGTCACAACAGAGTAGTTTTTACTTCACTTCTTGTTCTATGAGCTTTGACCCCCAGGTTTTGTCATTTTTACCAGTAGGACCCATTATCATGAGTGCTTTTTGCTAGCCAGTGTAAATCCTTGGCAGCCAGTCCCCTCAGCCTGACTGAAGCAATCAATCTGCCAGAAAATCACAGCAGTATCATGTGCTATGAATATTTTATAGTTTACTTATTTTAATTGCCCAAGCACTAAGGTCCTTCTGGTCACACCTGTTAAGATATTTTGTCCCCTACGAAAAGCAGGTAAAACCCCAGAACATTCTCATAAATTGGTTAAAGAAATATGACAAGGACTAAGAAACAGATGAATGAGCTTCTCCAGTGCCATCAAAGCACTTTCATGACACTTAACCTCTTTTCACCCTGCCCACACATCTGTCAGGTGCTTTGCAAACACACTCTGAGTCTGGAGCCACGCAGTGACCATTTCATTGGTCTGTACAGTGGGTTCTGTGCTACGTGCTGAAGTGGAAGGCTGATAATCGACCTCTGCTTCAAAGTGAGATGCTTTTAGGCCCAAAGACAAGCTCCCCTCAGGAGAAATGCTAACCAAACTAAAAATTTACTTTAGCAGCTTCGTCTTAAATCTTCTTTATCAGTAAAAATTTACTTTAGCAGCAATCCTAATTCTTTTAGGATTTTTGCATCACAGGACCTGATTTGCATACCAGCCTCTGGAACACCAGACTACTCCAATACACTTACTGAAAATGTAAATGTGAAGGTTGTCCTGCACTGGATTTTCCTGCATTCAGGTTATCTGTAGAAATACCTGTGCTGTATCACAGTTCCTGATTCAAAATGTTTTATGCAGCTGGAAAAGTTCCTCTCCCTTCCTGGTGAGGTTGATATAGATACCAAACATATATGGAGCATGGATGTATCATAAAGATTCTCAGGAAAAATTTAAAGAATTCTACTACAGTAGGGCATCCTGCAGAAGGCAAGCAGAAGCACAGTGTATTGGGACACTAGGGAAAAGAGCAATGCTCAAGGAAGAGACAAAAAACTGTCTTGTCTACCACAACAGGGAAATGAACTTGATTCTGGTCCTCTTCTCCTAAGACAGGCTATATAGAACTGGAGAAATCTAAGTGGCCTTGTTTCAGCACTGCGTCTGGGCTTACTGTTTAAAGACAAGAACACCTTCACAGGTAGACTCAAGTTATACCTCTATATAATAGAGGTATATAGATATATATAGATAGTTCCAGCAAGAAGCACATGATGTCTGCAGCACGTACTGCTGTGGTAATGCAGCAGGTTCTTAGACATTCACACAAACCCATCTTTCTGTGCAGGCCGTCCTGCTATTCCACAGGCTGCGATAAGAGCTGCTGGGTGGAGGTCTGCTTTGGATGTATAGCAGTGCTCCAAGCACCAAAAGCAGTTGGGAGTCCTGTTATGAACCTCTGGAATTTGGCATTGTGGTAAAATAAGATAATGGCCTGCAGATTCAGAACAGACATGATATTCCTGCCAGAAACAGGAAACAACGACTGCGGCAGCATTCATGTTCAAGAACAGGCAGTTCTCAGCTGTCATGCATATTGAAAATTGGCAGGAGTCCTGGAAACAGAACGTTTGCTAATCATTTCTGTCCAGGTCTAACCATATTTAGCACAGAAAGCAGTTTACCAGATTCATTAGCATATTACATCATACACTATCTGTCTCTCTACACCTCAGTTTCTGCTGGGGTTCATCATTAGAAATTAGAAAAAGCAGAACAGAATAAAGAAGCCATTACAATTCAATGAATCCCATGAAACTATCACTGGAAAAGTAGCCTAAAGCAGAAATGCCATGTATTAGGTTTATTACATATGGTGGTTTATGCTTTTAATGGATTTCCTGTAAAGACTTTGACTTGGCAAATTCATGATGAAAATAAAGCTGCATATAATGTTTTGCATTTTTTTGCTGATTCTTCTGCTGGTGAATGACTTTTGATATGTAATGCAGTAACACACCAAGGCTATTTCTTAGATATGTTAGTTACTGTCAGCTGTTTTCTAGCATAAAGATGTCATCAGAAAGTTCCCTACCTGATTCCCCTATGATAAGGATTCTTGTAAGCACATATAAAGGGAAAATAGGCTCCTTTTCCTAAATAAATCCATTACTATGCTTTAGCAGCTGTTGAAATGATTTGAGAAGTTTAGTGCAAACCTGAACTGGCACTTATATATACCCAGAACAATCTGTTGAGGCACTAAGGTTGTGTGTCTATAACATGTTCCCTACTGTATTGAAATAGATTTAAGATTGTTTAAGCACATTTACCTTAAAGTGAAGTGAAGTGAAAGCCCTTGGGCACATCTAGAATGTAGGTCTTACTATTTTTTTCTAGGAAAATCTTTTACACAATCTTCTTTTCAGGAGAAAAATGCCATCTTGGATAAAGCATTGAAAGCTTGTTTTTCCTTTCAACAACAGGAAGCCAGTGATAGATTTGGCTCGGTGGAGGAAGGTGCAGGCCCCATTAGCCTCACACGACTGCATGAGTAATACTCTGTTGAGATAAGACCAAGGAGGAACTGCTATCAGTCAAAATCTGTGAGAAAAGCTGCTACTGATAAGAACTGTTTAAGTAACTTCATTTCTCTGGAACTTCCAGGTCAATCTCTTGACCTGGAAATTCTGGACCTGGATAAGCTGCCCCTTCTCCAGGCATACATAAGGAATGGACATTGTTTCACTGCCTTGGCTGAACAAACTGGTAGGTGATCTCTGCAGAGAGACTAAGGCACACCACCCAGCACAAACCCGCAAGAAGTCACTCTTCTGCCATTTTTCATTAGTAATAATACCCAAAAAATGCCAGGTAATTGTCATTTCCAGTTTATAGCACAGAACGTCTTAGAGACCTAAAAAAACATTTACATCAAAATGTTCTGTTATCAGCAGACCATCACCATCAGCAAGAAGAGTCACAGCAGCATCACTATCGTGGATACTGCCTATGTCCTTGTAAATCAAATCAGAACTTCTTCAGCTTAAGCAGCTTGCTCTAGAGGTAGCAAATTAAACAAATATGTTGAAGATGCTACTTTAGTGACAGTGTCTGTACTTGCTAGAGGAGCTACAAATGTAAGAGAGCATTGCTGTAAGATTTTCAAGTGTTGCCAATGGGGACATCTGCCTACAAGCAACACAAATCACACCACATTTTATTTCATTACTGTACAAAGCTTCTACATTACAATACTCAGCTTTTACACATGGGACATATCTGATAACAAAGATATTTTGCTTTTGAGATGTGCTTCATGTTTACTAAAATACTCCATCACCCTGTTATTCTTCCCTAAACAAACCCACATCTTATTGCTTCAAACCAAGTTTCTTACTTTTAAGTCAATCTTACAGTGAGCAACCATGCTATCCTCTGATTTTGCTCTGAATGGACAAACAAGACTGAGTGTCAAAGAACCACTGCTGTCCTTATGGCAAATGGACAGATGTACAGACAATGACTGAGATCTCTACTGTCCCTAATTGAACAGAGTAAATACAGTAGATTAAGAGAGGAGTGGACTAAAACTTTTGCATATTTGGTATACAGGGCTTGATTTTCTCTAAATGACATTTAGTTTCTGAGAGTACTGTACATCAAACTGAACATGACATGATAGTTATCAGTTAGATTAGGCAGACTCTGCTGTGGGCACTGGGCATCTGAAAGGGAACCTGAAGCAGGGAATGTGGGACATGAGGAATACAAAAGCCAAACCAGCCTTGGATTTCCAGGCCTGGTGTTTCTTCCACTGTCCCTGAATACTGGGTGGTATTCAGTGGTATGGACACTAGATGCTCAAAGACAGCTGCTCTCTCACCTATGATTAAAAAAAACACATAGTACTTTTTGCTTCTGACAGCTGATTTCAGATTGAAGGCTGTGTATTGTCCCCATGATGAAGTACACCCTTGAGTAAGATTTGAGATCTGATTTTGCGTTTGTTTAAGTGGAAGCAGTGGACCGCAAACACATCTGTCCTTCCCTTCAGCAAAGGAACAGCAAAACCTTCATTAATCAAATACAATAAACGTTAAACACAGACTCTATTAACTCAGAGTAAATGAGCTACATGATTACAGTCAACCTGGAGGTCAAGCCCAAGGGGATTTGTCAGAGTCCACTTCATACCAGGCCCCCCTTGTGCCACACCCTTTCCCCTCCCCAAATAAAGCGCAGAAAGAAACAGGCACAGACCAAAGAAGAGCCAGAATATGAAGTCCAGGATTAATTAATCTGGATTTTGGTGAACTACCTTCTGTCTGGAGGCTTGAGGGAGTAGAGGAATTCACCCTCATATGAATAAATAACTTTTTCCTCACATGTGTAATGCATCCCCACATTTACAGAAAAAGAAGCGTAAGAACATAGTAAAAACAACTGTAAATTTTCCAAAACATAATTACTCACAAAAATTACATTCTTAGTTACAGAAATTCCTTTAATACATTTGCTAGCAAACTTGTATGAAATAATATGCATATTCACAAATGCAATGAGTACACTTCTCACATTTAATTAGCATGGCAGAATTTCTGCACCAATAATTTATCTGTGAAAATTATGTTAAAGATTTTGCAGATGATATGAAGACATTATAGTAAGAAACATCTAGCAAAAAAAATGAACTAATTACATAATGAACCTTGAAAAATCAAGTTCTCACTTGGTACGTCAATGGTGGTATATCAGATATCTACATCAGCAGCACCCAAAAGCAGTAATCTGCTCTATAAACATTGGTGATTACACTTAATAACTAGGTCGTAATTTTGCTGAACTGACTCTCTAGGATTAGGTGTCTTCTGATGCCTCCAGTGCTTGGAATGATTCATTTATGTCAAACCAGGACAGGTAGCTCCCTACAGCACATATTTGTTTTTTAAAAGTGCACTTCAAACAAACCATACTGCAAGTCTTCCTTAGCCTATAGGCAGCTTTTAATGTCAATATATGCCTATATATGTCTATATGTCCTTTATCCCAGCACATGTGGGAGTTAATAATTTTCTAATACTCAGTGGAAATTGGGGGAATCTCTGCCCACAGGTACATGCTGCACACCTGAGATCACAAAGGCTGACCCACCTTATCCTGTTGTGCACACCAGCAAAAGTAGCTCTTTGGAGCAAAACAGTTGTTACTGGAGATCCCACATCTGCAATTTTCCCAATTTGCAGCTTTTCACTGCAGAGTATCCCTGATCTGATTCCACTAGCTGAATACTTGTTTTCAGCTGGAACATACTACAAACACCTCTGGAGAAATTCTTACAACTTTGTTTCCTTCTAAAAGAAAGCATCTCACATATTTTGAGACAGCTCTGCACCACAAACCAAAGAACAGAGATAGTTGTGTAGGGATAGTGTGGGGATAGTTGGGAGTGTTGCATTGAAAAATGCCCTTCTAATTTGAACTAAAAGGTTAATGTAGACATATCCCATCTCACCAAACCATGCTTGTGCTACAGGGTGAAATTCTCTTTCCTCCATCTCACTTTTCTCTTTCCTCTGTCACACTTTTCAGGAAAGCTGAGGAGTTACAGTGCCAGGGAAGTTTAAATGCAACCACCAATCATCAGCAAATGAAAATATATCACTTCCATGTGTAGCTGCCTCTCCCACAAAACCATGGTCAGAAAGTTATGGGCTTTTTCTGAGTGGCCTTCCACAGAGGCAAAACCCTATGCTAATCCAGGATGATGTGAGACAAGATTTCTAAGCATGTGTGTTCTGCACAACTGTTTACTTGCAATATACACTCAATGGTAAAGATGATTTTCTTTCTATTAGTCATGACTAGTTTGTGGGTCAAGGTCAAACAAATTTAGAACAGATGTTTGCATGTGCTTTTGCCTCCTTACTCTGATTGCAGGCTGGTTTACACCAGGGCAAAGACTGGAGGGCCTGCTGGAAGCTCCAGCAGATGCTTGGGTCTGTGAAGCAGACATGCCTTACAGGTGCAGATAGCTTGCAGCCAGTGTGAAAAGGATTCAGTGCTCTCTCTGACTGTGCATATTTTAATTTGATTTAATAGTCTTTTAATGATAGGAATTATTTTTAAAATTATATATTCACAGAACTGTTCACAAATAAAATAGCAAGACCTTCTCCATGGGAGAACAAGGAAAACTATGAAAAAAAAAAAACGAAAAATTTGATGTCCCTTCATGGAATTAGCACTGAAAGAGGTAAAGCAGTTTGTGATTGATTTTATGTGGCTTAAACTGTACTGAGTAGAGCTTTGGAATGAGATTCTATGTGAATTTAAGGTGTTTTAAGTTACATAAATTGATCACTGTAAATACTTCATAGAATATGGAGATGGGAAGGACTCAGTGCTCTCATTCACCTTATATCAGTGTTCCCAAATCTAATGTCCTTATTATTCACCAAGCTGCCTTCAAAGAAAACGTGTGCAAAAATAAACTATCTCTACACATCAGAATGAATTCACAATTGACAGAGGACAGCAATATCATACCACACCACTGCCATAGAGCTCCAGTTCTGGCTTAGTTCTGACCCTCTAGGAAGACACAGGAAATGGATCTAAGAGCAAAATAACTGGGAATGAGTGTGCCTCCATAAGGAGCATGTTTTGCTTTCCAATATCTCTCTATCCAGATCTTGTTCTGAAAGTGGCAAACACTTGTCTTCCAGTCCCTTCCAGAAAGAATAATCACTGTCATATTATCATTTTGCTGCACAGGCACCAGTCATTTTTGTCTTTTAAATGATCTTAATAAACAGTAGAATTAATTTAAATCAACATAAATTGCTCCTAATCTGCACTTGGTGCTGTTATGTCTGTTTTCAGCTTAGAAAGAAGAGTTTTTCTTCAAGTTTGTTTGTATTTTGTTGATCAGATGAAAGATGCTTACTTTCCTCTGTCTCATCTTGCCTCCCTGGTACTTGTATAGGACATTTCCTCATCTCTGTAACAGCTCCAGCCTTCAGCTGCTTCCTCAGCATTCACATAGTTATTGATTTCTATCTATAGCTGCTTGCCAGTATTACACATAAAAACATACCAGTAAAAGAGAACCATAAGACGCTGAACTGAAAACCTGCAGCAGAAGTAAATTAGGAAAAATTCAGAGAGTGATCTAAGGAATTTCAACATACTAATATTTTTACTTCTTGCTTCTTCACTGTCTGCAATAGCCCCTTACAAATTTCTTCATTCAGATCCTAGAAAAATCCTATGCATGGTTCTCAAGGAGATTTACTAAGTGCATGCCTGAAGTTTGGAAAGGCAGAGTCACAACTGTATGTTGCCTTTGAATGTTTTATCTCTTCCTGATACTGATAATAAATAGATTTGCATAAAATTTGAAGCTTTTAAAATGTGCTTTTTTATTTTGAAGTGCTTTCTTTCTACTTTTTCTACTTTCTCAGTAAAATTAGGAGCTCCTTGGAAATGCCAAACCCTCCTTTTGGCATGCCTATTATGCTCTTTAAAACAGCTTTAATGCCTGTTTTAGAAAAGTATAGGGAAATAACCAAAAATGGAGTGCTGTGAGTGTAACCTCACCACTGTTCAAAGGGCTTAAGCCATCAATATTATCTGAAGTGTAGCACATTCTTGAAGCATTTTTTTCCATTGCTCATTCTATTTAAAAAAGCACAGGGATATGTACAGAAATTAATGTTATGCTGTGCAGCCAACATTTGTAGAAAAATTAGAGAATCTGGCATGCCTTGATTTATTGTCCAGTGTCATGGATTGACATAATCCAGGTCTCTAAACAGTCTAGAGCAAGAGATAAGCATCTATTTCAGAAATAAAACAATAACTCCCTAAAATTTACCCGCTTCTCTTCTCTTATTTCATCCCCATTAAGTCTGAAAGAGAATGCCAAACAGGAAAAAGAAAAACAATATGAGCGTGTGTTACCTAGCTGGGATTCCTTATCTAAATGCAATTTCCTCATGGACTCTCTCAGTCTTCATCCTGAGTGCTTGTGCTATTTTCAAAAATTATTATCTTTTAATGAAAAAGAGCCAAAGCACTACAGTCATGCAATGGGAAATCCCACTGTGCAGGTGTTTATAAACAAAAAGACCATTTTGGCACTGAAGGCTTTATGACTGTTCCCATTGTTCTAATTCACTGAACACTTAAACTTTATTATGCAGCTGGCTTTATAGAGCTTCTGACTCACCACTGCTCTTCTTACTTCTTGGCAACCATTTAAAGAGTAAAGCTTGACCCTTAATCACATGTGGGAAAACAAGGACCTGCAGAGTGAGTGTCTGAAAATAATGTGTTACCAGAAGTTCAGAGACACAATCCATTAGGGCTCAGCACTGAGAAGCAGCAGGCACTGTTAGAGCAGCTGCTCTATAGAGATAAGATAAAGATATAAAACAAAGATAAGCCCAGAGGCACATTCTAGGGCTGATGGGCAGCTGCAGGAACAGAAGAAAACAGTGATGGCAAGAGAAGAAACCAAAGATAGGAAGACAAACTAAGAAAAGACGTGATGAAGAAAGGGGCTGAAGACAATGTAGAGAAGAAGCAGCTGTGAAGCTGTGTGAGTGATCTGAGGAAAAGTGATGGAAAAGCAGATGCAACATGGTTGAGGCTGAGTGGAATCAAATTCTGATGGAGGTAAGCACAGCCCCTCTCAAAGAATGCATAGGATCTTGGTGATAACTGGACCATACTGAAAAGATCTATCAGATCTCTGAACCTAAAGTAGTTCTGGAAGACAGCGATGGAAAGAGTGCAAAAGGACTTGCGATGTATCAAATCTATTATATCTGTAGATCTAGCAGATCTGAGAATTATTGAGCCATGCCACCATGATTTCCAAAGCAGCTATCATGACAAGAAAGAATGGAATGGGTGCCTTTGAACTCCTCAATTTTTCAGAAAGCTATCTGATCAAAAGTACCAAAAACTATGCCACTGCAATCAAGGCAAGTCTCAATCCCAAGCTCAAAATGAGCCATTCTGTGCCATTGTCAGCCTCTTCCAGGGTGTAGAGTAGGATTTTAAAAGGATGAACAGTTCTGCCTCCTAGAAACTCATAAGAAAGCAATGTAAACTCTTTGTTTCCTGAAATGCTGCTTCCTGCTTTTCATTTTCACTGTGGTAGTGCCTCAGTGTTATTTTACTGTAATAAAGACAAAAAATCATATGCTACTGATTCGTACGGGAGAGAAGACCACACCTGAAGTATTTGTGACAAGGTCACCAAAACAGAATGTGGCAGGAACTTCAGATTTAACAGCTGTATAGTCAGAATTTTGCAAGACAGCAAAGCTCTTCATTCTCTAAGTTAGACTTAGTGTTGAATTCAAATCCATTTTACACCTGCAGTTTCAGAAGCCATAGCAAGGTTTTATCTGCTACTTATAATTTGATTTACATAGCAAACATGTGCTAAAGATTACTGAAAAGGTTTCTCGCATTGATAACCTTAGTGAAAATAATATCCAGGGAGCAAACCAGAATTTTACAATGCAGACTCACATGGATGATAGAATTTCTTTTAATGTACTTAACCAAAGTAAAGCTTGGCAGTAGTCCCCTGCCAGAATAAAACTTTATCACATGAAAGCTGCCCACGTAGCTGAATAGATGGAAATCTTTCATACTGGTTAAATAATATATGCAGCTTCATGCAGAGCAATAAAGTGACTATCATCAGAATTTCATATTGACAATGGAGAAAAAAGGAAGTAATGGGCCTCATTTATTCCTAGTATGGTTTTATTATCTACAGCAAGGTTATAGCTTACAATATAGTTTGGAGGCTGCAGTATGTCAGCTTTAGTTTGACTTCTCCTTTTCTGACTATCTGGGCTTTGATTTGATAACCCATTATAATTTCGTGTACTCAAAAGGATTGCCTTACAGGTCCTGAGGTCCAAGAGGTAAAGTAACATCAGGAACTATCGAGTCAGAGGGATCTTTGTATTGGCTTTGAGTTCACATAGAGGTGTTAGCACTGTGCTCTCTATTAGATCAGTTCAGATTAAGTTTATTCACATTCAACCCTCACAAAAGTTGAGTAGGGAGACCCACAACACAAAGAGGCTTTGTCTCTGAATAAAATACTCTGTGAAGAAAAATGCACCCTCCTACCTTATTAAGCTAAGTGTCATGCACAGAGTAACAAAACTATAATAAGATAAGCTTTAGTATACCAACTGGTGGGTGCCTACAAAAATGGAACTAGATATTTCAGTTGGTACCTGATAGACTATCAGCCATTCATGTATTCCCAACAAACACTAAAAGATATCTGAAAGGAAGAATTTCCCACATGAAAATTTTGTCTTTTGAAAAGAGTAATGCTTTGGTTTTGATTCTTAACTTCTTTTATTTCATTGCCACAAGCCTCTACAGCTTCATAAAGTGTCTGTTATCCTAGGCAAGAATACAGACAAAAGGTGCATGCCAAGATTGATGTCTGAAAGGATCATGAATACTGGCAAAATATTCATTTCAGAATGTCCCGATTTTCATAATGGAGAAAATGGAAGATAATCTTGAATTCCTGCATGAAGTGAAGATAAAATTAGGGATCTCTGCTTCCAAGTAAGCAGTGAAGGAAAAACAATCACAACATCTTGGATGCACACGGCTGGTGTCTAGATGGCTCTGAAAGAATAGGATGTACTGCCGCCAGGATTTGCAAACACATTGGCATAAATCCCCCTTCTGATTTTTCTACAGAACAGAAACAATGCAAAGTGGCATCACAAGCTCTTCTACAGTGCCTGTTATGTTAATTCTTGAATACCCCTCAATCCTTCTCTCTAAACACTTGCTATCTGTACTAACCCCATCCTGGTGGCATATACGTGGGATATTCCAGGAGTGCACACAGTGCTGAAATAAGGTTTCTTTGGATAACAGCTGTGCTACACAACTCTCTCTGAGTCTGATCACAGCTGAAATGCATTCAAATGGAGAAGGATGCCTTAGTTCAAGGTTTAGCTCCTCTGGTGTAATCTTTGGTATAGATGTCCCTGTAGTTTAATGGTTTATTTAATCTTGCATTAACATGTAAGCCAGTAGCCATAAAAAGATCTATAACAATGGAAGCAGTAACATAAAACTAGTTGTCATTTGGCTTCATGAAACTAAATAAAGCGTGATCAGACAGTTCTGAAAGAATCACAGTAGGAGACAGCAAAGCCCAGAATCATCAACTGAAACACATCTGAATAATTTTTGGATTGTGTTGCATTGTAGCAGGTGAGGATCTATTACACAGATTTATTGGTTCACATTTACCCCGATATAACTCAGTTAAAACAAATGGTGGAGCAAAAGGAATAGCTTTAATATATTATGTACTAAAATTTTTTATAGCTTTGCTGAGTGAATAAATTATGATAGATAGGTTTTGTTGTCTGCTATGGCACTTATTTTCTGCATTGTATATTTGTATTCACAGCAAACATACTGAATGTGTTTTAAGAGAAAGCAATCATAGAGTTGCACACTAAGTTATATATCCAGTGTGAAAATTAAAATAAAAACAAACATATCCCAAAGGATATAAATGTTTCGTCATGATCTTATAAGCAAAAGAAAAAAATTGACCAATGTTTCCAAACAGAGAATATGATCTCCTGCAGTGTTCCCACAGACTTATTCTGTGGGATTAAAGTGCTGAGGTTTAAGATACTACATTCTTGGACATCCACCCTCTTAGCAATTACTGTCTTCACAGCAAGGACAGCAGAAACAGCATGAAAAAAAAAGGCAATGGCTCTCTGGATGCTGGAGTTCACAAGTTCGGTGAATTAGTTTAAACTACACTCAGTCTTTTGGATTTAGCTGCAGCATTTGACCAGTCCTCAGCAGGATGCTGAGGAGAACAGAATTCCCTTCTGCCACTCCACCACGCACCTGCCGATCTCTGTCGGCTCAGGCTGTGGACACCTGGAAGCAGTAATGTCCTTACTGCTGTAGCTTAATCCGGCTCAGACCATCCCTCTGAAGCCTAAAGTCTCTGAAAACTTCCCCAGAGGAGGAATAAAGGGTTTTACAACACATTTATATTGTTTGCTCTCACGGTATGTACAGCTGAACTTTAACGATCTCCAACCCCAAAAAAGTTTAAGCATCTAAATTTAGAGAGTTCATGGAGTTTAGACAAGGTGTGAGACACTCTGAAGATCCCTTAGGCAATAACATTTTGCAGAGATTAGATAAAAATCTTAATACTTCTCTGCTCTCCTTACCTACGAATTAATCCCAAAAGAATAGTGGCAAGGTTTTCTTTTACCACAGGCCACTGGGATCTTGCACTAACTCAACACTCAACATGTTGGCAGAAACTGTACATATTTTGATTTGAAGCCAAATCTTATACCCAAATAAAGTAATCTGGCTCACTGCTTTGCTCCACTACAGAGAAGCCCACTCCTTATGGCTCCACAGGGTGAGAGAGACAGTGAGAAACTCCCTTTCACTTCCACAGAAAGAAAAGTAGGGACATAGCTATGGTATGTTCACTGATGTAGTTTACCACAGGGTGTCCTGTAGTACTGCACAACCATGTGACTTTTATTGCACAGGGCAGACAAATGCTAGCTGTTAAAATATGATTTCAAAAGTATCACTAATTAAGCAGGTAATGAAAATTTGCTCAGAGTAATTCTCCTTTGCCACAGCTAAGAATTCAACCCCTCTTGCTTTCAGTCCAATTGAGAGAGGGATGATATATTTTTTTCTTAAAGTGAATTTAATAGTTCATTGCACTAGATTAAAACAAACTCAGACAATATCATCAGTAGTACTGTATTTTCATATGTAAAGCTCCTGTGCTCAGATAACCACACACATCTCTAAAAGCACTACTCCTTAAAATACACTTTGCACCCTGGGATAACAAAAATACAAAGGTAAGGAAGGTGAAGGTGGGGGAGAGGGGACAGACAATGGAGGGACTCCAAGGAAAAATTTTCTTCCTTTTTTTACTCACACACATATACAACCTACTCTGCTGCTGGATGACATTCTGCTTTTCAAGCAGATAACCTGCAGGTTAGACACATACAAACACAGGTTGTGATTATTGTTTGAGCTGCAGTATACTCAGGAATGGACTTGCACCCTAGTGTGCTGACTGGATTACTAACAGAATTTATTTTTTTGAAAATGTTTCTGTCCCAGTAGACCTTCACAGTCCTGTAAAATTACAGAAAGGTCAAATCTTGATAGTAAATTGAACCCAACTTCTTTCTGGTTTCAAGTCACTTGGAGTGTTTTATATTACACCCTTGGGTTCTCTGTAGTTTCTTTCAGTCACAAAAGCATTTGGCAATCTCATTAAACAGTTCAGAAAAATTCAAAATGCAGGAGCATAAATTACTTTAGATACTCCCAACCTTTAGAGAGAGAAGCAAGAAGAGGGGACAAAGAGGTAACATGAATGTGAAATGGGGGACAAAGTAAAAGGACTAACAACATTTTACTGCTAAACTTTTTTCGGGCATCCAAGTAAGAAGGAAGGAATAAAAGAGAATTTCTCAGGAAGTTCAGCCTCTGAAATATCAAATGGGAGCCATGATAGCAATGGAAATCATCTTCTTGGGCAAAATTTGCCACCTTACCTATAGGTGCAAGGAATAGATCCAAGGTAGGTTGGACTGATGCATCTAAGCCTGTTTTTATCTTACTCGTGGTGAATATTATGTGCTAAAGTTGTCAGCCATGTATGCCCTCCATGCAATATGTTCCTCACAGATGCACAGGAAGGCAGAGAAAGTTCTCAAAGGTGAGACTGTGATGCAGAGGAAGAGATAATGAGCAGGATTTTTTCACCAAAAAACATAAAAATGCTCAAAAAGGCATGAATAACAAATTCTGGCACTCCCAGATGCCAGGATTACATTGACATAGGGAAGTGATTGCTTCATTTTTTTTCACTTATGAACTTGAACATTTAGATTCTCTATGTTTTTGAGACAGCTGAGATCAAGCTATTGAAATTCCACCAGCCTTCACATACATCCTCCATAACACTGATTTTATTAATCCTATCTTGTATTTAAAAAGAAGTCTCACTAATGAGTCCCTCTTGAAGTAGGAGTCCCATTTTTGAGTAAATTGCAAAAGTAACAGATAGCTGTCACTAAAGGAAGAATTTTCAACACAAAAAGGCAGACAAATGAAGAATAATTGCTCCCACAGGCACAGAGAGATGAAGAATTGACTGCCATTGGAAAAAAGATTTGGAAAAACATGGGTCTTGGTGAGTCATGTTTTTCTGATTCCAGCTCCATGGCCAAAACAGCATGTCTTATTTTTCTTATAATCAGATAAGTAAGCAAACCAGCTCCTTTTACCCACCTTTTCTTACAAGGTAAATGCTCATCTGGAAATTGCCATCTCATTTCATCTCCCTACATCCCATATCTGAGCAGGGGTAAGTATGAAAAAATCAGAGAATTTTCTGGATTGGAAAGGATCTAATTCCAAGTCCCTTGCCTGTGGCACATTCTCTCCTTATCTCCCTTTTTTTCATTCATCTTATTGAGGTACATTTCTCTGAAACAAACAATGTGTTTTGTACCTTTTGAAGAAAAGTAATAAAGTGACCTATCTTTACTATAAGCTCAGAGTTACAAGTGACATTGGCCACCACTAATAGAGAAGAAAGAAAGATGCATGAATGTTGCCCCATCTTGGCTGCTTTTGATATTTGAATGTTGAAGATGCTACCAGAGATGATTCAGTTCACATCTGTTAGTGAAATAGAGATAGTAATAATATGTCAAAGCAAGTTACAAATCCAGAAAAGTGAGGGAAACCAATCTGATACAATGCACTGGAGTGTCTTTCCTGCGGCTCTGGATGTCACAGGAGCAGCAGCTCATTACCAGTATCATAGCAGGAAAGTCTACAGAAGAGGATCACAAAGGAAGGAAAATTTTTTTTACAACTGTAAACCAAAGCATAAAGACATGTCATGACAATATGTTGCTAAACCACTCAGAATGCTTGGTTTGCACACATAGAGCATATCTGAGATTAGCAGCCTCTCCCTGGATTTGTTACAGAGATCAAAGACTTGTAAGTCCAAACACAGAGCTTTGAAAAACAGCTTGGTGGATGTGATGACATGGCACTTCAAATTCAGGCCAGGAGCCTTGACCTTGGCCCACATGATTTGCAGGATACCTTCTCTTAAACTCTGCTGATGGTATCAGGTCCTTTGGATCCAAACCACAGAGGCAGAGTTAGACAAACACACACAGATACGCACTGGGTGTTTGAACAATAATTTACAGGTGACTGATGAGCAGCACTCATCAGAATGAGTGAGTGATAGAAAACTATCTTGTGACTACTACCTGCTTTAGTGCTTCACCTGAGAGACCACTGGCTGAGTTAAGAGAGGCAGCAATTACTCAGCCAGCAGTGGGAAAAGTGGGAAGGAAAGGAAAGGGCAGTGTAACTACTTCATTGAGGACATGAAGAGGTTGGGCAGGGGACTTCTGTGTTACACTGTGCTGGCCTTTTCAAGGATTAGTGACAACTCTGAGTGTCATTAGTTTTCCTAAGAGCAATAGAAAAACATCTCACCAATATCTGCACGGTTACAAATAGGTTAGGCTTGGCTGTGGTCTAACAGTCAGCACCAATGTATGTAGCACAGTTGTTGGGCACTAGATTGCTTCAGCACTCAGCTGATAATTTGTCAGATGGCACCCCAGAAGTGAGGTCAGTCTGGAAACAAGGATGTTCAAACCTCACTGCTGTCAAAATTGTAAGGTTTTGCTTCCTATCTCTCTTCCCCTGCTTTCATCTATTCCACAGCCAGTCCCAAGACTTCTCTCCTTTCCTTGGACTCTGTCTGTCTACCTTCCCTTTGATGGGTGAATATCCTAACAGGTCAGAGAAACAAAGCATTTCCAGGAGAGGCTGATCAGGCACTAGAGCTGGCCCAAGGTACTGAACAGAACTGTGTTACCAGGAGAGCCAGGGAAGATGATGGGAAGAGATACAATCACATCCTTTCTCAGTGGCTGTGGGAAGTTGTTAGATCAGCTCAAGGCTTATTTCTGTTCACACCTTCAAATATGCTCCCATTACAATGTAAGGGTTTGACTTGTCTCACTGAGTTGAGCCCGTTTCAGGGCTCCAGAGCAGGTGATGCCTGGTTTTAAGCAGGTGGGAAAAGGTCAGGAGAGGGCTAGTAATCTACGTGTCTGGGCGTGAATTTAACATGCAGTATAAAGAAAGGTACCCTAATTCTAGCAGGAACTAGAGATACATGCAGAGCTAATGGGAGAAATTCAGACTACAGATGTATACCTGTACAAGAAACTGATCATATATATCTGTACGAGGACTGATCAAGAAGTGGAGGAAAGAGATGAAAGTGTAAAGGGAAATAGCAAAGAGAAAAGCATTACAACAGTGTAAATACACACAAAGGGGAAAGTAGAAAGAACATCTGAAAACTAACCTTTGTGTACCATGAAGCTTTTCCCACCAAAGTAAACTTTCAGGTGCTAATGCCTTGCCCTCCTTCTCCTCATAACAGCACCAGCAGTGTGATGAACCTGAACAATGACTGATCCCGTTGAAAAGTGAGGCCACTCCCTTCTTTAATTTCAGCTGGATCCCTCCCTGAATCTAACAGACCACATGGTATCGTGATCAATTGTACTTGGATGAGTTCAGAGCACCAATTACCCTGCTACCCTACAACACATCCACAGCACCAAACTGTGCCCTCTGTCCTGGACTCCAGAAAGCAGGTCTTTGAGTCCAGAAGAGCTGGCCAGTTATGGAGTAGTGGCTCTCTGCCTTGTTAACACTTGCCACTGCCTCATTAAGAGAAAGTTGCATTTAATTATTTTGCTTTTCATTTTCATTCAGAGCAAACTGTTCTAATTAGGAAACTGAAGCCAAAGGATGAAATGGAAAGCAGTACATAGGCATGGTGTGCTTACACAGCTGTCTACTCTAGGAAATAAGGAGAAAACTGATGTCCTCCAGAATCTTATCATCTTCTACTCACCTACATGTCAATAACTGAATCCCTTTAAGGCCACAGAGACTTTGAATAAGCAAGGCTAGAGGAAAAAAAAAAAAAAAGAAAAGAAAAAAGTATGCAAATATAAAAGGCTAACATTTCACTGGTTTTGTGAAACAGGTCTTAAATAAGTAGCTTTTACAAGACTTACTGGAATCTTTAATGACTACAATTAAGAGAGATACTGTTCTTGCAAGGGGTATTTTGAGAGACAGGTAGTTACAGTGTACAGGAGGTATCTGAGCCACTGGTCCAGAACCATGGACTGAAGGACACCATCTCCCTTCATGTAAAACACAGCTTCAGCATCTGGTTCCTGATGGCAGCTCATTTACAGAGCAGTAGCTCTGATGTCATAATTACAGCATTAACAGGTAGCAAGCTGTTAAAATGTAGAATTAAAATAAATGTGGCTGATACCTAAGGATTATTTCTCAGATGAAATACAAGGGAGGAATATTCATGTTTCAGTAATTACAGTGACATTGTATGAATAGCTTTCCTCAATTAATTACATACATTCTGAACCAAATAAAGCCTTAATGTGGCTGATGACAGCAAAGCTGAATATGGTCTTTTTCTGCCTAAGGAATAATGGTTCTGTTCACATACTTGGCACTTCTGAAAGGAAGATGAATTCTGGCAAGCAGATCTGTTTTCCTTAACAGATGTTTCAAAATATGGTAATGAGGTGTGGGTTTCCTAGGCTGTCAGCTGGAATTCAGTAAGCAGGAAACAGGACAAAATGGATCTGACGCAATTAGTCTTTTCACTTTAAACCTTTAAAGACTATGTTAGATTTTATATTAATTTTACAAAACACTGCTTGCAATTAATTATGTAATACTACATGCACCTCTGCTAATGCAATTTACCCTGAACCTTTCCTTCACTAAGTCACTAATTCATAACTATGTGTGACAGACATCATGTCAATTTGAAGAGTTTCACAGTGGCTCTGGCATTCAGAATACTACCCTCAAAAAAAAAAAAAAAAGAAAAAAAAGAAAAAAAAATCCTACAAAAAGCTAAAAAAGCAGAAGAAGCACGTTTTCTGTGACATATTCAAACTCCAGTTTGAAAAATGCAACACATTTTTAGATAGCAAACAAAATTCATACTGAACTCTAATCTTAAGTAATTTCTTAAACACAGCTTTATCTTCATACTGATGAAAGCTGTACTAATGAAGGACCAGCTAGAATTATATGTCTAGCTCAGAGATGAAAGAGAATTACTCTCTTCATTAAAAGCTGAATCACGTTTAAATTTTCCACTTGCAGTAGTTGACAAACTCTGCTTTCCTGCATTTTTCTAGAATAACTCTCATGTGCATCCCAGTACAAAGAAGCAAACTATATCATGAGAGGGGATATATTAATTGTTCACATACATACAAAATAAACAAAACTTTCAACTTCCACCATTATTACTAATGTGAGTAACAAATTTGTGTGCCAGATGCTATATTTTGGGCATTATGAAGACTGGTCTTTGGTTAGGAGTTAAAATACCCCACACTGAATCCTGACAACACAGAAAGAAGAGCACCAGTAATTTTTAGCCAGTGTGCCTTGCTAGAAAGTCAACAACATTGGTAGCTGTATCAATAACATTATCACTGGCAGAACTCATGGCTTTGCCAGTCTTCTTACAGAGCCATGAAGGGAAAATAAATAATGGGGTTGTTATTTCCTGACAGTCTGGATTTCCTGTACATGATCACATCACCCAATTTCAGACACAACTGCTCAGACATTTCCATGAAAGAAGTTAAAAAGCCCGGTGTTCTGCAATTTCAGACAATTCAGGTGATTGTTCCCTGAGAAATTGCAGCACCTCATGCACCGAAAGAGTAAGTTGCAATTTGGAAGATTGGTGGGTAAGATTTTGTGTCAGAAATATGCTCCTTATTCTTATGCAAATGATCCCAAAGTTGGCCAAACTATGAAAATGGGAACTACTGTTAGGAAAATGCTTATGCACTTAGAGGAGGTTTCTCAGAGCTGGATAAAATGCCTGGAGCTCTTGTTCTTGCTAGGAAAGCGCCATTTGTTCCCTGTCCCTCTCTATGACTGAACTCACCACCAATCACCTGCCTTGCAGAACTCACACTGCTTCACCAGGGAGAGAGAGAGGGATAAACTTCCTCATCCCCTTGGGCTGCAGCAATGCAGGACAGTGTAAGTGAGGGCTCTACCTCTTCATCTCCACCACTCAGCCCACAGAAGCTGGTGGACTTAAATATGGGTAATGAACAAAAAGTAATGTTGCTGGAGGTTTATTTGAATCTCATTATAAAACTCGTGCTCTTCATGACAATCTTCCAGGTACCCTTTTTTATGGTGCCTGGAGGGTGTTACTACTCAATAAACTACTCAACATTAGAGATTCAAAGCACCCCTCCCCAAATACCAGTTGTGTTGCACAGCAGGAAGTGAACCCAAGTATCTGACTTTTTCTACTTTTCTTCTAGCTTGATGAGAGACTCTGGTAGGAGGAGAACACTGACTGGGGCTTAGAAAAAGACTAGGACTAATTTCTCTGATAGCCTTTGTCTAGTTAATTCCCACTTGTGAAGTGAAAATGTGTGTTTTTCACTATATTTAGGATCTATTGTGAAGATAAATCCGTTGAAGAATTTGAGGTCACGAGATGAAAACTATATAAATAAGTAAAACATGTTCTAGCAGACATGTGAGTTCTATGGTGAATATGACTTCAGTGGAGTAGTGTTTCTTTATATGCTAAAAAGAAATATTTTGCTTTCATTTTGCTTTTTTACTGAGTCTATAAAAGCAAGTGTATGTGCACATGTGTACCTAAAGACAGAGGGGGATAACATATATCATAAATTTAATTACAATAAAAAACGTTGATGTCAAGCTAGTTGTTTCTCTCAGACTCCCATGAATCAATTCCTTCCACTCCCCATAGAGTTATACTTGCCCTTATAAGAAGAATTTGAAAGACAGTGGCAAAACAGGTTGGTGTTTTCCTCTGCTGCTTTTATAAAAACCAGTAAAATGCAGCTGTATTATCATAAGCAATACACAATGGCCATTTTCTGCTAAGGCATTCCTGTATTGACCTGGAACAAGCAAATAACCAAGCTTATGTCTTAAGTTTGCTCTGTGCAATAAATAATGGATAACTGTAAAATACACTGACATATGCCTCATAAGCAGCTCTTTATTTTCTCTGAATGCTTTAAAAACTATTATGTTAGTATTATTGCTAATGGCAGAGCTTATATAAAGTAAACTGGTTTTGCATCAGTTTTTGCCACATGTTCATACCTCACAGCCACTCTCTTTTTCAGATATGTTAAATTGTTAATCCCGACCCAGTTTTGGATAGATAATTTCCCATGCACAACACCTCAAGCGAGCACAAGGCATTACCTACAATGACATCAGAACAGAGCATGGGGAGGCTAAACCAGCACACATTTCAATTCTATCACATATGCAGGGGTCCTTCTCAAGGGAGAGAGTTCTTAGAAAAAGTGTCA
This sequence comes from Melospiza melodia melodia, assembly GCF_035770615.1. Taxonomy (NCBI): domain Eukaryota; kingdom Metazoa; phylum Chordata; class Aves; order Passeriformes; family Passerellidae; genus Melospiza; species Melospiza melodia. Next base: position 109,211,979 of record NC_086194.1, on the reverse strand, counting down.
CATATTTCAGCGAGAATAAAAATATGTTTTTTGGACCTCATAGTCCACCATCTCCTATTATCATCATAACATTTATGTTGAGGAGAACTGCAAAGCCTTCATGAAGAAACCAGAAAAAAACTGGGGTTTTTATCACCTGCTTAAACAGCAGTCCATTCACTAACAAAACTTGTTCATATTTCCCAGCTACCTAGCATTAAAAACCAGTAAATAAAAGTAAAGCCCCTTGACTTGAGCAATTTCAACAGTTACCGCCACAAGACAAACTACAGCAGAACTTGCTTAAGATCTGAAATCAAGAAATGCTGAAGGCATTAAGAATTTACACTGGTGTCACCTTTTGTTTGCTATCCCCATCCATAATTTACACATTCATCAACCTGGTTTTGCTTCTGTGGCAGCTGCAAGTTCATGAAAACACTGGAATTAGTTGACCCTGTGGTTCGAAGGCATTTCTTTTTACAGGGGTTTTACTACCATTCTGGAGTTTCACTTACACTGCTGCGCTCCCCTCTTCACCATCGTGAGCCTTGCAGTCCAAATATTTACTTTCACATGCTCTCACCTCAAGCTTTCCCAGCCACAGTCTTTCCTTGACCATTTTAGCAATAATTAATTAAAAAACCCTCAGGAGTTTCCTGCACTTGATGATCTGTGATATTTGAGACTACTGACAGCTTGTTCCATGCTGCTCCAGCTATCACAGAGCAGCCTCCTGGTGCCTAGCTCAGTTCAGAGCGGGAAATAAATTCAGATTATTTACAAAAAGTGTTTGATTTCCATCACTAATGTCATGTCACAAACAAACATCTTAAATTCAGTTTTGTTGATTAATGAACAAGGATTCATTGAAGTGTCACTACCTTGCACCTCGTTTTAGACAAAAGATCTGTTTGCCTGTATTAGCACCCTACCCTTGCAGACAGGCACCCTGCACCACTAACAGTGGTGCTCTCTCAATGTTATTGCAAATTTCCAGCTAACTGCCAGTGGCCATTCCAATGCCAGAATCCCCATGCTATCACACAGATTTGTAACAGCCATAGCAGCCAGCACCTGGTCTGCAGGATTGTCTACTCAGCGCCTTTATGTCATATTACAGCACTGCCACTTCCTTTTTCCTAGGGAAGGATGATCATCCTGACTCCATGCGCTCTTCTAAAAATTTAATCCCTTCTTCCAGGTGAATTTTGATTTTTTGGCAGTTCTCAGGGACATGTCTTACACCTGTTGTCACTTCCTTTGGTTCAGTGGCAACTATGACTCAGTATTTCTTGTCTTATATATATATGGTGTGTGCCATGCAAGTGCACAGAACCCAGACTTTAATACCACAAGGCAAGCAAGTGTAATTCTCAGGTTCACATACTCATTGTTTTCTACAGCAAACAGAAACCATCCCCATTCCACAGCTGAATTTGGCAAAAGATTTAACCATGGCAGCACAGTATATAAGGAGACTTCTACCATAATTCTGAAATCTAAAGTTTAAAACATGATTTAAAATTAACTATTTTGTTGTTCTCATCCACAACTCTGCTAAAGACTTTCTTGACAGTGGCCATAAATATTACAGGGAGTTCAGGTAGATCATTCATTTCTGATTTCATATGTGGATTGAAACAACCAGATTTTCATACAGAAAGAATATTTTATTTAAATTGCTACTTTATTCCTGTATGTAGGACAGAAAAAGAAAATCGGAAGCTTGGTGTCCGTGTTTGGCACTGCAGGCCAAGAGGGAACTCAGGTGCAATGAGAAATGAGAGCAAACGTACAGTCCTTCTTTAAAGTTATGATTCTTGCTATGTACAATAAGATCTGACACAGGTATCATCCAGTACTGATTGTCAGTGATAACCTGCTTTGTTTTTTTAAAAAAATCAATTAAAAATTTAGTTTCAAATAACTTGACTCTGAAATGAATTAAAAAACATTGCAAAACATGCTGCCAACACTTTCCTACAGTGGATTAAATAACATCTTATATATGCTTTTCATTAACTTATCATCTTCCCAGCACAAAGGGGTCCCCAGCTCAGAAACAGTTTTTCTTGCTTTAGATAATAATAGTACAACAGGCATAGAATTCAATATTTTTTCATTAGCAAAAGTGGTGCCAAAGACACGTGTCTGTATCTGGAGTTGAGAATGATAAGACTGTGATCATTGTCACTTCTTAAGAAAGATCAGCCAAGAACTGTTTTCTTCCAAATTCTATTTCATCCATTTCATCCACTTCACCCATATTGCCAAACAATGTTACTCAACCAGTGATTAAGAAGATTTTGGAAATGGGTCCAAATACTAATCAAAAACACCTTTTGCTTTTAATCAAAGATTTAAAAACATGGAATGTACATTCTCATTCATTACAAATAAACAAATAGAAACAGGGAAATAAAAATAACGTAAACTACTTATATTTTTCTTTTTTGGTTTTAAATTTAGATAAATATTGCAAGTAATACGCAGTTAATCTGTTGCTTTCAAAAAAATTGTGTGGCTCTTGTATTTGTTCATGATAGGGCAAGTTATCTACTTTGATTTCAAAGGAGTGAGAAATTGCATCACAAAGAAACAATAAGATACACTGTTTGAGACAGGTTATTGTCCTAGGATGGAGCATCCCAAATGCCTCCAGGGCATCAATGCAAGAGAAAATGATTGTAATTTTGAATTTGATTTCAAATTCTCAGCAAAGCTAGTAGAAGCTACAGTTTTAATTTGCACTTGGCATAGCTTGTACCATTGAAGAATCAAATTGAAGCCCTATGTTCTATTTATTGATTTTCAAGAGTTTGGATTTTTGTTCTAGTCTGAATTGCAATGCTGAAATAGATATTGAATTGCCACAAGCTAGTCAAAAGAGGAATCATGTAATCAGATCACTTGTTAGCTATATATGTTCAATGAAAAGAACAAGGGAAAAAACATCCTGGTTGGTTGGTTTTTTTTGTGAGACTACACAAAAGAGAAACTAATTGCTACAGGGAATTTTCATAACTAGATTTATTCTGAAGATTAATTTCTTTAGATGAAGTGACACAAAAATTTGTAGCAAAAATTTAAATTTAAGCTTATGGTTGCCCAGTACATATTTAAGCCCCCTCAATTCACAACTTGCCTGATTCAGTATCCTCAGCCTTTTATTGATTAAAAGGGCCCAGAAAACTTCTCATTGCTCAGTCATTCTTCTATGGTCTCCTACTGTGATTCTTAGTAGAAATGCTTCCCCAAACCCAGCAGAATGACAAGCAACCATAAGAAAAGCAAATTTTAAGGAAAATTGCTTCCTGTCATTAATGGTGTGGTAGTGGGATTGTTCAGAAATTGAGAAGTTCTTATCAGGGCTTGAACTGAAAGGAAAGAAGAGGATGGGTGTGTTTGACCATCACAGCAGAGGAGCTGCAAGTCCTTGGTAGGTTCTTCTAGAGGTAGAATTGCCTGTCAGCCGAATGACATGTTGCATGTTCATCCAGTCATGCCCACCAGGCTGCTGGTGCTGCACTAGGAAGGAGCTTTCATTGTCCTTTCCAAGCCCAGGTCCATGAACACTGCACCAATCAGAGCATATAAATCAGTGTCTTGAGTAAAACTGACCCAATTCCACAATTCTTGTTCAATTCTCTGAAGTACTCTCATTGACATTGTTATTCCATTGAAACTCTAACTTTTCCGTCATAGACAAAAAATGAAAATAGTAAGAATTTAGCTGAGATGAAAAGGGGAGCATCCTGTGAGATAAAGTGACTGGACTTATGGCCAGCACAGAAATTTATTAATAAGGAACAAGCTGAATGCATGACTTCTATGTCTTTGAAAGATACATAAACACACACATGGTGATGAAATATAAGAGCCCCAGTCTGCAATCTTAATTCAGTTTTCAGCCTATAACAACTTGTATTCCTCAATATCTTATTTCTGTAACAGCTACAAGTGTAGACTCAAATATGAGAAAATAATGCATTTTGAATACTTACATTCAGCAAGACAGTCAGGAGTGACAATGCTCTCAGCAAGATGGAATCACAGTCATTACATGGTGAATGCATCTGTCATCCTGACATCTAGCTACACTTAATTACTTATATCTTTATGGGATGGTCCAGAAATATCCCATCTCATCCAAACTACTGACATTTTCTCAGAGTGAGCCCGTACTATTACTATATGAGAAATATAAGAAAATGACAGCATGAGAAGCATTGCTGTTATAGGATGATATTTGGGGTATAGGTTCATTATATCTCATTGTCTGTTAAGTCAAGTGACTCTTCATACATTTAAAAGTAAGAAGAGACAATCTGAAGCTATATCCAAATAGCTGTATTTTGAGTTGAACTGACCAATAAGCAGAACTTCTGTTCAGTAACAATAAAAGTTTTTGAGATGGAATCCCACACCATTTTAATTGAAAGAAGAGCTGCAATAACTCACTTCAGAAACACCAAGGTGTGTTGGTGTGGTTATTTTTTCTCTTTCATTCATGAATGGGCTGGGACTGCTGGGGTACATTCCTTGAGCTTTAATTGCAGGATCAGCCTCATTACATGGTTGAGACAATAGGAAGATGGCAAAGCTCAGCCAGCAGCAGCCAAAGATTTCCTTGTTACAGAGCACTTCAAAAACTTCCTAGACAATAGCATATTGCTAAAGCTTACAGACAATTGTTTTAGCCAGTCACTAAAAGCACACATACACCTGCTTCACACAAAGCTTGCTTGTCTTACCAGTACACAATACTACATTATTAGGCTTAAAACCTGCTACTATCTTGCTAAGCATATTTTCCTGCAGTCTTAAGGTCTATCTTAGCCAAGCCTAAAACTCAAGCTATTGTTAATGGCTTGCTATACCATTGTAACTTTTTCTGCTTTCAGACTTTGCAGTTACAGCTAGTTCTACATTTCTCTGCTCTTTCTGTTTCTAAGGCCTGCTTTTCCCAGCTTTCTGGAAATCCTTTTTCCTTGACTATTTCCCACACCAAGGTATTGCCCAAACTTGGAGGCAAAGGTGCAAATGGCAATGATCAAGGAAAATAACATCCTGAAAATACTTCCAGGTTTCAAACTGTCTAATCTGACATGCATATGAAATTTCATGAATATAAGCATGATAGGGTAGTCTAAAATATTTTAGCTGATTTATACCTAATAGAAAACTGAGACCTGAGGATTACTACTTTCTGAATATGAAGTTAAAATGCTCTATAAATTTAAATGGAATGTGAGTTTCAAAACTGAGTAAGAAGTGTTTGACTTTATATCTTTCCCAATAATATATTTACAGGCTGTTTTATCTTGCAAACCTGAATGCACAGCTTAGGAGAAGAAAAAAAAAAACAGTTCTAGAGCAAAGGCAAATTATTCTCTGTTCATTTCTTTTAGTTACATAAGATGAAACAAGACTTAACTCCCAGACTTTGATGGAAGTATTTATGTGGATCCTCTTACAAGCAGAATTTGATATTCCATTACTTTAAAGACTATTCCTAGAAGTTATATATGAGAATGCTCATTAAAACAATACATTATACATAATTTTTTTTACAAGTAGGAGAAAATAATGATATCTCAAGTAATGGGCACTTTAAATGAGATACATTAACATTTACTCAATTGCTTCAAAAATATAAACATCAGTAAATACTTGGGAAGTGCTTTAGCCATACAGGCCAAACCATTTGAGCCAGGTGAGCAGTGCTGCTCCCTCAATAATGCTGATCAGACAAGTCACTGCCTTAGAATCATGATTCTCAAAGGGATTACAGTATTGATGACAAGAACCTTGCAAGAAGCTATGCTTCAGTGCCTTCAGAGTTCTATGATCTTTTATCAGGATCCATGTTTGGGATTCTCACACTGCAGCTGTGCAGAGCCCCCAGCCCTTGGAGAGCCAGTCCAGATGAGAGCCATGGTATGACCTGAGCCATTGAGCCCTGCCAAATGCTTCAGCCAGAGGGAGGCCTATCCCAGAGCCCAATCCTCAAGCTCTGCCTCCAATTAATTTATAGCAATCCCCCCTGGGACACTGTTCTTGCATTTGTCTCATTTATCACATACCACTGGCAGTTCCCAGGACTCTGGTTTAAACCACCTCTTCAAACATACCCCCTGTGTTTTTCTCCTTCCATTTTGCCCACTCTTCACTAGGTAAAAACAGATTTTTGCTCAAATCCTTGGGCTAAACCAAACCAAACCACTCATTTATACCTTCCACTCATCTAGGAACCACAAAATGTTAAGTCCTGCATGTAAGAAAACCAGAAACTTTTGAGGTTCACATTGTCCCTCACAACCTCTGTGCGATGAATCCAGAGGAGAAAGCTGGGAGTGGTTTGCAAAATCCTCAGCAGCAAAGATGTCACTGCTGGAGCTTGCCATGCTCCTGGCATGAGAAACCCCACAACAAATACCACTTTTCTGATGAGAATTTCACCACAACTGCTGCCATATAACTTGGAGGAACTGCAGGAGGACACTTCTGTCAGCCCATTCCTCTGAATGGGAATAGCTTTGGTAAAAATGGGTAGGAAACCACATTGGACTCCACAAGTATCCATCCACATTAAGCTTTGCAATCAGTGGCACAGTGCATTGGAGAGAAATACTGGTGAGGAGTAAGGGAGAGAAAGCAGGTGACATTTGCTTTATGTTTTCTCTAAAAATAACCATAAACCCTAGAGCTATTAAACCCCACAGAGAGATAAATAGCTTTATGAAGAATGAGCAAGTGTTGAGTCTTTAAGGCAGGAAGGATGTTAAATGACCTCCTGGGTAATATTTCTGGCATTACTTGTGCTCATTCTAGAGGTCCAGTGAATCTCAAGAATAACTTTATGGCTCCCTGATTTTCTCCCAGTCTTACACTGTCCCTTTTACTTTCATAAAACTATCTGCAACTACTCTGCAGAGCTTGAAGGAGGACTCTCAGAAGGCTGTCAACACCATCTTATAACCACCCAGAAAATCAGTTTTATGGGGTGTCACAGGGTGCTTCTAAAGAAACTGGAACTGGACTAGGAGTAAAGCATGCTAAAGACATTATTTTCCAATGGTGATGCAATTATTTGTCTCAAAAACTAAGACTTTGGTTAACAAAAGGTAATTACCATAGATAGAATACACCAACAGATGTTAAATTATCTGTGATACATACCAGGATCCTACTATTTTCTATTTAAAGCTATATTCTACACTTGTAAGTCTGTCACCGTGGAATTTTCTTTGGCCGATTCAGCAAAAGGACTTTAGTGTAAACAGCAACAATTAATAATGGGGAACTGCCAAAGGACTGGAAGCAAAGCCTGAAAGCCCCTGCTTGCTAACTGTTAATCAAAGTCTGCTAGAGCACGCTCTGAAACTGAGCTGCCATCTGCCATGCTTGAGGACAAGAGTCAGAAAGCAAAAGCTTTATTTTTTCCAAATACTTCTGACCACACACATATGTAGGAGAGACAGGGAAAGAAATGAAATGTGATGAAGTGCTGACACAACACAGACAAAGCCCTGGCCCTGTGCTGAATGCCTTCATGCCTGCAGGACAGCAGAACATGACCTTCTGGCTTTGTTTCCCATCCAGCTCTTTGGGGAAGCTACAGGGCAGAGCACATGTGAGGAAGGAGTGCAGTGTTTGCACAGCACCTCTGAGAATTCCTGACTCCCTTGTCCATAGATCTTCAGTAGTCCAGCACTGTAATATTGATTTCTCATTGCTGTTTTAATTCTGTTACTTGTCTCCTTTCTCCTGAACTCTGAGAAATCCTAAGCATGTTTAACTGTGAGTACTTCAAAGACCTTTGTGAGAGGGTGAAGGTAAATGATAAAGTCATTGAAAAGATCAGACATGAAAAATATCTTCTGCAAAACTACCTGATAGCTTGAGACAGTGAACATCATTTAAGAAAAAAAGATGCAGTATCAGATAGAGTATAATTTAAAAGTCTTTTTGTGACAACTGTTCTAATATTAAAAGTATATGAAGAATAATGAAGATGATCCTGCTCAATGACACCTTTGAGAGAAAGGAATGACTAGACGCATGAAGATAATGTTATTTCCCTTCTGCATACCTCTTCCTCTTTGCCTTGGTCTGGATCATGGATTGACTCTGACCACTGAAGAACATCAGAGCATAAAATGGTTTAACTGCTAGGGCCTTTCTGATGACGCTACATACCCCATTCAAATCAACACTTGAGCCTAAGCCTGTTTTTCAATTATATGTATTTAAGAAAATAGTTACAGGCTTCCTTTTTTAAAATTCTATTTACATTTCTGGTTCTGTGATCTAAGATATAGATAAAATTATACCTTTCCTGCAAACAGGCTATAAATTGTAGGCATATTTTGATAACTATCAGAATTCTGTAAAATTTCACTGGGGTGCTGTTATATGCACAGGTAGCACAATCATGTTATAGGTAAAATCATAAACATGTAGGGGACACATATGTTGAAGAGGGTATTGAAAAAATGAAGCTATTAGAGGATGAGGTTCTGTCAGACTGAAATAGGACTGTCTTCTACTTTCACTTAAATCTTAGCCTACTAAAATGATAGAAAAAGATAAAACTAAAGCATAACACATCTTGCTAAATGCACTTCTTATTGCCCACTCATTTGTATATTTGACGTACATAAAAGACCAAGCTGCCAAAATCCTGTCCATTCTTCTGACTTTATTAGTGATTTAATAGAAGATACTAACCCTGCCTGGACACCTTGCATTACTGATCTGTGCCACAAGCATACTTTCAAGCTTACTTGCTTGAAAAAAATGCAAAATGTTCAAGACCCAATGTAGCAGCCACCCCAAATTTAAATATTTAGGTATTTTGAATAGTTTCAAATATTTTTTTCCTAGTTTCTGAGCTTACTTCAGACTTGGGGACTAAAATAATAATAGATAGATATCATGAGCATGTTCATCCACAGAGAAAGGCCACACACATCCTGTGGTCAGTGCAGAAAATATCTCTCTTGTCTTCTCACTGCTCAGACAGCACAAGGAGAAGAGCATCTGAGAAGGAGGAGTACTATGAAGTCCTGTAACATTTGAGCAGTTCAGAGACATCAGAAGGATTTCTAGAACCAATGAAGATAACTTTTACACCTACGACTCTCTTTTGCTATCTTGCTTTGATCTAGTTGCGCTTTGCTGCAAAAACATCTGAGAGACAGTGAGCCTCGGGCTGTTACCCAAATGGGAATCCACTGGAGGGACAGTCCCAGCTGATGAAGTGCTACACCACACACAGCACATGTTCCCTTTTGCCTCACAGAAGTATCAGAACGGAAATTTGAATTGTTGAGGGTGGAGAAAGCATACAGAAGATATTAACAGTTAGGTGCTTGCTTAACTGCTCCAAATGGATCAGGTTCTGAGGCCCAGGGAAGTAAAGCAAGATCATGGCAGGACATGCTTGAATCATCAGCCTTTCCCTCTTTCTGGGCATGTATGGAGTCACATGGCATCTTCCAGCTGCCACTTCTGTGTGAGAAATAAGCATCAGCATCTTTATTCTGCTTAGTCTGTGTAAGCATCTTTCAATCAAATGAAAAATAGCACCAATTACAGGTATTAATGTAACAACATTTATTTGAGAATCTCCAATGGTAGGAAATGGTGAGGGATGAAGAAAAGTAGGTGACACATCATCATTCTCATCCCTTCTATGTGCTTGCATTTCAGTACCTTTAAAATTAATTTAAAATTAAAAATTAAATATCACAAGGGAGTTTCAACCACTGTGAAATTTTCATACTGTCTGGGACACTAAAATTAATAAAGACAGCAAGACCCATTCAAGTATATGTCTCTTTATACAGAAAGGATAGTTAAAGATGCTTTTATCACTTATTTGTTTCCTTATTTATCAGGACATCTGCAGCCATTCAGTTCACCTAAGCCTGGTCACAGCTGAGAACCCCTTTTTTGTTGTTGTTTGTGCTGTTTCTGATGTGGAGCCTGATTCTTAAAAAAAAAATAAGATATGAAATGCACTACTCGCCCACAGCTGCACCTTCTTTATCCCCAATAGCTTGTGATTGTTTGATGTTAATGTGATCAAGGCCTGTAGGAGGTTGCTCGTTACCACTCTCATAAAAAGCAAAAAAGCTTCTCCTCTACAGACAATTCATATTGATGGGTTGGCAAAACTACTTACACTGATTTTTTTCAGTTGTTGCAATTTTTCTGGGCCTTTTATCATTTACATATCTTTCAACAGCAGGAAGTCCTGCTGAATAAAGTACCCGAGGAATGTATTTTAGTGACATATTAAAGTATACCAGAGCACATTTTTATAAATCAAGATCTAAGTCAATCTTCTTCATTTTAGTCTCACATCTTTCACATGCACCCAAGCAATCCAGAGTCTCTGTGAAGTCTGTCTTTCCCCCATTAGGTCAGGCCTGAACATTCCATTTGTGGACAGAAAAGCTGCCATTCCCCAAAGGTGGAAGGATTTGTATCTTTTTCCATCTGCTTTGTGAGAAGTAGTGACCTTGGAAAACATGGAAAAAAGGGTAATTGCTGGACCACGATTGCCATGGATTGGATTGCCAATAAGCTGTCATTGCTTATTTCAAAGTTGCAGTTATAGCCCCCATCTGCAGCTGAGGCTCTCATTTCCATCATCAGCTCCAAACAGCACAATAATTAATAGCGAAACATAAGTTGTCTAATGATAAAATAGGAAGTTTTAAATATGGCTTTGAACCTCCAAAACCAAGCAAGGCCATATTTTTCCACTTTCCCCTGCAATCATGAAGACAATCAAATTTCTTCTATTGGCTTCTTACAAGAACTACAGATTTAAGGAAAAACTACAACTACATGTCTTGCAGTAAACCCTCCCAGAATCAGCAGATTTAATCACTAAAAGTTTGGGTATGAGGGATGAACAAGTCACGCTGTGTCACTGTGGCCATATAAATAGAAAACGCTGTGCAAAAAACGTGTTCAGTGTTCTAAATGGTGCACCAGATACACAGATGTGGTGAACTGAAGAAAAACTGGCAGTAACCCTTCCTCTGTATAAGTGCCCAGCACTTCCAAAGCTAGGGCCACTTTCTGAAGAGCCACAGCATTTCCACAGCTTCTAGAGGAGATCTCATGTCTGCTGGAGGCATTTCTCTGACTATACACATCATTTTTTCAGGATCAATAAAGCCAAATGCTAGCTTAGGTAAGGCTTTTCATACAGAAATTCCCTTTTAGTACTGTTGATTTTATTTTTTTCCAACAGGCTTCTTCAATACTCCAGGAAGTAGCACCCTATGCTCTTTCCCTACCATCTGAAAGTTTGAAAGTTGAGATTTCAGGCTGGACATGGACAAATTAACTATGCTCCTGTCTAAAACATGATTTTGTCCTAAGGAAAATTAAACTGGGCAAGAGATCAAAACATATGATGACATTTATCTCCCAGAATCTTCTAGATGCATTTATAAAATTTAAGGCTGAAGAACTAATGCAAAATGTCAGATCTAATTTAGAAAGTTCAATATCTAAAATGTTATTTTTATCATTTCTCAGATGTTCTGTGGCTCAAGTGCATTCAGAGAGAATGGTCTTTGCTAATGCTAGTTCCTAACTGAAGTCACCAATGTCAATCCAAATGATCATCATTTTACATTTCAACTATTAATCACAAATAACGAAGCAGGACCTTCTGCTTGATTTACTAGATCAGCAACTTCAGAGGTGTCCTTGCAATAAAGTATGAACAGAAGAAGCTTGTCCTTGAAAAATGCATTCAGATACCTTGTTTTTTGTCAGAGCTGGTAAAATAAGACATAAGAGTAAAGTATTTATGCAACCCATCCTCTATTCTCTCCAGATGAAGCATACAGGTTCCTTTTCATGTCTACTCTGGAATAAATGAACTTCTACCAACACAATGTAAAATTATTCCACAAGGTATTGCTTTTCAAAGTTCTTGAGTTTCATCCTGAGTTCCTTCTACCCACAACCCCAAATATTATCTTTTAAATCTGAAGGAATATTCTTCCAAATTTGCACCAAGGGACAGCAGCAAATAAAATTCATGAATGTATTTTATCTCCCTGTATTCCTTTGTTGATCTGTTTCTTACTTCAGAAATTGCCTTCAGGTGAATCAGCATCTTGTGGGAAACTAAGATTCTGCATCTCATAAATAAAAGAAGAATCTGGTTCCATGCCTGTATCCATGCACCTTTCCTCCTCATATAATCCAAACATTAATATAACCCATTATAGACAGCCAATAAGCATACAGAGGTGCTAACACACTTGCATCTTTCTTGCTAAGCAAAGCCTGTGTATTCTAGAGGAAAGGGGGTTTGGATACTGGTGGTCAATCATCATATTCTGAGCATTACAGAAATTAAAGTTTGAGGTTAGTCAATGAGTGTTCCTGAGTAGTACAGTCAGCATGTGTATTGGTTGCTCTTCATCATCCCCATATTATATTTTTTAATTTTTATCTCATATTTTGCCCTCTGCTAGAGCAAGTGGTAGCCAAAAAGTAAACAACTACCCTCCAGGAGATGAAGACTCAACATACTAAAAGGATGAACTGAGCCAGTTGTATTTTGAAATGTTTCAGTCTGTTATATACCAAAGTGTAAATGAATATATGTAGCTTATACTTCACCCTACATATTTTTTCCCCAGTAGTCTCTTTGTCCTCTCAATAATATCTATTCTGTAGTCAAGCAGATCACAGTACCTCCATACTGAATGAATTTCACTAGCCCTCTTCTTCAATTAGCAGCTAATGCTTTAAAATACAAGAGTTTTTAAAAAAGTGTTTGGTGTCATCTTGCAGCTCTCCTTTTTAAAAACACTTCTCCTCTGCAATTTCTACCTGCACCTGCAGGCGATAACTTTTCTTCATTACCAGACAAACAAATTTAGGCATTAATCCCACAGGAAGTACCATAAAATTGGTTTCAGCCTGCCTTTAAATTTCCTCACTATTTACTTCAGCTAAATCCATGAACCAATCTCCAGCTTTGCGGCGTTGCTTCCTCAACTCATGTATTAATGATATGTCAAAATCTAAAGCTCCCTGAAGAAAAGAGGTTGCCATGGGATACTGAGTGTTTAGGAGCAAAGCGTAGAAAGATGTATCCTGCTAAGAAGGGCTCCAAAGACCTTGCTGTGTCAGGCAGTATCGCTTTTTATCTCTTTAGATGAAACAAAATCATTGCTTTGGGAGGCACTGGGCATCTGTCAACCCTCATTGCACCATCACACTGACCATCTCAACAGGACTATAGGAATGCATTTGTTGAATGGAAAGACCTCCACTTCCTCAAAAGCTCTGAATCTGCTGCGTGGTATCAGGATTGCTCTCTGGAAACCCAGACAAAGAAGTTTTCCTCAACAGTACCTGTCTGTAATTACCCTCTTCCCTCTTAGCTTTTTAAACAACTCCAAACCCGTATGCAAAGTATTTGTGTGCTAGAGTTTAGTGATGCTTACAAGGGACAAAAGGAGAACAAAGTGTGAACAATTTGGGTGGGGCTAGCTAGCCAAGTAAACATCGTTTATTCAGAGGTAAAGATGACTTTTGAAAAAGATGAGAAAAAGAAGAGGTGAAGACTGGAAGATGTGATAGATGAAGCATAATTTCCATCAGGAGCATAGCTTCTGTGAAAAGTGTGTGCTTAGTGAGAAGAAGTCTGAGTTTTCTGAAGGGCTAACAAGAGTGAATGCATTTATGACAAGTCCTCTGTGTGCATCAAGGACCTTGGTCACTGATGTACTGAGCACCATGGAATCATAGAGTTGTCAAGGTTGGAAGAGACCTTTAAGATCATCAAGTCCAACATTCACCCAGCACAATCACTGTAACCCCTAAATCACTAAACCATATCTCCCAGTGCCAGATCCAGATGGAACACCTTCAGGAATGGTTACTCCACCACATCTCCAGAAGGCCCATTCTAATGCCTGGCCACCCTAATGGTGATTTCCCCCCCCCCCCCCCCCCAATACCTAATCTGAATTTCCCCCGTCTCGGTTTAAGGTAATTTTTTCTTGTCCTCTCACTGCAGACACGGCAGAAGAGATGGGCCCCACCTCACTACAACCTCCCTTTAGTTGTAGAGGGTGATGAGGTCCTCCCTGAGCCTCCTCTTCTGAGGCTGAACGAACCCAGGTTCCTCAGCTGTTCCCCATAAAACACCCTCTAGTCCCTTCATCAGCCTTGTGGCCCTTTGCTGGACATGGTCTAGCTCCTCAATGTCCTTTATAAAGTGAGGGGCCCAGAGCTGAATGCAGCACTCAATGTGCAGCCCCACCAGTGCCATGACCAGGGGCATGGACACTTCCCTGCTCCTGCTGGCCACACCATTGCTGATACAGGCCAGGATGCCATTGGCTTCTTGGCCACCTGGGCACACTGCTGGCTCATACTGAGCTGAATGTCAACCAGCATGCCCAGGTCCCTTTCTGCCAAAGAGCTCTCAAGCCACTCTTTCCCTAGTTTGTAGAAGCATTTATATATTCCCATAGCAATGTAGTCACACTAAAATGCTTAAAATTTCACTTTTTTGGAACACAAATTGCTGCCACAGAGCTACAGTACATACCCAGAAGGGGCTTCTGACACAATCTTTAGTAACAAAGAAGTTTAGAGAAATGCAGTTCTGACTAAAAATTATTCACAATAGAGAAGAAAGGCCGAATTTAAGCAAAAATGTGTGCCCTTTTCCACCTCTGGCAGCAAAGTTGCTCTTTGTAAAGGTAGCTATAAATATTTGATTGCAAATGTTGTGCATGGTGTGTTCATTGTTTCAAATCTCTGCCTAAGGAGATAATATGCAACATGCACAATTGGTAAAACCAATTGTGCATGTTGAAAACAACATGTTGCATGTTTCTAATGAACTTCTTTGAAGGAAAACTTAACAAAATTAAAAAATGATGATCTGTGGATCATCGCTGATGTTCAATTGACTTGCAGGTGCTATTGGAGATTTCCATGGACAGGTATCTAAAGATACAGAGTTGTATCTTTACAGCTATCTACACACAGCTAACATACAGACTCAAATCATCTTCTTTTGCAGTCATTTGGGCAGAGAGAAGTGAGGCAAAATGATGCTCAGGGGACAGCAAGCTCTCCAAAAACAAGTGCAGTGTGCCGGCTTCACCAGTGGCTGGTGGAGGAAAGAGAAGTTTCCCTATCACAATGGTTCACAGCTGAAGACCATGCTGGATTCTGTCAGCAGGATCTATTTTATATCATAAGCATCCAGTGCTAACAAGAAAAGAAGTAACAAAACACTCATTTTAGCTGCACACTACAAATAACATTTTATAGTAGAACAAAGATTTATTTACCTCCAGCACAACAAAACCCCAATGAGTACACCACTGAGACAACATCTAAAATATTGTGTTTCTGTTTCTGAAAAGTCTGTATCATAAAAAATACAGAGAATTTTTAGAAAAGAGGAACAGATTTTTAAAGAACAGAACATTGTGATTTATGAGTAAAGATTAAAAGATTAATGCATAGTTAAATTAAAGCTATGGAGATAGGGGGTATGAAAATCAATTTCAAGTATTGGAATGTCATGAGCAATGAAATGGGAGAGAAAATATTTTCCCTTAATGCACAAAAATTAGCAATAATTGAATGATTATAACCATAAGCAAATCTGGGGTAATAATAGATAAGGAAAGATCTCTCAACAGGGCACTTGTCTGCACCACACTGCTCTTTTTCAGAAAATGTTGAGGCTCACACCTCGTAATATAAATGCACATGCTAACTCATCAAGTTAGCCAATGGGCAAAATAGCAATCTAGGGGAGTGTTCTCTGTGTCAGATTTCTCCTGCAAACTTCCAGACTAAATTAAAAACAAAGAAAAAAAACCAAATTGTACAAATTGAGTTCAGAACGACAAATGAGGGCAGATTCTCTAAAAAGATGAGCTAAAAATTATAATTCTTGGTTTTATTTACACTTTTTCTCATGCTGGAAAGCGCTGAGTTTCTTAAAGAGCCCACAAAATATTACTAAAATATTACAAAAATTGCGTCTGGTGAAAATTTCTCCTTGAAAAAATCTTTTTAGTTCTACATTATTTTAAGGGTAAGAAATCTCCTAAAGATTTCAGAATCTTTGGAACCAGAATTTTGTGTTTTGAAAGCAGCCATAGTGATTTTCTGTTAACTGTATTTCTTAATAAGCATGAAATCTTATTTTTTTTTTCTATTACCATAAATCTACTGACCCATTTATTTTTAAATTTGAGAAAATAATAATTAAAAATGCAAAAATTAGAGACAAAAATTATTGAAGCAAGCAAAAAAAATTATTCAAGATTCAACTAGTACCTAGCTCCCACTGTCCAATTTTGAAAACTTCATCCTCCCTGGTGCCCACTGGAAGCCCAATGATGCAGCACCTTTGGGTTGGACTGGTAGTCCAAATAACCTGTGCAGTTAATTACAGCATTGATCCCCATCCATAGACCAGGATAAAACCCACACAATGAATACTTCATTTAGGCAGAAAACAGCACTGGAGTTGGTGCTCCTGAGGAGTTAACTGCATCCTCATATATTTGAATTAAACTTTGCAAGTTGTCACTGTCAGGTGGGTAAGCCAGAGCGGGGCTTTGAAAAGCTCCTGTTGTATGTCGGTGGAAAAACTTCCACTGACTCTTGTGAGCTGCTATGAGCTTTTGTGGGGAAAAAATAAAAAGTCACCAGTCTGAGAGACTGAAGATTAAACTTTTGGGAGGCACAACACTGTCCTGTTTACTCAGAGTGGTAAAATGATGCCCGTAACTCTGCAGTTCACTTGGAGAGTAGCTCGTGTTTGGGCCATGTGATGCCAGCCAACTGGTGCTGACATTTAGTTTTCCTAGACTCATTCTATAGTCAAGTAAAAGTGATACATGACAGTTGACTCCTATTGCTCTCACATTTACCAAAATTAAGATTAAAATTTAAAAATTTCAGCCACAGTCCTTTTCCATTTAATAAATAACCCAGGATAGCCATTAAAACTAGGTAATCCCTAGCTTTAAACGATTACTGAGCCTCATAAAGGTTGTCTTTGTACCCTAGCCCAAGGATGACCTCATATAGCCCATGGAAAAGCTAAAACTACCTTCCTCTTGCCCCCACTGTCATAGTAAAGCAACACCTCCACCATCTAAATTTAATGCAGTGTAAAGACATCCCTTTTTTCAGTGGAGACACGGCCTGAGGCTGCTGCTTCTCCCTCCTCTCTGTGTGGGAGCATGGATGTCTTTTGAACTTCCTGAAGTCAGCAAGATCCCCTGGGTATTATCATGTTTATTTTAGAAAAGGCCTATTGTTCTGGAGACTAAGACCATTTCTGAGGCTATTTTGAAACTGCTATTTGAAACTGTTAATTGTTCTAACCTTCAATTTTAGGGACATCAGAGAAGAAGTGATTAAAGATCCATTTCCCCAAACAGAGACACTATTTTTATTCATTTCTTATGCCTTATTTGTCTATTTATTGCCCTTATTGTTTCTTTTGCTTGTTGCTAGGGAGAGAAGATTAAAACTCAATGTGCAGCGCAGCTCATTCTAGGGTATAATTTTTCTGGTATTTAAAATAATATATGCTTGATAGTAGATATAAATTACTGTGTTGAGCTTAAAAGAGGATGTTATTGTGCCATATTTAGTTTTATTTTTTCCTAGTCTTCAAAAATATATTTCCTGAAGGATGCACAGGAAGAAGACAGATATGACAAACGCAAACAGATTTCCTCTGTGAATGCAAGAGGAGAAACATAAGCCCCCAAACAACTGCCTGTTTTCCTCTACAGAACAAAGAAGTTTCTCTCTAGACACTTTAATTATATTTTTTGTTACTGAAGTATGTGCTGTCATGCATTATTCGGATCATTTGACATAATTCTATGAATAAAAATGATTTCCTAATATATAGCCATATTATTGATTCACCCACAAAATATGGACAAATATCCCCCACTTAGTGGTCAACTACATTGGGCAGGGCAAATCTCAGGGTCTCTCTTGGAAAAAGCAGAAAGTTGCTTAACCACTGTGTTTTGCTTTCGGTCTCCAGTTTTTTTCTGGATAGATCTCTTCCTTCACTCACGAAGATTGGTTCTGCCAAACATGATCGGCAGGGATGCAACAGGTTCTGAGTAGACAACATGAGGCATCAGCTTCATTGATAAAGGTCATCTCATGAAACTGAAGCACGTGGTTGAGGAGGAGGATTTCCCTATGAGCACTGCTAAACTGAGGTCAGCGTCCAGCAGAGGAGGAGTGATTTGCCCATCCCTGAGCATTTCTGGACTAGATCTGTGGAAACTCTGGAGGGAGAACTGTCGTGTGTAGATCTGCACAGCTAAAGCCAGGGCTGAAGGAATGGCTGTGCCACCCAAAATGCACTACCTGGCTTGCGCTACTTTTCAATTTAAATGAAAGAGGAAACAAGTTTTATCAAGCAGGAGGAAAAAATTCTTTCAAGGTGATTGACAGATTTTTAAAGCTCTGAAATGTGGGAATGAGTAGAAACTTGTGAGTGAATTTGGACAAAGCATTTACATTCTCTTAGAAGCAATATCTGAAACAAGATGGTTGATTCCTGTTGCTGACACTTGTCCAGAAGAATTCAGAGAAGAAATTCTCTCGTGTATGAAAAGAGAAAACATTCCTGTGGTCACAACCTCCTCTTACCTCCTCAGGCTCAGTTTCTACATCTGACTGCCTTTGGGCACATGTCTGTGGGCTGCTCATAGTTTTAACAGTGTCCCATGAGAAGGGGAACTTGGAAAGAGCAAGGTTTCATTCCCAGCACTACCAAAGGGTTTCTTGTGAGCCCTGGAGCATCTCATTTCATCTGCACTGTTCACATAATTCAAAAATAAATACATAGAACTTACCTCTTCTCCTGTAGACTAAAAAATAAAAACATTAATGTAAATATTTGTTCTGGTTCAGAGCAAATTTGGGACAATATAGCACTGAAATGTTGCACTAGTAAGCATCACACAGAAGCATCCCTAAATATTCACAGTGAACAACAGTAAGTCACATGAAAGTGTTTGGCTGTCTTACATGAACTTTGGATCTTTCTCTCACATGTATTACAGTATGTCTCAACTGTATGATCAGAACTTGTAAATGTTACCAGTGTCACTGATTTAGGGGAAAAAAAAGTTTAAATAAGCCCAAAACAAAACAAAACAAACTTGAAAGAGCTTTGAAAAACTCCAGATTGGGCTTCATGACTTAGCCTGTGATAGTTTCAGTCTATGACTGTTGCATTGGACATTTTCTGATTATCCAGAACTCTCAAGTAATATTCAGAGTGGCAAACACTGGAAGTACCAGGAAAACTGTTTATATAATAGAACTTTAATTCAACAATTTCCCTCAAGATCAGTGACCTTAGGAATTATATTTTAGAAGAAGTTACAAGACCCAGTGATAATGGATGCAAGACAGAGTTATATAAAATACTAACTCATCTACTTTCTTCATGGATCCTTTAAAATCTGTGATCCCTGAAATTAAGTATTTCTAGATATTATGAAGTGTTCAATTTACTAGTGCAGTTTGTATCCTCTGTCAAACACAAAATAAAAGATTCCCAGAGTTCATAAACTTGTCAAATGCAAGAACTGGTATAGATATACGTGGGTTTCTTCTGACTATCGGATTCTAGAGAACTTTCATTTCTGAGAACATTTTTCCCCATAGCTTTTTATCTGCTCTTGTATGTGCATGCTGCTCTGACTCAACTCTACTTTTGTTGATATAAAGCCTAAGATTTATATAATAGCGCAACAAGAAGTTCAACCTCTGTATAACCTTTGTATAACCTCTGTATTGCAGGGAGGAAGATGTTTCCTTTGAAGTAACTTTGGGTTTATAAACATAAACATTAGGAAGCTGAAAAACATGGGGAACCAAGTGAAAAAAATGATCATGCAGAGGTCAAGTGATAGCTGAAAACATGACTGACTGCACAGCTCCACAAGAGAAGCAACTCAGGACACAAAAAAAGAGGAAAAGCTTCAGGGACTGTACCTATTTGAAAGTCAAGATTTAAATTAAAACAAGAGATGTTGTAGGAAGTAGGTGAACAGAACAGAACTGACATTTTAGGGAATTAAACAAAACATTAAAAATGGAAATACGGAATAAAAAAGTAATGCAAAAGTATGGTTCAAAAACAGTTTTAAAAGAAAATTAAGAAAAATAAGGTGAACTTTTAGTAGGCTTGAAGATCAGCTCTCAAGTGAAAAATAAAAATATTAACATTTAAGGAGATGATGAGAGCTACAAAACATGACCCCCAAATAGTGTGGACAATGTTAAAAGCCATTAGGAATATGAAAAGGACTTTCCTGAAGGTGTAAATGAAAATATCACTATACTACAGTAGCACCTTAAGTAAACAGATGGTTAGGGTCAAGTATAACAACGGCACCAGCTACACCATTTCAACATTGTCAGATAAACCATTTCTGTGTTCAGATATTACCCCAAGTTAGGACAAAACCAAACTATGCAGAACTCTGATTAGTGCACATGTGTGTTACTGCCAGTTCCCAGAAGGAAGACTTAAGGGAATATTTGCAACTAAAATCTCCCCAAACCACAGAATCAGAGACTATGCTGAACTGGAAGGGATTGACAAGGATCATCAAAGTCCAAGTCCTACCCCTGCAAGACCCAAGAGTCGCCCCATGTGCCTGAGAGCAGTGTCCAAACACTTGAACTCTGTCAGGCTGGTGCTGTGACCACTCCCCTGGGGAGCCTGTTCCAGTGCCCAGCCATACTCTGAGGGAAAAAAAAAGCCTTTTTCTAATATCCGACCTAAATCTCCCCTGACAGAGCTTCAGGCCATTCCCTTGGGTCCAGTCACTGGTCACCACAGAGAAGCCATCAGTGTCTGCCCCTCCTCTTCTCTTAGTGAGGAAGTTGCAGACTGCAATGAGATCTTTCCTCCATCTGCCCCAGGCTGGACAGACCAAGTGACCTCAGCTGCTTCTCATTCAATTTTCTCTCTGGACCCTTCACCATCTTTGTTGCCCTCCTTTGGATACTCTCCAATAGTTTAATGTTTTTTCTTATATTGTGGTATCTAAAACTTGCCCCAGAATCTGGGGTGAGGCCACCCCAGTGCAGAGCAGAGCAGAGAAGGACAATCCCCTCCCTTCCCCAGTGATTTTGGGCCTGATGCCCTCCAGGACATGCTTGGCCCTCCTGGCTGCCAGGGCACTGCTGACTCATGGTCAAATTTCCCTCACCCAGAGCCCCCAGGTGCCTTTCCATGGCACTGCTTCCCAGCATCTCCTTCCCCAGTCTGTCTGTACATCCAGGGCTCCTCACCCCAGCTGCAGAATGTGGCATGTTCCTTTGGTAAACTTCATGAGACTGGTGATTGCCCAGTCCTCTAATTTGTAAGGAATTATAAATACATATATATGCAGTGTACACCCCTTGGATAACCATAGTAGTTTAATTCACAGAAACAGCAAAGGTTTCTTTTTGCAGTCTAAGATATTAGATAATCTCTTTGATATTAGGTATGTTCAATCAACATCTGCAGTTTCTATGAAACATAAAATACCTGTGTGATATCACTATGGATGCACATCTTCTGTTATGCTTTATATTTTCACTAATGTATTCCAACTTCAATTCCACTTAAGCATTCTGTTTTAATTTAGAAAAAAAAGCCATATAAATAACCTTTAATAGGCTTAAATACCAACTTCCTTTGAAGGAGAAACTAGTATAAAAACTCCTGCAATGGATATTTACCACAAAATTTTTCAATAATTATTTAAATGTTTCAATCAATATGGCTTCAGAACATGTCCCTAGTGAGACCATCAGCTATTCAGCACTTCAAGCTCATCTACAATCCTAAATGAAATCACATGATATCTAAATGGAACCAGTCCCATTTTTTTAGCAAGTAGGCACATTGAAGTTTTCAAGGGAGAGGAATCAAGTCACAGCAAGAATAGTTCAGAAACATATCAAAATGAACTCCTGATTTTAAAATCAGACTGTCAGAATGAGCAAATTTGAACCTGTTTAACTATAACCCCAGACTGTATTGTGACAATGCTTTTATTTTTTAAATTCCCCTTTGTTACAGTAAATTCAGATGCCAAAATGAGAAAATATTCAAAATTTCTTAGGTTCATCTTAATTTTATAACCACAACCAAGCTCAAGACTCTTTTAGAGAATCTTATTACACTAATCAACTAATGATGTCACCAACTACAACATAGACACAGGGCCAGTACTGAAGCTGCTTTAATTAATTACTGTTTGAAGCTCCCAGAAGATGCGATAAAGCACTAACAATCCAAGGTTTCCACACCCTTAAGTGATAATCTGCAAAGCTCTAAAAATTCTCTATGTAGCTACTCCAGCATAAAAGCCAGAAAGATAACACCAAGATTTTACAGAGCATCACTTTTGACTTCTATAAATACAAAAAAATTCTCATACATTTATGATTATAGGCACAAGTTATTTTGCTTAAATTGGTAAAAAAATCCCACAAATATGTAAATTCAGAGAATAATAGGTGAAGAAGGTTAATAATTATCTTTAATTGAAATTTTAGTTTTTCATTTTTCAATTATATTTTGCATGAGAAGGTATTGCTGAGAATGCCAAATAAGCAAAAAAGACATTAATTAGCTAAATGAGACTACATAGCAAGATAAACAAAAATGAAAATGAAATGCTTCTAAACTTAATTTAGGCAGAGGGCATAATCATTTTGAAACTTAATAAAAGGTAAACAGAGTTTTAAGAGTCACTTTTCAATTCAATTGACATGTAATATGCTCCATTTACATGCAAAACCTATCTTGGCTAAATAAGCTACCCACAGTTGGAAGAGGTTCAATTTTCCAATTATAGCTAATGGACTTTTTACTGTAAGTTGAGAGAAGAATCACAGCTTGTGATGACCAGGTAAGCTGGGAAGGAGCAGGTCATCAATAACAAGCAAGCTCTGGAATAGAAAGAGAAACTGGTTTTTTTTTTTTTTAAATGGAGGAAAACCATTGCAGGAGAACTGCAGGGACAGATACTGGGAGCTGCTGGTGCCCATCAGGTGTGCAGGGTGGGGATGGGAGAAAAGGGACGAAATCAGGTGGAAATCATTTAGCACTCAGCTACAGCTAGGAAGGGGATGTTCTGCTGTTGCATTCGACTCATGTAGAGGCACTGAAACCAGAGATACCATGTCAGGGTAAATGAATGGACACAGAATCATATTCTGATTTTTCAGATTTTAAATGCCTATTCTTGGACAAGGCAGAAGTCAGAAGCACCTAAGAGGCATAAGATTAAATTAGCCTTACTGGAGGATTGCTTTTCAAACTGTATGAAGACAGAAAATCATGATAATATTCAAATATATCTTTCTGTATGTTACACCTTTTAACCTTCACTAAAAATACAGGTGTTATTTCAGCTCTTCTACATCATTACAGGGATTCTTCAATGAGTTTTGCTTGTCAAGGGCCCTAGTTGGGTAGTCAGGAGGAGTCTGGCTGCTTCGTCTGGGTGGCGTTGTCGAAGTGTTTCTGGCTCCACCACAGGCACACATTCCAGGCCCTGGAAACCCTTCCTTGTACCAGCCATCCTTATCTCCCTGCCTCAAGCTGAAGCCTCACAGATGTGTTGTGCCCAGAAAATGCAGGAACAAACAGAGACAGGGAGCAGTCCATAGGGCATTTCAGGCTACAGCCAGCTGCTCCTGGCTGAGCAATATGCAGAGACCTCCAGAGGGACAAAAGCCTCCTGCACACACATCCACAGTGTGTTTTACTGGAAGGCCAGGCAGGACTGGCACTGTACTGTGATAGGATTTCATAACAGGTGAGAAATGCAGATTTTCTAGAACAACCTTAATTATTAGCAGTGTTAATTGTGTTCTGCACTATGTCACAAGGGAAACCTCTCCCGGCAATATCTTAAAAACAATTAATAGGAGAAAAGAAAACTTTGTTTTCCTGCTACTGTTGCAGGTGCAATTGCAGAATCTGTGTAGAAAAGGAAAGAAAGGGAGAGAAGAATGGTGTTTGCAAACAGAATAAACCATCCACAACTAGCTTTATTTTGTGTAATAAGTAATTTTATATTCTTGTTGGTTTTTGTTCAGTTGTGGGGCTGTCTAGGTTTTTTTTTTTTTTTTCTTTGTTGAGGTTTAAAGAATAAAATTGAAATATGAAAAAGATTTTGAAAAAGTTATTTTACTAGCCTGTACAATTCATATATTCAGCCAGTGTAATGATAAAAGAATGGGAGAAGCAGCAGCGATAGAGGTAAGAAAGAAATGAAAATACATGAAGGAAAGAAAAGGTAAGTAGAATGAAATTAGGGCCAGGCAGAGCACTGTATCATACTGTGGTACTATCTTTTGATCTAAAGGTTTCCACTATCTGCTTCAACAAAAGACTGTCTTATACAGCCTAAGAAAAGGTTAAGTCAGAAGGCAAGGGCAAAAGTGGAATGTTAATACAGGCAAAATATATTCTTTTGTAAAAGGTGTGAAAAGCTTTCCTTCATTGTTCTAACCGAACTCTGTGCAAAGCACATTTTCATGTGAATTCAGAATTTCTTCTGCAGCCTGTCAAGTGTTTTTCCCAACATTTAACATCAAAGTGAGTGTGCAGATAGAGTAGAAGGTCACCCAGCCTAAACCAAGATTTATAACTGTTGGTAGCTAAATGACTTTCTTTCTTTTTTTTCTTTTTTTTTTTTTTTTTGTGTGTAGTACACCTTGTATTGGAAACCTGAGGTTTCCAGTATTCAGTCTTCACTCCATCTCTGATCTCAAGGGTAAAGAAACCTTCATGCTCACATCATGGGCAGATCAGAGAGGTGATGTGGCCAAGATTAAAGAAAGTAAAATTTCAGAGTGCAATCTGAAAAGCTCACAAAGAATTCCTTCTTTCAGATACTGACATACTGACAGGAGGCACTTGACTTTTCTGCTCTGCTGTTCACTCTGCACACATGGACAGGGCCCTATACTTGGGATTCTCCCAGGCTCTTGTAAGGTCCAACATCACACATGGGTGTACACATTAATATCACTGCTGACTTTGCTTTGGCAGCTGAAACACTGATTGAATGAAGGTGTCTTGGTTTCCCTTTCTTGGACAGTACTGTATGAGATCTTGCAGGTCTTTATCAGAGCACTCCGAGGAGCTGAAAAAAACCTGGTCCATTGGCACAGACATCTCTAGGAACAGCTTCTTCCCAGTGGCCAAAGAACACCACAAAGAAAAATACAAATACTAAGAAAATTGTTCTAAAAATCTTGCCAAAATTTGACATATTGGATTTGCAGATTTTCTTGCAATTACTGTATTTATTGGAAAGGTATTTATAAACACACGTACAGCGAATGTACATGTGTGCATATGTATTGCACACATTACTCTGTGTGTGTGTCTAATTACACCTGTTATATACATATTTATATAAAATAAAATGAGGCTTTATTATAGGTGAGCTACGTTGCCAGAACTTTAGGGTGCAATTTAGAGCAGAAATGACAGGAAATCATGAGGTTACCAGCACATTTACAGCATATAACTTGACCAGGTCTCTTCCAACTACTGTTGCAAATAAAAAATGAGACCGACAAAACACAAATCCATTACCAAGCATCTTTCAGCCCATTCTGTCTTTCATCCTGTTTTTCCATTTGACATATTTCTACTTAAAGGCATGACCCAGCTTATGCTCTTCCAACATGGGGTATAACTGACATGCATTGTTTATTTTAAAAAATTACATTAAGGGGAAGGGTGTGGAGATCTGTGGAATGCCATCCAGCTCTCACTACAGTTAATAAACACATCATAAAGTCCTGTTCAATTTTACTATTTTACAACGCTCCTTCTCCAAACTGCTGATTATATACAGAATTCCAAAACTACTGCTGTGTGCTAGAGGCTGACACAAGAGCACACAGGAAAAAAGAATTTGAGAAGCCAGTCTTGGGCTGAGATTATAACTAAATTTGAGCTGGCACCATGCTCAGCTTAGTTACACAAACTGAAATGAAGGCTAGAGAGAAAACCAGCAGAGCTATGCCAGTGGCTGTACAAGACAAAGGCAGTGCCTCTGCAGGTCAGGCAGTGGAGGAGAGGGAGTGGGCACACAGGATGTGAGGAATACCCTGGAGACAGCTTGAGTGATCCCAAGTCCTGCTGAGACCTGGCCTGAACTGCAGCTTAAGGTTCTGGGTAATAGAAATCAGTGTATTTATCTCACTTAAATAAAGCTATATTACCTTATGCCTGTTGAGAACCCAGTCCAATATATTTCAGTTGATAGCAATGATAAGTTGAGAAATGGATTTAAAATCATCACTCTTTCACTTGATGAATCAGTAGTAATGAAAATGCAACCAGCTGGGGAAAATATCCCTTCAAATGAGAGCTTTACAATGCTACCATTATGTTACACATGTTATTTAAAAAATAGTCTAACAGGTTGATTAGCCCTTTCTAATGCTGCCCCATCCATTATTAATAAAGCAATCATATTCTTAAGGCCTGATTCTCAATTATTTCATTAAATGAATGAAAAATTAAACCAAGACGAAGAGAGAAACATTTTAGCTTCCTTAGCAGCCCTGGAGAGAAGAACCTTTTTCTCCCACAGAGCACTTACAGAATTGTTTGACAAATGGAATAACCAGCCATTACCGCCAAGGATTTTGGCTGGTGAGCATATGCCAATGAACCTACCAGGCTGGCTTATTAAGTCTGACTTACGGAAAGGCTAAAAGAGTACATCATCTCAGCAGTAGGAAAATGCAAAAAATTAGGTGCTTTGTTTGTGAATTGGCTTCATAGAAATGGGGATGAATGCCTCCTGTAAAAATGCTTCATCTTCTGGAAAAGAGCAAAAAAAGTAGCCTTCTTCTAATACAGCTCAGTAATACTTAATGCAAAAATCCATTTTTTTTCTTATTTATATGAAACTCACGATACTTTTTTCCTATTCAGCAAATAATTCAGAAACAAAAGAGAGCTGTTCAGGCCAGCTGTCTGAAATGAAATTCTTAAAGAGAGCAACAGAACTTCAAAGAACAAGTCAATATTTAAAACTCAAGGTGCTTCCCATTCTTCTGCTCATCTTCCCTCTGCTTATACAGACTTAACACAGCCAACACATTTCTATTTTCTGACAGATCGGTACCCTATGTGAGAGACAGGGATTCAGTGAATGTCCTGCCATTCGTCAAGAGATGCATACTGATTTTTGTAGACCAGATTAGTTCAGCCTATCAAATTATTTTTACATACACAGGCAGGAAGGGACACCAGCCTATAGGTTGATACTCAAGCCTTGGCTTGAGTAAGATGCGTGACTGAACAATGGCCAAAAGAGGATGAAACCATGTTTATCTCTGAACTCCTTGAATGTGTCTGCTTATTCCTTTGCAGTTTCTGACAGGCTCTGTGCACACTGCAGACCTACTAACAGCTACTCTGAAACCAAAACTGCCTGCACAACATTGCCTATCAGAGACTTCTTCCACAAGGCCTAGGGGCAGGACTGAAGGGGCGGCAGGCAAGGGCTGAAGCAGGGAGAAGTGCAGCAGAAGATTTCCCCAGCAGCCCCCCAAGCTGCTCTTGCTGCATCCTGGCAGCCAAGGTGCTGTATCTCTACTTTAGAGAAAGGACTTATGGGACATTTCCTTCCCACATTCCTTGGGGTGCCTCCCAGGCTAGGGACACAGGTGATCAGCAAGGCATGCCTTCATGTCAGAAGTGAAGTCACCTTACTCACTCCTCCTGCTTAAACCACTCCATTTCACTTGAAAAAAGAGAAAATTGAATATTTTTTTCCATATGCAGTGAAGGCAGAGCATAGCATTCAAGAAATATGGTTGCAGGAACGGTCAAATAAATACTCATTTGTCTTGGTGTTCCAAATGTCTTCTTTTCTTTTTTTAAAATCTTTTTCTTTCTTTGATTTAAATGCAACTCTACAGTATTAAAGTTCTTTTTTATATTCAAGGCTCATGAAAAGAGGGAATAGCTGCAAAGTGAAATGAAAGCAAAGATGCAGTGAATGGAATTTAAAAGTTTGCCCTAACAACACAAAGCAACAGAAAACAAGAGATGTTTCTGGGAAAAGATGATAAAGTACATGGTGAGATTCACCTCTATGAAAAAACAGACAACAGGAATATTGTTATTATTATTTTTTTTAAATAATAAGCCATAGAATTCTTCCAAAAGAATTTTGTATCATCAAACTAAGCTTAACATAATGTTTTCTTCCTGCTGTTGTCTGAGAATAGCCTATTAAAGAGTTTACACTATTTCTTCATACTATGAGTCTGTAATACACCCTCAAGCCTTTGCTGGAGCCCAGACAATGTCTCTCCACATGTTGAGGCACAGACCCAGGGCAGAGCAGTACATCAAAACCCTTCCCTTCTTCCAGGCTCTAAGCCACACTGGCAATAGGGAGTCCCGAACA
Organism: Melospiza melodia melodia; assembly: GCF_035770615.1. NCBI lineage: Eukaryota > Metazoa > Chordata > Aves > Passeriformes > Passerellidae > Melospiza > Melospiza melodia. The sequence continues at coordinate 109,183,447 of NC_086194.1, read as the reverse complement.
CCCTAAAGCTTATCCATCACTGTGGCTCTCCCTGAGAACTGTGTGGATGTTGGATGCGTGTTTCCACACGTTGTTGAGAATGGAAATGGCACGGCTCAGAGCACACTGTGTACACACATCCCTGCACCACGTGGAAATTCACACATGCTAACCAGCAGCCACCTGAGCAGCCAGACAACAAGCAGCCCCCAGCCTCTGGGAAAATGGCAGGTTGTGTCTGTTCCCTTGTGTATGATGCCTGCTTCCATGGCATCCTTTGATTACTGTTCCTGTAACTATTACTACTAAAATTTTCTGGACTGAATGAGGCATGATGGCTACATCTTCCCTGCAAGATTTTTATGCCCAAATTTTTTATAGAACTTGTTTCCAGCATTGATTATAAACCAAAAATTTCTGGATCCCCACTGGCAATGATGGTAATCATTCAGGCTGACTAAACGATTGTGGACTGATCAAGATGTTGAAGTCATAGGAAAGGAGGAAAGGTTTGCTTCTACTGGCATTTTGTTAATGTGCTTCATATTGCTAACCCTTGATCTCAATCTGTGAATACAATATTTTCAGATTTGGAGCACTGGGATCGTTTTTGAGGTCATCCATTCTAGTGCTGGAAATTCAATTTGGGCTTACAGTAAGTGACAGAATTAAAAACTGATGAGATGATAGTAAAGCATATTATAATATTAGAATATCTGATTTACTTTTCTCAATGCTGTAGAAACACACTAATGTGCAGAGGTCAGAAGTCTGAAAAGATTGGAAGAAAATATTCATATTCAGTAAATAAAATGCTTAGTGCAACAAATACTCCCTGATTACTTGTTAGCAAAAAACTAAACTAAATTAAAAAAAATAATGTTTTTAATTTTAATAATTTTTTAAAATTAAAATATTAATGCCACACACAATGTGACAAGAACGGAAGTGCTGTATAGCAAACATTGATAACCCCGTGAAAGTCAAAGAGATGCTGCGTATTTATGAGCCATGCCAGCAGTGAGTCTTTGTAGCCATATTTTGAATAAAGAGATATATTTGTCATTTCAGTATCTCAGAAAAGGCTGAATTAACTCACTCTCTGCTATTATGAAAGAATTGTAATCATAACTCCTGCATCATTACATTATCAGAGAACTAGATTATGAATCCTAATCTTTCCACTACAGATGAGAGAAGTTTTGTCATGAGATTTATGCAAAACAGAATCAGCCTGAATAGTACAAATCAGTATTTCAGCTTGATAAAATGGTCTTTGTGTAAATGTTGACAAGCAGAAAGTGTTGGTGCTCCTGCATGTTCAGGCAAAAAGTGTATGAATAATTATTAGAGAACATATTTAGAGAACAGGAAAATTTGAAAATTATGCAAAATTTTCTTTTCTCCATTAAAATGTCTTCTGATAGGAATCAATATATTTCTTGTATCTAAGCAGTAATCACTAAAAAAAATAAAATTAAAATATGTGCAGATAAAACCAAAGGGGCCTACAACAAACATTTGACTTAGAGTAGCAGTCCCTGTTTCAGTAAGTCTGCAGAAATTGGATGCCCTTCTTTTCTTATCTCTATCAATGCCTTGCTGGGGAAGTTAGGGTAACTACATATTTTCCCCATCTACCCAATGTATTTCTTGGTATCTTTTACTATCCAAGGCTTCTAAGTGATTTGGGCAACATTTACAAAGAACTTTAGTACCTTACTGGTGTAAAAGAAAGACTATGAGCGTCTGTTTTTTATTTTTTTTTTGTTAAGGTATTTTTTCCATTCATTTTCCTACATCTGAGAAGAAGTTTTGTGTAAAATTTCTTAATCACAGAGAGCTTTTTGGGAATCAGACAACGGTTGAAATTTTTGAAGTACAAAACACTCTGACATGATGGAAAGAATTCTGCATCAAGCAAAATCTTTCTGAACTCCCTTGCAAAGATAAGGCTTCAAATCAATTATTCAAACTCCTTTCACTAGATCAATGTTTGCATACACAGACTTAACAGGTGAAGTAACTTTTTTCACATGGGAGGATTGTTTCATTGGTTCTTCTTTTCAGCTGCTGTTTAGTATGAGGGAGGGATTCTAGACTAGTTTCACTAGTTTCCAACATTGACACCCTTGGGAAGTCAAAACCTGAGGCTTCCTCTAAATAGGTATTTTCAAGTCTAATAACTAATTAAAAATTAAAGCTTCTCCTGCCTTTTAAATAATGCATTGAGAATCCTTTGTAGCTGCATCTGGGTTTTGAGTTTCTGTAATTGCTTTAAAAATTGCTTTTTACAACCACCGGGGCTATAGACCAAGATCATGTAAGTCAGTACATGGCAATGAGAGTGTGGGAAACAGAGTGTAGGCTGGGGATAAAAAAAAAAAAAAAAAAAAATCCAAAACAAAACAGTGAAGAAAATCTTACACAGAAGGTGATTTTTTCTTATAGGGCATCATTGCTTCCTTATGCTCCTTACTTCTTCCTCCCCTTCTTTTTCTTTCCCTTTCTTTTATTTTCCCTTCTCTTTCCTTTTTTTTCTTTTTTTTTCTTTTATCTACAGAAATTTTGGCTAAAGAATAGAAGTTTATCGATGCATATGACAGGCCAAGCCACTGTTAAGAAGCTACTGACTGTCACTGGTACAAGAAATGGAAGGGTTGTAGGCAGACACCTTCTTTATAGCACCAGGGATAGAAAGAGGCCTATGAATAAAAACATGCTTCCCCCACATTCTTTTAGTGACAACAAAGAAATTTTTCCTTTTCAGAATAGAACACTGTCTTTCTCCTTCTTCCTCCCACACTGCAGCATTCTATTCCCCTAATTTCCATTATTAAATTTTGCTTAGACATAAAAATGCCAATGAAAGAGCACAGAGACAAACATTATAAAAAGAACTCCTTCTGGGAACTACAGACCTCCTAAGATATGGATATGAGTAAATGGAAATTTGAATCTGTGAAAAAGAAAAGGACCTTGTTAAAAAGCACATTAATAACTCAGGAGAATCGAGACAAAGCTGCAAGAAAACAAGTGGTGCTGTAACCCCAAGAAAACTTTATGTGATACACTTGAAGTAAAAAAATTATATTCTTTATAAGTGGATCTGATTGTATGCTACAGGTTCTATGCAGAACCTGCACTTCTAAGGTGCTGTGAGGACACAGCTTTGATTTCACAAAAAAAACTCCCCAAAACCCCCCACCTCAAATCCCCTGCATGGTGCATAAGGAACTGCAGGTCCCCCATAAGGAACTCCATTTCTTTATAACACAGCAGTCACAGTTGTTATTGTGGCTGGTTTAGTGTAAGGATTTTTTCAGGAAGTTACTGGTATTAGAATTTTATCAGCCACCCATAAAAAGTCCTATAATTTCTCAACTCAGTGTCAACATGTGTTTTTTTCTGAGACTTTTGACAACTCCCTCACCCCTAGATCCAAATCATCATATTTTATATTTGCTTTTGATATTTCTGCACATTTTTTCTCAGAAACTGTTACTGCATTTCCTGATTTACTCAATTTTAAATGAATTCATTTGGTCCTCCTGTTTTGGCAAGATTAAGCTATTCTCAATCATAATAACAGCTAAAATTTATTTGAAAGATAATGAATTTGTTTTTCTAGTTGTACCATATACAACTTTATTCTGCTTAAAAATGCCCTTTAAAACCTCAAAATGTCAGTTGTTTCCCAGATCCAAAATTATACAAATACTTTTTAGCACATTACAATTATATAGAAGATAAAAAATGGAATATTAGGTTTTGATCTGTTTCTACTACATTCAAATACAGAAATTTTTTTTCAATGAGGACTAAGAATCTGAACCATCATATTTACCACATTATAAATGAAACAGCACTTTACATCATCCCACAGAAGGTTATTAAGAGATGTAAATTGGAGAGCTTTCATTTTGTCTCCTACAGGAAAACTTCTTGCTTTGAGCAGTTTCTTTTAAAATCAGTCATCAGTCTGATCGTCACTAGTTCAACATCATGCTATGTGGAGTTCTTCTTCCAGTTTTATAAAGCAGGAGGAAATTTTTAAACTTGTGGTGAAGTGTATAAATAATGAAGGATGTACTCTGCAAAATGCTGATAATCCATGCTGAGACACAGCAGAGCCGATGTAATGACCAAAATGTCAACAAAAGCAATCTCTGACAGGTCTCTTGTCTGAGGGATTTTCCAATTTCTGGTCAAGTCTACATTTTGCATTTGTAACATCCTCCATTCAGGAGTTGTACATTCTACCATTCTGGTCAAGAAGTCATTAATGAAGCTAAAGTAATATATTCTTCCTGTCCACACCTGGAATTTCAGTCCACATTAATTCTAATGTTATAAATTGCAGTAGTGAATCGACTACCATAATTAAAATCTTATCTCCTTTCACTTATATTAACATTAAATCTTGCACAAATATTTGGCATTAGTGTCTATTTGATTGTGTCCTTTACAGTGAGATGTGGACATTCACTATTACATTCATGCCTTCATTTAGTTATGAATTCCAAATCCACCTTAATTCTTAGACTGACACAATTTCTTTAGAGGTACATATACCACTGCCCTATTCCTTTCTTGGCAACCTCTTTAAAAGACACTCCATTTGTTTTTAATTTCCTATACATTTGGTAAAGAAGATAACCACTCACTTAAAGAGGTGAATGTTTTCTATCCTGCCTTAGAAGCAGTACCCCAAACTTCTGTTCTTGTGCGCAGTAGAAATGTCAGCATCTCAGTTTGTGATTGTCCTCTGGACATCCCAAGGACCGCCTGGGGCTAAGTCTCTGGCTATTTCTGGTTTGCTTTGCTAAAAATTGAGCAGTGTGTTTCAATGAAGGCATAATTTTTCAGCCTGGCATACTGTGTTCTCCAAATGCTACAGCAGGAGTTACTCACTGCTGTGTACATCTGAATAGGATATACTTATGACCTGAAAAAGGTTCAGTTCTTCTGTGCTTGGTATAATTAGCAATTTTGCAAGTAGTTTTACAAAAGTTAAACAAAGCTTGCTACGCTGTCAGCAGTAGCTGTCTAGAATATTGTGAGTAAAGGCCAAAAATAATTCTCCTGGACTCCAGTAACTCAAGGACACCCCAAGCCAAAGGTGTTATCTTCTGTTTGGAAAACCTTGATGTTCTTCCATTGATTTCTTCAGTCTGAATCCATGTAAAGAAACAACTAGCAAAACTGTAAATGCAAAAGTTTTCATCCTTGGCCTGCTTTGAGTGCTCTCTCAGATTTTTATAATGAGCAGTAACTACATCTTGTGCTGGAGCATGTGTGGACCTCAGTTATACATAAAAGACAAGTGGAGTTGTGTTTTATCCTTCTGAATTGACTAAATATAGAATAAGACTGAGCTGCATCCCTGCTGAAAGGAAACATGGCTTTAATATTTATGACTTCTTTATGGAGCTGAAATTTGGAAAAAAGAAAACAAAATTTTTCCTAAAATGCGATGTCACATCCTCCTCAATAGGAAACACAACTCCTCAGAAGTTCAGTGGAGCGACACAGTTTGCAGCGTCTCTCTTCAGTTTCTGCCTCCACCCTCAATGCGCTGCCAGGTACAACACACCCCTCACAACTAAAGACAAAACAAACTTTGTTGAGCTGAGAGGCTGCATAATGGAGCTTAAGATATAAAATCCATACCTTTAGGGGACACTTAAAAAAAAAATAAATCCACCATCTGTTTCTATATGAAAGAGAACACCAGACTGTACATTCTCTTTTTCATCAAGGCTACTTCAAAACAATGTGGGATGTGAGAAATGCTCCTTGCCCAAGCACATGGTTCTTGCTTAGCTCCCATGGTCTTTTGAAAGACTTCTGACCTAGCAAAGCTCAAAGGCTTTGAACTTTGTGTTGGGCACGCTCTGCAGCTATTTTAATAGCCAGGAGGTGTACACTGAAATAGAAACATGGTGCATTCATGAGCAGCTGCGAAGTGTTCAGCTTTCAAAAAGTGTAAGAAGCACCAGATACATTTGCCCAACTGCTTCCTCCTAATGTACAGCTTATCATTTGCTCTAGTTCAAAGCTCTAAAACAATGCATCTGAAAATGTAGATGTTATACACATTTAAACCCAAGCTAATGCCTCAGAGTCTCATGAGAGCCTGAATTAAAGCCTAAAGCCTTTACATCAGCTGGTCTAAAGAAAGACCAGTAGTCTTTCCTTGGAGGAAATAGAGCAAGAGAGGGAATGGAGAGGTAACTCTATCATCCTGAGGATTTCTTCAACCACATAAATCAAATTTGTATATTGATTTCAAATAAGTATGAATAAGCAGACATGCAGAGAACTCTGAACAAAATCTATTATTTATCCTGAAATTAGTAAGAAATATGAAGTAGTTTCTTTTATTGTCTGAGACAAAAGTTGCTTTCTAAATCAGCTGGCTAGTATACAATTAGCATTGTGCTAGAACAATATCTAAAGGCAGTTAATCTCCAGAACTAGGACTTCTTTAGTTTTATAGGAAATTGAACTTCAATCAAACTAAACAGTTTATGATTCTGCTGGACCAATATCTATTGATGTGAGAAACAGAAGAATATTCAGGGTTCAATACAACATGGAGGGAAGAAAAGTGGCTTACTTATCTATCATTTTAACATACAAACTGCTTAGTAAAGCTCTGAGAAATGACACTCACTAGGAGACAAGTCATAAGAATTTATTGGATGTCTTCTGCTTGATAAGCTCTTTCTTAGACTTTTCCCATTGTATTTAGGTTTTTGAAGCATTTATATTGGAGACTTAAAAAGAAAATCACACTGAGATATTTAGGTTCCTGCAGCACCAACTTCACTAACAATGTCTGCTTCTCTGTGTCTGAAAGCTGACCTGCCACAACAAGATTTACTTTATAAATTGAGTCACTTGTTCCCCTTCATGCCTTGGAATTCCATGGAGGCATTTCAGTTCACACAAAACCAGAGAAATCTAATAGGGAAAAAAACTTCACAGGAAGTGCCTTTGAAACAGATATCCTCAAGGGAGCAACTATCTATTCTAATTTTTCCATGGTGCAGAGTCCACACTGGTTTTACAACAGCCAGCCTGGAGACAGGAGGGATAAGTAAAAGTCTCTGACAGCAGAATGCTGAGACATTTGCAGCTGGAGAAGGGATCCAGCAGTGTCAGCATCCCATGAAGCTTCTCTCCCCTGAACAGCCCTTCAGCTCTGCTGCTGCCTCAGAGGGGAAGGCTGAGTTGGAGAACATGGATACTGTGAGAGAGGAAAGGTCCCACTAGGCAACTGCAGCTGGCACCTTGCCCTTGACAGCATCAGGAGCTCTGTCTACTCTTTCTCAAAGACTTGAGCTGGCTCAGAGAGAAAATTTGATGTATTACTCACTGGTTTAAGGTAATTATCTATTCTTTCCATCCCTGTACTTACTTTGTAATCAAACTTTCAGCAGATGAAATGAAACATCATTCTGATTATAAGTGCATCTTCAAAACATCACTCCTGAGCATAATTTCCCAGTGACTAGACAAAGAAAACCTCTGATTTACCATCTGCTTTTAATTCCTTTCTGAGTGAAGATGATGAACAAACAGGCCATCTTCATGTCTCCTCAGTTAGTCCATTTAGATTCCCTGAGTCTGCCCACACATGACTGAAGGGATTACGCACAGAAGCCATGATACCTGGGGATGCTGGGTGACTACTTTTCCAAGTGCAATGCAAGACAGATACATTAATATCTCCAGCAAATACCTATGCAGCATGGCATTATTATATCCTGCTAGGACTTAATCATAACTGCATAAGGATTCTGAAAACTATAATTTAGTCAAAGATTATTTTCTTATATTAGGATGCATTAAAAAGGAAACACTTAAAATTGCTCTCTTTCAAACTTTTCACATTGCTTTCTGCAAGAGCAAGGTTATTAAACAGATGCTTATTTTGACCCTTTGAAATGACTGCAATTTAGTAATGAAATTACAGTTCTTCACCTGTCACCATACACCAATTTGTCAAATGCTTTGAAATGAATTCCTGTGCAAATGAAAATGATTGTCACTATTGTACCAACCATAAAGAATGAGTTCAGTGTTTCTTAATAGGATGAAAATTATGTGAGTTTTTTCTGATAAAATAATTCTCTGCTAAAAAGTAAAGAATTAAAAAAGATAATATGAAGATGCAGTCAGCAAGACAGCAAATGTTAGAGAAGGACAAAGCAGTAAGTGTGGACACAGTAGTACTCTAAGACTATAGAGAAATACCAAAAAAGTGCAAAAGTATGGAGTCTTTTTAAATCAGTATCAAGCTTCTCTGAAACAACCTTCCAAAGTTGTATTTTCTGTTGAGGTAGGGTAGTAGTCAGTTAATCGCTCAGTTGCAAACTTACAATTTTGTGTAACTCATAGTTTCACATTTTGGCTTACAACACATTAATAGCCAGCTAGAAAAGTGTGGTCCCAAAATTGACACCTGGTCTGTTTAATCACATTTTTTCCATTTCAAACCTGGTCACATTTAAAAATCCTCAGTCCACTGACATCCCAAGTAACCTGATCCCTGTGAGGACTGGTGCATCAGTGTGCTATTTCAGTGCATCACTGTTATATGTTACTGTGTTTGGTCCCCTTCTGTCTCAAAAGGACTGGACAGCAAGCAAGGAATATGAATTCGACCCAAACTTTGTCTACTTCTGCATAAATTGCCTTTAGGAAGCAGCCAGAAAATATAGTACCTCGATCATCCAGCTTTTGTTCATATAGCTTTTGTTCAAGTGTACATTTTCAAGTTTATCTGTCTACATTTTTAGATTATCTTAAATGTGGCAAGAGTAGAATATGGAAAGGGGACCCAGTCTGCCGCAAGATGGCTCACAGGACGTTTTAAGACTGCCTCCAGAAATCTTCTATTTTACAGGCTCATAGGACCAGTCCAGCTGGGAGGGACCTCAGGAGGCTTTTGGACCAATCCCCTGCTCAGAGCAGGGTCAGCCATAAGGTCAGACTGGGTTTCTCAAGGCTTCTTCTAGGCAGGCCTTGAAATCCTCCTACAATGAATACTTCCCAGCAATGGTGTTCCCATGCTTAGCTGTTTTCTAGGTGAAATAGATTTTTGCTATATCTATCAGTCTAAATCTTCCCTTTTCAGTTCACAGTTCTTGCCCTTCATTTTCCTACCATATATCTCAGTGAAGAGCCTGGCTGTGTTTCCTTGCTAACCTCCTCAATAGGTGTTGACTGGTCAGGGTTAGCTTTCCACTCTTCCCCAGGGTGAACAAATGCCTCAGCAAATGCACCAGTTTCCCAGCCATCCTGGTGATTCTTCACTGAATGTTCTCTGGTTTGTAATTTTCCTTTTATTAGCAGCCCAAGAAACACAGGAATAATCTCCTCCTTTGACCTAACTGCAGTCCTGTTAATGTGTACCCACATATTACCTGACTTCATTGCTGCCATGGCACGCTGCTGACTCACAAGCAGCTTCCTCTCCCCCAGAATTTTGATCAGTCACATATTGCTTAGTCCTCCTCTATTCCTTTCAATGCTAATAGCGTCTTCCAAGAACACAGGCTGAAAGTTTGGTGCTACTGAAAGCCGTGCCAAGAACAGCAGAAAGGTAGCAAACCAAGTGATTTCCTAAAGGGGATCACAAATAGTTTAAATATACTATGTCAAATATCTCTACTACAGCCATTCAAATCCTATACTTAAACAATGAAAGCATATCTCAGTCCCAGGCAGGTTAAAAAAAAGACATAAATGATAGATTAATTTGATCCATATTTTCAATGGAAGAGAGGTGCAAGAAGTAAAATAACACCTATATCCAACCATAAGAAAAATAAGCTACACTAACTACAAAGGAGGGAAACCAGATAAATAGTTCCTTATTTTAATCTTCAGTATTGATGTTCTTTTTCTACTGACAATTACTCTTAAGACCTTATAGCAAACAGTAGTTGAATATTTCAGCTGTTTCAACAGGACAAGGAGGAAAAAAAACCCTCATTCACTCAGCATGCCACAGAATTATTATGCTGAAACTGGGATCTATTGACCTTTTTTTTTTCTTTTGAGAGCTCTAAATAAACACAAAAGGCATTGAGGAGGGAAGGTAATAAAACTGTTTAACTTAACATCACCAATTCAGAGGTCCAGGCATCTCAAACTCCCTGGCCCTGGTCATCTTTAATGAATGCAATTTTAAGAATCCTCAGGTTGATCAAAAGCAATGCTACATAGGAGTTTTTCCTTACATAAGAAAATTTTGTTGCTTAGACAATCACTGTGTATCTGTCTGCTAGTAGTAAAGAACACTTTGTAGGACTGGAGGGTTCAGCATTGATTTTATCATATTGTAAGTCTCAGACTCTTACTTAGATCTTTTAGGACTTCTAAAACCTTGTGACCTGCACAAAGACAGTACTGAATATTCCATTTCTGCTAGGTTAAAGCTAAGCTAAACCCAAAGTGGGTTGATGGTATCAAAGTGGGCTTTCATCTGAAAGGTCCTTGTTTAAGGTCATAGCAAACAGGCAATTTCTTATGTGGCTTTTCTTACTTACTGAACTCAAAATACCTATTTGATTGCATGGCTTTCTTCAGAGACTTCCACATTCTTCCCAAGTCTCTGCATGCTCTCTTAAAAGCATGTCCATTTACTGGTTACGTCCAGCCTCAGAATTACATTATCTTCTGCAAGAAGGCCACCATTATTCAGATCTCATCCTTTTAGTGAAGAGAAATTAATTCCAAATATTTTCACCTTCAGTGCACATAGCATATATTGAGTGCATCTGCACCTTACTGTACTGTGTCAGACTTCTCTCACTTCAGAGATCTTCCTGAATTTTCTATTCTGTTCCTGTGTATCTTTTCATGGGCTCCTGAAGAGTCAGTTGCTAATGGCCTCTGTATACAGGGACACAAATTTGTCTTTTTTCTATTTAATGTTTCTAATAAAGTGCATTGTGAATCATCATCATCTCAGACCAAATTGCTTTTGAGTGAAGAAGGAAATGAGCAGGGTAAATCTCCTATCTCCTTGTGTGATTAGATGTATGCAAGTTGCAGCAGGAGGAATATGACTTGGTTATGACAAACATAATGAAGATTCTTTATTCAGGACATTGGAGACTGCCAAATCCCCTGCTTCTTCCTCAGTCTTATTAAACAAACTGTCCTCTCTACTATTACCATTCTAAGAACTCTTTATGCCCATGCATGCTGTGCAAAGCTCCAGAACAGAACTTTGTCAACAGCAACTATAGCATTCTTTTAAATTAATTGCCCTGTTCAGGATAAATACCTTTAAATCTTCAGCAGCAATGAAAACTCAGTCTATCTTCATTAATAACTACTTATCCCTCAATTATTTTCAAAAGCTCACATAATAGTTCCTATCACTTCTGTAGAAGATAGGAAGATCTTCTGGCACTCATTTTACTGTCAATACCAGTTTACCAAATACCTATCATTTTGAATGCCACCATTCTTTTAAAATTGTTAACATTTTAAAGTTGTCCTGTTTATATGCCCTCAGTTCAAAACTAATAAAAAATAGTTTTCCCTTCATAATGTAGCTCTGCTTTGAAGATATAGGTGTATCATTTATTGCTCACAGAGTTCCAGTAAAATCTAGAAAGAATCCCTAAAGCAAACACTAGATCTAATCACTACTTTTCTTCAGACTTTGTGCCATACAGATAAAAAAATTCCAGCTTGAATTGCATTACAATTATTGCTGTTTATTTGAATAAAGTGCCAGGGTTAGTGGAGTCAGATTTCAGTCATATGATATGTGGAGAGCATCTCAAAGGAAATCTAGAGTTATTCTACTCAAATATGTGTCAATGGAATCAGAGTTTGCTGGCACTACATCTGGAAATCCTGATTGTTATGGTTTGCCAGAAGTCCCAGCTGTAAGATAACCAAGCTGGCTTAAACATACTGGCTGGCTGGAAGCTGTACAAACATAAATTAACAATATCAACTTTCCAAATGCTATCAAGAACCATTACATCATCCACAACGGGATTCAGTGCAGCTTGGCTAAAAATGTCATTAAATAGATTTTCTAAGTACTTCAGCCTTCAAGTAATACTAGAGGTGGACTGACATAATCATGCATTATTCATGTCCAGTCAATGGCATTGTAAAAAAATCAGATACCTTGTCTGAGAGACTGACTAGTCTTTTGAGAATATCCGTTGAACAGCTTCTGCATTTTAAGACAAAAGCCTTTCAATGAACAAAAAATACAAAACTCCTGTAATGATATCTGTATCTATGTAATATAAGTCTATGTCTACAGGCACAAACCCTCAATTTGGTATAATGAAAAGAGTATAAAGTTCATAGTCTTGAAAAAGAAGAGAATTCTATGGATGCCCTGAAGTATCAGAGTGTAATAAGTCCTAAAATTCTCACAATCAAATACAAAGGGCCCACACAACCAGAGGCATTGATATTTATATTACCAGGAAACTTCAAAAATATAAGAAAACAACCCAAATATTTTATGCTATTTAATTATATATCAGTATAAAACCAGGTTATTTGTTGTAATCTTCACTGCAGTGCTGTTCTTGCCTCTCAGCTGGGGCTCTTCTCCATTCTCTGCATCACAGCCCTTCCTGTCTTCTCAGGGGCTCCTCCTGGGCTCTCGACCCGCCCCTATTTATTCCAGTTACCTTCACCAGCTACAGCTGCTGCCCAACTAAGGACTTTGCAGCTGTAGCTCGTTTGGAGCAACTCGGACCCACACAGATCTTACAATACATAGATCTTAACAGGGACTCTCTCCATAACAATACATATATTCAGGCCCCCACAGTTATTAACTACAACAAAGTGAATCTAACAGATGCTTAACGTTAATGTTAAAGAGGAATAAGCACTCAGCAGACTATGAAAGCTTATGTGCAGAAGTTAGTGCAGTCAACTAGTATGTCTTAGCAACATCAGGTCCACAAGATTCACCCTTTATTACAGTCAAGAGTCCTAGCAATTCTGCTCTGCAGCATTACACAACAGCACTCATGATCAAAGCAAGAAAAGCAGACTATTTATCGTTCTTCATGTTCAGGTACAACTTTAATAAATATATGGCACTTCATGGTATAAAGAGAAAAATTAATGAAATGTTGAAGAAGTATTACTATACTGAAACCAAATCTGTTGCCATGTAATAAGGTACGACTTTAACCTTCCCTCTGTACTCACTCAAACCAAGAACGGACAGCAATACATAATTATCTGGGGTGCTAATATCCAGCAATGCCTGCCTGACCAAAGGGCTGATAGACTTGTTCAATATGGTAAAGTGATTCATGAGTGACTGGGGCATCTCTGCACCCACAGATCTAAGGGAGAGGGTGTAGTAACCTCAGCCACCCAGCTGGAATTGCAAGCATAGAATTTACTATCCCCCATAAATTGATCTGCAGAGAGAAAAAAATTTCATACAGTAGTTCCTAGGTAGTCCACTTAGGAGAAAAAGCAATATCTGGTACTCATATCTCATACATATCTTATGTTACTTTGCTTTTATAAATCTTTTTACCAGTTGAAGAAAAGAAAGTTCTATTTTTCCCTATTGCTTCCTATCAAGTAATGAAAGATCTATTTTCCCTCCCACACAATTTTATTTTTCCATGCATTGAGAAGCAGCTCCCTTTGAAAATCTCACAGATTGCTCCCAGCTTCCCAAACCTTCCAATCCGACACTGAAAATGACGTTACCATTAAATCTTTCGAGGTCACACACAAATTGTAGTTTCCTATTTGACAGCTGAGAACAACTTATCCTTCACTGTTACTAGGTAAACACAATATTGCTTTTCAGAGAAAATCATAGCAGGAGAGCAAGTAAAGTAGGTAGGAAAGGAAAAAAAATATTCTATCAAAACAGTGACAATGTTTTCCAAAATAAAACCAAAATCGTCCAACTCTTCTACAGTATTTACTCATGTAATTTTTCAGAGAGTTGCAAAGGAAGCTCACTATCTTAGTGAGGCTTCATTAATTGAAATTAGGAACCAGCAATAATTTGGGTTCAGGGCTTATTCAGAATCACTGCTTTAGCAGTCTGGAAGTGAGGCCAATGTGTTACCATAAAAACCAAACAGGGACCACAGTATCTTTAGCACTTGATCAGCACACATTTAATTTCTTTTTATCCTGCTGATGAAATGGTTTGTGTTTCTCTGGTCAAACTGGGAGGTGCCTGGGACAAGTGACAGTGATGGCACCATGCTCAAAGGCACAGGAACTGTTGCTACTGTTACATCTCAGCAGAGTCATTCTGATCACATCACGTTCCAGCTGTGACCACAAACAAGGTGTACAATAAATCTATTGTAACCTTGAAAAGAATCCACTACAGATGTTTCAAATCTTGAATGGGAATCTCTAAAATGCATGTAAGAATTAACTACTATTGAAATGAAAACTGTCTGCCTGTAGGTAATTTTGCATATAACAGGCTAAAAACTAGAAAAAAGACAGTAACTCATCTGTTGAACAAAGGCAGTGGGGAAAATACTGCACTTGCTTTTCCCAAATAATCACCTGAACATCTACTGTGTCACATGAAGTGAAATACTGGGTAAGACAGAGCAAGGCATCCAGTTCAGAACCCATGCCTGGTTGGAATGATATGCTTCAGTGGAAGTGTGGTGTCATGTAACAGCGAGCTAGGAAAAGGAGAGGGCAGTCTCAGCAGAATAAAGAGATGAACAAATCCTGCAATGAGAGATTCATTGTGAGAAGCCTCACAAGAGCAAAGAAAATTTATGCGTAGCTAACCCAGGAAATGGTTGGGCTAAGAAATTCTCTAGAAGTGTGAGTAACAATAGCAACCCAGTTAGATGAGAGATCAGGTTGGGGAATGGAGAGACATTTCACGTCTGAAAACTCATACTTCCAAAATGTCTTTTGGAAATTCATCCTAAGGCAGCTCGTGGGAAAGGGAGCTCTATATCAAAAAGCCCACTGCAGCATCCTAGTACCATAGTCACAACTCCATAAATTGAGAATACAGCAGGCACAACTTGCAGTCCTGCTTCATCAGCCCTTCCCTCTCCGTAGCCAAAGATTTGACCTGCATCCGGTTGGGGAAGCCAGGCCCATCTGTTATTCCAGATTCACTCCCCAGAGTCTGAGGAATTTCTGCTCCCCAGAAATCTTTCCACATACTCAGCTCATCTGGTTGAGCATCCTCACCCACCATCAGTGCCTTTCAGAGACAAGAGATTTCCCCAGCTGCCTTCATATCAACCTGGCACTTCCCTGGCTATCCTGACACCTCAACTGCTCTCTATATAGGAAGGTACTAGAAGTGACAGGAAAGGACAAGATAATGTCAGAATGAGGAGACAACCTTATAAAATTTAAACAAATATTTAGATTACCAAACATTTTTGGTAAATCCTAATTTGAATCTTGAAACAAAAACCAGTTTTCAGGTGGCTATGCTACTACTCCATATCCCAGAAAGGAATAGTTTAAAACAGAGTATAACATCATCTAAAGTAATCAGGTTTCAAGTCATTTAAACATATATTGGTGCTATTCTTACATTAAAAAGGAGTATCTCTATCCATGGCTCAAAACCTTGCTGCTTTTTAAATAATTCCTGCTGAGCAATTATTAAAAAAACAGTCAACAGGGAGTGCCACAATTATAGAACCACAATTATAGAACGTATGAGGTGGCATACTTAGGAAAAACTTTACTTCCTGTAAAGAAACACCTGTAAGAAACAGCTGTGCAAGCCTGATGTGTGCAGTCTGTCAGACAGCTGCCCCAGAGGCTCAGAGGCTGCACACTACTTGACAAGATGGAAGCTTGAACTGGAGAGCAAATATCAAGCTGTTATCCTGTGCCAGGGAAGGCAGCAGATCTGTGGAGAAGATGAACCCACTGCCTTCGTGTTGCTCAACATTCCCTCGACAGCCTGATTTTTCCACTGGTATTTGCATCAGCTCTGCAGGGCTCTGTTCACCTGCTCTTGGAGTTCTAAGTGCAAGTGCTGAGCGTGGCAGTGCTTGCTCCTGCATGCAGAAAAGGAGAAAGTGGTCCTGAGAGAGGATGAGATTGTTTCAGGCACAGCAAGTTGAGGAAACTGTTCTGTACATGAAAAAGACTAGTTATTGTCTAATGTTACTTTAAACTGTAAGTTTGAAATCAGTGTCACGGAGATCACATTATAGCTTGTGAATCTGTATTGTGTTTGGAGACATAGACTGTTTGCTTCACCATACCAGGGCACGAACTTCTTTAAAAACTACCAATCATTTTTTGCAGACCTTGAAATTTCTGGTTCTGCAAGAAGGATTCAACCAAAGCTATGTAAAATAACACCCCCTCCCTATTCCACACATACTGGTTGCCCTGAGTGTGGGCACAATCCCAGAAAAGCAATGCCTCTAACTTAAGAGATATAACAGGTACAGCCAAACCCTTTCATTTCTGTCTGGGGCAGCACTAATGGAAGTCACAGTCAGAAATCTTGTAAAGCAACTCTACCACTCATTAATGCAAGAACACTGACTTAACATTGTTAAGTGTCGTCTCGTTCAGCCAGAAACTTCAGAAACTGTTAAAAAAAACTTCAACCATGATCTTCCATTGTTAATTAATTACAAATAAGAGAGATATATGCTAGAACTACTTTGTTCACTGCAGCAGATGTTCCCATGCCCTTTGATATCTTTCACATATGCTTTTCAATGAATAAAAAAACATGTAACATAATTCCAACTACTCCATGCTTTGACAGATACCAGACCTTCCTCAGTAAACTTGGTGCTTTTCTTCTCTCTTGTAAAATTTCACCTCATTTATAACCTTTTCATTTTGGATACTTTTAGACAGTGATTTTTTGCCCTACACAAAGCAACTGAGCAATTGCTGTGATTACTTAGATGGGAGAATTATGAGGCAAAGTGGGAGAAGTAAATTCCATGTCTAAAACATATCAAATTCTGCCCAAGTTTATACTTCTCATGCAATCTTCTGTATTACACTTTAGTTCAAGTTGCTAGAAGGTGACAAAGTCATGAAACATTTCAGGAACACACAAATCACTGCGGTTTTACATTTGCTTGTAAAACCCAACCAATATCCATGCATGCATGAACCTGCTTACTTTCCTTGGAAAACATCTGCCATGAATCAGCTGTAAACCAGGGATGCAACAATGCTGAAAATTGAAAGGTTTTTGAAGCCATTTTCAGTGTTACAACCTTTTAATTTTTTTTTCTACAAACAAGAACATTAATATTTGCTCTGCTTACTTTACCATAAAAACAAAAATATAGTCTTTGTGTATGCACACACAAAAACAATTTTTAAAATTATACAAAAGTAACTCAAACTGTTCCACCCACCAATCACCCAAATAGTTTGAAGTCTGTCAAGTCTCATATTTCTTTTCACAGAAACACGACTTCCTGACTGAATACACATCACTGATTAACAAGTAAAAAAAAAAAAAAAAAAAAAAAAAAGCAGCATATTTGAACTCTCAGCCTTTTCCAGAACACTTTTCTTCCTATATTTGGCACACTTGCCTGGCAATTCACACAAACAAGTTCCTACTCTTTTTAGAAATCTTGGTCCTGAAAATACTACCCCTGGGCTGTATCATCACTTTTCACAAACTGGTTCTGAGGTAAAGAAATTATGTCAGTTTATAATCAGCTGGAATTTAAAACCAGAGTTTTTCTTTTAGAAAAAATATCACTGGAGAACATTACCTAATATTAGCATTACTGCCACAGGACTGCTGCCAAAAAACAAGCCACTCAGGTCTGTCTCCACTCAGTGCCCTGAGCTGTGCTTGCAGACCAGACAGTCACAGTAGGTACCACACAACCGATGCATCCATCTTCTATCCGAGATCCAGAGGATGTGCATGTGATTCTTCCCCTGTCCAATGTTTCTAAGCGTATTTCTATGTGTCTGTGCATCTTGCAGAGGGTTTTCCAGCTGGCCTGACTGCCAGCCCCTGTCCCCATTTCAAGCATCCCGCTTTTATACTTGCAAATGCAGCCTGGCACACATTCCCTTGCTCTAGCCAGGAGTGTCAAGAGCAGAACCCAACCACATCTAACTATTTTGATCCTGATCGACACCTCTGCAGTTAACAGACTCAGGTCATTGAGCTGCTTGCACAGTTCTCGCCTCCTTCAGTCCATGGCTGCACACGCAGCTCCCAAGATGGTGCCAGCATGAGCACTTTGGACACGGCAAGGAGAGCATTAACTGTGCTCAGCAATAGGCCAAGGGAAAACAGAAACAGACTGTTGCTGAGATTCAATCCAGAGCCGGGAACCTAACAGGCAGGAATACAGCTTGGTGTGCCACCGCATGCAAACCTCCTGTTAGACATCAAGGGAGGCTCCTCCACAAAAGATCTTGGGGACGTTTCTTGGCGACAGTTCCAGAGAGTTCTTTTTTCCGAACAAGGAGCCCAGTGCATTGCTACAAATACAAATGATAAATAACAACAGTCTGTTCCTGAACATGCGTTGTTCCTGACAGGCTGCAAACGAGGAATTTTCAGGTGACTGTTCTAATGGAGCTCACATCTATTCTTAAAGATTATTAATTACCTTTCAACCTCAGCACCAACACAGTACCGAGTTAATTCTACCAGAACTGCTGAAAGACAACAATTATTTCAGCTAAAAAACTCTGTAAGGCTTCCAAGAATTCTCTGCCGTTCAGTAAAGTCTTTACTGAGTGAGAACAGTTTTTCAATGGTTGAAATGAAAGAAGTTGCAATAAATACTGCCATCCCTGTAACTGTTTAGGCAGTACTTCCACATCTGAATGAAGTAGTAAGGGCAGTCTGTCCAAATTTAAGTGTTGGTGGTGGTTTTTTTTCTTTTTTTTCCTACCACCAGCACTTTTTTTTCTGTGAATATTTCTGTTATTAGCCCCACTTGCCAAGAACACAATACTTCAGTCATTGTAACAACATCTGTCAGAGCTCTTCACATGGAACTAGACTTAAATATGGGTGGTGAAAATAAGCATTTTCTACTCAAAGCAGTTGGGCCTAGTATTGGGTTACCCAGTGAGCTCAGGGAGAGCTCATTAGCTTCCTTTCAGCCTGGAAACTAGAAAATTAATTAAGAGTGTCTGAAGTCACAGGGGAAATAGGATGAGTTCTCCTGATTTGGTTAGGAGACATATATACACATCTATGTATGCAAATATAAAATACTATATATGTATAACACATACCCAAGACTGGTGTAAAACTGGCAGTTTGTCTGCATCAAGAAGAAAATGTCCAATGCAGTTAATAAAAACCCAAAATAATCAGGGGAATCACTACCAATAAGCATAGATTTCTCGAGGTGAATGTGCATTACCTAGTGCTCAATACAGATTGATCTTTTTTAGTTGTTTTTACTCAGTGAGGGCACAAACATAGCCTGGCTGCCTTTTCTTGTGGCAGTCACTGTTACTCAAGAGCTTTAGAAATCCAGCTCCCTATTAAATTTGCCTTAAGCTGTTTTAAAAAGGAAACAGCTTTCAGACACATCCAGAGAATGGTCATAAGAGTCTTGTTTCCTTAGGAAAATAGGTTGAAGAAGGGGAAAAGATTATTTTTAAAAAAAGGAGGAAAAATAAAAGGGAAAAAAAAGACGAGAGATATAGTTAGAATGAAACACTACAGAGAATTTCTGATTTTCTGACTCTGAATCCTGACTGTATATTTGTAGACTCTTCAGACAGTACAGGTACAAAACCATACACAGTGACCAGACTGTCAGAAAGTGGCTACATTTCTGTAAAGCAGAGGCAAGTGAATCACACATCCACACTACTGTGCTTCAGATGCATCAGGCTTTCATTTTGGGAGGGATTCAAATTTGCCCAAAGTTTGAGCTTTCCCTTGAACTCACTGCCTCTATTTTCAGTTGCTCACTGCCTCTATTTTCAGCTGTCATTTCACTATCTAATTGGAAGTATTACAATTACTCCTAAGGGAATACTAGACTAAATAAACCTATGCAACAAGGGGGAAGAAAAGTTATTTTTGCTTATGTTCCATTTCTTTCAATGTGTATCATTTAAGAGAGATGAAACATATTTTAATCTCAGATTTATTTTTTTGTTTCCTGCTGCTTATGAAGTAAGAAAACAAATACTTGATTTTTAAGAGGTCAGTAAAAATATATATATATATTCTAGGTAAGTTTTTTAATATTCATAAAATGTTTTCAGTAGCATCATTTTTTATTACACCACGTGCAACTGTGATAGAGTGTACGAGTAAATAGCTCATGGAATTCTTTGAAAAAGCCTAATAACATTGCACAGGATTATTGAGGGCTCACAGGTCAATGTCCAAAGAGACAGCAGATATATTAATGTACTTTTAAAGAAGTAACTTATTGCATTGGTTTCAGGGAAGATACTTATCAAAATCACCACTCATCACCACTGAAAGATGCCATTGTATTATCTGTACCACAATTATTGTCTTATAAGGGTCCTCAGAAAATACAAAAACTTTTATTTCCAACATAAATAATAGGTGATTCTAAAATATGTTTTTGTGTATCCATGCAACTAAGTAAAACCAGTATGTGTGGGGAAAAGAAGGTAATTTGTCCAAACAGATTAATATATATACTCGATATTTTAACAGCTCAGACTGAAACCATACCTTCAGAAAAAGCCCAGCTCAGAAAATGCATTTAAATGTTAATTTTATTCACTCTATAAACTATTCAACATTCAAATTGGTAATTATGTCTGCCTCCTGCTTTTTTTGTTTTAGAGCAGAAATAATTTTATGCTTTGAAAGCAGAGTATTTTGCGTGCCTTTTCACACCTAAGGAAAGCTGCATATCGTCTGTTCAGGAAAAAAATTCGTTTTCTGAGAGTATGAACTACTAATACTGATAATAGTTTCCTGTCTTAGAAGTCATTAAAAAGCCATTTTGCAAATGCCACAGAAGGAAAAATTGGAAAGAAAAGCCCACCCCGGTGTCATTAAAATTTACTTTAACAAACATTATTATGAGAAATTAGGATTCTACATTTAATAAGCAGCATGAGCAAAGAATGGAAGCAGATTTATGCAAGCGTCCCACAGTCAAAATGCCACGGTCCTAGGAGCTGGATGTGTGCACCGTTGGTTTTCTCAGCAGTAGGAGCATGTTCCAAATCAGGCAGCACTGAGGCTGCAGCACTGACTGCCCTGAAATTCACCAAGGCACACTGTGCACTGTGGATGTGTTTATGCTGGCTGCACAAGAACAGATGATACACAATGAGGCATGAAGCCTGCTGGAACAAAGCTCCTGTCAATGTTTTGTGAGCTGATCTAACTGAGTTTAGAAAACATGTCATGTGGTTGCACTGGGCTTGATCTGGCAGAAGACAGAAAGAGATATTCTGTACCAGTTTTATTGAGCATTTCTGGCACAACTTTCAGTTCAATTTTAACTAAAAGGTTCGTCCCAATTTTTAGAAAGAGTTATTTACTTTGCTTTCCTTTGCACTGTTTCCCTCAGTTCTGATCTGGTATAATAGCAAACGTAAAGGGCCTGCTTCTGATGATACTTATGCTAACAAAAATCTAGGGGGGACTCTTTCCATACATCACCTTAGTTTATCTCATGACCACTCCTAAGACTACCTGATGGGCAAGTACTTAGGGACCTTTCAAATGAATCCGTTAAGTGTCTGAGACGGACCTACAAAAATGTCTTGATCTGAAACTTGTCACCCTGTTTTTTTAAGATTTTCTAAGCCTTCTGATGTTGACATTCTTGTAGTGAACTTTCTCACACACTTTCTGTAAATAAGTCTTTGATTTGCATTCCTTTATGGAGGAGGAGAGAGTTGATGGACTGTTGGTTTGACCAGTGTCATTGGAGAGGTGTCACTGTCACCCTCCAATCCGCTGTCACTTTTGGAAAACTATAAATGTTGGAGTCAGAAAATAAACTTCCCTTTTTTCTTCACCTTGAGAACAGCAGTGTGAGCTTGTGTTCTTTCATGTCCTATGGTGACAGAAACTCCTGAAGCAAATCTCCAGTTTGTACTTGGTTCATATCACAAAAGGACCTCAGAAGTCCTGAGCTGGATTCTTGGTCTTTGCATCCAAAGAAGAGCAATGAAGCTGGTTAAGGGTCGAGATAACCAGGTCCAGCCTGGAGAAATGGAGGCTAACAGGGCTTATGGCTCTCTACAACTACCTGAAAGGAGGATGTAGTGAGATGGAGGTCAGTCTTTTTTCCAAAGGAAGAAGATATAGGATGAGACGAAATGGCCCAAATTGCATGAGGGAAAGTTTAGATTGTATATTAAGAAAGATTTCTTCACCAAAGAGATTGCCAAGCACAGGCACAGGCTGCCCAGGGAGGCACTTGGGCCCCCATACCTATAGATGTTTAAAGGACGTGCAGATGTGGCACTTCTGGACATGGTCCATAGAGTTGGACTTGGCAGTGTTAGGTTTAATGGTTGAGGGTCTTTTCCAGCCTAAATTACTCTGTAAACCAAAATATGTGCTCCACAAGTGTCTAGTGCACCCCCCTGCTAAGGAAGGTGCAGCCCAAGGAATGACACTGGAAGAAGACCTCAGTAAACCTACAGATAGCTGCTGTGACTGATATTCAGTATGTTCTGATTGTCCTGACCTGTCAGCCTGCTGTTGAGTCTTCAAAAATGGGAAAGCTTTATCCCTTTTCTACAGCTAACAATTGAACTGTTGTCTAGATAAAGCCACAATGCATTAAAGACTCTGGAAGAAGATTCAAGCTCAAATTTAGACAAGTGGTAAATTGTGAGGTAAGAAATGGATGCCAAATGCACTAATTTTCACCAAATCTATATTTTGAGTGCATACAACACAAATTTAAATTAAATAATGCAGAAGGAAAAGCAAAGTCAAGCAGGATAAGGAAAAGTTTATAATCTACAAAATTTTATGTAAGTGATAAACCTGTATTTCCAATGCATGCACAGTAAGCTGACATAGCTCAGAAAATTAAAAACTATAAGAAAAAAGGGTCTAAAATAGTCTTGGAATATATTTGGTTTGAGGGTTTTTGCTTGCTTCATTCATTTTTGGGTTTTTCTTTTGATTTTTTTTTATTTTTTTTCCCAGACAGAATATAAACATTATTTTTCTGAGCACTAACATTATTTCAAAATAGGATACTAAACTCTGGTTTTGATTGCATTATAGTAAAACAATATTGCAGATGTTGCTATTTGGAACTCAGTCAAATGGTCTAGGCACTGTTCAGGAAAATATTTCCTTATTATTTTGTCTCTTGCCCAGATTTTACCTCCAAAACATATTGAGAAAGCTTGGTGTCCAGGAAAATCTTGACAAGATGATCAAGGATGGACTCATCTGGATGACACCATTCCTGGGACTAGTAGATGACAACGTGGTCATCATCCAGATGATGTTAGACAAGAAATCCACCACAATAAATTTTGAAGAAGACAGAAATAATAGACATTTTGTAGATGGTCTGAGTAACACAGTGTAAGTCTGAAATTAGTACCAGCTTTGAAGTTAGCCTTGTTTAGAGCAGGTGCTGAGGGGGACAGTGGCTTGGACCAGATGGCATTCAGAGGTCCCTCCTATCTTAAATAATTCTATGACTCTGTGATTTTTAATATTTGCTGCCACAAAATTGCAATTTTTTTTTGCTGCACAAAAGTGCAATTACTTAATAGGGAGCACACAACCCAACTGAGGCCTTGTCTTGTTTCAAGGCTCAGTGTTTTGTTCAAAGAGCATTTCACATCCTGGAGGAAAGAATTCCTATGGTCAAAAGATTACAGTACTTCACTGCAATGAAAACACATGAGTTTTTATACAAATAAAAAAGGTTTATCCCAGAGCTTGAGCCTTTAATTTAAATACACTACAGGTGAACTAAAATTATTTAACACTCACAGAGCCTTAAAATTACATGGAATAAAGAAGAAAAAAATTTTGTTCCTAGACTCTTTCTGGACTGTGTCATCTTAAGCAAACTACTTTAAAAAATAAAATCAAAACATCAATATTTCAATAGATTTGAATTTTTTGTCACTCTAAATAAATCAGTGAGCAGTTAGGAGCAAATAAAATTATGAATTACATGTATACCTAAAGCCTGAAAAAACAATTGATTCTCCTTGAAGTTTTCCTTAGTTCTCCTGTTGGTGACAAAAGCCATTTAAGTACATAATAAATAATGTTCCTACCTATTTGATGGATTGGCAACTACAGATAGAAATAGCATAATCAGGTCTCTAGTTTCATTATTAATTATTTGGATGCACACAAACGCATACACACATATTTATACATATATAAACATTTGATTAAACAAAATTTACATTTTTGAAGCACTAACATTTTATCTATAAACATGTGCATTAGCTAATTCTTCTCAAACTGGTAAAGTAGGGAGATGAATATTAATATTTCTTTAGCTGCAGGAAAATCAGGAGACTGTGATGAGCAGTAAGTGATTTTTTCCAAAACCACGTATCAAATTAACATAAGAATTTAGCTGCTGCTTCAGTGCTCATTCCCTCACTTCATGTTGCCTCTAACTTGATTAGTTTCTTATGACTAACCATTAATAATTCTGCATCATGCAATCATCCCTAGGTAAAAGAGAAGTTTATTCTTAATAAATGTCAGGGAATCAAAACAATTTTAGAGTACCACAAAATGTACAATAATCAGATTAATTAAAGTGGACTCTCTCTGATCATGGCTATTACCTGATACACCCAGCCAGTAAGTCTCTCATAGGCTCTAATTGCCAGACAAAATTACATTTCAAATGTATCAGGGAAAGAGAATATTTTCCTGCATTTAGAGTAATTGTTTTTCTTCTCAGCCAAAATCCCAAATAACCCTTTCTATTTCCTAGTAAGCCAAATAAATAGTAATAGCAATAATAAAATACAAAAATCTGTGTAATAATCAGAAGCCTTGGTAAAAAAAGGAGTAACAACTTTCAGTGAACAACAAAAACCCCTGTAATTTGACAGTGAGGTAGAAGGAATTCAATGTAAATACATCTAAGCACCCCACACAGCTTTTAATCAATTAGTCTAATTCAGCAAAGTGCACGTGTGCATGCCCAGTATTAATTCGATACTGCCTTCACGGTCAGCAGGGCACGAGGACCTGAGCAGCCCCTGAAGCTGGGTCTCTGGTGTTGCATCATGGCTCAAACCAACAGTGAAGTAAATGCAGCATGTGAGGAGGTACTGGGGCTCTGCCTGCCTTCCTATAAATGGGCCATTTCTAACTGGTTAACCCCACAAAACCATATATATGGCAAGCAGCTTGAGAGTAGATGCCAGCTATAAGACTTCCCACATTCCCATGAGAGACGCACATAAAACGCATCTACAAATATATGTTTCAAAGATGACAGAATTCCAGGTTCATTTATTTCAGGCACAACCATCACTTCTGCTTCTTTGGTGGTAAGGCAAAGAGGTTTGCCTGTCCACTCTTGAGTTGCACTGACTCTGCTCTTTCAAAATCCTTAAGGAGTCATGGTGGGAGAGCGTGGAAACTTTGAAAAGCTAATAAATCTTTACAAACAGCACATCATGCTGGGTAGCTTAAGAGGTTTCACATCTTAAGCTTAAAGGGTTTTGGAAATCACACAGTCACACAATAAAACACCAGTTTCTGTGTTAGCACTATGAACTCCACCAGCTCTTAAATCTTTTCAGCTCCATGTGCAAAGCCCCCTACCCCTGGGCAATTTGTGTTTGAAAAACCCAACAGCAGCAACTCTACAGTGCCAGGCCCTGCCCCTGCCTCTTGACCCCTCCTGATGCCACATGCTTCTTTGCCCAGCCTTCTCTGAAGTGGGAGAGGAAGCAACCTCCAAGAGGTATGGAGGAGATCAGATCTGAAATTCCAGGGACACTTGGAAAACACTATAGCTTCTGTAGGATTGTCTGGTTAGGAAAGAGAGAGGATGAGTCTCACATTTGCACTCTGCCTCCTGGCCCCAGGATAAGTAATTCTCTCTGCCTTGAATGATCTGGCCTGTCACTTATGCAGATGGCAGCAGTGATGGACTGCTAGCACTGCCTGTCAATTAATTTCCAATTAACTGTACTATCCCCTTGATAGATGGTGCTAACCCCCTCCTTTCTCACTCCTGTTCCTACTGCCTGTACCAACAGAGACTCGAGGCACCAGCTGCAGACAGAACATCAAATTAGCCCTTCAGCCTTTTCTTAATTGCATTCTCCTGAGCTTGGTCTCAGCCTCAGAAGCTGCTCCAGCCTCAGCACTTCACCTTTGACCAGTGGGCCCAAAGCTTTGGCAATCCCTTGGAGACCCCTCCACTCCATACTTGTGAGATCCCACCTGGAGAATTTCCTCCAGCTTTGGGGCCCCCGGCATAGGAGGGACATAGAATCACAGAATATTCAGAGCTGTAAAGGACCCACAGGGATCATCAAGTCTGGCTCCTATGTGACTGGCCCATATGGGGATCAAGCCCATGACCTCAGTGCTGTTAGCACCATTCTCTGCCCAGTTGAGCTAATCTGTGAAATCTGACAAGGACATGTGGGTGTGAGTCCAGAGCAGAGCCATGAGGGGATGGAGTACCTCTTCTATGAGGAAAGGCTGAGAGTTTGTTCACCCTAGAGAAGAGTCAGCTCTGGGGAGACCTTATGGCACCTTCCAGTACCTACAAGTGAGCTGGGGATGGATTTTTCACAAAGGCATGAAGTGATAGGACAAGGGGGAATGAACCTGGAGGAGGGTAGGTTTAGATTACATATTATGAAGAAATTCTTTATTAGAAGTATAGTGAGAAACTGGAATAGGCCACCTAGAAAGGTTGTGGATGCCCCATCCCTGGAAATTTCAAGGGATGGGGACAGGTTGGATGGGGGCTCTGAGCAACCTGACCTAGTTAAATATCTTCATGTCCATAGCAGCAGGGTTGGACTACATGACCTTTAAAGGTCCCTTCCAACCCAAACTACAGGAATTTATGCCTGCACTGTGGATCAATATGTTGATTTTTCAGTCTAAAGGCACTGCTAGCATTGTACCTCCACTGAAATCCAAGGAAAAATTTTCTTCTAAAAGCACCCAGAAGCCAGTACACACTTTTTCCATTAGACACATTATCAGTAGCAGATATCTAGCACTTCACCTGTACCTACAAATTCTCAAAACACTATGGCACAAAATACAAAGGAAAACCACAATTCAGAAGTTTTTTTCTAGTAAAAGTACTCCCTGATTTCAGGTGGTTATTATGTGAATAATCTGTGATCCTAATATGTTGTTTACTCTTCTTCTGCCATACAAATTAGCTTCTTACTCCAAAGGCTTCTATCCAGAGTTCCTGCATAGTTGCAGCCCTCAAATAGATGCATTTTTGGACAAGCATGGAGAAAGAATTCCCATTATTTTATAGAAATCTGACTTTCCAGATAACAGCAGCAAATCAAAATGAGCGTGAATCACGAAAGGGTAAATCATGTAAGACACAGGGGTATTTGACAAGAAAAATGAAATGCCTTTGTAAGAAAGGAATTTCCATGTGTTTTTTGATCAAGTCTCTGAAAACCTGAACGTTTTCACCAGAAAAGTCATCCCAGTAAATAGGTATTCTTGTAGTGACAGTGACTCAGGAATATGAAAAGCTTTCAGCTGTTCCTTCTTCCACCCAATACCAGTACCCATCTTAATTTACATAATATAGTATAATTCTGTACTATAAATATTAGATTGGACATCCCAAAAACTTGGTACAATCTGTGAATAAATAAGAATGTTCTTCAAGGACAATTGCTATAACTGGAATGAATACATCAGACACAGTCCTCCTCCTTCCACATTTAACTGACTCAAAGGTCTAAGCACCAACAGGAACTGAAAAAGCTTTTCCTGGAAAATGTTCAGTGTAGAAAAGATAGCCTACACTGCAGGTAACACAGTTCAAGAATAATGAAATCATATTCCAGGAATAGACACAGGTTGCTCCAGGCTGAGATAATGGAAACAACTAATGGCACCATTTAAACTAAATCTAAATTATGTCTGTGTGAGAGAGCTATAAATTCAGGCAGAAAGAGAAAGGAGTAGTTACATGACTGTGGGTTTTCAATGAAGCTCGTTGGATAATTGTTGAACCTGAGTTTTTAATCTATAATTGAGGTGATTATTTAATTAGAATTTTATTAGGAACCATGCACTGTAGCAACATCCTCTTTCAGTTTACAGATATCAGCTGGGTAAGACAGGTGTGAAGACCTAGAGTGAAACAATACACCTCACTGAAAATTCAGCATGTCTAATTAGTTACCTAAAGGACTGATTAATTAAGTTTAGTGGGAGGGTTTTTTCCATCATACTAAATCCTTCCTGAAAATGTACAAATATTCCAATAAGAGCAATCAGAAGGAAACCAAATTATAGAAGATTACTACTAAAATTTCTAAGCTTGCAAAAATTCTTTTCTGAATGCTACATACCACAGTGAAAAACTGGAATTAGATCTAAAAAGCATTCCATCTCCAGTTTCATATATCAGAGGAATTTCATTAAGTCATATTGTATATCCTTATAGATAAGACATTAACAGAAAGAAAAAATAATAATAGCTTTCACAACTTGTATTTTTGCTAACACCTCCTGTTTCTAAAAAATGCCTTTTATTTTAATTGCAATTGAATATTTGCAGTAAATACAGATCATACTATCTAGCAACCATTAAATACTTTTAATATCTTTAATGGTCTCTTACAGCACTTAAGTTTCTAATGGATTATAAAGTTCAGACACAAAACTTGATAGGTTGAGAACCAGTACTATGAAACAAATTAAATTTCTATGTACTTATTTATTCTTTCCTTAAAACAATAGGTGAAATCTCAAATGTAGCCTTTATTAGAATCAAAAAAACTGCCTATTTATTTTGTTTTTGTTGCTGTTTCCCTTCTAAATCTGGCACACTCAACAGACTCTCAGACAGCCCTGCTTTTAAAAAATAAGACTGTCAGGTTGCATCTGTGTAATTTTCAACCTACTTTGATTTTCTGAGCATCAGCCACAAGGTCTTCCTGTAATGGCATATTATGTTTTCTCTGTTAGTGTTCTGCAGAACAGGAACAGAGTTCTGATGTTCTTTCTTCCTTACTCGGGCAACACCATTCTGACTTTTCAAAGAGCCTGCCTCAGCAGGGAAAGCTGACCTCATCCATTTAACACAAGAAAGGGCAGAACTGGGAAAATATTAGCTGCACATTCAACTCTTGCTTAATATCAATAATGTGCATTGTAGCATAACCTAGCAGCTGGACAGTGCTGTGCTTTCATCTCCTCATACCACACCACAGACAGAAACAGGGAGTTTGTAACCTGCAAGGAGGCTTATAACCTTATAGGAGTCCTTATAAATACAACTGAGGGGAACCATCTTGGACTGAATAACATACTCAGGATCAGGTATCCATGTTTTTCTTCTGTCGCAAAAATTTATAGAATGAGTAATTCATAACACCACATAAGCTGTAGCATTATCAGGCTTACAAATATAGCAGTACCTGAAAAAT
Source organism: Melospiza melodia melodia (assembly GCF_035770615.1). Lineage (NCBI taxonomy): Eukaryota > Metazoa > Chordata > Aves > Passeriformes > Passerellidae > Melospiza > Melospiza melodia. Next base: position 109,153,864 of record NC_086194.1, on the reverse strand, counting down.
GACAGCCAAAAGATACATGAGCATTGGCAAAACTGCATGGGAGGCATTTGTTTCCCGTAAGAGTTACAAGTTGGTATTTTGCAAAATGTTGCAAGCATTTACATTTTTGGTACTAACTTTTTATAAAGACAATTCTTATGGTATCCTTCAGGACTTCTGCCTTTAGCTTTCAGACTTAAATGTACCAAATTAGATCCATTTAATTAGTTATAAGGAAGAAGGTTTTTACAAGGAGGGTGGTAAGACACTGGAACAGGTGGCCCAGAGAGGGAAGGTTTCCCTGGAAACTGTCAAAATCAGACTGGAAGGCACTCTGAGCACCTTCTGATTTAGTTGATCTTGGTCCTTGCACAGGGGTGGGACTAGATGACCTTTAAATGTCCTTTTAACCCAAACTATTATATGATCCAAATTGAAAGCCTCAAATGTCTGGACAGAGAGGCACAATTTTGAACTACTGTCCTCACACATCAGTTATCAAACTCAGCTAGGAGGTTTTTCCTTCAAAATACTTTTCAGCTTCCTATCAAAACTTTTTTCCAAAGGAGAGAAAAAACATTAACAAACAACCTTTCTCTCTGTCCCTTGACACCTTCCAGGGGGAAATATCCAAACATATTTTCTCACACAAGAAATTTTTATGAAACAGTACCTTCCAGGCTGCTTTGGTTTGATCAATATTCTACTTGTTTCTCTGTCTTCCACTGCAGCTATTCCACTTGGCATAAGCCACTAAATAATCTTCCAGCCATAAGCTGAATTCTCAGAGAAGAATAATCACTACCATAAATTCTGTGTTTCTTTCCTTTTCCTCTCAAACCCCCCCAAAAATTAGGGTTTTTACCAGTGCAATGGAACAAAACTGCTGGAGCCACCTCCAACTTTCAACTCAAATACCATCCAACAACTTCCCAAATAAGTAAACACCCACAGGACAACAAGTCATATGTGGATAGCTGGAGAAAAATTTTTCCTTCTGCTGCACTACGCAGAACATAACTCCAAGTTGACAAAATCTGATTGGATGAAATAAAAGATATAACCAGCCCACCATCTTACACCCTGAAAATGATCAGTAAAAGGAACAAAGTTAACTTCTGAATAGCATCTGTACCTGACAGGAATATTTGCAAAGAGGCAAATCACCATCATCAAGAGAAGGTGGGGCAGGTCTTCAGCAAATTCACGAGACATCAGCACCCACAGTGGAGCTCCACGATCTGCTGCCTCTCAGCTGCAGCATCATCTTTCACCAAGAGCTGCCAATCCACACCTACACTCTGGTGTAGGCGACCCACACCATACAAAATTTTAATGCATTTACTGCTCCTGTTTCAGGTCAGATCAGGCACTGGAAACATCCCTGATTAGTAGTGAAATATTTCAAAACAAAGAATCAGTGATGCCATATGTGACTTGCTGGCACTGTACCCCACCAAGTCCAAGATGGGTGAGGATGCACAGAGAAACAGAGAACCCCTTTGCTACTTCTTGTCTAACAGAACTTTGTCACTGGCAAAAAACAGCTGAAGACAGAAGGTGCCCAACTCAATTTTTCCAACCATTTTGAGATTAAAAACCTTTAAAAATTCCCCAGCAGAAACATTGTGAGTTCAAACTAATTGACAAGAAACATGATGTTTTCATTTAGGCTTTAGTAGTAGCTCGTGGATCTCCATGCAAGGTATATAATGAAACACAATCCCAGTGAATTAGAAGTATTTTTGCTTTCAAGCCTTGTCATATGTGTTCTGTTGTTTATTAATTTCAAATGTACTGTAGTTATACTACTAATGAAATAAAATATTTTTCTATGATACATGCAATTTCTTTATCCAATTGCTCCCAAATCAGAATAAAACTTCAGTTACCTCACTTTGAAGCTATGAAACCATAATCTTGATTATTTGCTTTGTAGAACTAGAATAAAAAAAAATTCCTATCCTCTAATACTGAAAGATCTCTTTAAAACCCACTGTTTTCTTACAAGGTTGTCTCACAGACAGTATTTCTTCAGTTAAAAATTAACAAGGTGGATAAGCCAGCAAGCGAGTTCCTAACATACACTGCTTCTACCTTGAACATGATAATTTTGCACTGCCTTTTTTTTTTTGTTGTTTTTTATTTTAAGAAGGGAAAAGGCATCCTCCAGAGATGGCTCTACACCCAAGTAAGGGATGCAATTAAAAATCAGTCTTGTAAAACATGATTGTTTCTCTCAGAAAGGATAGCAATCACAGCCTTGTGCAACCTGAAATTGAATGAGCTCCTTCTGTATCCCATGCAATTTCACCCTTTTCATCAGAACTGCTGGTCCCTGTGTGCTCCAAAGGTGAAACTAGGATAGCGAAGCTGATAATAAAAAATATCAGCACCTAGACTGGCAGACTAATTACACATATTCCCTATATGTTATTGTCCAGACAATAACATATAACTTCTGTCTGGACATACACTTTCAGTGTACTTCTGATTTTAATAATTTTTCATGAGACATATACAGATTTTATATTTTAAACAAAACCAGTTCCCTTCATCTACTAAATCAAGCACATAAGCACTGCAAACAGCCCTTAAAAAACATTTTTATTTTAAAAGACTTATATCTGCATGGGCCATGATATTGGTAGGGAATACATCAGTCAGATGCAATGTCTATTTTTCACTGCTCTGCCTCTGACTACCACTATAACCAACGGATGCTTAAGGAAAGAGTAAATAAGCAAGGCAGCAATATTTCCTCAACAGCCAAGGGACTTCCCAAGTCAAAGTCTGTGTCTATACCTTTGCTCTGATAGCGCTTCAGGGGGATTTTGCCAAGAATAAATTAAATGATTTCACAGGCTGCTTGTGTAAAAGAATGTCCAACAGCTTTAAAATTTTTTGGAATCTTTCAGGTTGAAAAATTGTGTTTGATACCTGATTCCTTGCACAATAAGAAACAGAATAAACAGTCTGCACTCTTTTCCACACTGTTCAAGGTTATATAAAACTCTGGGATATTGTTCAGATATGTTTCTCCTAATGTGAAATCTGTCAGTGAACTTCATCTCCTCATAAATGCAAGTTCTGCTGTACTCTTCATTGCTGGCCTTTTTTCTCTTTTTAACATCCATCTTTCTCTTTTGAGAAAGAAATCCAGACCAGCATGCAAACTTCAGTACACGTGAACACACCATGGATTTTGCAACTGGATATGCAGCACCATAAGACATTTTCCATTCATTATTCTTTCTTAACAGTGCTTAATTTTGACTGTTACTAAATTTGAAGAGAAATTTTCAATGAATGATATACAGCTCCAAGACCTACTATCTAAATGCTAATGGCTAATTTCAGTATCATTAATGCAAAATGTGTAGTCTAGGTTGGTTCCAAGTATGAAGTTTTTTATTATTTGAATCTGAAATTTCATCTGCTATTTTTCTGAAAGATCACTCTATAACATCAAGTTTTCCTAGACCTTTTTGCCACAAGAGTTAGCTCTCACTGCTCTTAATCATTTGGTCCAATCATTTGGCCAGTTTCTGTGCAATCCACTGATTTTAAAACTTTAATGAATGTAGCGAAAAAAAAAAATCATTAAGGCTTGAACTAGAGAACTAAAAAAAAAGAACTAGAGTACTAAACATTCCGATAACATATATAAGAATGATTTTCTTTTGTCTTTGACATGCCAGCACCTGATTTCTGCCACTCAAACTGTACAGTAAGAAAACCACTCATTTTTTAGGACTACAGTACTTTTACAACTAAGAAAAACAGGAAAAACTGAGAATAATATTTTCCAGTGATTTGCTTAAAGTCATAGAGTACTTAATCCTGCATAAGTAGATATGCAGAAGGTAAATTAAAATAATATTTCTAATGCTCATAGAACTATTAAATCAGCAGAATAGTGTACCTGTCTTTTACTGTAGGATCATATATACATTCATATTAAATAAACCTCTGAGCATTCAATCCTTGTGGTTTATGTGCTAAGAAGAATATTAAAGAATTGGCTCCATGCTGCTCTTTTCCTACTCTGAAATGAAGCATTTATCTTGTTTCTGCCATGATGGGATTGCACACCTTAGAGAATGTGTTTGTGGATTTTAGTACTAAAGAGACATCTCCTTCTGTGCAGAAGTGCTAAATAACTGCATGTGGCTATTTTGACCAGGTGAACCAACTATGCTCTACCAAAAAAGGAGAAAAAAAAATCTAATCATAATTCAGAAATTAAATTTAGAAGCTATATCACTCTCCACGCATTTTTCCAACTTATGTTTCCAAATGAAGTCCTAGATGGCAAAAAGCAACTGAGAAGGTAAACATGCAGTCCACTTATGTGTGAGTTACAACACACAGTAAAATCAGCTGTGAGCATGTGGAGACCGGGTGGTGTCAGTCTGAGTGCAGCTCTAGCACGCAACAGAACAGAGAATTTAATTGATGCACACAGTAAAAGCCATCAGCTTGCAGAAGGGGCCTCACTGATTCTGCCATTTGGTCTCCCACAAATAATTCTAGAGAAAGATCCAAATTAACCCGCCAAGCAAGCACCAGGGAAGGATCAAGCTGAAACACTAGCTGGTATTCCTGGTAAATACAGGAATGGCACTGCTGCTCAGATCACAGTGTGTAATTGCACTGGGAAATATGAAAATTCTCAATAATAATGTTTTATTACAGTTAAGTTTAAAAGCTAGAAACAGCACATTTTGGCCAGAGAATGATGTGGTTGCAGTCCAGATCTGCAAACAGAGCTAAACACTTCACTGCTATTTTACTCACAACATGAGATTGGCTCATGAATGCTTTTGTTGGAAACAGTCTCAGTGCTCCCAGCTTCCAACACCTTCTGCTGGTCCACATCTCCTACACAGCTGGGAAATTTCATTCTACTTAGCAAAAAGACTAGAGCTAATTAAAAGCAATGTAGTCTTTTGGAAGGCAGAGAAAGGAGGGTATTCAACCTCTCCATCACTTCAAACAAAAATGTTCACATTCAGTTCTGCCAACTATTTTGGTGTATACAAAACAACACTGACTGTGAAAGGCAGGCTTTAAAAATATTTTACATGCATTGAAATAATTGATATACTTAAATATTGCTTTCTTTTTTTTTTTTTTTTCCTTAGAGCAGCTCTACAGATATTTCAAAAAAACGTGCCACACCCTGAAATATCTCCAGCTTTTGCAGTACCTGTGCGAGACAACTCCAGCTAAGAGAAATGCTCCTGGTAAAGGCAAGCATACATTTAACTACAGTTAAGGTACAATACAACCCTTCTTCAGACAGGCAACTGTTGCTTCCCCTACACTGATCATTCCCAGATATGGGGTTTCTGCAGGTGCTCCTCTGCAGGTACCCAAGTCAGAAGAAAAGACACAGATATTCATACTGATGGGATGGGATGGGATGGGATGGGTTATGTTCTTCTTCTCCCATTGCATTAGTCTTAGGTGAGTGCTACAAGCAATTAGGCTTGACTTATGCTTCCAGCATCATCCTCACCCAAAGATGTCAGAAACTTAACTAAGGAAATCAAATAACTGCTGTCAACCACTCAATTTTATCAAACTTTACTTCAAACTTTTTTCTCCTGCAAATCAAATTTATCAGTGCCCTCGGCCTTCCTCAAATCCTTACACTGCTTCATTGCCAGTCACTGTAAAAAGGTTTTTCAAGACTGCTACTGTGGTCCCACTCAAGTCAATGGGTGTCACTATGGGAGAGTTAAAGGACTTAGCTCTTATTCAAATGCTCAGGCAACCAGAAGAGCTACATATGGGAAAGACAGTCACCAACATGTAGACATTGTACATGGAAAATACTGAAACTATTTTTAATTGCCGCCTCACAGATTTGCACTATGATACCAGTGGAGAAAACTTCTACATTGCAAGTTCAAGAGACTGATAAAATGGAAATTCCTGATAGATAGCAAGGAAAAAGTTATACTGTTCTCATGCTTTAATTTTTAATATATTTTTTGGCAAAAGCTAATCTGAACAATAAAAAAATAGTTCTTGTTTTATAAATAAAGGCAACATTTTCAAAATGAAGAAGCTCATTAACGTACTGATGACAATGCTAAGTATTTCAAGATTTAAAAGAAACATTGGAGTAATTTAAACAATTATCCACCTTTGAATTTCCACCTCTTATTTTCACAGAAAAGAAAACCAAAAAAAGCCTTCTAGAGTGTTTGAGACTCCACTCATAAAATCAAGAATGACATAACTAGATTCTGAAAAAAATAAATCTGAAAGGATACATTTTGTAAATAAAAAACTGCTCAAGGATGTTTCTTTTTTGTCGCTTTTAACACATTACATAATACTGAACTAAAATGATATCTTCAACAATGTGAAAATTTGAAAGGGGAAAAATGTCCACCTTGAACGAGGCCTGACTGTGACTTTGCATTCATGTTTACTCTCTACAGAAAGAAAAAAATGCATACTTTTTTATTTTTATGAGAAAGTACATTTTTGGGAGGAGGAAACATCACAAAAGAGTAACAAAACAGCACAGAAGAGTAGCGAATGCTTAACCGAGAAATCTCTCAAAAGCTTTTTCAATTTCACACCGCTCCAGTACCCTTTTTTATCTGAACATCTTGTCTGTGCATTTTACACATTTCCAAGCTGTTATAATGCTCCCAGACTGACAGTGGCCAGCAGAGCCAGGTAGCAGTGGGGCCTCATTGTGCCAGGCACAGTACAAAACACAATGGCACACGTTTTATCTGCGCCCAATTGCTTCAGCAGGGACACGCGGCCGACGGGTGATAGCGCAATCACAGCCGTCAGCCAGGCCCTTCTCCAGTGATGTTGTCATGATTTCACACACGGCTTTAAAGTAATATTTATCAATGCCATGCATAAAGGTTTTATTCTGAAGACAATTAAGAATTTGAAGTCTCTCCAGCCACCGAGTTTTCAGGAAAGCCCACGTTACCCAGCCTCCAGGCTCTTCTCTCTGCGGCACAGCACACACAGAGCCAGCATGCTCTGGAAGCTGTCTAGCAGAGTCCTTTTAGACACAGCTATTTCATTTTGAAAAAGCAGCTGAGGCTTTTTATTCCCTGTGTGGTATTTCTGCTCCCAAATTGCAAGTGATCATAATTTCATGAGAAGCAGTTTAGAAAGGGAAAAAAATAAAAACCCAAACAAAATAAAATCCCAGTTGGCTACTTTCCCTATGTAGAAAATAGTAAACTTACTACAGAAGTTGCTTACTAAATATCTGAATTCAGTGCCACACTACAGAAATGTCCTAGTTTTGCCTCTACTTTCCATTTTAAAAATGGTATCAGAATTTTTGAATTCTTGTTCATTTGCAAGGTTGGGCTTGACTGATAATCTTCAGTTTGAATGATCTGTGAACAACAGCCTCTGATACACGGCTGCTTACCACTGGCTTGTGGTTAAATACCACTTATCCTCCAGGCATAAGCAAAAATGGATTTTAAATGGCACTGGTGTAGAAGCAATGCTGTTTTCACCTACACCTTTCACTCAAAGAAGGTATTTGCCCCTTCAGGATGCATTCAGACAAAAAATGTAAGTGGTACTGCCTAGCAAGGAAGAAGCTACTCCTAAAACTGATTTGATTAGAAGAAAACTTCTGCTCTGATGATGGTTGGTTCTTTCATAAGATTTTTCTCCATTTACTCAGTTCTGTGCTTGGGCAGCTGGAGATGATGATCGATCAAGTCTCTCTTCAAGCAGTAATAACTTTTTAGAATTTGTTTTATCATACAAAACCCAGATACATGAATAATAGGTTGCTTCTTAGCACCTGCTTAGTTATTACATTCAGGCTATATCTCTTCTACAGGCATTTTTAATTTATCTCTAAGAGGATTTATGGAATGGAGACGCTATTTAAAAAACAGATTATGAGGTCAGTGCAGCCCAAGGTATTTCATTTCAGCTTTTACAATTAACATGCACACTGGAAAAGCTGGAAAGGCCTCTGAAGAGCAGTGGATTTGTCAAGTGCTCTGGCTGTCTCCCACATGGATTTTCAAGGGGAGGTAATGGAAGACCAACAGCAAGTATCAGAAAGCCATCAACAGCTTTAGGAGAGAGTGCTAAAAAAAAAAAAAAGACATGTCACAAAGAAGTACCAGATACAGAATTTACTTATTTATTTATTGCAGTAAGTTATGCCAGTGAAAAAGATCAGCTTTGCTAAATGGACCTTGTTGAGAATGAAGCGAGCTTCACTCTCTCTTGATAGTTAACTTGCAACTGCCACCCTTTGGTGGCAGAATTCATTGAACCCATCTCTGTTTTTAAAAGAAATGTGCCTTCAAGCATTACCCTTTGACCAGTATTATTATTTCTATCTGCCTCAGGAAACACAGAAAAAGCAGTTTTGATGCTGTCTTATTAGAGATAGGGCTGTGTAGGTCAAAGAAGGAAAATACTTGGACATGCTATTAAACCTAAACTCCATGCACTGACCTGGAACCAGGGCAATGCTGTGAGAGCTGGCCCTCTCTGGGAAAACCACTGCTGGTTTGAACTCAAGCTTGGAAAAAGTCTCTAAAGTGAACTGAAAGGATATGGATTTGAACAGAGCTACTAAGACATATATAAGCTATACTATATAGGATGCATCCTGAAGGAAAGATGTCATTATATAACTATTACGGAAAAAGTAGCACTGAAGGAGAAAAGCGGAGAAGAAGGAGAGAAAGGAAGAAAAAGAAATCTGGAAAGGAGAGACCCAGGGGATGAATTAGTAGAGAAGAGTCAGTGGTTTGATTTTCACTTGTCTCTCCAGGCCTTGGTACTGCCTATAGCTCAGCTTACTATATTTAGAAATGGATGTCTTCCTGCAGGTTTATTCAGTGATTTGAACTCGAAAATTTTCTCTTGTTGGGGGAAGAGAAAGAGAGAGGGTAAAATATCCTCCTGTGCCACAAAGACTGAAATTATATTTCAGATTCAACTAAGTCTTCAGTAGAATAAGACACCCAATTTTGAATCAGAACTTGGAGGCAAATACACTTGTATAATTTCAGCATTAGTTGTTGGATACAAAAAAGCAGTCATTTATTTCTCCATTTGTTAGCAGCTCCGGTCTCTGAAAGATAACTTGGTTTCCCAGACACAGTTGGCAGGAAAGTCAGATTTTCAGTTTATGAGATACCATTATTTTCCTGTCCACCAGCCCTGCCACATATTTACATCAGAAAAAAAAACAGCAACTCTTTGAAAATTACCAACAAACAGAAAGTCAAACAAATTTTGAATTCAGAAGAAAAAAACCAATAGAGTTTCTGGCATAAACCACCATTTTTTCCATTATTTGGCTGGGCCATCTTTATGCCAGCTGAAGAAGAGAAAATTGGCATCAAATTGAGAGGTGCTCTCAAATTCAAAATTCTCTACCAATTCAAAGGTAAAGCATGGCTGGAACAGATGACTGCCTGTGAAGCCTGTGGGAAGGATGATCAGGCGATCCCAACCTATGGAAAAGATAGCTGTATTCTGAGGGGGAGAGGAAGGGTTACCAACAGTAAATCAGAGTGGTCGGCTGGAAACTTGCACAGGGAGAGAGCTGAGCAGCAAATGTTGTCCAAAATGGATACAAATATGTTGTCAAGTTTATGTGGCAGATCCATTATGGGTGAGCAGCTTAGCAAAATGAACTCGATCTCAACTGTCTCACAATATAAATGCCACAAGCTCAGAAGGACCTGAGCTTCCAGTTCCCCCATCCCTTACTCTGAGGTCTGCAAAGCGAGTTGGCATTCAGGAGAAGCAGCAGGTCAAGGAAAGCCTTATTCACAGGAACAACCACTCTGGGAGAGACCCTCCTGTTACATGCCAAATCTGACACACTGTGAAATTACACATTTTCAAACACATATGCTCCCACAGTTGCTCTCTTCTTCCCCAGCTGCAGAAAGCAAATTTCAATGCAGTTACAGAAAACAAGTAATATATCTATTTGCATATTCTGATTTCTCAAATTACACCAAAATGTCATAGCACATGATATTTTTTTTCCTGCCACGAACTAATGAAAGAGCACAAGAAGGATAATTAATGATCAAGGGGTGGTAGCAACTTGTAAAATGACATTTCTTCATGATGTATGCGTGGAACATATACGTGTAAATTTATGCTAGAGCTTTTAAAATGTTCTCAATTTTCAAAATCAGAATATTTAACACAAAGTTAAGTTTTACGATACCAGTTAAGGCCACATTACAATCTTTGCTTGTGCTTCTGTGATTTTTCACCAAAAGACATTTCAGCACATGTTTAAGTCTCATTAAGGTTTTAAGAATGAGAGCCTTTTGGTTTGCTGAACCATGGCATGAGCAACCAGCTGAACTCAAAGGATCTTCAGAATAACCACAGTACCAAGGCAGCAGAGTGGACACTGAGAAAAGGTGAAATTCACTATCTCCACTACTCAGGAAGATTTCTCTAGCACTTTGGTGAATGTAGATGGAAATGAAATAATCTACAAGATCTGATGTTATTTCTTCCCTTTAAAATTACTGCTAGAGGACACAACAAAGTTTCATAGGGGACCTCTTGCTAATTCAGTATAGTACAATTACTGTATTCAAACGTGACTCTTAGCTAATTCAGTATAGTACAAATATCTACAAGTGTAGATCTGAGTGCAGGGACACGTGTAAGAATTTATCAGAGAAAAGCCACAGTCAAATATGTTCTCCTAGCCAACATGATGAGAGACAAAAGTACTGTAGATGCCCTCATTGTAGAAAATACTGACAACTCCACTTGTTTATTAATATCTAACCCTGGCCGTGCTCCAAAATCGATGTTTGATGCCACAAAGTAGGAAGAATAGCAAGGAATCCCTCCTGGCTGATGATCACCTAGTTTAGTATGTTACTCCACAGGATGAGATACTGCTGAGAAGACACACAGAAATTTCATGCACAAACCCAGTCATGCAAGAATCACTTTATATCTTTTTCTCTTTCTTTCTGCACTCCACTCTTCCCCTTTTCCAGAGCTACAGCACAAGAGCAATCCAGCTACTGGTGAGGTGTTACTGTTTTTCAGTTCTGCTCAATAAATGGACTGAGAGCTGACACCATGGCTCCTGACCTTAGCCAAGGTCTGACAGTGAGCTTCCTGCCACTGCAACTCAGCCAGAACTGTGTGGCTCATTCATGGGGTAAGGATTCCTCACTTATATCCAAGAGTCAGCCAAAATCTGCCATATAAATCATACACTTGCTCATGGAGTCACTCAAAGCCACCTGAGTAATTCAGCAACCATTTCCACTTCCCATCCACCCACACATTTTTTAAAGCATGTAGTCCAGTGTTTACTACAATACAGCTTTTTAAGACTTATGTACCTCAATATTTGCAGCAGGGAGCATACTGGTGCCACTTCTAGCTCGAGATTTCTTGAGATGAAGAAGCGCTTTTGCTTTTCTTTAACTGGACAAATCCTCACTGGTCATGATTTTTTTGTTTTTTTTTTGTCTGCATTTCTTTTTTTTTAAAACAAAAACAATTATATTGTTGTCATGAACTCTAATTAGATAGCCAATCTAATAGACTTCGAATTTTGCGTTTTAGTCTCAAAAGACTGCATTTTATTAGTACAATTTGTTGAAAGTAAGTGATTTTCAGTTTTTCAGTGTACCCATATAAAATGAAAAGAGATATTAACTTATGTAAACATCTACCCTAAGTTACCATTTCAAATGATGACCTTATGAGACTGGATAAAGAAACAGCCATTAACATAAACTGGTAGACTGCCATGAAACCAAAGGAGAAAGATAATGAGCTATCAAACAGATTAGCATGAACTAAAACTGAAACAAACAACCTACACATTTTAAAAAAAAGAAAAAGTAATAAACCAGCCTCCAGTCTTCAGTATTTACTGCACATATAATGTCAGGTTGTTATTTTCACTGACATCTCTCTGAGCCTCTGCACGTTGCAGTACCCTCTATTAGAAAGAACGCTGTCAGAACAGAAATAGCTTCATTTTCAGCTCTGTCTCCACTGAAAGTTTATTTTCGATTTTTTTCAACTCCAAATTCATCTTCGGGGGGAATCTTATTCAATGCTGAACCACACATAATGCTATCACTTGTCTAAATAATTATATTAATTAATTTAAAAGCAAAGCAATATGATGACTGATTTTTAAAGGTGTTTGCTTGAGTTCTTTAACATATAGTCCATGTTCACTGCACAGTTTACCTCTCCTGTACTTGTAAACTACATGTGGATGGTACTCCTTCATTTTCTTTACACATCAGTTACTGGCATTATTTCTTAACAGAAAAGCAGCTTTTCCCAAATACTTTCTGCAGATTTTATTCTCTTCTGCCAACCTTAGAGGACCTGTCTGAACCTGGCCATTATGACTCCAATTTCATCTCCTTTGTACTTTTGCTGTGTTCAAGCCATGCAACTGATAATTAAAGCAGAATGAACCAAGGTGGGGAGTTGCCATCACAACAAGTAACTAAGCACTAGCAATGAGAGAAACCCAAGGTACTGAACCAGGGATAATGAAGGATGTTTTTAACTGTATTTGTTCAGCTTCTCACTGTAGCTCCTCCACTCTAACCTCTGCCACTGAACTCTCACTTTTGTGCTCTCCATTTCCCTCTCAGGTCCATATTTCCAACTTGCTGGAACGTCATCTCCTGAAACAGCTGCCTGTGTGCCTGCCTCTCTTTCTCAGCAAAGTGCTGCTCCTCCTGCAAGAATAAAAGTCTCACTATCCTTCTACGCACATAATGAACAGTATACACATCAAATCCACCGTCTGCCATCTGTTTTCCTGGTGGATTTTAGGACATTAATTATTTTACTATGAAAAAACTTTCAATGTGTTTGTGGCTTGACAACATTGTCTGTGTTTTACAGACTGTAATTCTGTCACACTGTTTCTGGTTTAAACCTGTGGTACAATCTATATTCGATTTCCTCAGGATCAGACCTTCCAGAACATTGGACACTTGCTCCTGTCAGTCTTAGATCTTAGATTTGTCCTCTTTTAAGGAAAGATCTTATCTATGAAATGCATTGATCTTTTCTGCTACATAACAGATACTCATACACACACACAAACACCAGGAAGCAAATCTCTACTGAAAAGGTGAGTTCATGCAGTTCTCTGATATGAATCCTTCTCATTCTGCAAGGAGGGAGAGATCCACATATTCCTGCAGCACCATTTTTTCCTTTTCCTGCTTCCCACAAGCAAGAATGGATTCATCCAATCCATGATAAAGGGCAACATAGCAATGGAAAAATATAGCCATTTGATCCAGTGTTCTCAATCACATTTACATACACACGTGTGCAACACTGATTTCTCTTAAGCACTCCTGCAGTATGAGTGCACCTCTCACTTGAGGCATTCATGCTCAGACCCCATTAAGTGCCTGCCTGTATAATAAATTGCAAGGTATTACATGCACACAAAATAAACTTCATTTTATCTGGGAAAGGACAAATTTCTGAGCTGTAAATCACAATGTACTGACATTTTAGAAGCTGCTCAATTCATGTGTGATATATAGGTCTGGGTGGCAAACTGTTCTGGTGCTAAAAATATTATCATATATTTTACCTTCCCTGTCATTTAATTTACTGTCATTTCATCATCCCAGTGCTAGTCTGGTGCTACCAGTTTGCCTCTGATGGTCTGTATCAATTTGAATGAAAACAGACATTTTTTTCCCTACCTTCATTTCTAAATCCTAACTATAAAAAATTTAATGTAAACAATAATAAACAATACATACTGTAAATAGGACTGAAAATCCTAACAAGAATATATATATATATATATCTTGTCAAGATTACTTCAGAAAAAGTTACCTTGCAACTTGAAAAATTACATCATTAAGTAGTCTCCTAAACTGGTTTTCAGAAATGGCAAACTTTTAGCTATTTATAATTTCCCTTTTTTTCTTTTATATCTAGAAATTTTTATTGCAACTTTAAGTTGCAGTCCCAACTTTTTCAGCTCAACTCTCCACAATTAAATACACTTTTCTACAATGCATCAATTTGATTGACACAAACAGAGCAGGACACCATTTGCCTAACTGCTTCTGACTGCCAAAACTCTTCCAGGAATCACTTCCATAGTGGATGTTCCTGTGACAAAGTGTTTCTAGAGCCTTATGCAACCTTAACTCAAATCCTTTTACATTTTCTTCACTATTTCTCTAGCACTGGGGCAGCCTCACATAATTCAAGGTAAGCAAAACTCCTGCTTGGTCCCACCACTGTTTCATAAGTTCAAACAGATCTGTAAATGCATGCCTCAAGTATTAAACAATTATTGTGAATAATAAAATTCAGCAAAGATCACAAGATAAAACTTTACAGTGCCATTAAGTAATGTCGTGCTGTTGACCATTACTTCACCCAAACAATTGTCTATTAGTGTATGAGCACATGGGCTGTACATCAATTACACCAGATTTTCTGAACTGTCTTCTCACAAGCCCAAATATCCTTTTTCACAATAGAATATCTTAACATCTTATTTCAAGAAATAAGGTTTGTTGAAGTTTTTTTTTTTTTTTTTTGTTAAACAGCTCCTGATGTGTATTGTTTCTAAACAAAATAGTCATTTCTAACAATTTAAACCTTGCTTTTGAAGTGTCATTTGGGAGAAATGGAAAGAAAGGCAAATTTTCATTTCACTGCTACTGGTGAAAATGCAAAATAAGAAAGATAATAAATTGCACTTATACTAGCATAATCAAGATAAATATTTGTCATTGGTAATAATGCAATAAGATACATAAAATTCAACTTACTTATCACATCAGATGTCCATAAGCCACAGTTCCACCTCAATCCAGAGAAAACTTGACCTGTTGAATATGAAGAAAACAGTTTCACTCATGATAAAGTCTTGCCCTCTTTAGAAGAGGCTAACAAACCATGGATTTGGGGAAGGATGAAAAGCAGTTTAGCACCACAGACAACTTAGGATCCCAAAACTTTCTTTTCACTTTCTGTTACAATTCAAATATGAACTGATAAATCACTGATTTGCCAATCAGTGATTTAGCTTTTTTAAATATTTATGCAGTGGTGCTTACTGGGGTCTAGCATTGGGCTCTAAGAAGTATCTCAGAAAGATGTACAAAACCTGCTAGAGTTACTGAAAAATTAGAATTGGTGTGCACAAATTCTTATGAAGCCCTTTGAATAAATCTTCAAAGATCAGAAAAAACCCCACATTTTTCTTCCTTTATATTGAATTTGCAGGGATGCACCAATGATGGCAAGAATAATGCATCTGACTCCATTGTATCAGAAGGCTAATTTATAACTTTATTATACTGTATTATATTAAAGAATACTATACTATACTAAAGAATACAGAAAGGATACTTACTGAATGCTAAAAAGATAATACTGAAAACTCATGATTCTTTCCAGAGTCCCGACACAGCTTGGCCCCAATTGGCCAATGAGTCAAAACAACTCACACCAGAATCTAATTAGGTAATCGCCATAAACAATGTCCAAACACATTCCAAATTAGCACAACACAGGAGAAGCAAATGAGATTAGAATTGTTTTCCTTTTTTCTGAGGCCTCTCAGCTTTCCAGGAGAAAAATCCTTGGTGAAGGATTTTACTTCCACTTTTCATCTTTGCTCCATTCTACATATTCTCTCTCTCAGAGAAAAACCAAAAGAAGGGGGTGCAAAAGGGAAATGAAAAGAGACAATAAGGACTGTCAGGGAGACAAGGGGTTCTTTTCTGCCAACAGTACCCTTATATCCACTGCATTTTTATAAAATCAGCTCTTTAAAAATCATAGCCGTCAAGTATTTAGTCCTCATATATTCAGCCTAAGATCTTGAACAATTTTGCTGAAATTTCTTGAGCTATAAAGCAAGACAAACAATACTCCCTATCAGCCTGCATTCACTGGAAAGCAAGCAGAAATTAGAGGTGTCCAACACTCATAAATGTGCGTAGAACATATTTATAGTGCTGATATTCTTGAAAAGAAAGCAGCTTCAACTCTCTACCAGCATGAAAGCAGTATAAGTGTGAGCTTGAGAGGATACAGCACACAATTTCCATCTTTTGATGAACAGAAATGTAAGTTCTCAAGTGAGAAACAAAACATGAATCCACCATTGCTGACTTGTTTTGTTTCACTGACTCCACTTAAGCAGCACAAGAAATCTTGTTTCAGAGTAGGCTATGAAAAGATACACAAGTCAGGATCATTTAACCTATGACACCTAATACAGTTTTTTTAAGCAATATCCATTAATGTTGGCCTTCCTGTTTTTCTGTATGTGATACGGATGCAGGAAACTTGACTCCATCAGAATGGGATCAGTAAGCAAAGGCTTAATCCCATTTCTACTCAATTGAGTTGCAGAACTTCCATTAACTTGATAGGGAGTTAGAGCAGTTACTGAAGGGCAAAAGATATCCTCCAGACCCCCTTTTCTTGCCTTGGGCTAGAAAGATATCCATCAATATTTTAGGATATAAGAGGGAGGAAAAAAATTTTTAAAATATAGTTTTTGGGAGAGTTGAGACGGCGACATTATTTCCATGGTTTGTTTGTTTGTTTTGTGGTGAGCCATGTTTGCACGTAGCTAAGTGCAAACAAGAAAGTAAAATTTAACACTGTTAGATGCTGCAAGGTTCAAACCAGCAGTCTGGCCTTATAATGCATCAGGAAATTTCCTCAGGAATAATTCTGTCACAGCATACTTGGTATGAAGAGGTAAGAGATGCAGACCACCAACTTTCTGCTATGGCCTGCAAGCAAATTGATTTGTCATGCGCTTACACGAGAGAAGAGTTACACATTCCTTTGTGCTGATTTGCAGCACTTGTTTGCTATTAGAACAGTTTTCTAGGGAACACTTCAGTAATTAAAAGAGATGAGGTTTAAACCAGTTGGACAGGGCTCTGCAGTTCAGATTAAATGTATCCACTGCTTTCAAATGAACAAGCCAAAGCTGATTCTCCACCCCCACCCCTGTGAATTACACTTCACTTTGCTTTACATTTCCTGTGCCTTCAATATCTTTGAAGTAATATTTGCATTAGTTCCTCAGAAGCAGTCCAACCTCTGTCTTTGAAACTATTAGCAATAATAAATGAAACCAGCTCCTTCAGGCAGGGCCCTGCTGATCTCAGAAGGATCCCTCTACATTTCCCTGAAGGTGCCCAGGTCCTGTGGGTGGTCCAGGCGCTTGAGCTGGCTCTGCCATAGGAAAAGCCATGACTGAGAAAGGCTTTCACAGCCTCTTTCTATGAGGATCTGAAAACATTTTAAAGGTGAGTGGCAGGATAAACACTGGCATATTTATCTCATCTTTATAATATATTTGCCAAAATCTGAATGGAAAAGAAATAATTTATGCTGCAAGATCCATAATTTCTTTGAGAATTTTACTCTTTATGTTTTAAATCTATAATGTCTTTCTCTTTATTTGCATTTTTGCTTAGAGGAAGATTTTTGAATCAAAATCAGTGTAATGGAAATATATCAGCAATATATTCAATCATTGATACATATGTTTATCTAGATTTTTAAAAATTAGCTTGAAGATTCACCAGATTTAATACACAGTGTTTTTCTTTTTTCAATTTCAAACGTATTTCCTTATATGTAGAGCTGAAAGCATTTCTTTTTTACATCAAGATGGAGTTCATATCTCACTTTTCTCTTTGCTTCGTTCTTTCAAAAGACCATCACCTTTCAGTGCACAAAACAGTTATGCAATACTAATGATGGAAAAGATCTGTGAGTGAATCCTATTAGTTGTGCTCTGTGCTGTTTGTCTGCAATATGGCTGTTTACAATAGGGAATATTTTCTCTTTGGACTAACCTGTCAGAGTAGGAAATGCACTATATGAAAACTGATACAAATACAATTGGAAAAATGTGCAAGTCACACAAACCAATATCCAATTTCTCAAAAGAGTTAAAGCTTCAAAAAAATTGCAATTTTCTCAGTGAGCAAACTATTTGGCATGGAGTGTAATTCTGTTTTCCTCTTAAGGTTGTTTTACACTTACCATATATATGTTGTTACATATTGTTTAATTCTCCCTCAAGTAACAATTTTAAGACCCTCAGCTCTAAGTTATTACTCCCTAATGTCTGAGGCAAGATAAAAATTTATTGTTTCAAGTATGGGAAAGAACAAGAGCTCAGGTATCACAGTGCCTCTTAAGATGAAGGCTTGTTTGGCTACTGCTCTTTGCCTGTGCAGAGCTTCCCAATGAGCCAGCCATGATGGGATAAGCAGAGCAAAACTCCATGTCCTGAAGAATAATCTGCTCACCTTCATGGGAAGGACACACAGACAGCAAAAGTCATGCAAGACAAAGACAATGTGGGATCCCTGTGGTGGAGATGCTGTGTCTGTGGCTCCCAAGGAACCAGGAACCACGGGAAGATGTTGCCAACACAAATTTTAAGGGAAATCCCATGATACTGCTTCTCTTTTCTGCCATCCATAGGGCGATCAATCCCTGTGATACAGCAATTCCTGTTTCATAGCTGTAGTACATCAAAGAGTACCTCAAAGCCAAACCACGTGTAGAAAGATGAGCTCTTGATTTGGGGTCTAAATTCAATATTTTGTAAATCATAGAAGCCTGCACACTATACTATAGTGATTAACCAAGATAAATTTCCACATTGCACTCTTTTCTAGCCAGGAACTTCTGTAAAGCATGAGATAAGGATTGCTTCTTTCATCCAGAGCACCAGGAGACCACTGGCAATTTATTTTTGAGAGGACTTAAGATAGAAACAAAAAAGGCAGTGTTAATTAACATAACTCAGCATTTTCTTTTAAAAACAGTTTAATGTAACTGAGAAATTGAAAGTTTGGGGACCTGAGTTATGCACTGCTTGTGTACTCAGAAGATACAGAATTAACAGGAGCAGTTCAGCTTTTCCAAGTCTGTTTCCAGCTAAGGTTCATTATCTATGGACTTCTGAAACCATGGAATACTGAATCCATAACACAATGCACAAACCAAGTCAACTACTTAGATTACCTAGTTAGATTGGGTAGATTTGCATAAAGGAGAGGGGAAAAAAGCAAAAACATTTCTATCAAACCACTGTCATAATGTTGTGAGACCATTTTTCAATGGAGCCAGTGAAGACTGCTTCTATGCTCCTTATGCTCCTAAGAAAATATACTTTTCTTTTTTTAATGAAAAGCAAAAAATATTAATCTACCAAGAAACGTTGACTATTATGGCTGGCATTTTGAAACACTATCTTCTAAACTTTAAAAATAGTGCTACAAGAAGTTGGACCTTGTTAATTCAGGAATGTGAACCTGAGAAACCTTGCAAGTTAACACATTTAGATAAATGAGCAAACAAGTCTGAAGTGGGGGAAGGAAAAGAGCTTTGAAGCACAACTCTATATCATAGTTACTAAAGGCTAAAACTAAGATATATTTGCTAAAGGTATCAACTGCACAATGCTTTACATGCATTCCAAACATCTATCTACAATAACCGATACTTGAATAATTAACATTTTCCAGTATCGTAGGTGAATTGAAGTAAACTGCAATTATTGCGCAGACGTGTTTCTGACCCAGCAAAGTGAAAGCCAGTGATGCAAAATGCAGTAAGCTACCAAAAGGCTGGCAGCCACAAGCTGCTGAGGTCAGGTACTGCATTCTGGGAACAGGGATGCAGCACCAGCACCATGGCAGAGATTTGTGCAATCAGAGGCATGACAAAACTCACAGGAGCCTTGCACCTGTCAGACCCCCCAGATCACTGAGAGAAGGAACAGCAATGAAACACACTGAATGTCAGGGACACCATTAAAATGAAGCATTTAAAAATTCATGTGTGAAATGATAACAAATGCAAAACTCTCTTGAGCACATGTGGGCCAGATACTTGGTAGTGCGAAGCTGCGCTCTCACAGGGCTGCACCCAGAGAGGTGGTCTGCAGGCTCTCCTTTCAAGTACATGTCTTAGTTTTTTATATAGTACTTTAACAACTCTGTATAAAAATCAGATAGACTTCTAGATACTAAAAAACCTGAGAAAAATATTTAAACACCTAAATTTCAGTTTATATATAGAAATATTTAAATACAACTTTATGTTACAAATTTCTGCCAACTCTTAAAAGGTTGAGTAAGACTGGACCAACACATGTGTTGTAGATCTCCTCATGGTAGGATGTTATTAGTTCTGTGGCTTTTCTTCTTTATTCATAAAATTCTTATACATTTACATTTTTAAATAAAACTTATATCAGGTAATAAAACTAAATTCCTTGGGGTAGGAGCAACAAAATTTTTTGCTTCTTAATTTTCTTCCCCATAAAATCATCATTTCAGGACTACAAAATATTAAAGGGCTAAAGTAAAAACAAAATATAAATGACTTCAAGAGATCTTTGTTACGCTTCCAAACACTTTACCATTTCTATTGTCCCTGCTTGTCAGATTTCAAAATCTCAGATGACAGATGTACGTGTGTGTAGGCTCTTTAGCTTTCCAAACCAGACATACAAATAAACTCTCAGAAAAAATGCCTCAAATAAAGGCAAAGGGCTTGGGATTGTCATATCTGCTGAAAAACCTCATTCACAATCACTGAGTAAATCCATTACAGACGTTGACAGCTTTAGATCTATGCATTACATTTTAGGGAATAAATGCCACCACACAGTTAGCCTTTATAGAGCAAAGCTTTGGTTTTCTATATAAATCTGTGTTTAATGAGCCTTGAAAGAGATGATTGCTAAATAACAGCCTGCTGCATTCAAGCTCAACTGCCTCCAATTATATTGTTTATAATTATATAATTGTACAATATAATGTGTGTCCAACAATCCCTGAGTTTTATTACTGCACAACACTATGACACCAGCGTAAATCACCTTTTCACTTTCACAGTCAGCCTCTTTCACTTTGCTTAGTCAGCCAACACAAATGCACAGAGAACTGCACTTTTGACTGCTGAATGCATCAAACCAGCTTACCAGCCTCAGCAGAAATAAGAAAGTAATAGAAGTGGTCAGCTCACAAAGATGAAAGGGGAAAGAAAGGTAGTGTCTATACAAGGAAGAAACAAAAAGGAAAACAATTAACTAGTTAAAAACTCTATATCCTGTTTGTGAATTCTGCTTCTGAGGGTGCTTCTTGTTGGCAGATGCTTCCAGATATTGTGCCTATCCAAAATACTCATGAGAACAAGTGCAAAGCAGTTAACATTAGCAGGTAATGTTCTTTGTATTATTCTTACTCTTATATGTATACTGCAGCATTTGCTATAATGCCACTAAAATTAGCAAAAATCTTATTAGCAAACAAACCATTATGCTGTTAGATACCTACACAACATCTCATCTTTCTCTAAATTCAAAGAACAAAATTTGTGCTTTTTCTTCCATCACTTGAGAACTAACCCAACTTCCAATCAGCAATTAATACACTAGTATTCAGCATGTAATTATAACTCCTGCCACAGAAATTTAGGCCCCAGTCATTCTAAAACTCCATTTTGACTTAATAAGGATGCCTATTCTTTGTTTTAAGAAGCGTTGTTATACACACCTTCCAAAGTAATATAATTCTTGTTTTTAAATGTGGGTCAAAGACCTCTGTCTCCTTCCTCTCTCCAAGCACACTCTCCACACAGGAATTTCTTCTTTTCTCTTTAGTCCTTTAGTTTTTACATCCATACCACCTGGCCTTGAAATCAGAAGCTCCAATCCTGCAACCCCCTGTCAGAAGGGCTCCCATCAGCACACAACTCCCTGCTACATTCACCCTCTCTTCTCTTTGCTCTTGGCTGCCTGTAAAGCAACAAGAATTTGGAACTGGCCTGTGCTGACTTTTGAAGCTTGCAGCTTTGTTTTACTCCAAATCAATACACTGAATTTTGACAATCTGAAACTTTGATCTTTTCAACATTTGAGTCATTCTGTGGCTAGTAGTTTAGCCCTTAAAAGGGGACTTTGTGTGTAGGGCTTCACATCTTCTAAACTACTGCTGTTTGTCCTCCTCCCTCATCTTTAGAATTACTGCACTTGCAGGCACTTGTACAGCAAGATGCCTCTCCCTGTGCTTGGTGATTCAAATCATTGTCTTTTGAAATCCATTGCTATTTTTATTCTAACAACTTCAACAATTTACTAAATTGGGGGAAGCTGTTTTAAAACTAGGATTAATTTTTTCTGCATTATCAATAAAATTACTGCAAACCCCTTTTTAGGTCTATTAACTTCAATATAGCTCATCAGCTCCTAAACAGTCCCTTAACTAGAGTCAATGACTACAGAAAAGCAAGGGATCTGAACTTCTCTTCAGCTTAGATGGTGCTTGGGAACTGTAGACTAAATTAAAAATAAACATGGAATTATAATAATGTAGTTATATTAAAATAATAACGGCATCATCTTCTTCAGTCTTGAGGAAATGTTTCACCATTTTTTATCAAACAACCCACTTTGATATGACATTTCTTATAAAGATTCCTCAAACTGATCTTAATTCAAAGGGTTGTATTGGTTTAAATAGAAAAACATCAGGTAGTGGAAAACATGATCACTGTCTCACAGTTTTGTAAAACTGGTTGTCACAGTAGGACATCCCACATTAAAGACAGACACACCAATATTAACAAGCATTTAGATTTAGCAGATAATTTCTAACAGCCAAGCAAACTTGTTGAACAGAATCCAAGCAGGAGCCAAGCAAAGGAACCATCCAAGGGCAGAAGGGAAAGGTGCAGCGAAGAAGCACCAGCCCTCACAGTGTCCCCCAGTCACTGCTCCTCTTGGCCACTACACCCGCTGGGCTGATGAGGAGGCCACAGGGAAAAGCAATGTGCTGTCAGCAAAGGACATAGGACCACTTTTGTTCCCAGCACAGAGACCTCCACAGCTTCCAGATCTCCAAAACTACTCAGATGTTTTGACCCTATTTCCAGCTGCTGTGCTGCCCTAGCTAAAATAACCAGCAGTTTCCTTCCCAAGTGTTCAGCCTCTTCCTAGGTGAGCATCTGCACCTTGCCTTGTACCCTGGCGCTCATTGCAGGAATGATAATGCTCATAGAAGAGACACTTTCTGCTAAAATCTGAGAACCTAAATACATCTTAAATTGTTAAAGCTGTTAAATAAAATAGGGTACTTCTAAAATTCAGAGCACTTTTATTCGCCATCTGCTTTCCTCTGGGATTTGCTCTTCTACATTTACAAGCTTTCCTCTGCAAAAATAATGGCTGCAGGTTTTGGTTTCTTTGAATAAGTAGAAAGGTTTCAAGTGTCCTCCTCATCCTTTTTGGATTTTGCTGCAGGGGAGGGAGGGAGAGTCTTGTATGATCTGCATTAAGGACAAATGACCATTCTGAGTGTGGAACCTTGAGGATGTTACCTGGGAGCAGCTCCATAAGAGCCCACTGCTCATGATCAGTGCCTGCTGCATGAAATTATGATACCCCATGTGCTTCAGTATTTTAAATAAACAGGCATCTGAACTCTTCACCTGGCTTGTTTTCAAGCAGAAAATTAGGTCTCAGCAAAAGGGAGAGGAAGCATTTGGTAGGAGATGGGAATGTAGGGCAGGGGCAAATTTAAAACTGGCAGGGGAGGCAGAACAAAACAGGTAAAAATTTGTTACCAGCAAAGGAAAATATAGATATGAGGAAAAAAACCCAAACCAAAGCAGGCTATATCTTAAATTTTTGATGGGTTTTCTTTCACACATTTAAACGTTACCTTTAAAAGGCTTTTTCAGTAGATGTATCTGTACTTTTGCAAATTCAGAACTGTCATAGCGATTTGGGTTTTTTCCACGTTCTTTAAAGGTTGTTTTCCTGACTGCTAGACATGGGCTCCTTGGACTCCAGAAACTACTGAATTGATGCTGTTTTGCATTTTCAGAATATCCATGTAATATAGGAAATTGTCTGCTGTAGATTAACTGCTTCAGAAGATAAATTTTCCTTTTATTTCCCTTTTTTTTAATGTTATTTTTTTTTAGAACCCCTCTCTGGAGAAGTGGTGTCATTTACTGAAGTAGTCAGGGCTTAAAAATATAAAAAGTGTTTGTAAGGAAGAATGTTTAAATAAGAATGTACACTTCAAATACAGAAGGTAAGAAAAAAAAAAAGCAGACAAATACATCAAATTTGAGAGAAAAGAATGTGTCTTCATGTCCTAACCATTGATAAAGGCCATTTTCCCCCACTCAAAGGTACAAATTGACCATAGATAAGAAAGCACCTTAAAAGAATATGCTTTAGATATTAAAATTTTTACTGAGAAATAGAAATCCCGGTACTCTATAGATGATAGACACAGCAAACACTTCAAATGGATCTCATCTTACTATATATGCATTTGTGACCTGTTGCTTCCACAGGCGCTGCTACCAGACACCGCAATTTTCAGGTTGGCTTTTCTAGTTACTTCAGGAAAAAAATCTTCCTTTTCAATATGCAAAAGTCCAGGAAAATGTACGTTTAGCATGTCAAACTGTATGTACTTTAAGTCCTGAATTTGTAAAAGCTTAAAAGAAGTCTGAGCAACAAAAGCCTTCTATAATTCATTATTTTTCCTAGACTATGGGGGTTAAAATGCACAACTGAAAGACTTCATATAGTTCTGTACCCAACAACTGTATTGCTGACAAAGAGCTGTTGGTTACTTTGACTTCCATCTGAAACAACCTTTGAAAAAGTGCTTTCACACAGCTGTTAGCAAACTTTATATATGTTACCTTCCTGCACAATATTGAAGTATTACAAGAGGGTAAAATACTCTTGCTTCAACACCTTAATCAAAAGTCAATCTCTATTTAAGGAAAAAAAATTATGTTAGTGCATGTGAATTTAAATTTCTTACTCCCCCTCTCCTTGAAACGTCTTGTTCCAAAAATTTGCACCATAGATTTTTTTTAAAACTGGATAAATTAAAACAGTTTTCAAGCACATTTTTCTGTCTCTAACTTTCAGGTGACCCAGAACAACTGAAGGGAAAATATATTCTGTTTTCTTCCTCTATTTGGTGGATATACATTGATTGAAACAGAAGTGAAAATAGAAGTCTTTATTTATGGGTTCATCGAACACGGTATGCTTTAATCTGATTCAGAAAAGAGCCTGTAGATGCTACAATGTATTGGAGTGCATAATGGCATAGGGGAAAGAAAAAAAAAAGAAAAAAAAGAAAAGGTAAAATAAATGAGGTACATTTTAACAGAACACACTAAAATGTTTCCTAAAAGAAATTGAAATTAATTAAAAAATGTCAAAGTTAGGAGTTTTTCCATTAATATTAGATTTTGTTCTGTACTGAGGTTCATGTCCTTGCTGACAGGTAAATATATTACTGCAGGTAACCAATATATATATCCCTTGATCAAACACTACAAGTCCACATCAGGAATTTAAATGTTCATATCTTCTTTATAAAATAATTTTACACCTGCTGAAAATGCCCTTCTCTCCATGCTTTCTCTCCATAATCCTTTCTTTCCTTGAAAAAATAGTTTCATTACCCAGTGAAAATGTTATTAGCATAATTTTTAAGGCTATGGAGTATCAGGCAGTCATTCATGATATCACAGATATAATATTACATAGTTCATCCATTGGTCACACACATTTTGACTGGGCATGTCAGGCAGGAATAGGTTCAAATATTGTAGAACTTGAAAGTGAACAGCTTTCCCATCCCATGTAAAATACATGGCTGATTCCAAAGCCTGAATTCCTGGGTGGTACACTGATATCAGGATCAGCTTGCTTTCCACATGGGATTCATCTGCAAGAAGGCTCAAAGCTTGTCAGCATTGGCATTCTAGAATCTCCATATTCCACAGTGGCATATTTTACTTCTGTTACCTAATAGGAAAGAGGGACTCTCTCCTGCCTCTGAAGCACTAGGAAGGGCTGTTCTTTGGCTGTGCTTTTTGAGCCCTCTGCTTGTACCATGAACAAGGAAGATTACTTCAAAGGGCAATGATTGCTCTTAGAAGGTTTTAAGAGTAATTTCAAGCTTCACCTATGCCATCAGATCTTGCATCATCTGGCAGCTATTCAAGAGCCCAAAATGCCAATGGCCATATGCCTGGAACCTATGCCCAAAAGGATCTTCTGCTTTTTGGAGGAAGTGCTTGCTCTTGCAGAAACTGAGATCCACTCCTGAATGCTTTTCTCTCCCATCATGTTATTTATTCCACTCTAAAAGCAATTTATTGGCTCAGTGGGAGAACAGGTAACTCCCTACCTGGCAGAAAGGAGACAGGACAACCTAGTTACTTTCTGTGAATTCACATGGCCCCTTTGAACTCCTCACAAAGCCCCGCTGGGAAGCTTCTCTGAAGAATTTTCAGGACTCTGGGGTGTTGCTCTCCTTTATGGAAATGCTGACATTATGGCTGTGTCTTCTTTCAAAGATTTTGTCACAGTTAAGACAGGCAGAGTTTCCCTTCTGGGCCTGCCAGTAATTCTCTGGGCTGTCAACCAGCTCTAAAAGCACAAGATAATATGAAAAAAAAAGAGGCATTTGCCTTAACTGTCTCTTACTTTCCAGAAGTTGTTAAATTCTCATACTTCTTTTTCACCAGCCTACTAAAACCATTCATCTGATTTTTTTTCCCCTTCCTTTTCTCATTTTAATAGTACAGATTCAGTTTTTAGCTCTGCCCCCTCATACAAATGCTTCCCTGCCTGAGGTCTTATGAATTCTGCTTGGACTTCTTAGCAGGATTCCCTTGTATGAAATAGGACACTTCATTTTTCCTTTTTTTCTAACTGCACTGCATCTCCTGAGCTAACAACCAGGGGATGCAGCCTGGTTTTGCATAGGAATTGAGGTGTCCCATATACCCACAGTATAACTGATTCCATGAATCAAATAAATTAGCAAGGACCAGCAAAGCTAGGAAAGATTATGCCTGTGTACTGAAATAGGTCTTTAGGAATAAGACTGGGTCCAGTCAAGCAGCTGGGGTGGGCAAGGGCTGCACAGGACCATGGCTCTCTCCACAGAAAGCCACCTCAGCCTGTGCTGACTTCTGAAAGCAAGCGCAGCACAGACACGCCTGCCACGGATGTGCATGGAACCAGCCTGGGGCCCAGGGACATTTATTTCCCCAGACTTCAGACTGCAAGACCCACCCCAGAGCTGGCCCTGGAAGCATTCTGTCCATTTCCACACATATTTGAATGGGATCTGTCTAATGGGAGCTGGCTCCTGTTGCCTGCTCTGGGCAATGGTGCCAGTGGGCAGCATTGCCTCCCTGGGGGAACACAATCCCATGCCATTGACAGATTAGCAAGAGTGGGGATGTGCACTTATTCTCAGCCTTGGTGGTGGGAGAACATCATCAAAATTATTGGAACTGAAACTACACCCACACTGATGCTTCAGTTCCAAGTCCCATATTTCCAAGAGGAAAGCAGGATGAGGGGGAGTTCAGTCCTTTGTATCTTGTATTTTTTCTCTATGAACATTCAGAGAAAGAAAATATGAAATGGTCTGCTGACGCCATAGTACTCATTAATTTATTACAAAATAGGGCCAGATATTCTGTGTATTGAGGCAAACTAAATGGAATATGATGATGCAGGATAATGTAGCACAGTTACAGTACACTTAGAAATTCTAAATACAAGTATCTTTGGGGTTTTTTTTAAATGTCTTGGCTTAAGGGGATTCTGAATCCCCTAAAAACATGTTTTTCCCCCTACACTTCATGTATCAACCTAATTAATTCTATTTTGAAACACATAAATGGATCACATTTATTTTAACACACAAGTTCTAAGACAAACAAGGTTTCATGTGTCTCAAATGCTTATATATCAGGATGTTTCTTGATGGAATAGTTTTGCTGGCCCCACACCGTCTTCTTCAAGAAGATGATTATTAAGATAATCTTTAGCAAGACAAAATTTGGAAACAAGACCTATACAATGTCAGGAATTTCTCACTATCCTTTCCAAAAGAAATTCATTCTAGGAATGAATGATGAAGAAAATCTGGCATCATTAACATAAAACCTTGTACCTTGGATTAAAGATGAAGGTGCTTTAACCTGTATGATGACCTGCCACATGAATGTTATTTAAAAAGCAAAGTTGAATCTTTAACATCAGAACAGACTTTTTTGTTTGCTTTTTAAACTGAGATGACAGTGTATTATAAACCAATTAATGAGATCAATATTGAAACTGTTAGAATAAGAGGTATCTGTTTTCCTTATCCACATAACAATTTAGTTGCTCAAATCCCATTGTCAAAAATTATAGTTTTGATCTCTGTTTTTTCTGAGATTGGCGAAAAAGGGAACAAAAGTTGACAAACCATAGGCAACATATGTAATGCAATGATTTTTTAAAAATTTATAATATCTTATAGGTTGTATATCCTTTCTAAGTGAAAGAGGACTTTGGATAGAATACAAGGATGAAGGATAGAATACAGGAATAGAAGGATGCTTCTGTTCTCAGTTTACAAAACCAAATTCTTCAAATCCACAGGGCCCTTGTCCACTATTTTCCTAATCTGATTTCTGAGGTGATTAGTGATGATGATTACTACTACTATTTATGGTGCCATAAAAATATCATTACTTTTATTTAAAGTTAGTTCAATCTTTTCCTCTGTCCTATCTATTCTCTAGCTTACATTTGCATTGGTTAGTATAGAAAAAGAAGAGAAAAATCAGAAATCTTTCCAAGCCTAAGGTCTACAACTCTATAAATTCTCTCTCAGAAGAACTACATAGATGCACCATAAATAATAGTTATAAATCTCATAAAATATCTCCTGTAAGAGAAACCTTCACAAAAACTTTGAGAGGTCACAGACATGTTTGTGAAAATTAGGTGGATTTTGATCTTATGCATTTTGAAAATTGTAGGTGAAAACCTCAATTATAATAGCCTTGGTGACAAAAATACTATTCTATTTGGTGTCATTTTAGACAGCTACAAGATGGACATTAGAAAGACTTTCCATAGTTAAAAGTGTTCGATTATAATTAGTGTTTTCTAACCCCCCTTTTATCCCCCTAACACACATTTTCAACTTTTAGCTTGTGAACGAATCCCATGTCAGTTCCTGGTAAGTGCATAACCCACCATTGCTGCAGAGCAATGAGATCATGATGATAAAACCTGAGTTGGGAACACCAAGACATTTCACTGCTTTCTGGCAGTGTCCTGGGTGAATTTCAACATTTTGTTCAACCTCACAGTGCTCACTTGCTTTGGGATACAGAGTTGTAGGTTTTTATTGTCAAATCCCATTCCATAAACTTTAAGACAGACTCTCCCAGCCCAAACATGAAGATCTATCTATAAATTAAGCATGGAGATGGGAGAGGTTGAAAATATGCAGTTCTTTACCTCGTCACAATTTCTGGCAGGTTTCCATTAAAACTTCAAAGACATGCATAGCGGAAGGGAAATCAAACAATGTGTGTGATGCTACTAGGAAAGGTCTGAATTTGCAAGGATCATTCAACAAACCACAGCTTATGTTCTGTGTTGCTAAGGAGAACCTCAGAGTAATAGATTATTCATTAAACAAACAACAACAAAACAACAAAAACCCCAACAAACAAACAAAGACATTAATTGGAATGGGAGTCATAAGAATGAACACAGTGTGAACATACAGAGTAAATTCTGAAACAGGTAAACCCATTGTGGATATTCTGGTTCAGGCGCTTACAAATCATCACTGGGCATCTATCTAGTTCTACCTCAAGACAATAAACATTTGTTGTCCTTTGATTATGTAGCATTAGTGTTCTTGTTGAAAAAATGTTATTGTTTTTTCATGTTTTCCAGCGCATCTGAAATCTGCTCATTTTTCCTAAGTTCTTGATTTAAATATTTTTTACTTCAGAAAAAATGAAATAGACACACATAAACTTCCCTAATTCCATGTAAATTCAAATTATTATTCAGAAAAAATTAAGTTATGACTAGTTTGTCTTTTCTTGTGATTCCTATTAAATGAGAAAAAAATTCACCATATCTACTTTAAAAAAATCTTAAAAACATGTCAAGCAAACCACTGGAAATTATTCCGAATTACTTCAGCCCCAAACATTTTAAACCATTTGAACACTTCAGTATGGAATCAAATTGTCCCACTGATTACTCTATGTGATAGAACTGAGACTTAAAATTAAAATACAGCCCCAAAGGGAACATTTATGCATTCTGGTGGAAGATCTTGCCACTTCACTGCAGTCACAGTCATCACCAACACCAGGTTCGACTGGACAATGTTCTTTTCCCGTAGTCCAAAGGAGCAAAGCAAAGGAGACCATTTCCAAAGAAATCACCCTGCCACAATCCATTTCGCACTTGGACTTGTCTGTCAGCCTTGCTCTGTAGCCCCAGCTGCATAAAGGCAGGAAGGGAGCACTTATGGCTTAACTCCAGACAGCAACGAGGCCCCTTGCAGTCACTCATTCTCTTCCCCTGGGTGGGATGGGGGAGAGAATTGGAAGAGTGGAAGTGAGACAGCTGGTGGGTTGAAATAAAGACAGTTTAATAAGGGAAGTAAAACAAGGAATTCATTCACCACTTCCCATGGGAAGGCAGGTGCTCCATCCACAGGAGAGCTGGACACCATCACACCCAATGGTGACTTGGGAAGAAAAATGCTGTCACTCTGAACATCCCCTCCTCCCATATTCTCCCCCCAGCTCTGTAGGCTGTAGCATAATGCTGTGTGTATGCAATGTCCCTTTGGTCAGCTGGGTTCCCTCCCAGCTCCTTGTGCACCCCCAACCTCCCCTCTGCTGGGGTGGGGTGAGAAGCAAAACAGGCTGCAAGCACTGTGCATCAGCAACACAACTACCTCTGTATTATTCTGAAAGAAATAGAAACATTTATATGCTTTTATACTATGCTGCTCTCGTATATTTTTGCTTTCAGTATTGAAATAAAAATACTCCAGGCAAACAAAATTAAGGAGATGATTAATTTGGTTGTTTCAATTTCATGACTACATCTCCACTGTAGAAGCCAAAATGTTTCAAGTCTCTTTGGATGCATCAAGGCCCTAAGTACATCTCCCATGCAAGTCACACCTTTTGTCACAAATTTTCCATTACTTTAAAAGAGTAAATGAAAATAGGAGATACATTTGTAATTTACCCTAGTTCAAAAACTGCAAGTACAAACTGGCATCTTTGAGCAAACAGAACAAAACCACTCTGAAGGACAGTGGGCTTAAATTGTTCCTAAATGCCTTCTGAAATACTATTCTTCTGAGGTAAGAAACAGGAAACAGTAAGAATTAAATATTTTAGCCATGCCCTTCCTGAGTTATTGCAGTAGTAATTAATGCCATGGTATTACAGTATCATCTTGTAGTCAGCAAAGCAGCAACAACTAGAGTTGAATCATCACAGCACGAGTGAGCTGCAGGAGATTAACACTTTTAAAAGTGTCAATGTTCAGTTCAACTAAACTCTTCAGTCCTGAAAATGTCATTCACTCCTGTGTGACAACACAGAATCAAAGCTCCATAAATATCTCTTACCATCCTCAATACATTCCTGAACAGAGATGCTGAGAGTACCTCTGAGACAAAATCAGAAGTTTGACTGGATCCTGAGATGCTGGCAGCCTGGACTAAAAATAAATTAGTCCACCTGTAATTTGCTGCAGCAAATTGCTCTCACACAAATGCAAAGACACAAACAAATGTGTAAATGTGGTTTGACTGTGTCCCAAAAGAGCAACCAATGTCATCTGTGGACATACTTAGCCTAAGTCAGGTATGAGTAGCCAAACTACCACTGCAGCAAAGCTTAGAGCGAGCAGCAGAGCTCTGCCAGAAAACCCCAGCTACTTTACAGGGGACAGCAGGCACTGCTGCTGCTAGATGACAGCCCCAGCCTGCCCTAGCTGATACTCATTCCTCCATGGAGCTGGATTGTGCAGACACAGCTAGAATATCTTTGATGTGCTGCTTTTCACTGATGCATTTTGCCTGCAGCTGAGCAGTAAGGCAAGTTTGTGCTGAGCAGAGAAATGCCCACAGCTTGTATGTGTGTTTTCAGTTTTCATGCAGACCAAGCATCCTATTCCTATTTCCCATCAAAACTGACTGCAAGACAATCAGGAACATGGAAAAGTTTTTTGTTCACTCTGTTCCAGTTCTGAAAGTTGACCATGTGTCAGTCACAGATGTTGTTCAGGACCTTTGTAAAAATCAAACGACCATTTTCTGCCTTGTGGTGCTGATGAAGCTGATAAATACAGGAGTGGGGAGAAACTTGAATCTCTATATTTAGCAGATTATCAGGAGTAACAAGGGGGTAAACTCTACCACTTACAGGAGTACCTAGAGAACCACTGCAAGGACCCCAATTCAGCATTCAGCTCCTTTAGTTACACAGTCCCACCATCCTGACATACCAGCTCTAATACTGAAACAGCCTGCAAACACACAAACACCTTCCCCAAGACACCATTGTTTCTTCAGGCCTCATGGGAGTCCTTGCAGCATTTTTCACCTTCCATCTTAGGCTTTAACTCACAACAGGGCACTACTCCCTCACAGATCTGGTTCTTCTGACCTTGCCCCAGAATACATGTTCATGCTGAGGCCAGTGTGGATAACACAATGAGGCCTTGGCAGAGGAGTAAGCAGGTATAAAACAGACAATGTGATGAAATGATACATCCAATTCTTAAAATCTAGTAATTTGAAGAGTAAATATAGCAGATAGGTATCAGCCTTTGAATATTAAGAGT
The DNA here is from genome assembly GCF_035770615.1 of Melospiza melodia melodia. Lineage (NCBI taxonomy): Eukaryota > Metazoa > Chordata > Aves > Passeriformes > Passerellidae > Melospiza > Melospiza melodia. The sequence goes on along the minus strand of NC_086194.1, from coordinate 109,121,079 downwards.
CGGTGTTAACATTGCTACACCTCAAAAAAGGTAGAAAGTGGGAGTATATACATTTGTGTTGGGAAGAGCAATGATGAAATTAGGGAATGTATGTAAGTATCAAGGCCTAGAAAGGACATATTACAGTAGGATGAGGATGGTAGGAGAGTTAACTATGAAATACACAATTGATAAGATGGCTTGTGTAAAAGCTTACCCATTTATTTGATTTGGGCATTCCTCCAAAACCACAGAAATGTCACAAACAGATTTTTAAACAGTGTAGGTGTCTTCAGAGTTTGGTGACTGCACACAGCAGCTGGACAAGTGATGGGAATTTATTCTCTTTCCCAAGCCCTTTGAAAAAACCTGCCTTCATATTTAACATCTCCCTGGTTGCAAATGACAGGCAGATTACCAGAAGTGAGGGTTTCAAGTTCTTAGCAAATTGCAAGGATTTATTCCTTTTATGATTCCTATGCCCACTCCAAACTTACAAGTAAGTAAAAGTTGCAGTGATGAAAATGACAGCATGATCCCTTCACCTCAAATGAGTAAAACAACAACAAAATGAAAGATCTTCAGAAATGGGCAAGTATTTCAGTGGAAACCCATCTGACAGCTGGCCTCCTGTAGCTCCAATAAATGATTATTTCACACGCTGCCGTTGACTTTCATTAGCCAGTTATTCCTCCCAAGACATCATGCTAATTTAAAGATTCAATCCCATATTTTTTTTTTATTTTTACCTGATACACTTAAAAGTCATCAAAAAAATTCTTTAGGACTGAACATTGATGAGGAAGCCACAATTTTACATTCAAATTATGTACTTAGAAACCTTCTTCAATTGGAAACATCATAAATAATTATATAAAATAAAAGTAATTACTCCAAACTATTTATCATAAAGCAAGAAAAACAGAGGTCTAACCAAAGTGTTTTGATGCTTTTTAATGCATGTAAAGTGTATTCTTTGCTTTTGCAGAGTTCCTTTACATGGGAATTTCTGAAAGCATTAAAAAATTAGTATTATTATATATCATGGATTAGATACTTGGCATTATAGGAAGATAGTTATTCATCAGCTTCATAGTCCTCTAGGGTGTATTGCACACCTACATGGTACACCTGACTGCTAGGCCTGATTTTTCTTTTTTTAAGCTAGCAAATGAATAAAAAAGCCCACGTAAATCCGACAACCCTCAGTTGGATAAATTTCTCAGGGGTTTTTACAAAGAGAGTTTTATTCCCACTAAGAGCTGAAAGAAACACATATCTCATTAAATTTTTGCTAGATAAAGAGCCTGTCCCCTCTCCCGTCCCTCAGATTTATCATAGAGACAACTGCTGAGTCAGGCAGAAAATGATATTTCAAAAAAAATTATCCAGATGCACAAGAAGGAAAAAAGGAGTACGGAGACCTGCAGGATGCAGTAAAAAAATATATAGCTTTGAGTATGAGTGCCTTGCTCAGTAGCATTAGGGAAAGCTTCTAAATATGAAAAAATAAAACATGCTATCTACACTGTCCTTCTGGGAGCATATGCCTACAGGTCTGCTCAGAGGTTGGTATTTCTACCTCCTCATTATTATGTTTGGGTATTTTTAAAGTCCATAAGGAGGTTCTCACAAAAATTCATTTCACCTTAAAAGGACAGAGTAACCACAAGCTCAGTAAAAACAGTCCTGCATGAAGCTGTATGAAGTCATTGTCCACTCTGAGGGGCACTGGATGTGGCAATTTCCCTCAGATGGCTTTAAAGAGTTGCAAAGTGTTGGCTCAGTAACCACTTCTCAGTGGTGAGGCTTTAACCATCACTATTCTTTGAAACATCTTTTTACTAAAGTCTGTTACCATTTGGAGATCACCAACTGGCTTTCATCTTGTTTCAAGACTGGAATGTGGCATAAAGACAACTGTTTTCTATTGATTGATGACCTTCATCTGCAGAAAGGCAAATGTGAAATGAATGAACATGAATTTCAGCCTACCAGCCAATTCTCTGGGACAGTCTATTTTGCTTGAAGTAGCCACAAACCCAGAACAAGCTCAACAGCACAAACCTCTCCCACTGTGGGGTTACCTTGCCATGTGTGGAAATTTAGGGTACTGAGAATATTTTTTGGTTTTCTTAGAGTGTCTTGACTCCTAGGGGAGTACTGACTTTAACTCTTATTTATGGAGAAAGTTTCTTAGACTTTAAGATAGACTAGAATTTATAAAAGTGTAAAATAGATTATAGAGAGTAATGTAAGTGTAGTGAGAAATTTAAATCACTTAGTGAGAAATTTAAGTTTCAAGATTTTTAGTATGTGGTAGATAAAAGTAAGATAAAGGGCATAGAGAATAATTTTAAGTTTCTTCTCTATGCTTTTTTTTCTTTCTCCTTCAATCCAGACCCAAAGAAACCAATAACCATGCCCATGAGGTTTCAGGAGGGAGAATACAGCAGCCCTGACCAACTTTTTCTCAAATGGCAGAGTGGGATTTTCCTAATGAAACCACATCCATGTCAGGAAGAACTCCCAGCTCACCCCAAGCCCCAAGCCAGCAAAGGCAGTGCCTGTCAGCCCTCCACAGCCGCTCCATTTCAGGGGCAGCGCTGCCTCCAGCTCCTCCATGAGGAGATATTTTACCTGGCAGCCCACACTGTCCATGCTTCTCCTTGCACCCTGGGCACCCAGGAGGTGCCAGCCTGGGGCCTCATCCCTTGTCCCTGCCATTCCCATGCCCCCATGATGACTGGACACTTGGGACATGCCATCACAGGTAGCCAAACCTACGCCTCTCTCCCACTCCAAGCAGGCCTGGGCCTTGCACGCCAGCGTGGCTTCTGAAAACATTGGTCCTGGAATGATCTTGCCAACTATTTACTTATTAATTTTTTTAAATGAAACATTATGATCCTGATGTGGGGTGGAAGCATTTTGACACTGTGGGATGGGAAGGGCGGTTGTCTGGTTCGTGTCTGTCGCACACACCCTCCCACATTGCATGTCCCATTGCCCCTTCATTTCAGCCCTGTTTTCATTTCATAGTTACCACCATCTCTTCTGATGCCCGGACAAAATGTAAATATCAGAAATAATTATAATATTTACTGCAGTTAGTACCAAGAAAATAACCTGCTGTAGTGGCATTTCTCCTACTTTAGGCAGGATATGCCAGCCATGGTTATTTAATGTCATGGAATGTGTAACATTTCCATGTTATTTGTTTCTCTATCAGTCTTATCAATTTGAGGAAAATTGAATTTATTATTTTTGTACCCAAAACCTGATTTCTGCCCACTTTCTGTAGAGCAACACAACAATACATCAGAAGGCAAGGAGGATAGTCTCTCAGTGACAAAATAAACCAAGAATATATAAATGCAACTGGATGTGAATTTTTGCACCTGTAAGCATCCTTTAGGATAAGTTAAATATGTGAGAAGGTGATTGACAATTTTCATCAGTCCTAAAGACTGAATAATTTAAATGCAGGGCTTCTTCTCATCTAATACAAAATGCTGAGTACAGAATCCTAAACAAACAATGTTGAATTTAAATCTGTTTGGCACAAAATCTGAAACGGAGAAAACCATTTAACCCCATGTGAGCCTGCATGCTCTGTGACTGCAGTACCATCTGTTTACTGGGAAAGTGGAAGGAAAATCTATTCTTACTGCAAGGAAAAAGGATAGGGCATCTGAAAAAAAAGCTAAGAAAACATATCCCAAACCCTGTAACTGTGCTAGTGTTAGATGATGACCTCTGTTTGCCCTGTCTCACATTAGAGCTCATGTTAGTGGGAGACAAATCCAGAAGCCTGTGCATCCCAATAGTCACCATATTCCTGAAAAATTGAGTAAGAGCCTGATGGACTTTACTGTTATTTACAGAAAGCCTCAGAAGAGCTTCAGAGCTACAGGAAAATCGCAGAGCAAATCCTTTAACTGGTGAAGGAACCTAAATGCATGTGGCTAGGCCAGCTAAGCTCAGGAATTGGTTGGTGGTGAGGAAACCAAGGGAGACCTTCCTCCATTGTTGCAGACCATTCTATGCCATGTGAGCTGTTATTCCACCTCTATCAACCAGTCCTTTCCAAAAGCCCATGCAGAAGTCAGTATTTTCATCTGCATTTCCCAGCAATATTTACAGAAATGAATTTTCATAATTTTACCTGATAATTAATCCTAAGGGTGCCTTATATAGGCATTTTTTAACATAATCACTGTCATCAGCCAGCAATGTATTAACTCTGGTGGTGGCATGCTGTGAGAGTCGGTCACCTCATTCTGTTCTGTTATATTGTAAAACTGGGGCAAACTGCTGAGATTTCAGATTACTGTGAGTTTATATTTTTTCTTTCTCCATCTTTCTTCATATCTGCAAGACTCTTGCAAAGCTGACACGCTTTTCTCAGAGTCAAAACACCTCAGCCTTCATTCTTCCAGTGCACTTAGCACAGGCAGTGATAAAATTTGATTTTATTTGCCTTATACTGTGTTTTAACACAAAACACCGATTGATATGTCACTTAAAAAAAAAAAATAACCTTAGTACTGTAGTGAGCAACCCAACTACTTGTTATATTTGGATTACCCTTTTAGTTTTAAACTTTACAACAGCTTGCTTAAACATGACCTATATTTTTTTGAGCTTTACAGAAAAATGTATCTATTACAGGCAGCTACTACTTCTATGAATGACAAAGGTGAGAAATATGCTGTTCTGGGCAAGCTGTCCAAATAACCCTAATTGCTTTTTTTGCCAGATATCATTTTGCAGAATTAACTCTGACAGTCCCATTCCTGCCCCTTCCTTTCCTCACCTCCATCAAACTGACATTCCTTATAATCTAGCTATGATTAGCTAGAAATAGCTAATTTCCACAGCTATGCTTTTGACAAATGTTCAGGAGAGGGTGTTGGCAATCATACAGTTTCTTCTAGGTTATCATTCAATTTGCAGGCACCAATGTGCTCTCTACCCTTGGTGAGAACAGGACTGCTGATCAGACTCCATTTAGGAAAGAGAATCAATTTCAGCTGACTTAACCTCCTAAATAAAGATAGGAACTTTTATTTTCTGATTTTCTGCCCAGATTACTAATGTACACCTAAAGAACATTCAGGTGTTTTCAGACTAAGACAAAAAAGCCACTGCTCAATTAAATCATACTGCTCTAGGATGTTGCATGAGTGTCTTCTTAAGACATGATCACAAACAAAACTCTTATGTGCTTGTGACTTCCAGACAAAATAGTCTGTTCTTCCATTCTGATTTTCATATAAACACATCAAAAAGCGTGAAATTCTTATGAGGATCAAAGTATTTCTAAATATGAAAAGTGACTTATGTGAACATCTCTAATACTTGAAATATCTCCAGCAACATTAACTTTAAAGCACATTTAATGAATATAATTACTGCTTAAATAACTATTATATCCAAAGTATGAAGCATTTATCTGATTATGAGATTTCACTGAAGCCAATAAAGCCTGTCTTTTTCTTTTCACAATGTGTCACTACATTTTTCTTCAGTTTTTAATCTAGATGCAATCTGGCATGAATAAAACTGCTGGCTTCCCAGACACAGTCTGATAAGCCAAATTCCGTGCTGATTCAAACCCTACTTCAGTGGGAGCATGTGGGTTTCAAAGGTAGCATACAACAGTTGCTGCTGTTGAGAAACTTCTGAAGAGATATGAATCACCACAGCCAAAATAAAATTGAAGATATCTGGGATTTCTTTTCTGAATCAAGGCTCTTGCCCATTTCCATCTTTGCATCAATCTACTGAATATGTTTTTCTGTTTGTTTTTTTTTTTCTGATAGTGCATGAATTCACAGTGATCAGTTCCTGCTTTTGTTGCTTCTCTATCCAACAATTTAATTTCCATGCATACAGCAAGTTCTACTGGAAAACAAACAGCAGACAAACAAAAAGTCTCCAAAAATCACACAGACAATTTTTTTTTTCTGTATAATCCTAAATGGAACCAATGCTTTCCTACTGTATAATCCTAAATGGAACCAATGCTTTCTAATCTTCTTCCATTGCTATTAATGAACTGTGTGTGTTTCTTTGGGGGTGGGGGGGTTTGTTGGTTTTTTTTTACATGAAATTCACATTTCTATTTCTACTGCTGTAATCTGGACTAAAGTTCTTTTCTCTATTACAAATATAACACAACAGTAAAACAGATTAAGGTGCATAGCCTTTGTCTCTATTTCAACTGTGAATCTGATATGCAGTGCCACTGACGCAAACAGAATTACACAGGTTCAGATGTACAAGAATAACAGACAGAATAAACTAAATATAAATTTGGACCAAAAATGAGGCTTACCTTTGCATAAAAGCTTCTGATAGTATTGCAATTGGGAAAGCACATCTAGCTAAATATGCATGGGTACAGATAAATATGTATATAGGCTATTCTTGTAGCTGCAAAAATGCGAATAGAACTGAAACCTATTTAACTCTGTGAGACGAGAAAGCAAGTGGGAAAATCAAATTGGAATCAGGAACACTTCCACAAAAATATTCTTTTGCATCAAAAAATACCCTTTTATAGACAGACACTCATGTAGGCAGACTTACTGAAATCTAGATAATATTGCTTCTGTCAGCACCTGATTCAACAGCAACATATGCCTGTTTATCAAGGAAGATTATTTTCCCCAGTAAGTTAATGTCCTCAATTATAGTTTATCATAAAACACTGTTGTTAATATTTACTCTGAGTAGAAGAATAGCTCTGATTATGTCTTCATCCATTTGATTTTTTTTCTACACACATGGTGCACATTGGCTTACTTTGTTTGCTGCTGATTAACAGAGAACAAGTCTTGGAGATAGCAGTCTATTTTAAGCATATGTTTCAGAGCAACTAAACAAATCTGAAAAATAAAAGTCAAAACTGTGGTATTTCCAGCATCTATAGCAGAAGATCCCAACAATGCAAGCTGAATCTTCAAATTCTCTCTTCTGGAGTCATGTTGCTCAGCTTATCTTTAAACACCAGGGCAGGAAAAAGACAAGGGTGAGGTGTAAAGCACCATAGTGTGGGAGGGTGAGAGAGAAGGTGGGGAAAGAAGGTGACAATCCTCCGAAGTCTTAGAATAGTAATCCAACATCTGCTAAGATGAAGCAGATGATAGGACAGCAGCTGGCGCACTTAGTGAGCAAACAACTCCTTGGATAACCCCTCTTGTCTCCCACCCTTCCTCTGTCCCTTAGAGGAGCAACACCTTCTAGTGACATTGAGAAGAAGGAATCACTAATCCATCCTTTTTCCAGTGGTCTAGGGGGACCCATAGCAGGAAGACAACTCTTACTTATCTCAGTAGGGTAAGAAGTAGCAGAGGGCATAAAATATGTCCTGGATGCATTTTATATCAGCCTGAGAAGAAGACAGGGGCAAAAATTTCAGTTTTTTTATTTCTTTTTGGTCTTGTCTGACTATTGCTAGGTATACATGCATGTGCTGGGAATGGAGAAGAGAAAGGAAACTCATTCAAAAGCATGTAGAGGGAAGAAGAAAACTGACAGAAATTTAAAGCCCAACTGCATTATGAGCCTTTAAGACTATGTCTAAGAACACCATTCAATTTAAAAAGAAAAGCCATGTCCCTCCCAAATAATAGTTCCTCTAGATTCAGAGGCTTGTCATTCTAGTCGGATATAGTTCAGCTGGACATTAGACTTCTATCTCCACCCTCCTCACCATATAAACTAGTCCATTTCAATATGCTGATACCACACTATGTAGCACCCTTTGGGCTAAAATTTTCAAAGCAATTTCAAAAGCATTATTTTCAACTCACACACAAGAAAGGCAGGGGGAAAAAAAAAATTAAGTGGTCTGTCCATCACAGCTTCTCAAACTGCATCTGCTCCCAGTACAAGCCAGTCAAAGCTGGGCACATCCATATGTAAGAGAGTCAGATGAGAGAGTTCAGATAGCCAAGGTAGACTTGAACATGCCAGCAGCAACACTCCCAGCACTATAAAGTTATCAGCACAACACTCAAGACTATGCTAACAAACAGCGAATAGCAGCCCCCAGAGCACCACCCTAACATAATCAGGCTGGGAAAATGTGCCAGCAACTTGAGCTGTGGGAATGGTGCTCGCATAATGCTCCCTGCGCTTAGGCACGGCATTGATTTGACTGTAGGTGGAGCCCAAGAATCCCTATCCAGCCCTGCCTTTTGTGGGATGAATGCTCGCTGCACTCGCTCTCATTCCCTCTCCAGAACCTGCTCTAGCCCTACATCAAAAGCTAGCACAGCAGCTTTTAATTGAAATGCCTACAGAGGGTCAAAGCCACTGAGGAGTATTTGCAGAATGACACATAGCTGACTGAAAAGGTGGGCTATTCTCACTCCAAGTTACATCATCAGAGTACTTGTAACTGACCATGCTGATAATCTGCTCACAGAAGCAACCAAATCTCCCAGGAACTCCTTTCTTTCCTTGTCCTCACCTAGATTAAGCCTGTTTCCTGCAAACATTACCAGGATCACCCTCCCCCTAGACCAAACACAGGCACTACTAACCAAGTCTCCATTTCCATTTATCCTAACTTTACAGCAGCAGTACTGTGTTCTTTAGGGGGCCATATACCATGAGCAGAACTAGATAAACAGCCCTTGTGTTTGTTTCATTCACTGATACCAGATAGGAGTAAAGCCATTAGAAACATAAGCTTCATCAAATAATATGCTCTCTCATTGAGAAGTGAAATCCTCTTTATTGTTAATTGCTAATATTTAACTTTTCAAACCTGAACAGGCATTTAAATAATTATTATTTTATTGTTTACACACACAAAATATAACCCATTATATGTCACAAAGCTTACAGATAATTTGTTAAATATTTCAAATGGCATTTATTAAAATAAGTTTCTCGGTCTTAGTCATAGGACAGTACATCTCAGGTTCTGCTCCAAATTATACCCATTGTTGTCTCTCAAGAATGGATCCAAATATTGTTAGAAGTTACTCCTCTACATTGCTATCTGAGCACAGCTGGGAGCAAAATTTAGTGTGTGGGCTAATGCAACTTCACAAGGTACATAAGCTGGGATCATAGTTCCAAAAGCAGGATCAGCCGGCTGCAACCTAAAGGAATGTTGTACATTGTCAGTTTTGAAGTTCATAACGCAAATGTGGTCGGAGTGTTCCCACCTGAGAAAACTGAGCACCTGTGAAATTCCTATTAATCTAGTAGCACCATTTAAGATGTAAAGTCAATGTGCAACGGGCCCAATCCTGATTCCATTTAAAAACAGGGTTAATCTATATTAAAGCCACTAATAGATATAAAGAGATCCTGGATTCAGACCAACACAAATAGGACCAGGGTATGTCTCTTGGTGAGGATTTTGAAGTGCATATGACTGCATTACTTTTTTTTTCCCCGAGTGCCTGAAATGGTTCACAAAGCTTGTATCCACTAGGGATTAGTGGACACATGCATGGTCCCATTTTGATGGTGCAGATGTCCAGAAGTATTATTCTAATGAGTGATTGGGAAAAATATGAACTACACAAAAAGTAAAAACTTGGAGCTTATGTAAGTAAAATAGAAACAGTGAGGGCCAGGGAAATCAGAACAGCAAGTGCAAGAGAAGCCAGCAGAGAACAGAATCAAGTTAATGATTTCTCATTTCTTGCATACTTCTGAAAAGTTTCTAAACATTTCACAGAAGTTTCAGCATCATTTTTGACAGAAACAATGAATGAATCCCAGGGTGGGCATAGCCACAGAACCAGCAGCAGAAGGGATGCGTAGCAATCCACTGCACACTGGCCAGTGCAAAGGGAGAAAGCCACACTGAGGGAATGCACACTGCAGGGTGTTTCCTGAGCAGACTGCTTGATTAGTTCTGTAGCAGTGAGTGGGCAAGTCAATGCCTCCAAAAAGGTAAAGAAAACACGGGAAAACAATCATGGCAGCTGGGAAGTGAAAAGGTGAAAGTCCTGGAGGTTCCAGGAGACTCAAATTTAAAAACAAAACTGTGACATTCAAAACTGGAATTGCAAAACAGCCCTCAGAGAGCAGCATCCCTCAAGCTGTACTCCCAAAATTCAGCATCCAGTCTTGTTGTTGCTGTTATTTTTACAAGATTTTTCTGCATGCAGTTAAATTTTTTTTCAACATTACTGGCTCAAATAAATACATACAGTGCTCTTCTAAAATATGTAAATACCAGGTTAAAAAAGTTTCCCCTTTTGTTTACCCGTACACCATTTACAATATTGACACATTTTATGACAGAGCTGTTTTGCATAGTAATTACCTGATTTTGAAACTCTCAATTTTATAGAAGTTGAAATAGCTAGAAATGCAAAACAAAGTGTAGAAAAAGTCCTCAAAAGTACACCAACTCATAACATGGTTCAAGTATATTAAAGAAGATAAGCCCCTCCAGTTCAGCAACAGATGCAAGACTCAAATATAAGAATATTAAATTTTGGGTATACTGCAATATCACTGTTTTCCCCATTCCTTAGTGGCAAGGATTCCAGGGACTCCAGTAATCTTTATGAGCTAATGGAATAAGCCCATTTTCTAGTTTCTGCATGCCAGTACCAGCACAGGGTAACCAAGAGCAAGGAAGGCCAAGGAGTGGGCTTAGACCATAGTCACTAGCAATAAAAGTCTCTGAAGCCTTCCCTCAGTGTACCAAGAGGGGAAATGGGAGAACAAACCAAGAACAGGAGTGGGAATTGGCAGGAAATGAGCCTGGCACATTAGCTGAAATGCTATCCCCTATGTAATGCTAAGTGGAGCACTTATTTGTGCAGCCCTTCAAGTTTTGCTTTTCCCTCTACACAACAGTAGCAGCAGGACTTCCATTAGCACAGGACTGGATCCTCCTTAACAGCCTTCTCAAAATTGGAAACACATACTCATCATTCTGCATTTTTGTCAGGCAAGATTAAGTTTTCATGAGTCAAAATGGAGAGACTCAATTCCCAGACAAGTTGCCAGTAACGGAATTAACAAAGCATGAGTTGGCTCAAAATAAACAGCACCTCCCTCACTCTCTGCAAAAATCCCTGTTCAGCATTCACTCCATTGTAGTCTCTTTGCAAGTATTTTTATGCATTTTCTCACTCCTGCCAACTTTAGGCACTAAGATTGATCTGAAAAGTATGTCAAATATGTGCTAACTCATCAAACTCAACATGTTTCATACAAACACTTCCATTTTGAGAGTGCTTTCAGTAAAATTGTTCTTTAACAACAAGAAGAGCAAACTAAGACAAATATCATAGGCTAGGAAGAGGGAAGCCCAGCTTCAAGTGCTTGAGCTCTGTCTCAGTGAATGACAGAGGATGCAAAACTATTTTGAATTGAACAGAAAGAAAACCTGAGGGGAGGCACCCGATATCCTACCAAACAGCCCTTACCACACAGACCAAGATTCTATTCCCTAAACTGAGAGTCATGTCCTTTCTATTTGAAAAGGGAAATGTGTTGACATTCAGAAAAAAAAAAAAAAAAAAAAAAAAAAAAACCAAAAAAAAACCCCACAACAAAACAATCTTAAAAGTGTTTAATTTTCTCTATGGTACCTGAGAGAAATGGAAATTAGAAGCCTTGAGGAATGAGGTAAAACAGCAGCAGCATCCCCCAGCCAGCCAGCGCCTGCCCTTGCATTGCCAGGAGTGCAGATGCACAGAGATTGACTCTTTCATGGGCTTTGCCTATCCCATGTTATGCCAAAACACGCAGACATGAGATGGGAAAAATAAACAAAATCAAAACTGAAAAGATAAATCCTTGGGTTTGGTCCTGCTGGTGAAGATCCATTAGCTTTTCATCAGGCTCAAGAGAAAAGAGCATTTAAAATGAATTTCCAGACTATTCCTCAATAACTAACTGCAATAGAGCTGGAAATTCTAGCTGAATTCTTTGAAGACAATGAATACATTTTCAAGTTTTTAAAAAAGGCTAAGGAGATCTATCTGTAAGTGTCCCTCAAAGCATCCTGACAATGAACCACAATAAATCAAGTTAAATATATCAAGGGAGCTGCAGTATTTGGGGGATTGTTTTAACATCTACTGTAATCATAATTTAAATGACAGGAACAGCTGACCAGAAAAACAATGCAGAGTTGAGTAGTCTTTAAAATAGCATTTAACTTATCAACCACATCACAGCCATCACTTCTATTTCATCCACTGTTCAACAGCAACAGATTGTTGGACAGACAGAGTAAAAGAAAAATAAGTATGGAAAAATTCAAATTGTATATGTTTCTGTTCTCAATTTTGTAGAAGTCAGTTGCACTAGGTAACACATCACATGTTATATTCTTCAGGGAGCACAGTTTTTTATCTAAATTGAATCAGACCAGTAAAATAAGTGTAACTTACTAGGCATCTAGATACTCCATGTGTCAACATCACAATTTTTCTATTGTAAGAGTTCTATATAAAGCATGGTGCAAGAGTCAAGTTTGCTAAGACTAAAAAGAGGAAGACATGATCAACAAAGGATGTCCTCCTGCCCTGAGTTTTGAGAGGAAGAAACTAAAAAAGACAAAATCAATTTTGCATTTTCTAAGAATATTAAGACCTATCATTGATATCTAGGGGTAGAATTGAAGGCATAAGGAAATTCACAACTTGCATTTTTTTAAGCAGGAAAAAGAGGAAAAATAAATATTTGCTAAAGAGCCTATTCTTGAAAATTCTAAAGATAAAGATCACAACCTTTGTTAGCTGCTTCAGTTTACAACATTTATCTGCTGAATTCTTAGTTACTCCAACACGAGTCCCTTATAGGAGCTACTTGCACCTACTGTCACTTACTTGAAATGAGGAGGAAAAGAGCATTTACTGATTACATAAAAAGACAGCACATTTAATACTTTTTAAAAACAAGGTCATAAAACAATTGAAAACAAAATATGTTTCTTACACCAGCATGCCTATTCACGAAGGCAAAAAACATACAGGAATTAAATCTGAATCTGGTACCTGGTCCGCAAGTTTTGCTGTAAGACCTACTTAATGCTGTAAGCACACTCACCAACTTCGATGGGAATTGTGGTTCTAAGCACCACTGAACATTAAGCTATTTTTAATTAGTAATAATTTATGAAAGTGCGGTTTGCAAGAGGTACTGACTTCCTCAAATAAACTCAAGCTGAATTCAAAGTGCATCAGAGATGGGAGCAGCAGGTACCTCTATCATGCATAATTTATCATAATGGGACTTCTCCAGCATCCAGCAGCAGTGCTCTGCAGGCTGCTCCTGCAGGCAGCTGAAAGAGCTGCTGAACAAGTGGCCTCTTAGAAGGTTTTTGGGTATCACAGTTCCCCCGAGCTAAAAGCTCACTGCGCAGCTGGCGAGGACAGCACAGGGGCTTTCATTCCTGTTTGATGTCATTTTGGCCTCTGAATTAAAGGCAGAATTGGTGGTGTGGGTGTCATACGAATCCCCTTTGAACTCAGAGTTGAAGTAAGAAAAGGAGTAATTTAAGTAATTCCCTGGGAATATAAGCCGCTTTCTGCATGAGTTATTAAGACTTTTCAAGTCACTTGTAGAACCCAGCTGTAAGTAAAATCTGTCCTTCTGGGAGATCTTTTTATTGCTAGTGATACTAAAAAAGACACTGAAACCTTCTGGGAGAACCAAAAGTAAAATCTACTGGGAAAGCCAACATATAACAGAAAAAAAAAAATGTCTCATGACAACACTCGTTGGCAGCTACAGATAACATTTGTGAACAAAAACACAGAGCCAAATGTTGCAGCATAAAGCACAGATTCTTTTCATCTGTTTCACACCACTTTGGTTACAAATTTTGTCTTGGGATAGTGTAAGAAGCATAGTAAGAAACAGAGCAAAGATTCACTTGCTTTAATTATAAAGATATTAATTAAACAAATTTTGCCTTGAGATGGTTTCTTCAAGTACTACTTTCTCCTGCAGTAATTGCACTCTTTGAGCCAAATCAAAGTATGGGGTAATTAGTCCTGTAAACTTGAGACCTTATTCAGCATCACTTGCACAGTCAAAGCTCCTGCTGAAATCCCAAGGAATTCTGCATAATTAAGGTGCAAAGAGGGTGGCTCACAAGCTGCATCTGAAGAAATCTGACTAAGATGGGCTCTCTTGAATTATGGTAGTTGAAATATTACCAGCATCCATCTCAAGGATGTGTTGCAAATCAGAATGTAAAGTTTGGTAGATCAAGCTAACAGGACAAGCAGTAGGCAAAAGAGGACTTAAAAAATGTTAAAGGTCTCTTTTGGGGGAGATCAGCACTTTTGAAGTAGGACAGAATTTTCTGTGTTCAAATCCTGGGAAATGCTGCAGTTCCAAGGGGGATAGACCAGCCCACCCGCAAGCTGTTACCCTGCATCCTCATCTCTGACATATGCATTTATCTGAGCCAAAGCCTGGTCATTTTACCTCAATAAATTGGCAAGAAACAGTTTTTGGTTTGGTTTTTGAGGAAAGAATAAAAGCCATCATTGTCTGGTTTGCTGGCAAAGCATGCTGGCTGAACAGCAAGTAGCAGAGTCAAAGCGAGAAGATAAGGCCAGATAGCCAGCTTGGGATAGAAGTGTAAACAGGATTACCAGTTTAGATGACAGCCAGCTGTTAGATTAGATCAGTAAGTTTTTGCAACCTGAGAAGCTACTTCAAACAGTAGGGGCTGCTTCTTGAGTGTCACTGTTGAAATGTCACCCAGAAAAGGTTAGGAAGCTGGCTTAACCTCTGCAGGACTAGCAAAGGCATGGCGATCTCTTGACCCCTCTGTGCACTTTTAAAGAACGTGCCTTCTGCTGATTTATCTTTCATTTCAAAATTGCATAGAAAAAAATTCATTTAAATAATGTCCTTTTAATTTTAAATTTTTTCTTTTTAAATCTGGGCACAGAACAAGTTTGAGAAATAAAATTAATTTCACATTAGGCACACTTCAACACTTCAATTCAACACTTACAGAAATGAGAAAAATAATAAAGGACATCTTTCGACTAGCCTGTAAAAAAACAGGCTTTTTCTTATATCTGTATGGAGTACACCAGCACATAAATGGAAGAGAGATATCAAGCCTGCTCAAACACTCTCACAATACATCTGAATATAAAATATATATATAAATATATATATATATAAAACCCCCAGCAAAATCCAAACATCCCTGAAGCTGAGAGCTTCTCTATGTACTGAATTTTCAAAAGTATGAAACACATAAATATCAGATATTTCAGAATTTTAAATCATTGAAACAGGTGAAAGACATTTAAATGGTAAGTTTACAACTGAGATTTTTATTTGCAGGAAAAAGACCTGCAAAGTTTGGCCATGTATAAGGAAAACGTACAAAGGCAATTGGAAAGTGAAGAATGTTTTAAAGCTGTCAGCATAGTCCTTCAGTTGTCTAAACACATTCTAATGGAATGAAGCCATGTCAGGGGTGGTTCAGATGGGACATTTGGAAAGGTTTTTCACTGAAAGGATGGTTGATCACTGGAACAGACTCCTCAGGAAAGCGATCAGAGCCCCAGTCCTGCCAGACTTAAGAGATGTCTAAATGATGATCTTAGTTTAGCTTTAGGCAGCCCTTTGAGGAGCAGGGAGCTGGATGAATGTCTTATGGATGTCTTTCAACATGAGATATTTCATGACTCTATACACATTTCAATGAAGTTCTTATGTAGAATTTTCATTATTGTCTCTAACACAAATATGCTGGAAACATGGGGAAATAAATGAAGAAGTAATTTTGATATTCAAAAAGTTGAACACAAGAGTGAGGTGTTAAAATTTTTGTTACCAAAGACATTAAACACAGCATGAAGAAAAAAAAATCCCATCACAGTACTTCTAATGCAAACGACACATTCAAGAGGAAATCTGTATCACAAGAAAAAGTATGAGAGAAATTCAGAAGTTTTAACAGCAACCTTCACCTAATCCCAAGTTCTTGAGTATTAAAAAAAAAGTTATATATAGATCTCACTAGACAGAAGAAATAACCAGACTGACAGGTTATTTCTTTTCAACAAGCAAAACAAAAAAGTTTACTTTTCATAGTATTTTTCATAGATCCTTTTCAAATACAACTTGCTATACATCAGTTTAAAACATGGGTAACTGTATTTTATTTTAAAACTAAAAAAATATGTATATAGGTATACACACGTTTCTGGAAAACCTGCAAGACAGTAGTGAGTTCTTGAGATATAAATCTCTCAGAATGGAAGAAGGGGTTACTGCTAATTACCAGTTTTATCATGCCTGATTACACTTACATAATAAATCCCAGTCGACTGCTGAAAGGCAAGTGGCAAAAAATTTGTGTTGCTTAAGCTAGAAAATACAAAGGGCAAGGGGAAAGCAAACTATATGTAGCAGTTTTATGAAAAATAATGCTTCCCAATATGTGTTTAATGACAGTTAAAATGGTATGTAAAGATAAGAAAGGTTATGGAACACAGAGAAATGGGAGGGGCTCTAATCACATTAGAAATGTGAATAGAAAGCCCACCTCTGTGCTATTTTATTCTAAAAGGCAAAGCTCCTGTCTTGCTGCCAACAGATGCACAGAATTCATTGCCTTTGAAGTTAATTATAGCTCTGCACATTACAATAGCTAGTGTTCTGCTGATGATTCTCATATCAGTTTCCAAGGGCCATCATTTTCTTCTATTTTACTCCTTTAGAAAAGAGCAAGGTTTGAAATGTTGACACAAATAGTTGACTTCTGCTGTTTGTAAATGCAATCCAGGTTCATTCCCCTTCATTTGCTCTTAGAGCAGACCATCCCCTCAGTCTAATGCTAGCAAGTCTCCTGGTTGCCTTTCAAATAGATTCATTTTGGTCCAGTGCCATGTTCTGGTGTGAAACATTCCCATTTAGAGTGTAGTATATATAACCTGTTGCATGTCAACTGAGCACACCCCAAAAGTATCTATCAGGAAGAGAGGCATGCTCCTAAAAGTGAAGATTGATTTATGCCTCTTCCCTTCATATTAAAATGCCATGCATCTCAAACAGGGTAGAAGCTGCATACCTAGAGTGCTTATGGAAATGATATGTTTATTTTGCATGAGTAGATAGCAGGCATTTGCCAGGAACCCTGCATAAGCAAGTGCTTCTGCCGCTTATTTTTGGGTAAGGGAGTATATGCAGACTGACTCCACATCCAAAATTCCTCTCCCACTTGATGACAAGAGGATCAACTTGACAAAGAGCTGAAGCTGTACACTCAGGAACATAAATAACTGTGATGAGCCATGTTACTGGGGTATTTATTAATAAAAAATTAAAAATACTGGATTCCTTAATTGACATTAACCAACCTATCCAGGATGATGGATACAATATGCTAATCAAAACCAGCATGCAGTGAGTGATCATTAATTAGAGACTCTTCTTTAGGAGAAACAAATATTTGAATAAGAAACCTCAAAATAAAAGCTTTAGATAATATTCCTAGTTCCATTAGGATAGTATAAACAGGTGCCAGTTGAAAATATTTGCTTTATTAAGTGAGTGCCTGAAAGTAAGTACTGCATGAAAGTAAGAAAAAAAAATTGCAGTTACCCCAAAACCTTTATTTTACTATCTCAAAAATGAAAACAAATTAATCAGAGCTCCTAAAATGGTAATGTTACAGGACAGCTTTCTTCTTTGTTCAAACAGAAAACAATAGAACAAAAGTCTGATTGGGGAATATTTTGGAAGTGATTAAAAAAAAAATAAAAGAAAAAAGTGGTGCCCTAATGTTGCTGCTTCCATGGAAATAAAAAGAGCTCAAACAACTTCACCTCTCCTTGTATGTCCTTGTTGTCCATTTTCTCTGATTATCCCAAAGAGGGTCACCAAATGCATAATGTTCCTGAATTCTCCTTAGTGTAGAAGGCACCTAAAAGTTCTCTCTGGTTTTAGGCATGAGTTTAAGTTCCTCCTAGGACTGGTGAAGCCCTGCATTGTCTCAGGACTGCTTCCTACTCCCTTTCACCACAGGAATAGTCTGAAGCGATTTTTTTCTCCAAAACTTGCAAGAGAGAAGCACGGCCACAGCAGACCCCTGAAGTTTTACTAAAGGTTACTTTGAGCTCTTATGCAGTCAAAAAACCTCCACCCCAGAGTGCAGGGAATGGACCACAGGCAGCAGTGCAGACCAGGCACGCTGGGACAGCATCCCTGCACGCTGCTAAATGGTGGCAACTGCTTCCACTGAGGAGCTACAAGAACAAAATAGCTGAGCTGTGTTAGCAGCATATTGAGGCCTGAACAGTGCTGACCGATGTCTTGTAGCGCTGCTAACCAACCTAGGAAAAGAGGTTACAAACGTGTGAGAGACTGCCTTCCTCAGAGCAGAGCTACCTCAGAGGACAGCCACCAGCTATCACGCTGTGCTCATGTGCACTGACAGCAACAGAAGTTTTCTCTCAACCACGAGGTGATAAATTGTAGGGCCTAGGGACTGGATGTAAGGATCACTGAACCCCCTCTGACAGAAAGCTGCCATCAGACAGCCTCCAGAAAAAAGGCACTGTGGGCAGCTAAGGCTGTAAGGATTACAACTTCTCCAGCTGTACCATTTGTCAATGAACAAGCCATTTGTTCATCACCAGCGGAATTACCTGAGCCTCAAATGTTATTCACTAGCAAAGTCTCTCCAACAATCTCAGCTTAGGAAATGATCCCCAATGAACATTAATGTAGAAATACTGTGGTTCCTTCTACCATATTAAAAATGGTCATAGACACTATGCAAAAGCAGAAAAAAAAAAGTGTACCAGCAACAGAAGAAACTGAACTAAAAAAGACTATTATGGAGGACTCCCAAATATAGTGTACAGCTCTTTGGGGACAAAAAAAATCAATCCGTACATTATGTTTTATTGTTGTACAGCAGATGCAATCCAATACTGAATTCATTGAAATTGTTGAGGTACAGGAAGATATAGTGAGAATCAAGCACCTGGACTTAAATTTGGCGAAAAATATTTTTCATATGGTGTGACAAACTTACTTTAGAAAGCATAACAACTTGCCTGGTTTCTCTTTCTATTCCCTTAGCATCAAACTTGGTACCAAGACCATTACCAATGAAGGCATCCAGAAAAAGTTATTTTGGGTAGCTTTTGGCATAACATAAAAGAACACCCACTGGTTTTTTAAGTCTGATTCTTATCCTTGAGAACTTAAACATCAACAAGAAGATACTGTCCTCTAATCTGGTGGGGGGAAAAAAAGCAGTAAGATCACAGAAGAGGGAATGAAAATTAAGAAACCCAGGACAACACAGAACACTTGTATGGAAAAGAATTATAAATTAAAGTATAAGGCTTTTGGTATTTTCCCTTGATATGAACTTTTAGAAAAAAAGACAACAGACAAATATAAATCCTATTACTTTGAAGAGGCTTAGTTATACCCTGTATTCTGCAATGCCAAACTCACATTTTCCCACATGCCAAAATAAATTCTTGGAATGAAGAACTACCAGAACACTTAAGAGCCTTGAGCATTATTTCAGCATCAAACAAGTTTTTTTTTTTTTCTTTTTTTGTAATCTGAAATTGTGATGTCCCCTGCATTTAACTTGGGGGGTGGGGATACTGAGAGCCAATGCGAAAAAAAATCAATACTTTGTGGAAAAAATCTTTTTATATTGCTTTGTAGTTTAAAAAGAAAGAAGCAATGGAGTCACACAACAAATGACACATTCCTACAGGTCTCTCAGATGTTGCTGCTGAAGTCCCATGGAAAGTGAAAATGGGACAGGGTTCAAGCAGGCTGATTTCCTACTGTCTGCCCCAATTCTGGTGATTCCTTAATCCAGTGACTGCAAATCAAACCAGCCTTTAGATACAAGCATCTGTTGGATCTTATGCTCCTCTATTTCCCAAATCAGCTTTTTCTAGGCACACCATTTGGCTCATACAGAACCTTTGAATTTCCACCTAATACTTCCCGTTGCTGAGCATAACATGTCTTATGCTCAGCAACTCTTCAGTTTCAAAATTGCAAGGAATACGAAAACAAAGTTTCCTTTTGCAAATCACAAAGTACACATTTTGTCAAAATTATCCCAAAGCCATAACACAAAACCTCAAGATCTAAACCCTCCTTGAAAGTCACGGGAAAAATTAACAATGATTTTAAAGATAGGAGATCTGTTTGTCCAACTTAGTCTAAATTACAAACACAGTTTTCACTGATCCTTGCTCATTTGTGAGCAAAATAAATGGCTTTTCAACATTATAATCAATCATCAGGTTTGTTAAAAATTACTTCCTTAGAGGATCACAAACACTCTTAATTACTGAGACAGTCAAAATTAACACCAGATAAAAAGCGCTGTATGTTAGCTCTATCTCTCCTCTACAAGTCTTCTAAATATAAATATCAACGACTTCCATCCTAAAATACTGCCATTGTATATATGACACACTAGTCATGATATCTCTGTCATCTGAATAGGTAGAAATAAAGGCCAAAAATTCCTGCCAGGACTTTTTTATCCTCTATTTACACTTCACCATCTTCTCAGAGTTGCTGTGGTGTGAAATACTCCAAATCTGAGAGTAGCTGCCTCTGTGGGAGACTTAGGCACATCATCGTGCCAGAGGAACGAAGGCATGGTGTCAACAAAATGTGTCGTGGCAAATACTTTACTCTTTCTTGACAGGTGTTACAAGAGAAAAACTCCAGGCAATGAAGGCACTAGGCACAGGAAAGGTAGATGTTGAGCATATGTAAAAGAGAAAAACAATGTAAAGGGTATTATTTTTACAGGTGACAACTACATGATGGTTTGGCACCTTTTTACCCTTCATCGTCTGTTACATACATTTCTCCTTTAAATTCCTTGCTACAGTTTCATCTGTGAACCAAAATGCTGCAAACAAAACATTACAGAAATAAATCAACTTACCCTAAAATCACCTCGCCATGAGAGCCTTGCTATGCACATTATATACGCAAGGGAACTGAGAGCATAAGGATTAAGAATCTCAAAATAACACTGATGGCAGAAGTAAGAAATGAACCTTGACTTTGAGTCAGCCTGTTGTGTCATGATTACTGAATCATCCTACTCTCCCCCAACAAATCTGAATGCTAAGAGGGGATCAGAGGACTGTTAGATCTTTCTAAAATAAAGTAAATAAAATCAGAAGCTCATTCTTCACTCCCTGTTCACTATATTATAGTCTTAGCTTCACACTGCACAGTTCATGTAGCAAATAAAAAAACCCCAAACCCACGAGGCAATGGAAAACAGTCTGCACCATTACTGTACATTAAACCTATTAGTGAAATCACTTCCCATGAAAGCAACAGGATGACAATTTTAACCCAACTAGAATTGTGCAGTGGGTACAATACAAAGCTCAGATTGCAGAAGGATGATGGCATGATCTCATTTTTACTCAGAGTTACTGATGTAATGCTACAAGGTTCATTGGAGAGCTCTTGGTTTAATACTCCCAGTCAATCAAAACAGAGTTCCAGTTGCTAATAACATCAGCTCTCAGAATTGCTTTTAAGCTGTTTATGAGCCTGCAGAGCATCAGCAAAAAGGTTTATTTTGGGTTGTAAAAATAAGCATATTTTCATGCAGGCTTATAGAATTTTGAAAACAAAATACTAGAGCAAATCTTCAGTTGGAACAAGTTGTTCATTCATTTCAGCAGAGCTGCCTTCCCATATTCACATATTTTCAATTGACCCTGTCAGAGATGTTGGCAACTATTGCTTTTAAAAGATAAGCATCTCAACCCGACTTTATACTGAAAAGAGCCCTACCCTTCCCAACGAATTCCAGTCCCCAATTCCCCCCAGTTGTTGGCATTTTGGCAACAAAATGCCAAACAACCAAGATACAAAGAAACCAAAACTCCCTACACAACCCCCAAAACTCATAATAGAGACAAAATATTAGTGTAAAGCAGAGTAGTTGATTTTAATTGAAATACTTTGTGAATACATTTGTAGGTCAAGTATCTCAGTAATTATCCTTCCATGACAATTGAGCAAGCGGCAGGGAAAGGAAGAGTAGGAGAAAAAAATAAATTTGAATTCTTCTGATGAATAAATGAGTTAAGGTAAGCTTCATTTTTAAACCTCTCACTTCGTAAACCTCTTGCAAAAATTGAGGGCATCAGAGCCTGCAGATTTTTTTTTTAAGTCCCATTTTTAAGTCATGCCCTTGCTAGTATAAATTTAGAATTGACCAGACACAAACAAATTCCTGTTTTTCTGTCACATCCAAAGCCCATAAGAAGTATAGAATTCCTGTTCTGGGAAGGATAAGCTTCTAATTTTGCTGGCTTGCTAAAACTTCATTACACAAATGTCTTGCTGTACCACCTGAAGAGGCTTAGTCTGATCTTTTCACTACTGTAAGCCAGTTCTTACTTAAGTTGCACAAAAGCTTAAGGGATCATGGCTCAAATACTTTAAATTGACCATAGCAGGCCACAGGTGACATTCAATATCCCCAGGAAAGCAAAAATCCTTAATGGAACTTCTGCTAAATATTATTTTATTTATTTCCCTCCTTGTGCTTCCAGATCTCTTCTGACCTCAGACTTACATGAAGGGGAACTACACAAAAAATCCTCTGACAGCTGGGAGTCTCTGGCCCATCCCAGAATTGCATGGCCAGTGAGTCTGTCTCGGTTCTAACCTGCATGTTCTCTAGAAATATATGTTGTAGTACAAAGATGAAGATGCTTTGAAATTGGGAGAGGAATTTGAGATACCACAATCATTGTTTCTGCTGTTAATTACTGGGGGGATTTACATATTTTTTAAAAGATGGCAATTAAAAAAATAAAATTACTATGATACATTTAAAACAAATAGATTAATAAATAATTCATTAGTGTATGGATGGTGTAAAAGCATGCTTCCACTTAAAGCAGATTAACTGGTATCTGAAATAAATTATTACAATAATATGCAAATGAGTTTTCAACTGCAAAAATATTTTATTCACGTTGTTTGATATTTATAGCTGTGTTCATGGAGCAATAAATATCTTTATGAAAACAAAGGAATTGAGATTAATTCCACGCTGCTTAAGTGGACTTTAGGCTGTCTTCTAGACATATATGCAATTTTTAGAAACACTTCTCTCCGCAAAAAGAAAAAGCAAACTTGACAGGTGAAGATAAATGTCTTCATTTTCAGTTTTTCACAGGAACCTTGTCTTTGTGATGCCTACAGATAGCCTGCTAGATATAAAACTAAACAAGTTCCTGAAATTGGCTGTAAGGCATAAAGTTTTACAATACTGGATATATGTTATTTTGAAGAGATAAAAGACCCCCAAAATCAACATAAAACCTCCATGAACAAAAAGAGGACTTCTAAGACGACTTTCCCCCACACCAAATTCCACTAGCTTAAATGAAAATGTGACTTTTAAAGGGGTCCACATCTTCCATAAAACATGACCCAATTATCAGGCACTAAAACCAAAAATCTCCCCATTTTCTTCTAATAGATAATAAAATAAAGGCTTGGGTTACTTTTATTGATCTCAGATATTTCAATTCACTCACAAAAACACACATCCATTTTACATTTCCTTCTCTCTGTTCTAAAACTTCAGTATCTGAAGCTTCTCCTTCTTCCCAGTTCAGAGCCAGGGAAAAGTGCAATTTGATGATGATCTTGTGCCATCAGGCCAACGTGGATGTTCAGTAGAAACCCTGACAGAAATCCCTCATCACCAAAATGAGGATTCTTTAGTCACTGGGCTCTCTGATACTGCAGCAAACTGATCTCTGTTTATATCTGCATCTGTTTCTCCCAGCTTCCCTATAAGCACCTGCATCTCCCTTCCCCAAAATTTAAGCTGAATTTATTGTAGCAAGCCCAGATATGAGCCAGTTCACTCTGGCACACCTAGAAACTCAAACCCTGGTCTTTCATCCTTACCTACAGTTAATTCCATGCAGGATGACAGATCAAGTGTAATGATCTCCCCAAACCTGTTGAGGCCTCATTATATAATGATAGTAAGGATTCTCAGAAGCATTCAAGATGCATACCTTCAGGAAACACAGACTCAGGGCTTTTATTACAAATTAAAAAGAAGATAAACAGAAATTATTTTGTTTTCATGGTCCCCCAGTATATTTGGCTAATTCCTGAAAATGTAAGTTAAGCTTTGCACCTCCTATGTTTCCAGTGTTCCTTCATCACGTTTGACTGAAAACATAGATTGCAAAACAAATTTCTGGGCATAATAAATCTGAAAAGATATTTACTTGGTGCTATAATGCATATTTTCAGTATAAGTTTTGACATAAATTATAGCATTATTTCATGTGCATGCTTTGTTTTATTTTGATGATTTATCTAATTTTTTAATATAATCAAGTATTTGGTACTACACACAAAGAATCTGTTAAACTGCATGAGCATTCACAAAGCATCACAATAATTTTTGTCCCTTTCAGATTGTAGTCAAATAGATACTTTAAGAACACATGCAAGACTTTAGAGGCATTAAAATGTTTACAGGAATTATCTTACCCTGAACCAGTTCTTGTCATCTGAGTTCTGAAGTGGGGAGTTCACAGAAATTGAGTAAGGCAACAAAACTCATGACTCTCAGAAACAGAAGACTCTGCCTTTAGCCAAGAGAGCAGATTTAGCCCATCTCCATTCCCAAAAGGACAGAAAAGTAAGAGGATATTTGTTATAATGGAGACACAAGGACTTTTAGCCTTTCTGCACTACCTAAAGTTTGTGCTCTGTGCTCAAGAGCTGAATCTTTTGAAAATAAAACATCTGCTATCACTAATTGTATTCAAAATATGTAGGAAGTTTCAGTATCTGGATGAATACCTTTGCCTTAGAAAGAATAATACAGAAAAGATTTTTCATGAATGGTGCTGTATTTGGAGCAGTGACAGAAGTACAAAAACTCATTGACATTTGCCTCTGTTCTATGTCTAGAACATTTGGCTTCTGGTATCAGTGGCTGCAGAAATTACATCTTTAGGGCTGAGTGAAAACCTAAAACCTCTGCCAAAGCCTTCCTAAGAAAACAGCCTGGGATGCAATAGGCAAAGATGCTAACAGGACCAATGGCATTGTGCAAAAAAGACATCTCCAACTCTCAAGCATGAAATAAGTTAATGTACACCCTACAATATAGTATGGAAAACCACCATTAAACTGTAAAGCAAATCAAAGCTCCTTACAACACCTTTTGATGAAGCTAAAAATTCATTGTATCACTGAAATTATCTAGTCATCCTTTCTGAATGTAATATCAGAGAATGCCATTTCCTAATTTTTCTGTTCAACCTTAATACTCTTAACAAGACTTCCTTTTGAATAAAAAGGTTCAATAGAACGAAAAGTGTCTTTCCCCAAACTATCTGACACTGACCTAAAAAAGGGCCAAAAATCTAGAAGCGCCAAGTTACCCACACACTTCTGCATTCTACTTGCAGCCCACCCTCACTATTGAGAAATTAGAATGCATTCCCAGTCTGAAGTTTCCTCAGCTTCCAGTAGCCAGACCTTGCTTTTTCCTGATGATACAGAGCTTGCTCTCCAGCACCACCTCTCTGTGCAGCTACCCAGAGGTTTAGCTTTAAAGCAATTTCCAAAGTGATTCCAGTATCAAAGCACCATTTCACTTAGAGTTAACTGTGCAAGATCTTTTAAGCAAAGTCACCTATAAAGAACCATGACATCCCACAGGCCAGGCAAGCATCATTCTCAATATTGTTTCATCTTTTCAGCTGTAAATAAGCTTGTGAAGAACAGTATGGAAGGAGTTAGTGTAGGCCAATTTCCTTCACTTGGCTTCAAGGACAGTTCTGCACCACAAAAATAAACATGGCAGCCTTTCTTACATTTTCATACACTTCCCAGATAGGACTCCGCAAAACATTTTTGTCCATTTATTTGGTTTCAGCAAGAATGCACAATCAAAATGATTTCAGCATTTTTCAGAAATCCGAATTTCTGTTAAGTATCAAGAGAGATGTCCTAAAAACCTACATAATGCCAGATTTTATTTTTCTGTTAAGCAGCAAAGCATTCTATATTTATGTGCAGGATCCCAAGGACTTTGCATATACATAAATTGAACAGTCATCTGTTAAATATTGACAGTAATCAAATCCCGTACTTCCAACCCTTGCATATGAGAGTTGTGAAAGTTTTTCTCTCTATCTTAGGACACCAATTTTAACACATATCAGTTGTTACTGTTCTGGGATACAGACATACAGTCTGTACCTCATGACCATTGTTTCTCAACTAAATCAGAAACTGGAAGATGAAAGAACTTGAAAGATCTGTCATTGAAATCTGAGAATTTTTATGACTCCCTGATAGATGTTTTCTTCTTGCCAAATATGTCTTGTCTCTCACAGAAGTTGTATCATCTTATGTATGACTTATCTGTATTAGAGAGAAAATATTTATGCAAGAGAAAAGGCAAAATGTACTGCAGCTCTACTGCAAAAACCCCAAAACTTGCAAAGAAACAGGTTTAATCAATGGCCTAGGATAAAGCAGTAATAAGTGCTAGTCATCCCTCTCCTTCCCAAATCTATAGAGTGTTTGAATCATGCCTAGTTTTATACACCTACAAAAAATAAAAATATTTGCCTTTTCTGCTCTCAAAAAACACAACACCCTCCCCCCCCAACAAAATAAAAGAAAAAAAAGGAAAGAAAAAATGGATTGAGGAAGAGTTTTATTGTGCAGATGTGAAGGCTGACTGTAGTGGTCACATCTGCATAGATGCTTTGGAAGTGATACCTCTAACCTTTGATAACATCCTTTAATTAAACTTTCCCTTGAAACCTCTAAACAAATATCACTGAATGAAGTTGTGTTAACTCCACTGGAGACTCTGTTGGGGAGCAGACATATTACAACAAAAATTTCTCATGAGACAGAAAAAAGCCTTCCTAATTAATGTATAACTTACATTTCCTGTTCACATCATGAAAAACTTGTTTGTTGTTTTTTTTCTTTTAAGCAAAACAAGAAAAGGAAATCATCACCTAGGTATTCTTCGAACAACATGCATGATGAAGGGCACAGGGGAAAAAAGCTCAGTGATCAAACAACATGATATTAGCCCAGAAAAAATGTTAAAATTACACGAGCCACACAGGTGCGACTTACAGAAGATATTTCTGTGGCTGGACTTTGTTGCTCTGTTTCTAGGTTGCTGTGTAAATTAGATTGTAAGCATATCCATAATTGGGGCTACTGAACATACCCTACCCTTTACCAGAAAAATCTGGTCATTGATAACTCTGTTGCAGATATTTCATCTCCATAAATACTTTGCAAACCTGTAAATAGTCTAAACTTATGAGGAAAAGAGAAACATCTCTCAGAATTTAATGCTTATTGTTGGGGGTGTGTCTGTAATAATACTGCTCTGTTTCTTTTATTTCAGCATTCTAGTGCACTGCCTAAATGTAACCTGGAATAGAAAAGTATCACTAAGATCAGAAATAGCCAAGGATTTATATCCTAAACAGTATTATTCTGCCTGTAAAGAATTGCTTCCTGGGCAGTATCATCCCTGCAGAATCCTTCTCAAGTGTTCCCTCTCATTGCTTTATTTTTGTGACTGTTAGCAGCACACACACCAGAGCTGTCTGCCAGCAGACTCTCACAAGCGCACACACACACATCCAGATGTTGCAGATACATCTAAGAAACAAATTCAGCCAAATCCATACACAGACAAACTAAGAGGAAATATTTTTTAGGATGAAGTTTGCTCTCATTTTTCTGATGTCAGTTGGAACAACTTCTAATTGACTGTTGCCCTGAATAGAGCTGGTGCAAAAGAGAAGGAATTTTGCCTGATTTAGCTATGGATGAGAGAGAAATAGGATTCTGTTTCTGACACTGAAAGTATTTTAAACAGTGTGATTGTGCAAATATTTCTAGTGGATTTGGGAGATCTTCCCCAGAGTTTTCACAATTAATTGTGGGACCCACACACACTGGGGGCACAGCTGCAGCTGTCCAGCCCTGCCTGGCAATCCCACTCTGTTACCCAGGGTGCCACTTTCAGCTCTGTCACCACATATTTTCATCCACTTACCTTAACAGGGGGAAAGTAGATTTACCAATGGATTTTATTGCTTGATTTACAATGCTATTCTGGGAGAAAAAGCTGAAAATTTGCACAAACTGTTAGGAGTGTGTTAATTGCAATACATTACAATAAGCTTATTAAATAGAAGTCTGTGATTGAAGTTGATTGCACAGCTTCTGTTGTCTAGGTAATTAACAGCAGTGCATGGAGGGACCTGCTTGCAATACATTTTAAGATTTTAAATAATCACAAAGTATTCCCCTTCTTCTTACCTGCCCAGACCTAATCAGTTGTTATTGCTGTTCTTTATTACTTGTTAAGCACCTTCCCTGAGCTTGGTGCCTGCAGGATCCTTCCTAGCAGAGCTAAAACAGTATTTGAGTTTTAAGGAGTGTAAAGGGAATTCTTTATTCAGGCTGTGGGAGACAGAGACCCTCTCACCTCCCTGCTCCTTCATATCGCCAAGCAGGGCCTCCATCCATGGTCTGACCCCTACACTCCTGAAGGGGCTGGAGGACCACACTGTGCTGGCTGCCCATCAGCAACAGGACATCAAATGCAGACACCAGCTCCCCTCTGGCCCAGCCAGGCCACAGCTGCAATTCCCTCATCTCGCAAGCGTGTCCTGGTGGGCGCAGCTTCAGGAATGAATTTGGAATTTAGCAGATTACTATCCCCAAAGTGATGTTCATCTCACATGCATTATAGTCCTACATATTCAGATTTTTTCTTTTCCACTTTATTACCAACACAGGTGACATAAGACTTAACTGGCCAGATTAAGTTCTGAGCATTCATCTTTACAGTTTTCTTTCTACATATCTAATGACGTCTTTGTACACTTCCTGAGTTGTGTGACCCTTTTTCCAAAGATGATACACCCTGCTTTTTTACTTTAATTCCTGTGAAATCTCCCAGCTCAGCCAGTCCAATCTTCTTCTCTACCAAATTGTCTTTCAGCACATTCAAATCTTTCTGATCTCTCAGCCATTTTTTCTGGACATATATATTTCAACCCAAAAGTTTGTTAGCTTGAACAACTTCATTTTCCAAGAAAAGCAAGCTTTATGGACTTCCATAAATCTCAGTACTCCTGGGTCTTTGGTCCAAGACTGAAACAGATTTCTTAATTTGTTCAAATAAATAATCAATTGGACATTGATAGAGATTTTAGATTTGAATATTCCCCAAAAGGGCTATTTCAAAAATTTTTATTTCTATCTTAAAATCAGAACTCTATGGAAATATATTTGCAGAAAACACATTTATTTTTAAAGCTGATTAGGGCAATATCAAAGAAGCTTTATTTTTGATAGCAAGAATAGAATAATCCATCAGACCACACTGTAGGAATACTGCACCATTTTGTAGGCAATGCTGCTCAGGAGAGTGGTGTCAGAGTCAGAGTTTCTGGCAAAGGAAGCAGTAGAAAAGATTCAGGCAGACAGCAGAGGAGGGTTGCCTTAGCTTCAGAAAGAGTATTTGCTTCCTTGACTCAGAGGCAGAGCTCAGTTTCAGTGTACTGTAGGTATTCCTGCATGCATGGGGGAAAACTGGGTCTAAGCTGGCTCAAATAAATAACCTGCCTAGATGAGGTTTTTCCTTGCACAGGTGTTAATTGAAAAGGGAAAAACATCTGTCAAAAACCTAATCACTGCAAAGAGATGAATGTCACAATAAATTAACTAGTACTTAACAAAGTACTCATTCTCTGACAGTCTGTCACACACCAGTACAGGATACACACTTGACTGCCATAGACTGAAAAATACAAACCTGAAATTTTCCTTTGACACAAGAAATTCCCTAGGATTGTCACTTTTCCAAGTTTTTCAGCATAATGGAAGGCGAAATAACAAATCTGTATTACAACTTCATTAGAAGATTAAGCAATCTGCTTTGTCACAACCCAGGAACAATTAATCATGTTGCTCATCTTTTTGTCATATGTTGATAGAGACACAGAAATGTAAAACAAACAAAATAGGATGGATAGAACATACTTTTACGTTTTTGGAACATCCATCTTCAGAACCCTTCAAAGACTCCTCCTTTGTCACATCACCTTCTGTTCCCTTCTAAAATGCCTGGTCCTCTTCCCTCCTGTTACAATGCCTCACCTTGGCCTCAGGAAAAGTCCTCAATAAACCCTCTAACCTGTGCTCAGCTGTCACACAGCAGAGCTTGCACCCTCTTTCGCTTCCCAACCTCTTCCCTCCACAACCATTTCCCATGAAAAAAGCTGTTGTCAAACTGATGCTATTTATAGGGCTACCAGCTGTGGAGAGAGAGACAGCAGACAGCATTTCTGAGTAGCCTTTGGAGGAGATGCTGAGACTCTCACCTATCTCCTCTTCACCAAATTGCATCTCTGAGACTGTTCCCAGTCCTGGGCATAAAACAAAAGATACTTTTCTTGTACATCTGGAGGGACAGTAGATTAGTTATTAAAAGTATTACTCAGTACCTTTACCACAGGCCGTGCAAAAATAGCTGCTTCAAACACCTGACATTTGTGACTGCTACCCTTCTTACAAATGGCTTTTCAAATGGGATTTTATCAATGCTTTCTTTTCTAAAAAAGGTTTCAAGTCTCTCACATAAGTTTCAGAGTAGGTACTATGTACACCTAGATACTTGTCTGTGACCTCAAGATTCCCCCAAAGGCCCTTTAGAAATGTTTGCAATATGCAAACAATCACACCTAAACCCCATGAAATTTTGAATTGAAATTCCAGAGAGCCTACAGGGTTATGCATAAAAGCATCAGTATATTGGACACATCAGAATAAAGTTCATCTGTCTCCAACTGGAGTGTTTTCGAGTTGTGTCCTATTTCTACACATTGCATTTTTATCCTCTTTTTTTTTCCCCCCTGTAGTTTGATACATTATGCAGCTTCTTTCCCTGGAAAGGATTGATACCAGCAATCAAGTACAACAACTGTCCCACTGTTCCTGCTGTCATATGCATTCTGCTATTACTGAACATACTCTACCCTTTACCACAAAACCTTCTTGAATCTTTCATGCATCTTTCAGTACAGTTCAATAAAATCATCTCCAAACAGGGAGTGTGAAACAAGCTCTGCAATGTTCTGCTTCTCTACATTACCACAAGTTGGTCATGGGTCTCAGTTGTTCCAAATCTTTCTTTCAATTTATTCCTGTCTGAAGATCAGTGCAGCCATATGGCTCCCATTACCTATTTCCTCCACAAAACCAAGCATATACCCATTCTTGCCCTGCATCCATGTGCCCAGTCATGTTAGAGAATTCCAGCCACCCCATACAGTTCAGCAGTCTTGGCTTCATGCGTAACACAGATTCCAGCAATTCTTCCTCTCCTTTTTCAACACTGGAACAAACTGCAATGCTAGAGCTTATTTGCTTCTCTATTTGCAAAAACAATGGTAGTAAACAACAGCCTACTTTAAAAAATGGAGCTCTGTTTCTAGGTTGCTGTGTAAATTAGATTGTAAGCATATCCATATTTGGAGGCAACAAACAAAGAACAGAGCAACAGCAAGTGAAATAAAACAACATATCTGGCCCAAGTGCTAACCTGAATAGCATTAATGCCTGCAATACATCAGAAAACATTCAAAACCAGTTTGTTGTTGCTCAAGAGTCACTGTTCTATTGTGGCAAGGATCAATAAGTCTCCAAACGGCTTGACAGCTGCACAGAAGAGACAAGCATGGGAGTTAGTTTCACTTGAAAGAAGACCACAGAAGATTAATTTGCAGCAGGGACTCCTGTGCACCTTCACGTTTCAGAACAAGAGCCCAAACATAGAGTAGAGAGCAGAAAAGTATTCCCCTTCAACAGAGAACAGGAATTTCATCAAGGTAGATAAAATAACTTGACCTACAGCTAATGTTACTTGTCTGAGAGCTAACAGATGCATCAATTAAACATGTTGAAGCACTATTTTAGATGGCAGCTGTGATGCCAGTACATGAACTACCTGGGTTATTTCCTTAGTCCTTCATTAGGATCTCTCTCTCTGATTAGCAAAAAGTGTGCGTTGTGTCTAGCTGGGGTCTCAGAAGCAAAGTTATGGGCTAGAATGCAATTAGCTGGCTTGAAAACTAGTTCCTTTTATTAATTTCTTTGCAAGAGCGGTTTTCCAGCAAAAATAAAGGATTAAATATTTTACAACTTTAGGGTACCTGTCCCCAGACAAAACCCAAAAACAAACAGAAAATTATAACCCCCAAACTTTTGATGAACAAGTAAGCATTCAGCTTAAAAGAGATATAAAAGGCAAAAATTAAGCCATAGTGCTTTATTTAACCGGGTACAAACTAGGAGGAAATTTCAAAATGTTATTCCAACTTTTTATCTCTGAGGATATATAATTTTTACCAGGTGTAGAATTTAGTTAAGTAACAGTTAAATTATCAGTAGATGCATTAAAATTTGCAAAGTGGAGCTTTTGTGATTTTTTTCTGCCTGCAATTGTCAGCATTTCATGGCATAAATCATCCTTCTTTCTCTGTGTGCCACTAAATGGATGACAGCTTCAGTCACTGCATTCTAAAAACCTGCTCTTAGTAAGAATACCAGAACACCAGTAATTCTCACAAAGCAGAAAGTCTGTGGAGAAAGGATCCAATTCTCTGTGTTCAGCCTTCCAGTTTCCCTGCTGTTTTCCACCAGATTTCTGATCCCATGACATCAGTCCTTCCAGCTACTGGACAAGTTAGAAATGTTCAACAACCACCCCTACTTGACCATGAAAGGGAGTTACAGGCTACTTTCAAATTCCAGAGAAAGTCAGTCCTACCAGTCCTTCCGACACAAAGTACTGGACAATAAAGTCCCCAAACATCCCACCTTGAATATCTGCATGGGGTAAACTTCCTCAGGACCCTTCCCTGTTCCTTTCAGGCCTTGACAGGAGCTCTAAGCAGGCTCATTTGTGTATGAACACAAAGTGTGTATGAGTACAAAGCAAGCAGTTTTAGTGTAACCAAGTCTTGTTGTGCTAGAGCACCAGGACTGAGTGTGAATAATGCACTCATGATTCCTCACAGCATCTCTGGGCTATGGCTCTGTTGTGGGGAGAAAAAGAGCAGAAACTGTTGGGTTTCACCTTTACTACAAATTAAATTTGTTACAAAATAGATGTTTTATGGCTGCTTGTGTATTACCCACGTGGAATACCTAATGTGGGCTTCACAGCACTGCAGAATTCCCCGTGATTGTAGAGGACTGGATGAGGACTGATATGACTGTAGTGATGAAAGGGACTGCCTACAACTATTGGTATAAACAAGCCAAAGAAATAAAGGAATCCATGTGTTTTACAAGTTTTAATTTATAACACATGGGTGCCATTAATGTAGTTGAGAGCACAGAGTGGCTGATTTATTTGTGGAAAACTAGTGAGACCTACAGAGAAGTACCATGGGTACTTCTTGGTACTTGGTTCAAAGAAGAACAGGAGAAGTTCTGGTGTCACTATTCACTGCACCATTTTTGACACTGCCTGGTGCATACCATACAGCAAGTTAAATATGGTACATCTGCATGCCCTGCTAAAAAAAAAAAAAAAAAAGGAGAAAACAGTCCTTACAGACATTCCCTTCTCCACTGCGGTACAAGCAGTCACCAAGACATTCTGGGAGAGATACTGAACAACCACTCTTCCTCCCCCAAGACTAAGAGACTATTTTGAAATGGTGGGTACACTGTATTTTAGAAAATTAAGGCATTAGTTTGAAAATATGGATTTTCAAATTCTCTGGGTCAATTATTCACAATAGAACAGTTTGTCAAGGTTTTCTTTTCAATGGAAGGATCAACAATACCAGGAAGTCCCACTGGAAGTAAAATGCATCAGAAATTATTCATCTGTATTCAGAAAAATCATAAATGAAAAAGTTTAGAGAGAAATCTAGTTCTCTGAGCAGGCAACTAAGACCCAGTTTCAGCCCCTTTCCTAACTGTGACATCTTTCTCTCTCTGGCAGAGAGCACTACATGCATCTGTTGTTAGAAGTAAAAAATATTACCTTCCAGGGAAAACCATGTTCCTTTATTTTAACATATGGCCATCAGACTTCAGTTTTGGAAAATGTACAGAAATACAGTATATATAGTACTGTCAGGTAGCATTTTAGTGCTGCTTTAGCACGTTAAATATTTAAGTAATGCAGATATCATCCTCTGCATTCACAGCAGACTGTTTGTTATCAAACTCAAATTTTCCCAGAAGGCACTTGTCAAGTATAGACACAAAACAATAAGAAAAAGGAAAGTCTAGCAGACTTCAGTGTGTGCTCTGCTGTTTTTCCTCATATATATGCATGTATTGCATACTACAGACCCCCAATGTGTATTGGTTAACTGACTCCTTCCTTTTGCATCCACCTAGCTTGTCCTCCCTGGCTGCTTAAACAACAGGATAAAGTGAAATTTTCAGTTGGAAGATTTTTTTCTTCATGTGAAGTGGTCCAAGTGGAGACCAGCAAGAGGAAATGTTTCTCAGGGGTTGATATTGGGACCATCAGTGTTCAGCCTCTCCACTGGCGATGTGGACAGTGGGACTGAGTGCTTCCTCAGCCACTTTGCTTCAGACACTCAGTTGTGCAGTGCAGGTGATACACTGGAGGGAAGGGATGCCATCCAGAGGGACTTTGGGAGGTGGACCTCCATGAACACCATGTAGTTCCACACGGCCAAGGGTAAGGCCCCACACAGGTGTCTGGGCAATTCCATACACAAACACAGCCTGGGCAGAGAGTGGATTAAGAGCAGCCTCAGGGAGAAGGACTTGGTTGTTGATGAGAAGCTCAGTGTGACCTGGCAATGTGTTCTCACAGTCCAGAAAGCCAAGAGTATCCTGGGCTGCAGCAAAAGCAGCATGGCCAGCAAGTAAAGGGAGGGGATT
The DNA here is from genome assembly GCF_035770615.1 of Melospiza melodia melodia. Lineage (NCBI taxonomy): Eukaryota > Metazoa > Chordata > Aves > Passeriformes > Passerellidae > Melospiza > Melospiza melodia. The sequence goes on along the minus strand of NC_086194.1, from coordinate 109,086,093 downwards.
CTGCCCCTCTGCTCCAGTGAGTCCCAGCTGGAGGGCTGCATCCAGCTCTGAGGCTCGCAACATAAGGACTTGGCCCTGTTGGAGCAAATCCAGAGGAGGACCAAGAAGATTATCAGAGGGCTGGAGGACGTCTCCTTTCAAGTTGTGCTGAGAGAATTGCGACTGTTCAGCCTGGAAAAGAAAAGCCTGCAGGAAGACCTTATATCAGCCTTCCAGCACCTAAAGTGAAGGAAAGCTGGAGAGCAAGCTTTGACAAGGGCATATAATGATAGGATAAGGGGTAATGGCTTCAACCTGAAGGCACAGTTTTAGATTAGATATCAGGATGAAATCCTACACTGAGGGTGATGAAGCACAGGAGCAGGTTGCTCAGAGAAGCTGTGGATGTCCCATCTCTGGTAACATTTGAGGCTAAGATGGATGGAGTTCTGAGCACTCTGGTTGAGTGAAAATTGTCCCTGCCTGTGGCTGGAGGTTGGAGCTAGGTGATCTTTAAGGTCCCTTTTAACATGGATCATTCTAGGGTTCTGTAAAGAATAATCATTACATTGCCAAATAATTATCAAGTCCTCTATCTGCTGGTACATCCCTCAGATACTCTCCATCAGCTGACGTTCTTGCCCTGACAGGCACATGTGTTATCCTGTATTCTGCTGTCTCTTGAAGAACTGTCCCCAACCCAGACCTTGCAACCATCATCACTCCAGCTCTCTGCCTGCAAGATAAAAATTTCTCCAGACTCAGTCCCAAGGTGGACAAAGATTCAAGTTGTCTCTAAATTATATATCTATATTGTATGTTTATTCTCTTACACTAGAATATTAGTTAGAGCTTTAATATAAAATTAGTAATTCCATATTCCATACCTACTCCTTTCCCAAAAGAGACATGGTTCTCTCTCTTCTCCTGATTTGAAAACCAAAAATATTAACATAATCATTCAATTAGAACAAAATCTCTCATTGGTGAAATATTAGTCAGTCTATGGACACCCTATGCTATGTAAAATGCAAATATTTTTACATTCTGATCCCTAAAAAATGTGCCTTTTTCCCCCTCACTGGTGTACACAAAGCAGATGGAAGTTAAAAGGGGACACATTTAGATACAAAGTATATATCAGTGCCTCTTACAAAGACTTAATGATCAATTAATATTTTATGGCTTGGGACCATTTTCCAGCGTGATTCACTTTTTTAATAGCTTGTATTTGCAAACAGTACTTTAAACATTAAACTGCCTCGTGCACATGTTCTATTCCTTTGCTTCTTTCTATAGACCAAACACATTCTTTATTGGCTACAGACTGCAATTAAAGCCATACCTATAGGTAATTATGCAGTCGCCACAGTTCCCTAAATGAATCCTTATCTGGAAGCTACTCTTCAGTAATTTTAGCTCTGCATACAAATGAACTGATTATATTCACTTTGGCCAAACTGTGCTCTGTCTACAACAGAGCTGTGAAGCACGTGCTCACACTTGGGCTATGAAGTGGGTTGTTCTTTGCTTGTTTTTCTTACCTCGACCTAAATGGGTGACATACCACAGCATACAGCAACACAATGAGTGACATGAGTTATGTGTCACAAAACTGGACCCATGAGCAGTACCAGCCTACCTGAAAAGGAGTAAAAAGTCTGCCACTTATGTGATGTCTGTTCAGGATCAAGCCTCAAGTGATTTCGGAGGTTGCAGCCCTGGCCACTGCTTCATCTTTTGTTACTGGTCTATGAAGGCAAGTAAACAAATCCCAAGGGTATGACAGCTACATATTCCCTATGCTATGGCCAAGAAATAGATCCTTTTCTAAGAATATGTAATCCTATTATTTTCCCCCTACCATTCGTCTTATTCTCTCCATGCCAGAGCCAGGTAACTCCAGGGGCTGCAGCAGATGCTGTCAGAGGGCAAGAAAAGATACATGTTCCTTATACAGGAGAGTCATCAGGAATGTACAAACCACTTAAACAAGAATCAAAACCAGAGTATTTGCTGTTACACGTCATTCTCCCTGGGCTACTGAAAAACTGTCACTCCTGTGTATTTTCAAAAGGCACACGACTGCCGAGGTGACTTGTCACAGCTGAAAAGCTTATGGTATTCCTTTCATTTTACTTTGAGGCATGCTATGCAATGCAGTAATCCCAACTGCAAAATACCATCACAGATCCCATACATTGATCAAGCATATAGTGTTACTGGGCTACTTACAATTGCAGCAGCCATGAAAAGGCTGAGAAACAGGGGGAGGGAAGAATATCCATATGTCTGTACTTTTTAGGTCACACATATGGTGGATTAGCTGTGTTTGGCATGTGAACTTTCAGCAGAAGGTTGCTTATTTCACACTTGCTGTTATGTTAAGCACACTTCTTTCTTATGCCTACTAAAGAATTGTTTAAAAATCCTCCTCCTGATTAAGCACACAAACCGAGACATAGGAAACCAGAGAGCTTTTACAGAAATATTGATATCAAGAGCACTCAGGTGTCGTGCACAAGCTAAGTACAAAGAGAACAAAGTCAGATCTCTCTTTAGAGCCACATAGAAAATCCTGGACTTGGCAAGTCAGTGATGGAACTCCTGTTAGCATCACGGATGGTTTAGATGTGTTTGTGCAAGGCCTAAATTGATGTATCCCCAGCACCCAACAGGGAATGCCCTACTGCTATTAAATCCTGGCACAATCCTCCACAAAAGACGGCACTTAGCCAACACAATTATCTGGGGCAGCAGAATAAGATGCCTCCAAAACCCAAAAAGCAGCCCACCATCCACACTGACAGCACAAAACACAGCTAGTGTTAGGCATGAGATACGCTCAATACATTCACATTTGGAATTATCTGTTTCCAGCCATCTGTAAATAACAAAGGAAACATCAAGTGCAACCAGGCAAAGGAAGACTTGATGCACGCTGTGCTCCAAAAAGCGAGCAGCACAGCACTGCAGCTGGTGCTTCTGGGGCAAGGCTTAATGAATTCCTAACCTGAGAGGTAAGAGAAAACTGGCTAATTGTGTTAGACTTTATCCCCACTGTACAGCTCTCAATCCACACCTTCCCTGCTTTTTAGGAAAGAAGTCCCTCCTGGGTTTCTGCCAACATCACTTCCAGTGTGGGTACCTTTTGCTGTATCCAAGTCCTCCCAGGAAAGGAGAAGGGAAGAGAAGAAAGCAAAGTGAGAAGATTTTTAAGTCCTCAGCAAAGGGATTGCTGCAAGGAGTTTTGTAGGCAAGAAATAATATTCAACCCAAATCAGAATCAGTTTTTACTCTGTGCCCTGTTCTGCAGCATAACACAAAAGGAGCAAAAGTATTTTCATGTTCCTGACCCTGAAGGAACCATTTATAAAGCCAATACAAACAAGAATAGCTTTGCTTCTTACTCCTAAGACATTTATATTAGAATGGGAACACACAGTAGATTCATCTGTCTCACATACAGATGCCCCATCCTCAAAAGCAAATAGCAGCTAGCAGGCAACCTGTGGAAGAAGTGATACAGATTGAAGAAAGGGAAAGAAATATCACAGGCATAAAGGCAGAAAAAGCCTAGACTAGCAAGTGGAAAAGAAAAGAAAGTAGAAAAGGCAGAGGACAAAGATGTGGAAAATGTCCTCTTTTTTTCCCACAGGACTATGCAGGAGCTGCAAGCACCATGGGGATAGTTTCTACATGAAGTAAGGATTAAATCTTAAAGGCTGTCAGATATACACACTTTGACACATAAACCCAAACTTTTTGCAAAAATCTCACTTTAATATTGAAAACCAGACTCTGTTACTATGGTGTACGAAAGCTTTAGATGGCTCACATCCTCCCTGCACAGAAAATCTTCCAATAAAACACCGACAGAACTGGCAGCAACCCTGTGTCCTCAGAAAACACCCCCAGACACCACATTTTGCCATCAGAACCACTTCACTATCACTGAGCATGCTTGGATGAATCACAGCAAAATGAAGAATTCCCTGCTCATAGAAGGACTTCTACACTTTGAATGAAACAAACCAAGTGCAAGACAGTACCATTGAATCCCAAGAACAGTATGCAGGCACAAGTCTTTGCCAAAGTCTTCAAAAGTAGGGCAGGAAAGATGTAGAGGCTTTTAAAGAGTTCATATTCACATATTTCAGCAGCTTTTCTAGAAAAGTTACTAAAAACCTCAGACTCAAGCTATTAGAGAGGAAACACCCCATCACCCAGCAGCCCCGAGAAGCAGCATGCACCACCATTGCCTAAGAAAAAAAGGCATATGGCTCCTCCAGCTACAAGAAAAAAATATAATTCAAGCAATCTTTTTTCTTCTAAGCTCCTCTTAAAAATACTACAACAAATATATCCTTTAAATTACAACTGTTCCCAAATATTTTCAGGGGAAAAAAAGAGATTAACAGACAACTACTGTACATTTTTACACTAATGAATAAATATTCATGACTAGCTATTTTTCTGGTACAAATTATGTGCACAGGAATCTTGTGGAGTCCATACATGCTCTTTCAAGCTTAGGAAACATGCATGAAGAAAAGGTTAGAAGCATCTCGTGCTTTACTTAAACTTTGCAATCTTTCAGCTACTGTTCCTAACCAACAAAAGCAACATTACAACTACAAAAGTTGAGAGATTATAATATTAAACTTAAGGATTCTAACTCATAGATACAATCACTTTGAAAATTAATCTAAGCAGACACAGGCCTATCCAAAAGAAAGATAGGGCGCTCTTTTTTTGGGATAACAAAAGGACCAACGTGCCCCCTGGCAGGAGAGAGCCTGCAGCCAAGGCAGGCAGGGAAAGGCAAGACCCCAGGAGTCTGGCCACCCACTTCCACAAGCTGTTAAGTGCCACTCAGATGCAGAGTGACAGACCCACAGAATTTCTTTGGTTTGGTGCAGCATCCCTGTTTCTTTTTGCTCTATTGCAGCAAGGTCACAGATCCTATACACAGCTCAGGGGGACCAGACCTACCCATAATCATTATCTATGATGCAATAGGGACATAAATGTAAGCTCCACTGAAGAAACAGAAATGTGTTGATGCAATAATGCTTCTTAGTTTAATTTTACATCCAAGTATCACTGACTGTGACAGTAAAGAATGAGTTTTACAAGCTCTGGTATAACATATTAAAACCAGAGCCACACTCTCCCACAAGTCTCAAATATGAATTTAACTGCAGCATCCCAAACCTGAATTATTCACATAAATTCTAGATAAGATTGAAAATATCCTTGAACAGAATTCTAAACATCATTAGGTATACTACTACCATCTTGCTTTTCTTTTTTTTTTTTATCAAGGAAAAGCCCCCACATTTCTTAAACCAGAAAAAGTATGTAGCACAAAGCAAAATGATCAAGAGAATGAAAACTTTAGCTATTTTCTTGCATGATTTAAAAGGTATAAAAAGCAAGTGTTGCAAGTGCCCTAGTTTTAAATTAACTGGGGTAATAATCTGAAAACACTGTCACCAGAATTAAAAAGCAACAACATAATGCAACCTGTGATGTGGTTAATGTAGGAGGTTGCCAGTAAAAGACAGCTAAAAAAAGACCAAAAGGTGGACTTCTAGGACTGAATTGAATCATAGAATAGTTTGGGTTGGAGTGAGCCTTTGAAGCCCAGTCAGACCAACCTTTCTGCAAAGAATAGGGACATCTTTAAGTAGATCAGGTTGCTAGAGCCTCATCCAACCTGACCTTGAATATTTTCTGGTTTGTGCCATCTACCACTTTTCTGGGTCACCTGTTCCAGTGTCTCACTATCTTCACTGCAAAAAAATTTCTTCAGTATATCTAATCTAAACCAACCCTCTTTCAGTATGAAGCCATTCCTCCTCATCCTCACACCCTTGTAAAAAATCCCCCTCCAGCTCTTTTGTAGCCCCATTTGGGTACTGGAAGGTCCCCCTGAAGTTGTTTCCTGTGTGGACCGAAAAAACTCAAATTTCTCAGAATTAAAATGTCAGGTGTTTTTGCATGTAGGTGTCTCATAGATGGTACTTCAATAGCTTATATTTTTTTAAGTGTACATTTCCAATAAATAGAAACGGTGTTATTTACTTATAGCTTCAGCAGCATAAAACACAGCTGAAATTCGTCAGCACTATATGGAGATAAAGGAGAACTGATGACATTACTTTGATGAATTAATTTTAACTACACTATTAAAAAAAAATCTCAATTCTATAGATAGATTTATTAAACCTTCCTTGGAAAAAATCTGAGCAGCTAGGAGCAGTGACAGGACACGGACTATTACAGGCCACAAAGCTGGTCTAAATGGTCACTCATAAACCCCTGTTAAAATGACTGGTTTTTATCTAAGATAAATCTTACCTAAATGACTGCTCAAATATATCTGATTTTAGCAGATTACTTCAAAAAATAAATAGTTTTGGCAAAAGTATTCTCTACACTTTAGCCTTTGCTACTCACAAATCTCATATGTCATAAAGAGAAACCATGTTAAGCTTTAAATAATTAATGGAATACTCAAAATAGCAATTCATATACAATATTTAGTAGCTGCAAAGGACAATCAAAACAAGTCCTGTGTTCATTCTTACACACAAATTTACAGAGAGAAGCAAATCAGAAACTCCAGCGAGTTCCACAGCTTCACAGTGATACAAAAGTCAAGCAAGAGTCTGACAATGCATCTGGTATAAACAATCCATTGTGAATTAGTAAAAGTTATTGTTTCTACATTTACAATTCCTCCTCAAGACATATATTTCCTTCTTGGTTAAACTGCACATTGATAAACACCTGAAACTCCTCTTTTGCATCTGGTAGAAGAAATATATGAACAAGCTCTTTAGTTATAGGGATTTGCATCTCTCTGGCAAGGTACAGACCCCTGGGCATTGAACTACAGCACTTGGAAGTATTTATAGATCTCATGTTAAACTCTGCAGGACCCTAAACAATAAGCTAGAGTTTCACATAACATAGAAACATCTATTTCACATTACCTATTAGGTTTCCAATATGAGCCTATGAACACAAGGTATCCTTAAAACAACAGCTGGAGATGCTGGAGAAAACCCACATTATTTATTATCAATTACATTTATGGGTTGAAAAAAAAAACAAAGGCAAAAGGAAGACTTTATTTAGCCATGTTTTTTTCTTCACTCAGCAGAAAGAGAAGCAGCCTTTATTTTGGGCAATTTGGACCCTTTCATCCTCCTTGTCCAGCACCAGAACTGCAGCAGCTAATAGGGCCAGTTTTCCTGAAGCTCTAGGGCTGCTTTGATGTATCCTACCATGGATAACTCTGGCACACACCAGAACAGTGTAGTGTCTTCCCATCTGCAGCATATTCTCCATGAAAGCTGCCTCTCCTTGCTTATCCCAGCACCAGAGAGATGCTGCTGTGTCTCATAGGTGCTTGCTGCTGCAAAGGCCTTTCAGAGCTCTCTGAATCCTCCCTCCAGCCATTGCTAATCTGTGTGACAGGAACAGTCTGGCACTAAGAAAGATGAGGAGCCACTAAGCACAAAATCACTTTGCACAAAACACCTCTCCCTAATCTGTTCTGAGCACTTGATCTGGTCTGCATCCATTTCTGCTCATCCTTTCATATTTTTCTCGGTGCCCTACCAGCCTGTGGCGTTTGAAGTGTATGTATGCTTCTTACATAGATGCAAAGTCTGTAATTTGATGTGCACTTCTTCTGAATAATCAATATAAATTCAGTCACCTAAGAAACATTCCTGAATATATCCTTCTAATTATACATCAGACTGCATTTCCATGCTACTCTGACACAACGCTGACAGTATAATCCTCTCCATGGCAGCATATGGTATAATCACAGATCCCGAAAATATTAAGAGCAGCCAATACTTAAGCAGATGCTTAAGAGCCTACTACACATCACAAGTATGTAAGTGACCCAGAAATAAAACATCATAAATTCCACAAGTGTGGAATCACATATTACCAAAATATTAAATATTTCATACAACCCCTTACTATAATGAGTGTCTGGAGTCATTCATCTGCCTTTCCTAACAAGGGTAAGTATTTTTTTCACTGTTCAGGAAAGCAGCACTCTATGAATAATTGATTTTTAAATAATTGGTATGATGTCCAAGTTCATGTAATTAAATCTCCTTTTGTCAAGACATACCACCAGTAAATGATTCCTAAAAGGGAATTAGAAAAGACAACATCATCAAAACTTAACCTCTGAAAATCACTGAACTAGAATATTCTCCACCACTAGGCCAGAGAGACATTTTGCTTACAAATTCCATCTTCCCTCATCCAGCCCTGATCATGTATAGATCAGTCTGTTCGAGTTCCCATAAAAATTATGTGAAAAAAAGGTAAACAGAAATGTTGTCATCTAAATTCTATCCCAACTGGAGTCAGTGGCAAGACTCCCACGAACTTCAAAGACAACAGGATTTGGCAAGGGTTAAGCATTCCAAATGGCCTTCAAACAACAGATGGACATTTGCTGCAGTTCAAAGGCATGAGTTCAAAGGCATTGTGCCTTACTTGTGCGAAAATCTCATCCCGGTTTATCTAATTGTGGAAAGGCCATTACGTCTACAAGTGAGGGACTGACCACTCAGAGCATCATGCATGCTACCATCCATCTGCTCCAAAACTGTGGTGGAAGACAGCTTACTATGAGAAAAACTAAACAGTAAAAAGTGTCTGTAGTGGTCAAAGGATGTCCATGCTTGGCAGCAATCCAGCAGTTTGCAGCAGATGCTGGAGAGAAGGGATGCATTGCCTCCATCCCACATTTCAGTTCACTTCAGTCAAGAATCTATATGGAATATTTAACACTACAGAAAGACATATACTCATGATCACAGCTAATTCTTGCTTGGCCTTGGTTTATCATTAAAGGACTGCTTTTGTTTTGTTCAGTTTAGAAGACTTATCTTATTCTACTAAAATCATCTATGGGGATCTACATATTATTAATGACAATTTGATGAACAACTATGTTCACATCCAACTAAAATGAGGAATTCAGAAATTTTTTAAAAAGCAATTAGTTATGATCTCACTTACTCTTCTGGCATCTCTCCGATTTATTTTATTTAATTAACTTTCCTACACAATCTGAAAACACTGTTCATGGGTTCATTTCCTCAGTTTCCTCCAAATAGTTCTTATATACAGAATAGATCCTCATATCTATTCAAAATTGAAATCTTAGGATATCACCATCCTGTAGAAAGCAATGCCATGGCATTCTTTGAAAAGCCACAAATTTCAATTCAAAGACAGGAAATCCTCTACCAAAGAGGAAGGGTTTTATAGGCTAAAGAGTGGATTAAAAACACTCAGCTAAGGGCAAAAATATCATGCAAAAGGACCTGGTAAAGTTTGAGAAAATATGTTTGCATAAAACTCAGTCAACTGAGTTTACCACAAGCAGAGTACTCAGGTGCTGGACTACACAGGCTGCAGGTACAGAGGCATCTGTGCTGGCTGCAGGCATGGCCAGCTTGGACTCAGAACCCACAGAACTGGGCTCACATGGCCAGTGTCCAACTGGCTCAAGTGAGTATTAGCTGTCTGACATCTCATCTCAGTGTAAGTAAAAGTCACAATTTTATAGTATAATTTCCATGTGTTTTGTACTATCTATATTTGCTTTCCACAGCCACACGTGTCACTGTCCTTCCCTGCTCTGTCTCCTTCCACCACTGATAATTAGGAGACTCTTGCATCAATTGAGTGGCAAATTGCAGAACAGAGGGGATGTGGTTGAAGAAAGCTCTGTAACATCTCCATGAAACAAAAATACTTGATTGAAATTGAGAACACCATTCAGTGAGCATAAATATGAACTTTAAGTGGTTCTTTGCTCCAATACTCACATCAGCTTTGCTGTATCCTCTTTTATAAACTATTTTTATATTCCCAATGCATGGAAGCCAGTTCAAAGATACTTCAGGCTTACAGAGTAGTCCAAACTGCTTCAAGAGTTACCATTCAACATCTTCCCAAAAACATAACACAAAAGGATCCTTTTGTTCTGGATGACTCTGACTGAGAAATGACTTGGATTTACCCATCCCACTATTCTCTCTGAGTATCCACAATTTGGAATCAGAATGATCTAAAATCAGGCAAGTTATTAAAGGCTCTTTAGCAAACTGACAAACTCTATACAACAAGCCTTGAGAGCAAAACATTTCACCAGCAATTTGACAGTTACACTTTGGAATTGAGGACCAAAGCAACTTCTCATTCACAAAGAGTTACTCTGGGCATTTTCCTTACAACAGTATATTCTAAAATGCAAATTGAAGATTAGTGTTTACAGGTTTATCATGAAGTCATACTTCCTGTCCTTGCAGATAAAGTATGCCTTAGACAAGCTGTCCAATTACATATTTTTAAGATGTAATAAAATTATTGTTAAAGTTCATGCCCTTGTCCTTAATGTAACATGGATCTAAGCCACCTTTTGTCCCACAAGCTATCCTGCCCTTATCTGGATCCACACAAAAACAAGGGATGTGTTGCACTAGCTTAAGATGTCCTGTACCTGTGGCTGGTAGTGAAAGACTGCAGTGAGAGAGCTCTCACATTTCCCCTGTATTTCATGACTGTCCCTGCAGAGAAAGTCAAATGTAAGGCTGCATAGATAACATTTCTTGGCTTGACCATTGAACAAAAGCAAGCATGAAAGTACAAATCACAATATTTTTGTTTGTATTCATCTCAAACGCAAGTTTCTAACAAATCTAACAAAAATTAAATATACATAAATTAAATATAGAAAAATATGAAGGATTCACATAAATACAGAAGTAGAAAGCATCCAATGTTCTATTTTAACCAATGTCCTATTGGATAGAGCATTTCTTTAGTCATAGGTAAGTTAAACCCATTATATTGCAGGAGAAATCTCACTGCTAGCACATCAGTTTTTCTAGAGTGGCATAAAACTTAAGACAGAATTGCTAGTTCTGCTATTATACATGCACTGGAACAGATGTGTGAATCAAAATCTTCAGTCTTTCAAACAACATACACTTGCTTACTTGCTTGATAACTATCTTAGCTTTGGGTGACAGAGCTGCAGAACTGGAAAGCTATGCCATCCTTGAAGTCCACAGACAGAAGACAGATTCACATCTTTTAGGAGAAAAACATTATTTCAGATAATATCTTATGCAACTCAGAAGGGAACAGTCTCATAATCCAGATATTGTTTGTGAAAACAAACAAACAAAAATATCTCCCTCCACACTTCCAAAAATAGGCGTCCTGCATTTCCTCTGAGCCAAAATTGGGATACATTCAGTCTGACTTTAGAGGTAAAACACAAGTCATTCAGCAAGTGTTCAGACTCCTGAACTGACTTTGCATCCATTAAGTCAAAGATAAGCAATATATCTTCTCTTTCTCTTTTCTCCAAGTATTGAGAGAGCAGGCAGCAGGGCATTTCACTTCTTTAAAATTATATTATTGGGGAAAGTTAAAGTCTTGAAGTTCAGAGATGAAGATGGAAATCACAGATCTACAAAGTCCACAATGCCATAATTGCATATTTAATGTTTCTTCATATAAGCAAATGAAACCTGAAGATTTGCAAGAGCAGAAGCATTAGCAAGCAGCCATTAAAATGGATTTTCATACTAAGAACAATAAGCTTGATAGTGGGGTTTCTGCAGAGGAACTTAAGAAGCAAATGTCCTGGTTGCAGCCAGGACAGGGTTAATTTTCACAGTAGCCAGGAGGGAGCATGGCTAGGACAGAGGTTATTCCGTATCAGCCCTCATAATTTTCTGGGGCAGTAGCAAGGGAATGTCTTCCAGGGAGGTGGTTTCCTTCTGCCTGGGTGTTGTGTGGCAGAGGGAGTGGTCAGGTACTGTCTGTTGTTGAGGGGGTTTCTGTGTGAATCGTTTGCCTCTTCCTTGCACCCTCTCCCATTAGGATTGTTGTTGTGCAGTTTAGTTTGTTGCTTTTGTCACTGCTGTTTCCTGTGAATTGTTCTTATCTCAACAATGGTAGTCTTAACTTTTTGTGCCTCCAATTTTGCTTTGTGTTCCACCACAGGGGAGGTGAAGGGGAGAGAGTGGTTTGGAGAGCCAGTGGGAGAACGGTGTCATGCAGTATCACTCCTAAACCACAAGGCAAGTTAGGCAAAACTGAGCAAAACAATTTCCATCTGTCAGTGGTTAAACCAAGTTTTAAGGCTCAGAAGAGAATAAAGGTTAATATTTATGGCTTTATAGAGATACAGTACTTTTCCTATGCTCACTTCGTATTCTGTCCTCAGTAAGTGAATGTTGGAGTGCTGAAACTTCCATATATCTACTTATCCTCTTTAATTTGGACAGAACCTCAGTCCCTTCAGACCATCAGTTATAGTTGCAGTACAACAAAGTAAGGCATATTCTCCTATTCAATCCCTAATCTACAATTATTTGAGCATCAGATCATCATTCAAAGAGAAACAGTTTTTGCATAATTAAAACTGAACTCTCTTATGCCCTTTAGTTATTTCAAATGGCCCTTGGGAACTGAAGGATAATTAGTATGACCAATATCAAGAGGAAAGCAAGCCATAAAATTCATTTTTATACAAAGGCTTTAACTCATCACCACAGGCACATACAAGCTTCAAACAGCAATGACAGTACAAGGTACATAACTGTAAATATCAGTCTACATTAACAGGTCAGTACCATTTGGCCGTGCCAGAGCATGTATTGTGTTGTACATGGGAGAAAAATAGGAAATTGTGTCTGCATTGAATGATTTCTCTCATCTTCAGATATCAATATTTGACCTCATGCAGTCTTCTTGTTCCCTAAAGCACTCTGGAGGTTAAGTACTCCCTCATCAAATCTCACCCACAATGGGAATGAAACAGAGGTGCTTTAATAGCAAACTCTCTGAACAGGGAAAAGTTTACATTTGTTTGAGATGAGGCTCTAAGGACCCTAAGGACCTCCTACCCCTCACAGAATATCATGAAACTAAAAAATAAGATTTGCACCCATGAAGAAAATTACTCATACTATTCTAGACTTTGCTTAATTTCTCCTGCTCCTTCTTATCATACATGAGAAATGCTGGAACAGAGATTGTACTAACCAGGGCCAAAAAATATGTAGAAATAATTTATGAAATTTAAAAAAATGAGGGTAGGGAAAGAAATAGAAGATCTAAATGACCTGCAAAAGGCCTTATATTGTCAGTAGTCAGATTCAGCATGGCAGTGCTCTCTCAACAGCACTCTTCTCAACAGCGATGGAAAAGAAATGTCAGAGTATTAGAGAAAAAGCAAAGGTAATGAAAGCTAATGCTAACAGTGCCTTACAGTGAAGGGGACCAATTCTACAGCAACATTCATCCCTTTTGACTAAACAGAGCAATCTGCAACTCTTGACAATAATCACCTGCTTATGATGTGCTGTGTACGTTCTGCTTGGGCAGGGAAAAGCCACAGAGCTGAGAAGAAGAGAACGCCAATGGAAACTCTCAGTGTTTTTTCCATTTCAGCAGAAATTTCAAGCTTAAAACTGATTCTTTTCACAGATAAACAATTTTTTCCTGAATTTCAGGTTAAAAATAAATACAAAAATAAATCTGGCTACCAGTTACTGTGGATCTTATTTTGAAGCACCAGATTGTTTTGTTTGATGCCTGTGAAATTCCCTTTCACAAAACAAGAACTTATGGCACTAAAGTAACACACCCACCTCCCAGTAAAACCATTATTTTTTAGAATCATGGAAAGCCTGTAAATAAGCTCATTTTCAGATTATCTTTTGTATAATCAGTATAAAAATTAGACATTCCTTTTTCTGAACTACTTGCTTAACTTGGGTCAATTTCCACTGAGTTGTTTTGCCAAAAGACATCTCCATAACAAGAGGAAGCTCTCTTCAGTGGAGGGACACCCTGTCCCTGGAATTGTGACATGAAACACCATGCCTGCCACTCAGGATATGTGAAAGCAACATGGCAGTTCAGGAACACTCACAATGCTTCTGACCTTGGCTATTCCACCAAAAAGGCTTGGCATCAGATGCAGCATGAAAAGAGTTCATGCAGTTGCATAGCTTGAACAGGTTGTCACCTTATTTATCCCTGTTCAGCCTCGCAACAGCAGAACACCTGCCCCTGCAGCCACAAAGACCAGCTATTGTAATTCTCTCTGTATTGAGTTTCCTTACAGGGTTTTCCTGCCACGCACAGTAGATGTGGCATGCCACCAGTGAGTTGGCCATGGGGACAGAGCTGCAGTGATCACATTACAGCCACCCAGCACGGTACTCCACACACAGGCCAAAAAAGGCTTTTCAGAGTAAGGCTTTGTACAGATTTGTTTACCAGTGGTTGCAAAACGATATTTTTTTAAAGCCTCCCCATTCTTGCATTTGAGTTAACACAAAGGAACACTAGGTAGCCTCTCCTCCAGATAAGCATGCACCTTTCCTGCTAGCAGCTTCGTGTGCCTTGGCAGGTCACAGCTGCCCTATCCACAACTCCTGCATGCTTAGCCAGCCCTTCAGTCCACAAACACTTCTGCCTTTCAAAGGATTTAACTTCAGCCTTTAGAGCTGTACCCTTTCCCTTCAGCGTCATGCCTGGAAAAACCCTTCTTACAATGCTTACACATCCTCTCTTCTCCTAGGCCTCCTGCCTGCAGGACTTGGCTAGAGCAATTCTGTAGGTCTATTTGAACATGATGTACCCTCCCTATGTGAAGAACAATATTTAAATAGGTATCAGACCCATCCAAAGCATAATCACCATTAGTTCTGGATTTGCTGTGATTAGCTAGTTCAAGTGAGTCCAACAGTCATGCAATTAGCATCCAAGGCACACAGCAGCAAGTGCATTATCATCACACAGAAATTAAGAACTGTCAGTGCAGCACTCTTCAGTCCTTTGAGGACTCAGGTTGGAGTGCTTCACAGAGAACAGTTGAATCCTGCTCCAAGGGCTCATCTACTTGAAATAAGCTGCTTCCACAGGCCTCCGGGAAAAGCCCCAGCTCGCAGACCATGTCAAAATCTAAACCTCCTGGCAATCTCTGTAGTGCTCCCTAGGTTTGTTCAAAGAAAATTACTGCAAGAGGAACAGATTAGTACATTGAAGCAATTGCCATCAAAGACACAACATCTATCTGCAGGTGGTGTATTTGACTTGAGACTACATTTTGCCTGGTTCCCTGGATAGGTGCTCCCAATGCAGAAGCAGTACCAAGCTGCTGAAAGAGACCACCAGTGTCTTGCATCCTCACTAGAGGTTGAACCACACTTGGAAAGAAGTGTTTTATGTACAGCCTTGCTTCAAATAATCGTGTCTGCATACATGAAAACTGCTTTGTAAACAATTATAAGTGAAGACAAGATGGGGATATTCAAACATCTTTTGTTTTGGTGGGACCCCAATTCCCCCAAACTTTTGCTCTGGTTTGGGAACCCCCAAGCCTTGACAAATGACATCTGCTTTCCTAGGCCACTGCCACATTTCTTTCAGAAACAGATGCTTGGAAGAGACACTATTGTACTTCCTCTCTTCAGCTTCACCTCACAAATCATAGGTTTCACTGCTGTTTAAGTGTAAAACTTCAGGCTACTGGAGGAGAGATCCAAACAGCTACCCAAGCAAAGTGCTTATATACTGTGGGAACACAGCGATCTCATAGTGCATATAAGGAAACAACTCCAAAAAGCAGCATGGGTTTCTCCTCTCCTGGGAAAAGCCAAGTCCATTCCTAGAATTGCCTTCTGTCAAAAACCCAGGTGCACTTGGTAGGAAACGCAGGAGGATGAAGGAATTCAGTGTGTGCCTAAAGAACTCAGCAACAGAAGCAGGTAGAAAGGAGGACAAAGGGGACACACATACATTCACAGTTGTGGTAATTTTCCTCCTGAGCAGATGCTATACATCCTGAGGCACATGTCCATTCTCATTAAGTGAATGGACATGTGCCCAGCAATGGGAAGCAGCGGATTAACTTCTCCTCTTGTTATGGTTGTACACACAGCTTTCACTTTCCCTATTAAACTGCCATTTTCCATATCCAGGAGTCTTCTTGCCTTCCTTCTATTTTCTGAAGGAGTGGAAAATGAGCAGGTGGCTGGGTGGCTGTTGACCCAGGTCAGCCCCCCACAGCTGTATCATTTTGTGCAAATAGACACACAAAGACTGTAAATGGTACATGTTAAGGGCCAACAAGTTCCAATGATAAAGGTATTTTGAAAAAAAAACAACTGCAAAGTATATTATTTTGCTTTTTTTCAATCATATAACAAAAATCATTAGAGACAACAGCAGGTATGACACTTAAAGTGTGTAGATATATATATATATATATATATATATACACACACATATATATATGAAATAAAGCAAAAACACTAACTACTTTCCTGAGCAACTTGGCAGGAAAATTGTTCTCTCAAAATCTAGAGCTGGAAAAGCCAATTGAAATCAATGGCTGTGAGCCTGCCCCATATCACTGACGGGCCCTTCTGCGCAGGGCCCCACGGTGCTCCCAGCGGGGAGAAGATGAAGGCCTGGTGTGCATGTAGGATATTGTGCAGGCTGTGCACAGCCACTGGCTGGGTGTGGTGCTGCTGCAATGCCTGCCCTGACTGAGCCCCTCATCTTTTCTGTCGTGGTGCTGTCTCCATGTTCAGCCCTGCTCTAGCAGATGCTGCCCCAAATCCCTACACTTGCACACCAATGTGAAACAGCAGGTAAGGGTCAGACCAGGATCCTTAGAGTCAAACATCTCTGAATTTTCAGTTTCACTGGGAACAGTTCCTATGGTTGTTTCCAAATCCAGTGATATTTACTTTGGTCCATGATGTTTGCTAGTCTTTCTACCCAAATTACGAAAAACAAATATGGTCTATTATGCCGAAATTCAAATCTATTATTGGTATGGATTCATTTATTATAGAAAAATTATCCAACTGATTAAATTATAATCAGAATATGAAACTGATTTTAAATTTTACTTGAATATGGTTAAATAGCAACTAGAAATTCACCTCTGTAGGCAAAGATGCAAATAAATGAATTCAGATCCATGTACTTTGTTAATCTACCATCCATCTGTTAGACAATTACAGCATTATCCAATAAAGTCTTGACCATGTAGTACAGACAAACAAGACAACCACGCGTCTAATAATTAATATGCAGGAGGGGTTTTTTGCATAGAATAAGCCAGATCATTTTATTAGTGGTGGTCCTCTAAGGAAAGCAAGTTTTATCATAGACTGGATGCTGTAAAATATTTATAGGTCAGGAAAAGAGCACATAAAGGCCTTAAAGAGAAAAATAATATTAATCAGTACCTTCATTAGTTGCATGCAGATCATAGATCTTCCTGATGCTAATTGTTAAAAAGTGGGGCATAACCGACTCAGTTGTAAATTCCCCAGTGCAGACACACAATTTTTACATTTGTTGGAGGATACAGAACTCATTAGAGGCAATGAGTCAACAATCAATTTCAAAAAAGAATTGTGACAATGATCTGGAAAAAAAGCCTGCTATTTTAATGCTAGAATCACTATCCTTATTAAACACAACTCTTTAAAAATGGAGCAACTGTGGCAACACATTAAACAATAGAATCCTTATTCTCCTCCTCTCCCTCCAATCATCAAATACTGAGGAGAAGCTTTTGTTTAAATTGCTTAGTTACTGCCAAGTTGTTTACTGACCTCTCAAATTTTATGTTCCAGCATGCTGCTGTGGTAAAACTGTGAGCACAGATGAAATAGCTGCCTTTAAAAGCTTCTCCCCACCCCCACCTGCCCCTCATTGTATAAGAAGCACAATTCTCCAGAAGACTACTAAATTCTATATTTTTAAGACAAAGAACAGCTGCAATGGGCTAGAAATGAATTATAATGAGGCACAACGCTCCTCCTGAAGGGAAGCTTCCTTCAAGTACATCAACTTACCAATTACAGTTGCAGAAAACATTCAAGACTGAGATATGGGAGCCAGAAACAAAGAGGGGAAAAAGAAACTTCACTGACCCATTGCCATCTCTGCAGCAGAGATTATCTGCGTGCTTAGAGGTAACACCACATAGGGCCAGAGTGTCAGAACAACCTGTTACTGTTCTTTTCTCTTGGAAGAGGAACATGTCATAATGAAGACATGAATAACACCTTTTATCACTGATGAAATCTGCCTGCTTCTCATATATGCTGGCAAATGATAGGAACAACCATAATTCCCTCTGCAGAGTGCCTACCTGCTGCCAAACCAGATTGGTCTGCAGTGCTGTGTCTCAGAGCAGAGTCACCTAGCTAGAAAAACAAATACACCTAAATACTTGATGGTTATTACTATTCTTATGTCAAAACACTTGGTGTTATCTGTGCTTTGCATAGAGAAGGAAATATTTAACACACTTGGGAATGGACTTGGGCTCAGGCTAGTCAGCTTCACTTGGGAAGGTGACAGAGCAACATCTTGGAAACCATTTCCAAACAGACAAAGGGCAGGAAGGTGGTCAGCCTCTATTTATGCAGAGGAAATTATGCTAACCATCTCATCACCTTCTGTGAGGTGACCAGTTCAGTGGATTTTGTTTGAGCAGTGGATGCTGTTTGCCTTGACCTTAGTGAGGCTTTTGACACAGTCTCCCATGACATCCTTAGACATGTTGACAAGGTGTGGGTTAGGAAAGCAGGCAGTGGGGTAGGTGGGAACCTGGTGGAGCTTCCAGTGCCAGAGAGTTCTGATGAGTGGCACAAAGTCCAGCAGGAGGAATGCCACTAGCAATAATGTACCCCACAGGTTTACCCTGGAGCCATTAGAGTCAACACCTTCAGTAATAGCCTGGATAACAAAATTCAGTGTACTCTCAGGAAGTCTGTGGCCAGTACTAAACTGGGAGGAGTGTCTGGCACACCGTTAGTCTGCTATTCAGCAGGAATGTGCTGCCATTCAGCAGCACCTGGACAAAGAGGAATCAAATCAACCTCAACAAGGCAGGGCATAAAGTCCTGCATTTGCAGAGGCATAACTCCACCAGTGCATGCTGGAGACAAAGTGTCTGGACAGCGGATTTGCAGAGGACAGCCTTGGGGCTGCGGTGAACCACAAGCCAGCAGTGTACCCTCATGGCAAAAATTCCAACAGCATCCTGTCCTGCTTAAAGGTGTGAGCAGAGCTGGCTACCTGCTCCTACAAACTTTGCTTGAGCCAGGGAATTGGAACAAAAGATCTCAAGAAGTTTCTTCCAGCCTCAACTCTTCTGTGAGGCTCTATGTGAGCAGAGGTCAACTAGCATCGGCTTTATTTTGCTGTTTGCAAAATAAATTTGAACAATATCATCAGTCACACCTAGAGGTTTTATTCAGGTTGTAGGGCCATACTGGACAAATAAGATGACTAAGAACACCTCATTAGCTACAATTAAAGTCATCAAAGTTAGAAGCAAGTTATAGGGGTGAATTTTGGCACTCCAATGAGTGTCACAATTCAGACCACATTGAGGCTCTTTCATTGCTCAGGTCTGCAATAAACAAGAGGGTATACTCAAAAACATTGAGATTAAACAAATCTGTGGACCCACAACACCACAGGAGCAAAATCAAGATTGATATATTCCATTCCAGAAGTGTTTCCAAATAATTTATTTGCAACAACAGAAAAACACTTCAACATCAGCACTATTTTGTTCTTTATAATCTAGTGGTTTTTTGTCTCCTATTCTGCAAGCACCCAAGCTACAATTTGTCAAGAGGTTTGTACTAATACATTGTTATATTCGCTGAAATGGTTCAAAATTACTTTTCTGGAAATTGCAACATTGCAGCGCTAAGGAACCAATATTTTTCTCCCTGTTTGAGATGGAAACAAACACTCTGCTCATCAGTGAGACTTGTTGTAGGTCCGTAAAACATCTGACATCCCATGCCAGCTACAAGAGAGGCAAGAAGAGCAAGATAAATAGCTATTGTGATTTATAATCCCACTGAACCCCAACCCAGGCCTTGTGCTCACAGCTGAAGGCAGAATCAGGCTGTTACTCTAGGGCTAAGCCCTTTAAGAAGAATGAGGATGGAAAGTGAGTGGATAAAAGCCAGGCTTTTTCTTGCCTTTGTGTTTGTGTGAGAAGCACACACTTGTTCTTTCACTGGAATTTTAAATATCAAGTTCACTGGAGAAGTAATTGACTGCTATGGTTATAAAGGAGTCAAAAACTCTACACAAAAATCACAGCCTGAAACCTATTTTCGCTGCAGCTTACATCAAACACTGTATCTTAAAATTATTGTTAAGACCACATAATTATTTAAGAAGTGATGGTATGTCCAAGTGACACAGAGCAGATGGCTCAGATCTCTGCAGGGGCAGCAGTGCTGCACGTCTGTCTAGAGCAGATACAGCTACTGAGGGGAGAAGAGGGAAGAGTCTATAGTGGTAGGACTCTAGAAATTCATCCAATGAAGTGAATCAAGAATACAATTACTTTCTTAAGGAATGACAGCATCCCACTCCACACAAAATCTGGCCTTAAAAAATGCATTAGAAAAAGGCAAAAGGTAGTGTGGAATTACTCAATTTACTAATGGAACACTAACTTGAGAAATTCAATTTAGAAAAATAGTTTATTTGGTTTCAGTAATACTTGCATTACTTCTTTACAAAACAGTAAGGGTAGCTTTAAAGCTTCCTGAAATGGGGATTATTAGTAAAATAAAAGTTTCCCTTGGAGAAATTCAGCAAGTATCTTTTTTCTCAATTATAGAGGCTGAAGGGAACAGGAAAGCAAGAAAATCTGGGAGATAACATTGAATACAACTGTTCAGCTTGCCCTAAGGAACTAAAGCATTGTAATAAAACATCTGTGAATCTGAAGATGCAAGATGAAAAAACCCAAAGTCTTAGGGACTTCAATTAAAAAAAATTAGCAGAGATGTTCATGTTTGCTAGGGACATATTTTAGTGGACCATGCTTTTTTGGAAAATGCTTAAGTGAATAATGGATATGCAGTGTTTGAAGATAAAGCAGGACTAAATTCCTCATCTACATCCTCATTGTACTGCTTTGAAAATCACATCACTGTAGTAGAATTAATGGAAGGGAAAAACCTCACCAACAGAAGAGCCTCAAACAAGTATTAGATTGTTTCCTGTCTCCAAAATGTCATAATCACATTCATTGCATTATGCAGAGTAATGGGCTAGAAATAACAAGTTGCTTGTGGTAGAGATGTGCTGAGTGCAAGTGCAGAACAGATCCTACAGATAGAATAGGCTTTAAACAGCACAATGTGGAACAAAGTCTAAGCTTAAACCAAAGCAAATAATAATTTACAATACCAGATACAAAACATGATAGAAAACACCTGTCCCCTAGACAAGTATCAAAATTAGCATGGAACAGCAAAGATGGTATCAATTTAGTCCTATTCTAAAACCAGAAGAAAAAAAATCTGTTATGCTCTTAATTGTGCATATGTGAATCTAGAGTTAGAGCTGACATTGATGTTATTTTGTACATTGAGGCTTAACAGGGAATACTATGGGAAAATAGAATGTGAGAACCTTTCTATACCTCTGATAGATTTCGTAGTTAAAACATGCTCTATTACAAGGCTGAAAATGTCCAGACAGGAACAGCTATTTCCAGTCTTAGAAGATTTAATAGCTATGTGCTAACACTTGTTACATTTATCTCAGAGGTTGCCCAGGAAATTTATTATAATGCCAGAAGGGAAGTCGGAAAAAGATTGCAATTGTTTTCTTGGTATTTCAAAATAGGAACAAAAGTAGAAATGCGAACACTTTGAGGCCCTGAAGTATACTATATAGCACCTGTTAGAAAAACAAAACCAAAAGAAATCAAAAATACCCATCCTTTTATTTCCACAACCTGTCCACATGCTTGGTAAGAATTGCTGTCTTAACTAAGGTTGAAATAGATCTGCTTTTTTCTCCTTCTGTCTTCTTTCAGGGTCCTCTAGGAAAAATGTAATACATTTAACATTAACATCATGTCCCAAGCTCCTCATTGAAAAGGCAAAGATGTGGCAGAATGGCTGGAATTTGTATATTAAAAAAAAAAAACAAAAAAACAACTTACTTGTTGAGGCCTCTCATTCCCTCAGTGTAAGGAAACAGGCAGTGGCTAGTTTGAGAAAGGCCCCAGACTGCCTGTTTGGTCTGAAAGAGCTGGAAGCCTGCTCTCATAGGAGGTCTCCTTTGCTTAAGGTCTGTTGATTGGCACTGAGCCAGTCACTCACTGTTATGACCTAAGCAACATATGAATCACATGTTTGGACTTCAGAATCTCAAGGATGAACACTTTCAATGCACCAAGCCACTAGGAATGAGGCTAAGCTGCAGCCAATTTGGGAATTTCCACTCAAACCATTTTTGTTTATATACCACAGCATTTAGGCATCCTAATCACAGGCCCAGACCCCACAATATTTGATCCTGTGCAAACATGAAACAAAGGCATCCTAAGTAGCTGAAAGAGATTTACATTTCCAGCTCTAAGAGCAAAAGGTGGCTCCAGGTTCTGCAATGAAGCAGACGTATCAATGTTTCTCTTCTTCCTAGCAAAGCAATGTGAATCTATTTCTATTCAGCAGACTGTAATTTAAAAACCATTTCCAAAAGTACAGGTTTGAAATTTAAAACTGGCATAGAACCAGACCACACAACATAGAGGAATTGTTCATACAACAACATTTATGAACCAAAACTCTCACAGTCCCTAGGGTCACAAAGACTTGGAACTGTTGGAAAAGTCTTCCCTTACATTAACAGTGCACGCTGTATTAATTGTAGAGAGAGCCAGGTGCTAACTTCCCACTGCCTGGTACATACATTCTCAAGATATCACCTTTTCTTGTGAACTGACAAAAAAAAATGAGAACTCCAGCTCCTAAGTGTGGGTCACGGGTCTTCCAAAGGAACAGAAAAATATTACAGCTTTTGTTTGTGCAAGTATGGCTTTGACTGATCTAGGCAAGGACATATGCAGGTTGTGAAACTTCAGAAAACACCTTCTACCTGTCCTAAAAGCAAAAAATACACATTTTGAGGGCTTCTATGGCTCAAAAAATAAATATACACTATACTGCATCAGCCTTTATAAGTATATATATACTTATATATATTATATATACACTATGCAGCATAGTGTATATATAATACATATATATATATATATATACACACTATGCTGCAGCAGCCTTTATAAGTTTGAAGTGAGGTCTATTTTTTGTCTCATAAATTGTCTCCCCAATCCACTGAGGGCGAGTGAGTGGCTGGGTGGGGCTTAATTGACAGCTGGGATTAAATCACAACAAGATTCTGGCAAAAATCTTGTAATGTTACTCTGATAAAACCTGCATTTAACATTTCCAAATTTGTGATGCCTTGATTATAACAAGCAAGTAGCAGATATATATTTTAGTAAGGAAGCACTATTCTTGTTTGGAAGTTTTCATAGGTAGATCCCACACTCCAATTCATCTTGAGGAGATAAAAAAACCCTTCACAACAAATAGGAAAGAAGTGTAAAACAATAGTTACACCACAATTTCATAAGCAGTCTCCCATGTGGTGATCTCTCAGAAACTTGAGAGTACACATGGCAGTTTCATGTACTACAAATAACCCAGACCTTATCTTTTACTTTGATATTATACTTACTTTAAAAATGTATTTTTCTTATCAATACTTAATGTACCTTTTCAGCAAGGGACTCATATTGTTCTCAGCTGATGTACAGTTTATAAATATTAAATCCGTTTAAAAGTTAAATTATTTTTGATATCCAAACTAACACTTAAAAAGAAAAAGTATTTTTATATATGCATTAAAAACAGGGATTAACATTTATTTACATTTGTAAATCAATCAAAATAATCTGAGTAGCATGTAGTCTAATCAGCCTAGACTGTTAGCAACAGTTATCTCACATTAGATAGTTCATCTTATAACCACGAGGATCTGGGTAGAAATTTTGCAATAAATATTCTGCCAAGCATAAAATGAAATACTGAAGTATTTCAGTTTTACAAAAGCTGAAATACTTCAGTAATATTATAATACTTTGACAAACATCTTTTATATTTAATCAATAGGACTCAGGACAGAAAATAATTGACATGAACTAATTCTGAACTGTCCAAAGGTTTGTTTTTCTTTGAGCACAAAATGGCATATTTCAAAACATCTAATGGTTTCATAGAACTCAACTATAATCATCCACACTACTCCACCATAAAATGTCTGGAGACCTTGTTGCAAATATTTTTTCTATTACATCTCCTTCAACTCATCACTTAAAATCTTCAGTAGTCAAAATATTTTACACCTGAAGTAGCTATCTTCATTCCTTGTTCTCATCTCTTTCAGTAAGAAATTATTACTTATATTTTGTAAAAGAATGACTCTGTGGATTGGCTTCCTTCCTCCTTCATAGCTGCATTAGTTTTCACAATGTTTTTGTCTGAGTATTGCCTGAGGAGTATCAGCACCTTTCCAGCTATTCAAAGGGAAGAAAATGAGTCCAGAAGAGAGAAACAGAGCACATTGTTTGTGGGGAAGCTGCTAAAGGACTAAAAAAAGAAACTCACATGGTCAGACTTGGGATGTCTTCAGAGATCTTCAAGTAAAAGATGCATCAGGTCACATTTCTAGCCTGTGTTTTTACATATGTGTATACCGACACATGATTCTGAACTTACATACGCATAACCTGCAGAGAATATTTTAAATTGTTGAAATCCCAAAAGTTTGAAATTAGGCAGTACTATAGAACCTATATAAGTACATCCTGAAGTATACATTTTCAGCTTTGATAGTAGCCAATTCCCTTTTTCAGATATCTGCTGTGTGAATTTTTTTCCTCTTTAAGTGACTTTACATGGATGCATAGAATTTGTGGTGATTCCAATACACAAGAAGCCCAAATTGTTATATTTGTCCATGGGGTGAGAAGGAAGCCCCTTTTGGCACACCATAGGAGAAGGGGTATGACAAAATCGCATGATAGGGCTGATCTACATAAAGCAAGGAAAGCATTTCACCTTGGCTGGTCAAGGCAGAATCACACAAACCAGCACACAACCATAAGTTGGATTCACAATGAGTAGGATGATTCTAACTCAGAGTCTAGAGCTTGTTTTAAAACACACCAAACAAGTTCACTAATAAATGCAATCCTTCCCTGAGTTGTTTAAAGTCCAGCAAAACAAAGCCAGTATGTTTCTAACACAGTGTTCTAGGTCTGGAAAAGGGCTTCAAGGTCAAGGCTTGTCTTATCAAAGACAAACCTCAAAGGTGGTCTTCTGAAGGGTAGATGCTTTGACTGCAATATAGGTAACACTAGAAAAAAGATGGATAACACCAGCATTATGACCCTGGAAGATTCCAATCCTTACGTCACTCATGATTACAACAGATATTATTCCCAAGGTAAAAGACACAATAGCACTGAAATCCCACAAGCCTAAGTTATAAATGAATTAAACAGTTCTCTCTGGCAGTTGCTGAACAGTTACTCCTCAGCAACCCATAAAGATTTCATGCAGGGACAGCCAAATAAGACAAAATGACCTCTCATTATTTTTAGTTGGCTTAAAAGTCATTAAGTAAGCTGCCAATAGAATGACTGTTACAAGTGTGGTATGAAGTGATAGTGAAATGTGATTTGAATGATAGTGAAAAGACTCATGTGAATTTGGTACAACATCATTAGACTACATGGGTGGTGATGGTAATTAACAAGATCCTACACAGGGTCTACAAATTGAGCAGAAACATAATATTATATGAACCACACTACCCTAAAAATAATTCCTCAGTTCTACAACTATGGGAACAACAAGGATAAAGAAGCAGAGAAATGCAGCAGTGACATGAGAAAGCTCTGGCAGCTGCCTCTAAGTGGGAACACAGACTCTGAATGGCATCCATCAGCTCTGACCCCACAAAAACAATTGCACAGCAAAGCCTATGCATGCCAAGTCAAACAGCAGAGTGACTTGTGAGTTAGGATGACTCAATAATAAAGTTGGCTTTGCCCATTCATAAGCCATCAAGATGATGTTTAGCTGTCATATCAGCAGATGTAAATTAGATGAAAGTTATCATTATTTCAGAAAGTGCAACTCTGCCTCAGAAATAAACAAATCAATATTTCAGAACCTACAATGTGGCATGACAACACTTCATTTGTACCTTGGCAGACAAACCTATCAGTGGGACCTCGACTTACATGGGATGGTGTGAGCAAGACAAAATATCTAACCCTAAGGTCTTTCAACACTGGCCATGGAACTTCATTCCCTTTACATTTCATGGCAATAACAGCATTTGCATGCATTTTGAATGCACCTACCACAGAATTGTCTGTCCCATCTTGGGTCATAGGCTCTGGGCTGTCTCAGCTGCATTTGCTCCTCTTATCCATCTTGTCTCTCTGTATCTGAGCAGCTCTGAACAGACATTGTCTGCAAATGAAGGAACACGCTTTCCCTTTCCCCAGCAAAGTGAAAAGTGTAGCCTAGCCTGAACTGCCCTCTAGCCCTAAAGTACTAATATTTTTTGAATTAAGGACCAGTCATTCCTCTGGGCAAGGAATTCCACTTTGGGGAGGGGAAGAGTGGCAGGCTAGACAAATTTCAAAGTACAAGTAGACTCATTAGGTCCTATGATCACCACTGACTACCAGGACATTTGTTGCAGAAGGCACTTTTCACAGCTTCGTGTCAGCTTTGAGCATCTTCCCTGATATAGTGCTTACAAGGCTTGCAGACAGCTGTGAAGCATTTCCAAGCAGGCTGTTACAAATAATTCTGAGTAACTGTCATTCAGTAAGACTTTACAGACATTGTTGCCTCCTTAGAAAAAAGACTGATGGAGAACATTAAATCAATACAAGTCCAAGCTTATCCTTAGCTTCAATGTGAGATTGAAAACCAGGCTTTGAGCATTTTGAACACCTTTGTACTTTCTTCAAGGTCTGCAGAGCACTGACCAAGCTTGAAAATTCTTGAGCTGCTCTATATCCTCAATAATATTACTTGGATATTATCTAGTAGGTGAGATAACAGAAAGCACTTTTCTACTAAAATCATTAAAGAGAAAGTTTAATGCTGTCTGGGGCCCTCCATCTGCCTCCCAATTCCTTGACAGCAGCCAAGTCCCACTGCCCTGTCTGACATCTAATAGAGGTCATAAAAACACCCAAATAGATTTCTGAGAGATTCCTTTTGCCAACATTGAACTCCCACCTTCAAGTCTTCGAGAAATTCAAGGTTATTTATCTTTTGCGAGATTAAGAGCAGAATAAGCCCTCCAAAGCTACAGATTCAGAAATATATGAAAAATAAGTGCATTTAGTACAAGCAGGTCTTAGCCTTTGTCATACATTAAAACCTGAAATGTAGTAAGATTGTATTCTTGTGGGTTCCCATGCAGCCATAGACATCAACAGGAATTACCACTATAAACCAGGAGCTAATCTGCCATTCAGAAGAACTAGGATTATTCTGATAAAATACAGAAGTTCTCCTCAACGCAAACCACCTTAGGCTTCAATGGTTCTGAGATTTAGGGTGCAATTCCTTTTATCTGAAATTGAATGACTAAAATAAGTCTGTTTCTCTACCTGTTTCTCTCTAGTGACAATAGAGACAGCCCAAGGTGGCCACTTCCAACACGGATACAGGAAGAAAGATGAAACTCCC
The DNA here is from genome assembly GCF_035770615.1 of Melospiza melodia melodia. Lineage (NCBI taxonomy): Eukaryota > Metazoa > Chordata > Aves > Passeriformes > Passerellidae > Melospiza > Melospiza melodia. The sequence goes on along the minus strand of NC_086194.1, from coordinate 109,058,377 downwards.
CTTACTCAAGAAATTTACACACTAACAAGCTCAAGTCTACAAGTCCAATAATCTCTGTCTCCATAGGAGAGCCCAAGATGTACCAATAAATGTTTTTATATTAGGAAGCATCAATACTGTAGAAACTCTTGGAAAACCCATTTTGAAATGCTGAGTGGTAATAGTTTTACACAGCCTAAAACAAGAACAATTTAACAAATGAAGAAAGTAGACAGAACACCTAATTGAAATTGCCAAGCAACAAAACCTACCTCTCCACCTCACTTACCTGAAAAGACACATTACAAAGACCTTAGTTTGTCAACTCTCACAAAAATAAAACTTAAGAAAGTTCCACATGCAACAAAGAGGCAAAACCATTTAAGATAAAAGGCAATATCAGCAGTAAAATAAATATGAATAAACTGTCTTTGAACTTGCCTTAGTAAAAAAAATTAGAAGGTGTCCAATTTTGACAGAAACTCATCTACAGAATAGCCAGCCTATAAAAGGGCAAAGAACCCTGTTAAATTGAAGATATATTATAACAACCTTCTCAGAGATTTGTATATTACAGGAGCTGTATTGGCAAGAGAAAAGGCAGGATTACTAAGGAGGTCCCTTCCAATCCTATGCTCCTAATTTGAGTTTCTACTAAAGAGCAGAGTTCAAACTGATCAAAGAGGGACAGCATCCAGGACTAAAACATTCAAGTAATTCTTGAACAACTTCAAATCTCTCCTTTTCTTTCCCCATCTCAAGCCCCTCTGCCCTCACCATACCCTAGGACACTAGTGCCAGGGGGACTAAGCAGACCTGTTGTTTTTCTGCAATTAAATCACCTCTGTCCTAATAGAAAAAATGAAGAAGACAGCTTCCAATCCCTATTCCTTCATTTAACACAGAAAGAATGCTATACAGCCACACAACAGAAAATAACTTAAATACCTCCCAGCACAACCCTTGCTAAGGCACTACATGATACCTTATTTCAAAGCTGAAGGACAACACAGACAACCCTGGTAAAACAGTTCCTTTAGGAAACTATACACTATTATATATATTTACCATAACTAGCAATCAGATATAATCTAGGAAACACACTAGTTTCATTTGCAATGCAGGTTTACCTTAGCAGAAGAGTTTGCTTGTCTCCCTTGAGCAGAGCTGCACAGCATAAAAACCCAGTGCTGCCTGGTAGGACCAGCTAAGAACTGGCTGAAATGAGAAGACACATTTCACCTGGGCCATACAGGGAGGTTCTTCTCCTCTTTGGGAGGATAATCAAGGATCAGAATTAATGAAAGCAAAGCAGCAGCACCTGTGAAGGTGGCACTGACATTCAGAAAAATGGATCACTAAGGAAATTTTCTAGGCAAGACTGTATACTGTATAAGAGTATATGTTACCTAAGTAAAAACAATATATAAAACAGCTGCAATCTTTGCACTGAGGTCTGGACTACTATAAGAGTAGTAATACAAAAATGTTAAAAAATAAAAAGGATGAATGTTCGTACAGCAACTTTTTTTTTTAAACCCCAGAAACCTCAAACCTACTCCCATATCTGAAGAGAAGACAGCACCCAGAAGCATGCCTAATCTTCAGATCCAATGTGGTTAACTCGGGAGAGGGCTGCCATGCCACTGCCACTCCTCTTGGTACTCCCTGCACTCTGCTCAAGAGGGAAGAGTCAGGGGCTGGAGGTGCCTGTGGCTGCATGAAACCTGCACAGGGAGATGCACATGCAAGGGTTGCTGGTAACAGGGGTGGAAGATGTTCTTCTGTATGGCAAAATGCAGAAAATAACTCAGCGATGGTCTAGTGGGGAAGACCAGAGTGTGATGGGACCAGGGCATTGTGGGGGGCTGCTGGTGGGAACAGTAGTTTGTGCGGTGTTAAGGTGGTGGACACCACCACCAAGGGGATGTGTTTGAGCAGTGCAGCTAAATGTTTAGAGTGTTTGGACTTCCCATTTGACTGAAGGGCAACTTTCTTCAGGCAATTGCTGATGGGAAAATTCATTATTCAACGGAGTAGGAAGTGACTCAGGACAGCAGTCATATATTTTAACTATTTTGGGTGAACGCAGATTGATTTCACTGACCAACGAAGGTCACATCACTTTTAGCTAAACTCTATGGCAGAAAGCAACAAAGATTCAACCCGTTTTGTAGCTGAAGCCTTGACTCAGTGCTGCTGTGAGGAGATGGTGGTGGAATGTTTGTGTGAGCTGTAATTGCAGGGGGAGTGTGTTTGGATAACTAACCTCTCACTAAGAGGTTCATGGGGGCAAATCACTGAACACAAGCAACTTGCCAAAATAGAAAAGATGAATAGGAGTGGCTTTATATGATCCACTCACAGTTTGAAACTAGTCCAGAACTCAAAGAAGACTGTACTGACATCAAGTGAATCTCATTATGAAGAAAGAATATGATGTTATAAATAGGAAAGGATATGGAAAGTATCCCCTCCAAAATGTTGCTGAGCCTGGTGAGTAGGTGTACAGTGAATACATAGGCTATTTCTGAACGAATGATTTTTCAAAAATTACACATTTAATGTTTTCTGAGAGGCTAAAAGGAATCATTGCTGTTCTAATACAAGTTCTTCCTCCCTATTTGCAATACAGCTGCTATTAGCCAATTCCCCTGGCCCCACCAGCTCTCACAGTAATCTGAACCTAGTATAATGTTTTTCATTTTGGCTTTTTCTGTAGACAAAATCAGGAGCATTTCCTTTCTGACAGTATGACACAGGCTACGGACAGCCTGGCGCCAAAGCTTTCTAAAGATCAATATATTTAATGCATTTAAAGTCAGTAAGATCTCCTAGGTTAGTCCTGGGTTGCTTGAGGAAAAAGAAAGCCAAAAGACTAGGGAACATTGAATATATAGATTTAATATTTCATTTGCTTATTTAAGGAGCTGTCCATTTTAACAAAAAACTATTTAAATTACTTTGGGTTTCAATTTAGAGTATTTTTCTCAAAACGTTTTGGTAATCATGGAGAAAAATTTAATGCATTAAGTGGGGTCAGATACACTGAGACACAGGCTGGTGGGAGGCTTGTTTATGTGCATAAAGACAAAAGAGTGAATAAATGCCAAAGACTGTGGGAACAAAAGTATTATCAGTCCCATCATACCAATTTTCTTTCTTCCCATCTCCCAAATTTATGTTTTTCACTTGAATATTTCTTCAGTCACTCTGGCCCTTCCCACTGGCTTTCCTCATTTACTTAAGCTGCTTCTCGTTTTCATTAACCTCCAATCTTTATTGCTCCAAATGATTATTTTTGCTTGTTTATAAGTTTACTGCCTGCTAAATACAACAGCCAAAGGCAATCACACAAGTGAGAAAACCAGTCATTGTCCTATGAAGTTCACCAGAATTGTTTTTCTTTCATTCAGCCTCAAAAATTCCATAGGGATTTCCATTTACCCTACCTACTTCCCACTTTCCACTCCAAAAAAGTGTCTAACAGGAAAAAAGGAGCCTCACTAAAAAAGCTACCATCCTTTTGAGTTTCTGTTCATATGCATTAAAAAAACCATTATTATATATATTAAAACTTAAAAATATCATAGAGAAATTGCTAACTTGCTGTCAATCTTCAAAAGATACTAAACAATGGTACCCTAAGTTAACTATGTGTCTTGCAAAACAGAAACATTGCTGTTGCTCACAATTGGAAGAGCAGCTTAATAAACTTCAGTTCTGTGCACAACATTGGGCTGCCAAAAACAGTGAATGAAATCACATTTTCCACCTTAACACACTATTAACTACAAAGCTCACGCACACACTGCTTTAAATGCAAATATTACTTATTTCATGCTAATATTTTAGCAAGAGTGAGTGCAATTATTTCATCAAAGTAGATGCAGTGGGAGGTAAGCAAGAAGAAGTAGCTGTTAGTGGTTTGTGGGAAATAAATTTAGTCTTCTCTTGTATGGAGTAGGTGGTTAGAAAGAGAAACGTTGCCTTTCTGTTACATCAAAAGGTATGTGACCTTTTGGTAAGTTCCAGTACACTTGGGCTTCCTCCCTAAATCCAGATTAACTCAATAATATTTGTGAAGTGTTTACAATATTTTTAATAGGGTTTTTATTGAAAATCTGGACATGAGATTCAAGGTACTTCACACAATCTTTAAAGTTAACACCACTTATTTTGCTCTCCGAGTGCATCCCATTCTGCTAAAAGTCCTCAGCCTTGGTTCTGTTATAGTACTACAAAAAAGTTGGTCCTTGCTATGAATTCCAGGACAGTCTGACTACAGCAGCTCTTGGGAATGGCATTTTATTCCTTTGTAGCAATATATGCTATATATTTATTATATATGTATAATCATATAAATTATATCATCTAGACACAGAACAGTAGAACAGGAGCAAACTAGAGCAACAGCTTCAGGTTTTCTGCATTGTTGTCTTGTGCTTGAAGTGGCAGAAGCCAGCTGTGAATATTTCACCCTGGGACCAGGTCTGCCTGATGCCATGCCAGAGGTGTAGGGCACAGCCCAGCTCCCTGTGTGTCTCTGCCTATCCAGTCAAATGGCACATGCTCTGCTTCACCCAGCAGCTTTATGTGATACCTATCCAAGTTCCTAAAGAACTCAGTGATCAAATAAAGCGATGATCCCCTCTCAGAAAAACTGTCTGCTTTGGGCCCTGAGGCTTTTGTGCCTTGAGGTTCTAGTGATGGAGAAAGCCAGCCTGGAAACAAGTAAGCAATAAAAATTTTCACATTAATTCACTTCACAGTGCTAACTCTCCTCTACATCAACATCTCAGTGAATCAGCTCTTCCTAACTGCTTGCCCCCTGCTCTCAGCAATGCACAACAGAATATATGCATTTTAGAAAACATGCACCATTTCCCTTGTGGCTATTCTTCCTTGGAACCTAGAGGAAGCAGTTTTTGCCCAAGTTTTCTGAAGGAATGGCTGTAGTATAACATAACACTTCCATGCTAAAAAAGCAAAAATATGTACAATGAGAATAAAAAAGGACCATTTCAAAAGGACTTCAATCTGAGCTGCGAAGTTTGCTTTGAACTTGCATTTTCAGGGATCTCAGTTGTAATTTTTTGCATCTACATTACAGGCCTCAAACTTCACACAGCATTTCCTAGTCAATGAAAATATCTGTTCTAGCTCTGAAGTTTAAATATGGCATATGTAACACTGTAGCACCTAGGGAGGGCAAACAATATGGCTATAAACTCCTAAGAAGGGATAGGCAAGGAAGGAGAGGTAGTCGGGGTAGTCCTGTATGACAGGAAGTGTTTTGACTGTCTAGACCTTTATGATGGGTTAAATGTTTACGAGTGTTTAGAGGGAAGGCCAACAGGGCAGATATCCTGGTGGGATTCTGTTATAGACCACCCAAGCACTTATAGAATATAGCAGGGTTGGTTTACGTTGTACACTAGGAACATTTTTTCACTGAAAACACTGGTGGAAGTTGCCCAGGGAAGTCACCATCCCTAGAGGTATTTAAAAGACATGTAGATGGGGTTCTGAGGGACATGGTTTAGTGGTGGACTTGGCAGTGCTGCGTTAATGGTTGGATTGAACAGCCTCAAATGTCTTTTACAACATAAATGATTCTGTGATTCTAATACTGAGTCAGGCAGATAGCAGAAAGTATACTCTGCCTCCAAATTTTGTACTCTTTTATATGCTAGTACTGTATGTAAAAACTCCAGTACATTCTGCTGGCATAAGGACCAGAGGCCACTTTCCTTTCTACTGTATATTGGGATGGCTCAACCAGTTGACTTCAAATAGCCCATGCTCTTTCATTCCAGTAAGGAGTTTGCCCCAAGGGTCTTGCTAACACTTTTGATTATAAACACTAAAAGGGTAGTAGTAATCCTCAAGCTCAAATGAATTTACACACTAGATTTCTATGGCTCAGAAGAAGCAAAGGTGTTCAATCTACTGTGAAAAGCAGGAATTTATCTAAAATATAATAAAAACAAACAAATAGTGTTGTCAAAATATGCATGTATATGAGGGTTCCAAAATATAAATTACTCTCTTCTAAGCACAGAGCTAAATATTATGGATGGCAGCCTATAGCAGTGCTTCTCTAGAAGCTTCTCATAAAGAAAGCAAGACCTGAAATCTTTAAACTGTGACTCATGCAAAGCTAAAAACCCACGGAAGCCACCAGGACCATTCACCTTGCTGTGGGGGATCTCTACCTCTGCTTCACAGTGCAAGACTAGAAATCTCAAGCATCATAAGGGGTAGCTGATACCACACATTTTTTGTACTCGTAAAATGAGTTACAGCAAGAGACTTTAAATAACAGCAAGATGTGAATCACAGAATTGTTAAAGTTGGAAGGGACCTTTGGAGACCATCCAGTCCAAGCCCCTGCCAAGGCAGGGTCACCTTAACAGGTTACGCAGGAATGCATTCAGTGGGTTTGGAACATCTCCAAATGGGGCGACTTCACAGCCTCCATGGGAAGTCTGTTCCCTGGGCAGAGGGTGCTCTGACACCCCCAATGTAAAGAAATTCCCCTTCATGTTGAGGTGGCTCTTCTTGTGATTTTATTTATGGCCATTGCTCCTCATCCTGTCAATGGGAACCACTGAAAAGAGACTGGTATCATTCTCTTGACACCCACTTTTGAGATACTTATATACACTGATGAGATCCTCTCCCAGTCCTTTCTTTTCAAAATTAAACATCCCCAGCTCCCTCAGTCTCTCCTCATGAGAGAGATGCTCCAGACCCCAAATCATCTTTGTGGCATCTGCTGGACCCTCTCCATTACCTCCTTGTCTTGTGCTGAGGAGCCCAGAGCTGGACACAGCATTCCAGATGTGCCTCACTGGAGCCAAGCAGAGGGACAGGATCACCTCCCTTGACCTGCTGGCCACACTCTTCCCAAAGCACCCCAGGATCCTCCTGGCCCTCCTGGCCACAAGGGCTCTGCTGGCCCATGGCCAGCTTGCCATCCAGCAAGGCTGACAGGTCCTTCTCTGCAGAGCTGCTCTCCAGAGGGTCACAGCCCAGACTCTGCTGGGACTTGGGGTTTTCCTCCCCAGATGCAGGACCCTGCACTGGCCCTTGCTGAACCTCATCGGGTTTGTCTCTGCCCAACTCTCCAGCCTTTGAATGGCAGCACAGCCCTCAGGTGTATCTGCCACTCCCCCCAGTTCTGTATCATGAGCATAAGACGGTACAACACAGTACTTCTGTAGGCCTAGATTTATTGCACATATTTAATGATAATTCTGAAGAGAAGATAATAACCAATCACTAATTAAGTCAGATATGACAAAAGCTGTTCTGAAATTTTGAGTGACCTCTGATTCCAATGGGGACTGCAATAGCAGGGAAAAATGCCAGACAGCCAATTAAAGGTCTGGTGATTAAGTAGAGCAACAAGAACTTCTCATGTGGATTGCCAGATCTTAAACTAGCTATTATAACTCAGGGAAAAATCACAACAACTCCTTTCCTAAAACAAATGCACATCGGCTCAAAAGACATCAATATCAGCCTCAAAAACTATTAGGAAAGGTAGTACTGGAGTTATGGCTTCTTATAACTTCCTGGAACAGCATTTTCTCACTGGTTACCAACCTTAAAAACGAACCAACAAGACCCAAACTCCAAACCAAACCAAAACCAAAACCAAAAAAACCCAAACAAACAAAAAACGGCAATGAAAAAGAAGCAATAAGAGCTGAAAAATATTACGGCAATGAAAAATTTGCTTAAAAGACAAAGAGACATACTAAAAACAAAAGACAAGACAGAAGTCCGTTTTTTACAGAACCATTTCTTAAGAAAAAATATTTTTACAATTTTTATTCAGCTACAATTTTGTAAAGATCTCATGGAATTTTCTACTGTAATCATTGCAGAGCGTTAAAAGAAATGGCCCCAGTGTTTTCAATGAAACAAAGAATATGAAGAAACACAATATTACAAAATGGTGAAGAGAATGTAAAATACAATACTTTCCAGAGCATAATTAAACTGTGTTAAACATTGCTGTAAAGAACATCTCTAAGTCATAGTTAGGTTAAAACAGTGAAGATGTCAACATATTTTTTTCTGCTCACGGTAACAGTACTAGGTGAAGTTAAACATGAATGTGAACTCAAACTCCCAACCAGAATTAAAATCTAAGCTATTTTCATCGTGCAATACTCAGGAAACAACACTTGTGTGAAGTTACTGTAAGACAAAACTCTTAGTACCATATGTTAGTAAGAGAATAAATCTTATTTCTTTAAGTTGGTCCTTGATCAAGAGGAAGTTAGTAGCACATAAAAATTTACACATCTACCTATGAAAACTGCCACCAAAAAAATTCAATTCTCACTCTGTCTTTGAAGTCCCACAAACAACTCCACCTCAGCAACCAGTCGTTCCAAGTTCAAGGGCCCTTGTAAGCCTGAAACAGCACCTAAGTCCCAAAATCTCAGATCTGACTTATTTTCTATGGTGCAGCTGGAAGAAGTAATATCCTGTACTACACAAGCATAACTTGGAACACTCACTTGAGTGTGAGGAATCCCACTTCCAGGCTCTTCCCATATTCAGGCAGTGTGGACACCGCCTTTCCAGCAGAACTACAAGCTGTTTTGGAAAACAGGATCTGGGACTGTTTTACTAGACATACTACAGCCTGGCCAGAGTGAAGTTGCAAATTTCATGCAGGTGGAAGAAAGGAGAGAGAGGGTAGCATAGCCCAGTGGCTGAGCAACTTGGAAAGGGAGGGAAGAACCATCAGTTTCACAGAAGCAACAAGGTCCCACATTTCTGCTGGGCAGCTGTGGTGAGCACAAATCCTGATGAGTCCTTTTAAAAAAATTCTGCTATGGGGACCTACCTCTGGAGCAGGGCCCGGACTCCACAGCCTGTAGGCGCTGGACTCTGGTCAGCCTTTGCTAAGGGCTATTTCAAGGCTGTTTCTGCTGCGTTTGCAGGTTTCCACCCAATTCTGGCATGCACTACAGAGGGAGATTGGGTGTCCCAGCTCCATGACTTAATTGAGCCTTCCTGGGACTAGCTACTGAAGACACCTGTTTCAGCCCTAAATATGACACAGAGAAGCACAGAGGCCACATCCTGCCCTTTGTTCTCACCACTAAAGCACTGCTGGCCCAACAATGTAAACACATCACACTTCTCCCACCAACTGCAGTGGGAAGTGTATTGCATCTTCTGTGCTTTGATTTAACTCTCCTCTGTATCTTGCAGCTGAGAACAAAAGTACTGTCCCTGTGACAAATTTCCTTACTGTAATAATACAGACACCAACAACAATGAAGGGAAGAAAAAACACTAGAAAAGAAGTGCATTACTTAGACAAAATAATAAACCATAAATCACTACAGTGACAAGATTGAGTGTGAAACCTCTAATTACACATTTAATCATTTGCCAACGTCTTATTTTCTTGAAGCAATGTTCATGAAGCTTCAACAAGATTTGAATTTGAGACTTATTTTATGTGTGAACTGCAAAAGCAATGCAAATAGAAATGGTTTAAAGACTCAAAAAAAGTATTAACTTTAATCTTCAGCTGTGCTGACATCTTACTGAATGCCTTTATTGCTCTCAGTCACACTAGCCCTCATTTGTGTCATTTTGACACATCACTGTGTCAAAACACATCAAACCCACCTCTATTGCACAGACGTGATATAAAATAAAGTAGAAAATTAAGGGGCAAATAAGTGGTTACTTAAAAAGCTATATTAAAATATATACTTAAAATACGGTATTAAAACAAGAGAGTGTAATACCATTGTGGAAGAAGACACTGTTATTTGTGAAGTATGGATAAACCTGTGCCCCCAGGCTGTATCTGCTCCACTGCCTTTTCACAAGGAGGCAGGAAGCAGCTGCTAGAGCAGAAGTGTCTCATCAGCATCTGAACACCTTTTCCTATGGATTTCAGGGCCCAGAAACAGAGAGCAGGGCTGGTTGTTGCTGCTGGGTTCAGAATGGCCGAGGGAATTACCTGAATTCTGTAAAAATTCTGTGTACCAAAGTCATCTTCCAGCACACTCAGAAGAGTACTTACTAAAAACAAGGTAACCCAAAGCAAAACAAAAATAGCAAAAATAGCAGAAGTCTCCTTCTTCTAACTGGAAAATAAGGCAAAGTCCAGACAACATTTGCATTTAGACAGATGCCCTCAAAGAATGTGGAGTCAGAAAATGCAGACTTTCACCAAAGTCAGAATATTGCTTATATGCTAAGAAAAACAGCCCAATATACTGAAGACATCACTTAATATGAATTGCAAGGGCACTGTTGTACTGCTAAGTTTTGCTTCCCCCAGAAGAGAGCAATTGGAGTTGAAGGAAAAACCCTGGTGTGCCTTTTATTTTGTTTTGTCATGTTGTAGGCTTTGGTAAATTGGTAAATTTTTGTCTTATGTTTCCTAGCCAGGGTGGATCTTCACACAGACAAAACTGTAATTCAACTGCTTTTTTTTCCTTTCTAAGAACAAACTGAGCCTGGGTTGCAGGGAAGATGGGTTTGCTCTACTCACGATTTTCACCCCAGCAGAGGGGACCAGAGCACATGGGGCCTGGCCAGTGTTTAGGGTGCAGATATGCACAGGACCAAATACAGAGGGGAAGTATCAGCTACTCCAATGGAGGAGGGCAACATTTTTATTGTCTTTTGTGGAGACAAAAACCACCAGACAGAGAACTCTGAGGTAATCTTTAGGTCATATTTTCTTCCGTGTTTGTCTATTTCTGTTTGCATCATCCTTTTGAAAAATAAGTCATCCTCTGTACATGTGGATCTTGATTCCCTTAAGTTGGTTGCTGGTACTTGACAGAACCTCTGACTCACTGCTGTGAACTGGAGGAAATGCTCCAGAACCTGCTACAGACTCTGCTTCTGCCACCTTTTGGAACAGGCAAAGCCAGAAGGAAAAGGGCATAATTTAATCAGGTTCTGACTATTACATAAGGCTACTGCATGTTTGCTTCTATGCTAGGTAATTTTTTGTTTGTTTTTATTGTGTTTTGTAAACAAGAAGTTACTTATGAGAAGCAGGGAGCACAGGCCCACATCCATAGCAATCTAAGTACAATTGGCACTGGGAAAATGAGTTTTCTTCCTTTCTTTTCTTTTTTGGATCTATTTATGAATCATGAGGAGTTTGGACTGATTCAGTAATAGATATTGCTGTTTCACCTACCACATTTGAAAATAGCTTTGACAGCACAGCACACATTAACCCCCTCCTCCCTATATAGAACTGCCTACCTATAAAATCCACATAGAGGGCTTAAACTGAAAATATGGGAGGTGTTTGGCTTAGTACTTCTGAATGCATGTGAGGCACCAACGTCAGAGTCCTGGAAACATGACAAATTTTGATCCTCTTTCCCCCAACAATTATTGAATAAATAATTCCTGAGGCAATGCTCAAGGCAGGCTCACTCCTTGTGTACCTGACAACATATGACTGAGATGACAGGACATTTACTCACCCTGCCAGCCAGATGATCTGTAGGTCTTGGGAGTTTTTCTCTCTGCCTCTTCTCTAGTCCACTCATGCATCAGGTTCCTTAGAGATATGGGACAGCCAAGGGAATTTACTTTTCTTGCTCTGGGTATAAGATAGTTACCTGTGACAGAGAGGATAAAGACACCAAATGTGGAGTATGAAGGCACTTGGAACAATAATTTCCGTAATTCAGGTAATTCTTACCTCCCGCCTTCAATAGTCGCCAATATTGAGGAATAAAAACCCCAAGAGTTGATTTAAAAATAAGCAGCCTGGAGGAATTACTGTTTATTAAGATTCCCAATTTTTTACGCTGCCTTTTTTAGTTGTAAAGAAGTTATATGTATGAGGAGAGTTTTCAGTTAATTCTACTGGTTAACAGATCAAATTTCAAATAGATACATTTAGTTAGATGCATTTACTTTTAGTTTCTATCCCACTGTTCAGATACTACAATGATTTGTTCTGAAATATTCAGTCTCACCATTCGACACATATTCTCTTCCCTGTAGTTTCTCTTAGCTATTTTTTCTACTGGTTTTCACTCCAGAATGTCCAGAATGAAGATTATTCACTGGTATTATGGCTTTTTTTTTAATACCTATAGACTTTTCCTCTTCAAGGATGAACTACTCAGACCTAAATATATTTTAAAACTGTGACCAAGCATTTCTGTTCCACTCTTTTCCTCCTTGTATCACCAAGTGAGCTGAGAGACACCAGTTCAAAGCCAAACATGATCATCATCTATGTCCTGCTCTATTTCCTGCTCCATTTCCTTCAAAAATATATCTGGTAAAGAGGTGGAAGAGGAGACTTTGGAACGCATGAACAGATCATATCCTCTACAGCCACTGGACCTCAATAGGTCAAGGAGAGAAAAGCAAACATGCAAACCCCAAACATGCTGCACTTAAGAACACTCTAAAAAGCAGAAATGGGGAAATGTCTAGCTTTATAGAGCTCCCCTGAATAATTTTTCTGTTTTGTCAACTGAATAGCCAAGATACAGAAGCAACTGAGGGAGAAAGGAACCAAGAATAGGTCATTATTTAATTGTCTCACCAAGTCTAAAATACAAAGGACTTTCACTAGGGGTTACTTTGGAGGTAAAATTGGAAACTTCTCTTCAGAGAGTTTTCTATTAAAGGTCATGGGTATCAAAATCTATCGTCTCACTTTAGATCAGTTATAAAGCTACTATAAATAAAGTCTCCTATATGGCACATTGTCATTGATTCCCACTTCAGTGTAATCAGCACTGCAGACACAGGAAATTCCTAAAATAAACAGCAGTATTCTCTACTTACTGCACTTAAATACAGAGTCAGGAGCTCTGTATTTATATTTTAAGATATTCATTACAATAAGTAATTCATTGTAATTTAAGATATGCATCATGCTTGCTGTACAGCAAATTATTTTATTATCATTTCAATGAACAAATGTACTGTATCAAAATACAGTGTAGCTATGACAACAGTAATTCATAATTTACCACAGTCTTTACCACTAAGCAAATTAAGTAATTTGGCTGAATTGTTTCTTGATGGAAAAAATGTGATAATTTGCAAGCAGTAGTTTTTGCATTTACTGTTCTTAGACCTAGGCCAGTGTCTTCTTTGACAATTGTAAATACATCAAAATATCTTTCTTGGATAAAAACAGACTATACAGCTGGAAAATATAGTGTCTATTCTACTGAAGCTACTGAAGAACTCATGTGGTAACTGTTCCAAAGTTCTGGGCAAAATACCGCAACAAAAATAAGATTAAAAAAATCAAAATACTGTAGTAATTTTACCTACATGCAAATGAAAAATCATGCTAAAAAGTCCCTTGTGGAAATAGATTGGTTTGATATCTTTCACCTTATCTATCTTGCTGAAAAAGATTTGGGAATATGAAGATGGGAGTAGGAAGAATGACATGAAAAATATAAAACAAATATTTGCATCAACTTTTTTGACAGCTCCAACTGAAATGTGTCTCCTGAAACCCAAGACAGCAAGAGGGGCCCAGAAGAGGATGCTGCTTGGTGAAAACAGCTCCCCCAGTGCACTGGGCCTTCCCAGGTTGCCATTTGGGATGTCATGCAGGCACAGCAGATGGACAGCACAGGATGGAGAGGTTGGGAGGGATACTTGGGAACAATGCAGAACTTCCTTGTTCTGGACTGCTTGGATGAAACTGGGCAAGCCAGACCTCAGCTGGATTTGAAACTGGTGAGGAACATGAGAAACAACCAGATGAGCTTGTAGGGGAACAAAAGGAAGTCTGAGAAATAGGTTGTTGGGAGGGGCTGGCAAATCTCCATCCTTGTAGATACTCCAAATTCAACAGAACAAGGCTGTGAGTGATGTTATCTAATTTTTTCTTGCTTAGACTAGGACATTGATGATACCCTCCAGCACCCTCCAGAAGTCTATTCTAACAAACAAATTGCTGTGATTCAATGACATTATTTAATTTGCCTGCAGTTTTCTTCCCTGTGAATAAAAGAAGGGCAAACATAAGAAGAAAAGCAAGAGGGAATAAAAAGTAAAATTTATCTCATCTTTAATAATTATCTCAAAGAAAGAATACTGAATTTGAACAACAAAAAAATGCAAACAAATTATTAAACCGCTACAAATACAGATTTATTTTCTCTTTCACTCTCTATCACCTGTATGATTCTGTAAGCCCTTCACCCTGTTCTGCTTTTTCCCTTTCACTGAAACTAAGTGGCAATACACAGGACATGGATATTTTGAGTCCAGCCTTCACAATAGGACTTGTAGGAGCCCTTGGTTTCATCTGATATTTCCCTGAGCAGAAAACTTCCACTGTACCATGGGGTGGCACCAGACTGTAGGCACTATAATTTTTCCAGGTGCATGGTCCATCTGTTTCTGCCTCTTTGCCTCTTCATGTTTACCCAAAAAAGCGCAAGAGTTTAGCACCATACACTTTTCAAGCCTGAGTAAGCAGCTTAATTATTCAGACAAAATAGCATTGATTTGAAAGTGTCCGAACAAATGAAATTCAGGCTTGCCAACCTCATTGAGAAGGACAGCCAACCTGCTGAGGGAATTTCCAATTGTGTTACTTACAGTTCTTGTTTCTTTCTTTTATTTCAGGGTCATTTTATGCAATACAGAGCAAATTCTGGCAAAGCAACCACACAGCTGCTTTTGAAATCAGAGGAAACTTTGCTAAACAGGCAGACCTTCAGCTTCCTCTGAATTCAAGAGCACCCAAAGACAATACATGAATCAGGGAGGTTGACAGCTGACAGTGATAAAAAAATAAAATAGTAGGCTCAATTCAGCACCCATTAAAATGAATGGGACAATTACATCTGTGAATGAGCTGCCCTTAAACATGAAGTAAATATCACACTCTATTGTTGACTCCTTCTTGGACCATAAATTCAAGTCTCCTTAATGTCATTATGTCATTCCACAGGCTCATTTTTTAATAAGCCATGCCTTGTTTTCTTCAGTATTTCCAAGGGCAAGAATTTAGAGAATAGACAGTCATCTTCCACAGTAATCACTTTTATCATAGCAGTTATGCTACAAAATAGAGGCCCTATTATACTCCATTTACTAAATTTATATAGGAATCAACTTCTTGGGCTATAAATGGACAGTATTACTCATTATGTTATTTGCTATAATAGTTGAACACCAGTGACTTGCAGATCCAACAAAAATCCAAAAATGGCTATGCAAAAAGCCCTAAAATTAAGTTCTTGACACATAATAACTAATGCTGTACACCCCTACTTTTTATGTTATGAACAATATGTACACTGTATTTATCCAGGAGAAACCAGTATTTAAAACTCTTACATTTATCATAAAAATAGATTTTATTACAGAAAACAGTGCCTTGCCATAAGAGATTTACAACTGATTAAAAAGGATGGCTTGTCCTAAAACACTTACATGATTGCATGCAAAGAAAACAGATGGTCTGTGTAACAGTAATTTGATTTCTTCCAGTAAACATTACTCATGATATAGAAAATGCTTATGCTGATCTACTCCAGAGTGATGTGTGCGCTTTGCCTCTCTCTTTAAATGAAGCCTGTAATTCTGTTCAAGAAACAACACTGCAGCTCTGGTTTCCCAACAAATCAAATAAAATCAGGTTGTCTAAGGCATCATTCCTCACTTAAGAGCCTGACAACACAAAGATTAATTTTAACTTTTCACTCTTCCAAAAGTGCTTAACATAATGCCATGCTCCCTACTCATTTAGTCCTTTTTGTAACAGTTCTTCAGGACAAAGAAAAGAATGTTATTTCTACTTTCATCTCTGAGAATAAATCAAAATTCAATGCTTCTTCTCTTCTGCTGCATCTAACATTCTTCTCCTTTATATAACTGCAGGTATACAAGAAGAAGGGAAAAGTCTTACTGGTAAGGCTTCATCTGTCCACCTCAAATTTTGTTCTATTTCTTGGGTCACACCAAGAATGGTGCTCAGGGAAATTCAGCAGCCACATTTCCCCTACCCAAGCTTTCCCAAACACTGGATGAAAATCTGCTTGCCTTTGTAAGGCAGACAACCCTCACAGGGTTGTTTAAATCACTAAAGTTCTTGGTAACCAAACCATGGATGGGAATTCTGTCACTTCATACAGGATAGAGGTCTGGAGTGATAAAGTGTTTGTGTTGCCTTTTACAGCTCTTTTTGCATGGGATGAATACAGACAGATCTTTCTCAAAGGCAAAAATTTAACCCCTAAGAAAGCATTCTTATATCTTTTCCTGTATTTCACAGGGACTTCACACCTGAATATATTTCATCATCTGCAAGTAATAATATTCCTGCTGGAATGTAACCCTATGTGTCATTATCTTGTCTTGTTTCATTACTGTTGCTTCACCTGACTGGCCTGGACTTATCCCAGCCAAATGAAGTAAGGGCACAATCCTATTAAATGCCTGCTGGGAACACCCTAAGCTGCGGCTCTTGTCAGTGGGAATTAAGGGTTCTCAGCACATTGTAACAGGTACTCAGACCCTTGAGAAATTGGACCCTTAATTAGATATTCCCTCATGACATTGTGTGATTATTTAATGTTCTGACAAGATGCCTCAGCAATCTCACAGGCCCTGAATTAACTATCCTAGAAGAGCTCTTTGCCAACTGCAATTCTGTGAAAGCTTTGTCATGCTTGGCCATGGAAGCAAATTGCATTTCGTGGAGCATATGAAATGATTTACCCAATGAATTGGCTGAATTATATATGACATGAGCTATTGGCCTGGCTTGACATGTCCAGTTTTAAATAGCTGTTCTTTTTTTATCCCTTTCCTCTTCCCTTGTGTGTGCCCTGCCCTCCACTCTTCCATGCACACTTTTTACTGTCCCACTTGCTGGCAGAGCTCAGTAGCAGCAGCAGCAGTCCTTGTGGCGACATGGGATGATTCATCACACAATCTACATGAGGCAGATTAATATTGCCAGAGCAGTCCCTTATTATGAATTTCCTTTTCTGTGTCTGGCTCATCTGCACTATAATATTTGTTACTCACATGTAAATATCCATCCAGGAGCTGCTGAAGTTTTTTAATCTACATTGAAAAGTTTAAAAAAAAAAACCCGACAGAGTAAACATTTCTGCCTTGCAGCTGATGCCATATTATCAAACACATCAATAAAAGCTACAGTAAGCATAAAAAACAAAGCATAAACAGAGGAAGTGCTCAATAACATAGTATATCTCAGACAAATGTACAAAACAATGGTCATCTTTTCATCATTCCCTATGCATATCATCTTTAGGCACAATCACCTCAGGGAAAGGACATAGATTTAAATGTTTTCCATAGGATTTTAGCATTCTGGTTACTAAAGCCTGCTCAAGTGTGCAAAATTATGGTGATTAGAAATCAATACTCATCTCCCATCCACTTTGTAGAAAAGGAGGAGAAGTATTTGGACCACCTACCCTAAATCCTGCAACACCCAAATACCCACCTCAGGCCCAAGGACTGTAGTCAGGACATATCAGATACCAAAACTGAAACGTGTGTTGCCAGTAAAAAATAAGAAAAACAATGACTGTCAAGAGAGGCATTAAATTACACTCTGGAGGTTGTGTTTTTAGGAAAAGTTTTATTAAACTTTGAACTTCTCTGCCCCTGCTGACTTGCAACCCACTTTATGAGACCACTATGAAGATATAGCAGCACTTTTAGTTTCTTTGCTAGCAGCTGTTTTAAGAGGTGTATTCAAATTCACTTTTTTTGGTCACAATTTCTATTAAGTCTAAATCAAATAATTTGCAGAAATGCAGTCTCACCCAGCCTTCCTCCCAACCCAGATATGACTCCTGCTTTACCTGCTTACATTTAAGGAGTTTTTTCATCCTCATATTGCAAATATTTCCATCACAAACACTTTTCTTTTTTTAATGAGGCTTCAATGCAACCTTAAATTGTGTCTCACAAGCAAAATCAAATCCACTTCCACAATGAGGAATCAAACCTTCGATAAATCATTCTACCCATCAGTTTCCGTGATAACAAAACCAGGTCCTTGAGTGCTTTATGCATTCTGGCAAGCATCTGCTTTGCCAGGAGTGGATTAAATAACACTACCTCTATTATTCTAATAGTCTGGGAGATCGTATAAAATATTTATATTGTGATCTGCAGGCAAAATGCCTACTCTAAATTATGCTCCACAAGCTCAGCAAGATATTCTATTGATAGAAAAATACCTCAGTTTAAATAATTGGGCAATTTTAGTTATTCCTTATTCTATGAATCTCATGTAATTTTGCTGTTTCCCCCTTGAGAATGCTATCTATTTTAGGAAGTACAATTTTCCACGTTCAAGGGTTTCCTGTGTATTAGTACAAATATCTCACCCACATAACACTAAATCACAGGGCAAGCAAAGAGGTAACTAGAAAAAACACGAATGCTGTCAGTGCAGGTCAGTGTTCTGCCTGAGCTTCTTTATCGCACATCTATAGGCTACCAGACAGTTTTTACTACACAGCCAAGAAGAAATTTGCTTAAGGCTGAATTTTGCTTAAATCTGACTTCCAAATTTGCAAACAAAGAAGAATTTTAAAGTTATTTGCAAAAACTGTATTCACAAAGCCTCTTCTTTGTGGAACTACATTGCAGGAATAATGGTTGTAAATCCCAAATATCATCTCTCTTCAGAGCTGTGTTTTTTGCTTTAGTTAGGTTACTCCAATTCTCTATGTGGTTATGTAAGACCACTTTAGGATCACAAGCTCATTCTCAAAGAAGTCACTTGTTTCAGCTGGCTGAAGTTCTAACTTGAATTTTGAACACAAAAAGCACTTTATTTTCCCCACATTTCACGATTACATAGTGCAGGACAGTTAGCATTAGATTCTGCATTGAGCTAAAAGCAGTGTATGTGTGCTCGTGATGTTGTGTACAGCCCCAGGACAATATGGTGTAAGAAAGAAGGCCATGAGCCATTCCTACGCAGAGTATTCCCTGGGTAGGGGCATTTCCACTCAGTTTGGAGCCTGTAATGACAGCTCACTGAATCCGCATCTCTAACCCTCATGGTGCTTTGCTGAGTGTCAGCATCCTGGAGAGGAGTGCAGAGGGAAAGCAAAAGTGGCACACTCAGACTGTGCACTGTGCCTCCCCCTTCATTGGCAGAAGGCATCCAAAGCAATCCTACTGCAGGTCCATGCAGCCTTTCACATGCTATGGGCAGGCATGGTTTTTGAAGATTAGTATTGCCTCTAGCAGCTGAGGTCATCTGTAAAGGAGATGTCCAAGTTAATGGCATTTTTAGTGGCCTGGGGGAATCTTCTCCACAGGCTGTCACATGTGGTCTTGTCTGAAGTTAGATTCAATGACTGCTGTGGGCTGGTCTTGCCCAGCTCTGTTCCCACGGTGCAATTTCTCTGACTAAACCAGCCTTACAATGCTGCTGCTGATATGTAAGGTTCACCTCCTCCAGTGAACGCACGTGCCTTGACCTTCAGCTTTACTTCCATTGGTAAGGGCAGACATGGACAAGGGCAGCAGGAGGAAGGGAAGCTGGAAGGGTTTTCCTTGGCCCTCTTGCTCTTGTCAATTCTGCCTCAGGTCCAGTCACACCACTCAGCAAGGACAGAGACATGGCTGCAAAGCCCATCTTTACCAATGAGAAACAACGAATAAAGAATTGCCTGATTTTCTTAATGCCTTCTCACTGGGTGAGTCTGCTCCTTTATTTTTGTCCTAGAAGGCCATGTGTATTCTCTTTGCCATCTGTTAGAGGTGTGGCAGTTATCTTCTGTTAATTGGGCAGTTTTTCTTTATCTCTTCCACAAACCAATCCACCCCCCAGGGAGACATCTGCTGTTAATGGGCTATTGAATGTCACTGCATGACTGGTAAAAATTACAGCATGCCATTGTGAGATGCTCTGCCCAGAGGGAGGAGCCAAGCATTCCTAACTGGATATAATCTGAGATTTTGGAACACCAGAACAGCCTTTCCACTGGATTCCTAGAGGAACAGCTGCCTTTTCTACTGGATCTTCAGAGGGAGACACCTTTCTACTGGATCCCTGCTCCAACAGAACCACACTTGACACTGCAGGAGGACAGCCACCATCCAATTGGACTGCTACCAACACCCTGACCAACAGGGTGACAGGTTATGTTCTGATTCTGGCAGTGTTGTTTTGTATTACTGCATTGTTTATTTTATTTTTTTATTTTCTTCCCTAATAAAGTACTGTTATTCCTGCTCCCATATCTTTGCCTGAGAGTCCCCCCTTAATTTCAAATTTATAACAATTCAGAGGGAGGGGATTTACAGTTTCCAGTTCAGGGGAGGCTCCTCCCTTCATTAGCAGACACCTGTCTTTTCAAACCAAGACAATTTTGTAGGCACCTCTTACTGCAGCATCCTCCAGCACTTGCCCTCCTATCTGTACCAACATATGTGTGAGTAAATATTTGCATTTCCCCTCACTGGTCTGATTTCTTCCCACTTTCTCGACCTCATACTGCTCCTCGTAGTGACACTCATATTCCTACACTCCCACCAGTCCTTTTCTCCTTTTACTGTCTGCAGTAGAGTAAAGAAATAAAACTAGAAAAGAGATCAATGAGCATCCATAACCCAGTAAGAATTCATTCTGTGTATTAGGTTTTCAAATGATATTTCAATACAAATTTATCACCTCCCTTCCAGTGGCTAGTAAAGCACTCAGGCAAACAGCACCCTCTCTAGCCTAATGCTTTAATGATGCTTAAAATTCTTAAATAAAACAGAATCAGTTCTCAATCATTCCAAGTATAGAAAGCAGTTTTACACTACTTTTTTTTTTTTTTCCCAGCTACCATCAACCATAAATACATAGAAATTATCAAATTAATTTTGCTTATGACTCAGTAAATACACACAATAATACACTTCTCGGTACATAGTTTTTATTAAAGAAAACATAATGACAGTAGAATTATCCAAGTACTTGAAATAATTCATTTTAGACCTGTTACATGACTGGGACCCTAAAAGCCCTTCACTATCTTGGACACTTAACAAGGAACAAGAGAAAACCCTCCTGCCTGCTTAAGCAAGCACTTGCCCTACAGCAAAATGAGAAGAGCTTCTCACATTAATGAGGGAATGCTCCCCAGCAGTCCTGCAGAAGTAGCAAGATGTTTGATTTTCACTCCATTTTACTCTAGATATTACATCCTTCACTTGTACAGACACAACCTTAGCATCAGTCACACTGTTGACTCTTTCATGCTGTTTACTCCAGACAATAAGAATCTCAGGGTGTGGCTGGACTGCCCATAAGCCTGAAGCCTTTGTAAGAACTGCATTTAGCATAAAATCTCAGGTAGACTCCAGTAGTCTCATATTGTGTATGTGAAAAAACAGCTGACCTGAGAATGTGCAGTCCCAGAACAGGATTGCACTCAGATGTGAAGCTGAGCTGTACATTTTACATTCAAACAGCTTTTTTGACATTTGGATGCTTTGCAGACCAAGGGGTCAGATATGAATTCAAGTCAAGCCAGGCACTCAGTTACTTTACAGCCATGTCCCAAGACAGAAAGGATGGTTGAAATTTTGCATCTGCTCTTTTGAAGACCTGGTCAACAAATATAAAGGAGCGAATACACACCAACCATTTGAGTAAGGACAGGTGTGTCAGACTCAAAGAGGAAAGGTATTGTGCTTTGAATGTCTTTGCTCTTTGACCTTTGGTGACAAAATGTTGCCAGCAACTGGCAAAATAAGAACAAAGTTCCCCAATGATGAGTTCAATATAAAAACTTGTTCAGAGAGAGTTTTTTCAGGTTCTCACTGAATGTCGTGCTTGGCTTTATGGCTTGTCACTGCTGAGATGATTCTTAATCAGAGCTCCTTTAAAAACACAGTGAATAGATAATAATATCTGGAAAACTAGGACATTAAAACTTTGATTCACATTGCACATCTCTCTAGTCTTATCATGCATTATGCATAGCTGTACTATATTTTGAAGGAAACTGCTGTGACGTGTTTTCAGTGTGAGATATATGCATGACTACAGTCCACAGCATATCAAGAAAACAGGATTCTGATCTGTGGAAGACATTCACATAATTAGGCAAAACTGCAATACAGGAACATTTTGCCCCAAACCAGAAATATTTTGGGCTGATAATGAAACAGTTGGATTCCATATTAACACAAGCATATTTTGTGAGTGTGATAGTTTAGGTGCCTCAGCAGCCCAGTGTCAAGGAAAATTAGCTTCCCTAAAACTCCAGTTTGCCATGTGAAGTCTGTCACTGGAATTAATCAAACTCCTGTTAGTATGCAATAAAGATCCATAGCTGCCTCCTTTTATTGTATTAGTTTTGCTTTTTAAAGCAATGGTAATTATTGACAAATTGGTATTGACTCTGATCTCTTTAGCTGTTATGTAGATAAATTTTCATCCTTTTAATTTACTTGGCAGTGCTAATATCATATCCCCACTTTAATGATGTGCCTGAATTTAAAGATTCATAAATTCATTACTACAGTACATATCAAGGTTAAAAGAGGGAGAATTCCCTTATCAGTATGAAGGACCCGTACAGTTTACAGCAATGCTAGATGAAATTACCCTTTTGTCTTTCAATAAGCAGAAATCTCCTGCAGTGGCAAATGTTCATAATGGACTGTTTAATCTTGACAATCATCTGAAAAGCATCTAATTCAATTAAAGCTTTAGGCCAAAGCGATCTCTCTTTTAACAATTAAATATTTATGTTAACACACATATCACTTAATTGGTATAACATATCAAAGGATATTAAATGATTCTACAGTGTGCAAGGACTAAAAAAAAAAGGGTCTAGCACAGGTTTAAAAGCCTTTTCTCTATTAAACACTAAATAAAAAATTGCAACTGTGAGAAAGGGCACCAAAGATGCAATCATAAGCAAGAATTAAGAAAACTGAGAATTTAATGACCATTAGCTCTATGCTATGCTAACTGGTGGCAGTACAAGCTGTATGATGAGACACCAGAACTGCTGTGCTAACAGAAGTCATATTAGCTAATGCTGGAAATTGAGGGAAGGAACGGGAGCAGAGATTAGAGAGCTCTTAGACTCAACAGTAGGCCTGTGTATGCTTGGTCATTAATCATTGCTGAACACTCGATTCCAGAGCTGTGCCAAAGCTGCTATAAGCGGCACAATGCAATCTACGTCAACACAAACGGTAAAAGGAAACAATATTTAACAGGCTACATCATCTCAACAAAGATCAAAAGAATGTATCACATTTCATTCAATTATCTGGCAGAGCCACACAGAACTTAAATATGAGAAAGCCACACTAATTGGAAACATCATTTTCAGGCTTTTTTTATGCCTTCTTCCTAGAGAATTAGAACATATCTGTGAAGGGGAGGAGGTGAGAATTTGTCGGAATAGTTGCTAAAATTAACAAAAATGTGCAGTTACAGGACATCTCTTCAGTTAACAAGGATTACTGACACCATTCTATTTAGTGAGAAGTTGACTTCTACACTACCAAGTAGCTCAATGAGGAACATTCAAGCAATTTAATGGGTAAAAATAATAAATTAACCTATTACATGCTACTTTTTTTGGGTCTTACAGGGTCTTCTGTTAAAATATTTCTTTTTTAAAAATTTCTCTATCAAAGGCAAAATTTAAAAAAAAACCAAAACCTTTTGTAGCAGGTCCCTTCAAGGGATTAGCTGTGATGTAGATATGTGTGATTACCCATTTATACAGCCATTTGGAAGTGTAAAAGCTGTTCATCGATGTTGCAAATATTAGCAAATAAAGCCTGTTTAAGCTAAAGTGTCAACACTTAAAGCTGGCATGAACAGATGCTGCTACCAAATGTAGCCCTGGATGTCTCAGCTAACATTGCTGCCTTTGTGGGTGTAACCCAGGCTGGCTCCTTCCAGAAACACTTGTGGTAACACCAGAGAAAATACAGGCTAAGAAATAAAGCTGTTGGGTGGAAGGAGGGCAGGATCTCATCCTTCAGTGGCAGTAGAAGTTTAAAGTTCTTGATCTCACGTCCACCCTCTCCCCTAGAAGCAGAAAAGCAAGCAAACCCAAAAGCAGGGGAACTCTTCATTCTACATTCCAGAATTATTTGCCACAACCAACCAAGAGTGTACTCCCAATTATTTGCTAGTGAAAGAAGAAAATATGACACCTTGTCAGAAATCATAGCAACAAACATTTTAGAATTGAAGCCCTTCTTAGAGGAAAGCATGCCAAAGGATAAGTAACAAATATCTGGTAAATAAGGAGAACTATGTGAGAAGATAAGGCAATTTTAAAAATGGAGTTGTGCTGTGCAGAAACAAAAAATGGAGATACAAGGTGCAAATCTCCTAGGTGTAACATCCCAAAAATGAAACACAGTCATGTCATTACTAGTCATTACAAGTTCTTTTACCATATACTTCTCAGAAATACAGTCTGTGTACTCTACCAAGGGTTTATCTTCAAAATTATGTAAATATCTAGTATTAATTTCAAACTTCAGTGAGTTTGAAAAGCTTGCTCCTTATACACAGCCTGATCACTTCTACACTCACACGCACTTGTTCAGGAGCAGCTGTTTATGAATCTTTCCAATGCATTTCTTTGCACATTCCTTTGACTATTTGCAATTAACTTTCTCACTATGAATTACTATAAAACAGATTATATTGTATTCATCAGGATTCTAGGGTCACGTTCTACAGTTAAGAAAAACAGTTTTTTCCTCTGGCCACCTTTAGAAACAGAAGGAAGTATACACAAAAGATTTATTCAGGAAACTCCAATCTAAGATGGACTGAGCAGTGGATGGTTTCTTCAGAAGTTTAATGTGAAATGGCTGTACTTGGTCACAATGTATAGTTCGGTACTCTGTCTTTGATAAAAGGTAACAACAGATATTCATGGTGATAAAACAATTAAGAATCAGTCAAATATAGAAATTGTGTAACCCTTGTGTTTGGGACTTTCTGAGCCTGGACTGTTTTATTCTTATTCAGTCTTGATACATCACTTTAAAATATATTTTTAAAATAAGCATTGAAACCATACATACTTTCAGCAGCTAAAATAGTGTAGAAATTAGAGTATTTCTGTATGTTCTAAAAATTTTGCAACTTCTTTTCATGACTTCTGTTTCTTGTGTTATCAAAAACACTGAATACTTGGCTATCTTTAACAATGCAATTTCATATTCAATCACATCATATTTCAGTTTTCTTTTTTTGAAGGTAGGTGAAAAACTAGGCAATAAAATAATAGGTGATATTCAGTGTCAATAAATTCAAATTAATATGTACAGAAAAGAAAATGCCCTTTTTACTCTACAAATACTCTGCTAGGTTTGAACTAGCTATCACTGTTGATGAAACAGATCTCAAAATCAGCATGGACATTTTAGTGAAAACATCTAGTTAGTTTCAGTGTTGATCAAAAAAGCAAATAGATCAGTATTGACAACCTGCAAAGGAACAGAAAAAAACCCAGAAAACAGATTTTATCAACTAATAATAAAGAAACAATAAACTAAGAATAATATTAATAATAAAGATAATATAAAATGATATAAAATAATTTTGTAATAGTATTAATATTTATATTATTATTGTTGTTGTTATTGTTATTATTTGTTGTTGTTACTATGCTAATGTAAGCAAATAGCACGGCTCCATGCCTCCACTGATTCAGAGTTCTGCTCTACATTCTGTGAGATAAAACAGAGTAAGACACAACAAGGTATATATTATACACTACAACAAACAGGGATTTCAACAAGTTGTAAGACTGGGCCAACAGGAATTGAATCATATTTAACAAAGATCTTTATAGGATCCTGCATCTGTGATGGAATAATCCTGAATAGCAGTCCAAAGACTGAGCTGTGCATCCTTGCAGCAATGAAACCAACCTGGGGCCTTGACTGCAGCAGCCAAAGTAAACCCAGCAGGTGAAAGTTTGTCACTGCTTTGTTTGGTATTTGTTAGGTCACACTTGGAATATTGTGTCCAGTTCTGGACTCCCACCTCAAAAGAGACATTGAAGAACTGGAGATGGTTCAGTGAAGGGCCCCTTAGCTGATGCCTGTTGAAAGGTAAATGGAATTCAGCTTAATTAACTGGAAGGGAGGGGAGAGTCTAATCACACACTTTCAATATGTGATTATAATATTTAGAGAGGGAGATAGCTATGGAGAAAATAGAGATAATCTTTTCACAAGGACACAGCAAGAGGAAAAGAAGCAATGAGCATCACTTGCTTCAAAAGGCAATTTCATCAGACTACAGGAAGAAGTTCTTTGCTGTGAGAACAACCATACATTGGAACAGGTTGTCTAGAGAAGTTGTGGAATCTCCCTTAGTGGAAGTAATTCAAGACTTGTCTTGTTGGACCAATGGATAACTTCATCCAAACCCCTGCTGTCAGCTATAGGTGGGCTAAGATGACCTCAGAGGCTCCTTCCAATCTAGAATTTTCCCTGCTGCTAGATGGGAGGGCAGCAGGCGCAATGAAATTTCTGAAGCAGCTTCCACAGCAGGCAAGAAGTAGCAGACCAGCACTTTTTAACAATGAAAAGACAGAAGACAGAAAGAGGGGAGACTGAGGTTTACAGGATCATGAAAGACCCAGAGAAGATAAGTAGGGAACAGAAACTCAGCCTTTTCACAGTACAGGAAGGAGGGGATATAAAATGAAATTTTCAAAGGGAAGGCTTGAAAGACACCAAAGTACTTTTACCCACAAAACATAACTGACCTGTGAAACACACTGATTTATATTTTTTGAGTATCAAAAGAATAAAGGGAATCAAAAAGACATGCTAAAACTAGTCCATCAAGGCTGTTAATAGGAAAGCTGCAGAATCAAACACTGGACAGGATGTCACCAAATGCAGAAGTGACAGAACACAGAGATTATACGACAAGGTTCATGGGATGGACTCAGGCCTTTTCTGAAAAGGATTTTACATATTTGGAAAACAGAAGTAAATTGGAAAAAGGATTCTCATTTTACATTAAAAAAAATTAATTCTGATGTCTTCACTGCCATGTCTGAATCAAGACACGTTTTGGTGTTGTTGTTTTTGTTGTTTGTTTTTTTCTCTGTGTTTTTTTTTTTGCTTGTTTGTTTTTGGCTTTTTTTTCTCTTTCCTTTCTTTTAGTAGTATTTTTTAATAAGATTTCCACTAAAAAGCTTAATTCTTTTCCTGACGACAAAATTAAATCCCACAAAATAAATGAAATTTCTGAGCTCTTGGACAGCTGACTACATGACAACCACCATTTGCCCTATTTTTCCTTTTTTAACTGATGCTTGAAGCACTGAGATGGAAGAAGGATCATGCATATGATTACAGCAACAGTGGGAATTCTCCTGGCTTTACAAATGAGAACCATGGCTTACCACAGGGAAGCCACAGAATGCCTTAAGGCCCTGACAGTAGCAGCCTGTCTAAA
The DNA here is from genome assembly GCF_035770615.1 of Melospiza melodia melodia. Lineage (NCBI taxonomy): Eukaryota > Metazoa > Chordata > Aves > Passeriformes > Passerellidae > Melospiza > Melospiza melodia. The sequence goes on along the minus strand of NC_086194.1, from coordinate 109,030,905 downwards.
CCTGCTGTGCAGCAGGATTTTTTTCTTAAAATCCACAATTTACATCTTTTTGCTAGAAGGAAGCTTGCACATTTTCCTATTAAAAATAATAATAATAAAAAAAAAGTAGTAAAAGTGTAGATTTTGTCAGTAACCTTTGCTAAGTGTTTATTTCTTTCTTCTAACTGAAAGGCTCCAAGGGAAACCTGACTCATTTAAAAGTGAAAGATGAGCTTGCATGCATTTTGTTGGTAGCAAACAGATAAGAACACGATGCTGCAATGCTGCCCCATCAGAGCAGAGCTCTGGTTGGTTCATTTTCCCTGTCACACAAACTCACAGGTAGCTAAGGACAGCTAAGTTGCTCAGCCACAGCAAGAAGGGTGCAGGACAGGACAGCCATAACACATATCTCCATTGGGATCAAAGTAACAATGTCAACTGGTTTAATTTCAGCAATAGGTTCCTATTCTAAATGTTTTATGAACTAATGCGGGGCAGAAGTACTGATATCAAAATATCCTTAGGTTTTTACATATTGCTAACATTGAACGTCTAGATTTCCTGCCTTTTTTTTTTTTTCCTGTAGTGAAGTACCAAAATCAAATAGCAGTATTTTAGGATGATACACGACTTTCTTTAAGGCTGTGCATTACAATCATTCTGTCAAAATATTGATAAGAAATTCAAATCCAGATTTGAGTCATTACAGCACATGGCTCAACCACTTGCTTCCCAAAATAAATAGCAAAGAATTAAACTTCTTTCAGGTTTGCTTTTTGAAAGTCCTTAAAAAATCAGAGGTCAATCAACGTGCCTGTTCATATATAAAGGTCTCATTTATCAGATCCATTGTGAAGTATCATTTCATTCTCCTGTGATCAAGGGCTGATTCTTGAAAGGACTCAATTCTGTTAATACAAAATCTCTGTATATTCAATGAAAAAGAAACAGATTTTTTTTTTGCAGATGGTTTAAGCAATTGTCTAAAAGTGCTGAAATTTGCTTTTATTACAAACCACTTAATTTCCTATTGTAGTCATTTGCAAACTGTAATTTATCAATTTGTTTTCATTTGTGACAGTCAATTGTGAACTTCAGCAAAGATATTCTTTGGGTTGCCTTGGTTTCATCATAGAAGGGATACATTTCTGTTTTCTGGTATGTTTGAATAGGCCAAGGAACTGGAGCAAGAATATCCAGCAGATTATCCGGACTTTAAATACAAAGACAAAAAAAAAAAAGAGAGCCATCCAACCATCCAACTCCACACACTTGAATAACAATGTTAATCTGGTGAGATTTAATGTAGAAGTAGCAAATATTGGTGCATTGGACAATGGATTTTACAAGATTTTTTTAAAATCTAGGACAGAAAACCTTAGAATCAATAGAATAATTAATGTTAATTGAATGCATGCATTGCTTTAAGATGTTCTTCTCACTTGTAAAAAAATGAAATTATGAGTCAGTGATAGAATAAATAAATATACTATATCCTATATTCTACATAAATATAGGATAGATAAATATACTCTTTAGAAAAATGAAGAGAACAACTCATTTAATCTGAAATTAGGATCCATTTAAATTGATCACAAATTATTCTTTAAATAATTTTTTTCAGAATAAATAAACCAGATTAGCATTATTCTAATACAGTTTCAAATACCTTTGCCCCCATTTTGTTGTTATTTGGCATACAATTGACAAAATGGAAAAGGTTTGTTGATCTATTTCATTGAGATGATGAGCTATTATAAGCAGATAATCAATGAGTTTCAGATATGGTTGTTAGCTTCTTAAACACAAACAGAATATTAAACTTTGGAGAAGAACAGAACTGATGTTATTATACTGTGATCCTAAGTCAAGTTTTTTTTCCAGTCACTATGAATATAAAAAACACAAAATAAAATTACTGAGTGCTCTACAGCTGCTGCACTTAAAATACTCCAAGGTGCATTTTTTTTGTCAAATGGCTTTTAAAATCCATCTACGTTGCAGTAATGGAAGCACACAGCAATTAATCACAAGCTAATTTTTTAAATGGAAGGCCTAGAGGATAAAATACCGACTTTTCCACTAACATCAACCCTGTGTACATATTGGCAAACACCATCCATAAAATTAAAAAACTACAAAATGCTACATTCTCTCATCATTTTTTCTCAAGCTGGCAATCTGTGCCTAACACAAGGACTTATGAGTCAGCAGTTCATTTGCATGTTACCCCAGAAGACAAAAAAAATTGTTATTTTTGTTTGGGTTTAGAGTTGTTTGTAAGGAGACTAAAAAGGGAAAATTATAATCAGGCTTGATTACTCTAAAACAACGGGTTCATTCAGATCATACACAATCAGTTTATCAGACCTGAAATGCTAGCATATGAAAATGCATGCATGGTTAATGTGCAGTATTTCTAGCTATTTTACTTTCACATTTCAACTAGGACACCATATTGTGAATGTTGAAAGGTTTCTGCATTCAAAACTGCATTATCAAAGTGATAAAATTCTGATCAGTGCAAGTTAAATGCCTTAGTACATAGATTAGTTTGGTTCCTTTATCCACAACTCCAGGAGCTAATCTCTTTTCAGGACAGATCCTACCTGCATGCATACAGAAATCTACAGCATCTAAAATTCTACCTCATCCTGGCCTGTTTACAACTCAGTATTCTGACATTTCTTATGGGATTTCATGTTTTCAAACATGATAAGGTCAATCCCCTCACTCCATCCATAAATCAGAGGAACATATGAAGTAAAGAATCTGAGTGGGAGCACTCTTACTTCTCTGACTCCTGAGCTGGTTCTTTGCAGTTTCTAGCACAATTCAATCCAGTCTTGCTGCACAGCAAGAAATGACCGTATGAAATAATGTGGTGGCACACTGTCTGGGAGTGCACCATTTGGAAGAGAAAATAGTACAGTTCCCCAGATCTCCCAGTTTTTTGTTGTTTGGCTGTGCTTTTTCTTCAGCACTTGCCTTCTCTGGCAACCTGAGGCTGGAGCAAGACAACAGGCTAACTTGGCCACGGCTATCAGAAATCATACCTGGACTCAGACCGCTGTCTGATATATAAGTAAATTGTTCTAATCAGATTTTCCTGCCTGACAGTCCTCGCTTTGTTTTGAGATCACAAAATTTTGCTCTATTCCAGTTACAAATACCTTTTTGGTTACCAATACTTACAGCAGATCACTCAATGCTCTGGAGTGTAAACTCTTGCTTTTTCTCGCCTCAAATCATATCATGCCATGCTCTCTTAGCCAACAAATTTGCTTCAAATTCAGTTCTACCCTTCTTCCATGGGCTGAGCTTACTTCCTCCTCCTACAACAGAGGGAAACACCAGGGAATTGTTAATTTCCTTCCTTTTTGTATTAAGGGACAGAAAGGAGAGCAGGATACAAGCTAGCCTTTGGTCCCAGGATGTGGGATATCACAGCAGGGCAGTGTTAGGTTAAATGCAGCTTCTCGTTCATTCTCTCTAAATACATTTTGCTGCACAAGGGGAGAAGAACACCTACAATGTGATTTAGATAAATTATTCTAAATACTGCACTGTAACTCAGTTTTGCAGTCATTCTGAGCCCTTCTTCCAAGACAAGAGGTGATCCTCTGAAGCGTTTGGGATTTACATGCTAAAGTCAGTGACCTCCTGCTTGTCAGCAAAGAGACCACGTCCCACTTCTTCACTTTCAGATTCTTTTCACAAGCTGGCAAACAAGCTCTCTTCTATGTCTGTTGATAATATGCCAGCAATATCTAAAATTATTTTAATTCTAGGTTAGGGAGCCGCTGCACTTGCGTTTTAGGAAGAAAAATATATTTCAATGCAACCCAACCTGCAGAAAATGGTTTGCTTGGTTAATTTTAATAAAAACATCATTTATCTTGTCCCAAGCACCTCACACTCTACTAAGATGTTCTCTTCTATATTAATGAGGAAGAGGAAAAGAGGGATTTTTCTTCCTTTGAAGTAGATTTACTTTTCCACAGAGAAACAAGCAACATATCAAACAAACATACCTGCTTCTAAAAAGGTTACTGACTGCATCACCTTTCTTTGTCATATAATTAGTGAAAGCAAGAGAAAGTGTGACAGATAAAGAGTAAGCCCTGAGAGAGAAATTTATCTTTCAAAAAACAAAAAATGGACTATATGAAGCTACAAGCAATGGTGGACCATGAAAGTTGAGTGCAAAAAACTGACTGCCCAGCAGACATGAAGCAAAAGTGTGAACTATGATAAAGGTGGAATTGTCCACTTTTCAACATTATGTGGCCACTGATTAAACCATTTCTGTTGCTTCCCATTAAAGTTGATGATATGGATCAAATAAGAAGGAGAAGTTGAGTTAGGTCATAAATATTACATTCCAAAACAGAAAAAACTAACAACATTTATTACCTCTATTTCAAAAGTCAATAACCATAATTTCACCTATGACAATGTTCAGGATTATGCTTCTAAGATTTGATATAAATGTCCTGAAACTGCCTCAAACTGCAAGTGAATTTTTACAGAGATAAAACCTCACTGAGATTTCAGGATGGAAGTATGGCAAGAAAAGGTGTCAGAATTGAACCCCTCACAGTCATATTTAATGGGATATGGTGAAATCAGTGTTTCTATCAATAACTTCAACCAGCTTATAAAAAAGACAAAATGAATAATACTTATTCATTTTCCAATGGCAGTAACACAGAAAAAAGTTTTGCTTGAGTAACTAATATCCCTGATTTTGCCTTCAATATACTACTAGAGCTTTAAGGCTTCCTATTTAACAGGATGTGGGGGTTTTTTAGTAGTGACATAAAAAACATTGGAATTTTGTGCCATTTAAAAATCTAATTTCAATTTGGATTTTATTTCCTGCTAGTAAATCCAAAATAACACTTTTATGTTGTTTGACAAAACTATAAAACTGCCCATATATATATCAACTGCTCCTCATTAAGAGGTGCTCTCACATCAGCATTCCTCTCTCCCCACAAAACAGATGTAATGTCATTTTACAATATATAATTCTAAGTTAGCAACATCAGTAAGGCTGAATTACAAAAACCAAGCAGTTGTTGACAGACAACATAAACAATTTGTCTAAACTGTTTTCCCACAGATGCACTTCTAATTCCTTTCTCCAAAACCCCTCAAACTTAATCTGTGATTTATTCTCCAGACTATGGCTTTGAAAACAATGTATTATTCCATTCTGGGAACAGGAGGAGGTGAAGCATTTTTTATGGAGTTTCATTTAAATTTAACATTTTAGGGAATTTAGGTCTCAGTGCTGCTTCCACTGAAGTCATTCAACACTGATACTAGTAGGAAAAAAAACCCGACAGGATTGAGATGGGACAGGTTTAGTTTTCCAGAATTATATCCTTTAGTCCTGATGAATACAGGTAGAAAGTGATCAGCTCATCTGAACACTTCCATTGCACAGCAACATACAGGGATATTTACATACTAAACCCAGAGATGGTCGTGAACAGAAAAAGATTAAGTATTTATTTATATAAATATTTCTGTGCACTCCTTCTTCCACCAGATTTGTTTTAGGGACAGAATGACAAAATGCTTGGTGTTATACTCTGTTTTAGAAATTTAATTCCAATTGAATATATTGGAATTACTGTGAAACTGATATTACAGTTTCCAAAGCATTCTGGAGAGGAGTAAGTGCCATGAAGGCTTTGCCTTGGACTGTTACTGCCAGCCAGTTGTGTTGGAAAAAGAATTACTAGAGAGGCAGAATTGCATGTAGGAACTCCACCAAGACCTCATCTGAGCACAAACTGACATTTTTACCCAAAAGTAGTTGCCCACTCAACATCAAGTTTAAAATAAAGATTCCTCTTCTGGCTTTTCCAGGCCTTGGATGATTTTCATATCCAGTAGAAAAGCAGTCAAAAGTCACTGCACAATCTGATAGTGTTTGGTATCTGTCTCCCCAGGCCCTTTTCTTAAATTAATTCTCATCTGTATATGCATTAAAAGAGATTTTTTAATATTGTCCCCAGATTCATGATAACTATGCAAATATGCAACATTATTGCAATGCTTTTGTTTTGGCTTCTGATTGCAATCAATTGTTTATCTTTTTCATTGTCTGTTGAAGCAGCATGTACTTGACCTAACAAATGTTTCTATCCAGTAACAGGCAACAATCCACTACAGGCAGATTCAATTTTGGCTGTCAGAAGCAATACTGCACCAAATTAAAGCACTCCCCATGCAATTTTTAAGCATGATAAAAAACGCTATTCACTGGGTTTTTTCTTCTCACATGTAGATAATTTTTAAGTTCCAAACTTAGCAGGGGTGCAGATTGTGACCAGGGATGTGCATACATTAATTTGGAAACAGTTGTAGATCTCAGCTCCAGAAAACAGAAGAAAAAAATCTGGCCTTCATCCTCAATAAAACAGGAAGGCTCTTTCAGTATTTCCAGAAGGGAGCAGTGACTGGCCCCATAAGCACCTCCATCTAGGTAACACAAAGACAGGTTTTCATATCCTTGTGCCAGGCTTCTTCTTTGGCCCATAAGTCAAATTTGATCTGTGGGAAAATGGCCCCTGTTACAATCACTGCTTATACAAAGATGAACTTGTAAGAACCTATGGAGATACTCATCACAAAATCACAGAATAGTTTGGGTTTGAAGAAACCTTAAAGATCATCTTGTTCTAACCCCACTGTCAAGGGAAGGGACATCTTCTGCTAGACCAGGTTATTTAAAATCCCATCTGACCTGGCCTTGAACACACAAACATTTGAAGGATTGGTCCCTGGCCTAAATAGAGCATATATTCTTTCCCATCTGCCTGTCCCTCAGAAACAGTCCTGCACTCTGCATTTTTCTTCTCACAAATCAGCCTGCCTGTTTCAGCTCTGTTCTCCAATTGCTTTGCTACTTAAGTGATGCCACTGTAAACTCTAGCACGAACACCAGGAGTGTTGCTTACTCCCTCTGTCTGCTCCTATTTATGTCACCTCTGAATTGGACCAGTTGTATCTTTTAAGATCTAAATGCTATTTTGGGAACATCCCCTACTTTGCTGAATTCAAGAAGCCAACTGTAAAGTATCCACTGTAGAGAATGCTTCATTCACCTTTCAAGCAGAATTTTCCCACCACGCCTTCATTAACACATTTTGCAGTTCCCTACAATACATGATTTCTGACAGAATCAGTTCTTACCTTTAAAGGCAACTAAGTGAAGAAAGGTCTAAGAGGCAGAGAAAAAAAGCAGTTTTACTATATCATCCATGATGATTACAGTGTGTAATAAAATATTGAGGATTTCTGCAGGTGTCTGACCTAACCACCATGGGAAAGGTATGGACAAATCCTGCCAATCTAGTCCAGCTTCACATAGTTCTCTTCTGTATGACTCTGAGTCTATAGTGTTGCAGAACTACAGGAGTAATTAATGAATGATCTACTGTAAGACTTAGTGCACCATTCCTTTTTCTTCTGCTGTTATTACCTCCTATGCTGAGTAGCACAGGGAATATTTTATTTCTGGAGCATTATTTTTAATGAGTGTCATGTTTGTGGCTTAACAGCATGTTTTGGCTAGTTGATTCAAGAGGAAAAGAAAATCAGTTTATTGTGCTTCATTACTCTTCAACCATGGCACGCCACATCTGTGATTTTTTTTCCCCTAACTCCCAAGGTCTACTCCTCAACTGATAATTGATTATCATTATTATAATTGATTGCTCCATTTTGTTTTCATTTAGACAGCTATTGTGTTTATGTTTGTATAAGTTTGTCTGTACGCAGGTCTGCATCTGTGTATGCATTTATATATAACAATAAATACTGTTCTTAAAACTTATGTTGTTAGCCTAGGTTATCAACATGCTTTTTTAATACGGCAATATTTCATAAGTTTAAAGTAATGACAATTCTTAAAATAGAAGTCACAGTGGAGGCATTTTTCTAGCTCTGTCAGTCTTGTCACTTGTGTAAAGGGGCAATATCATGTTTAGTATGTCACTTGGAGGAAGGAGTTATTATTCATTAGTAAGTATTTGATAAAAAAGTCAGAATTTTTAAAAAATAATAATTGTACGTATTTTAAGTCTCCTGAAGCCAAAAATATATTCATTAGAATACCATGAAGGTATTCCATGTGAACAATTACATGTAGTGAGCATTTCATATGGCCAAACCCAAGGAGAAATAGTTGACGCTGCTGTCAACAAAGGTTTTTGGGGCTACTGTTTATCCAGTGGAGGAACTTTCTTTCACCAGATAATTTTTACTAATTTATGATTACCACAACCATAGCAATTATGGAACCTAGTCACTGGCTTTACTTCTCCTGAAGGGACAGAATGACAATTGGGTTCATTGCACATGGTTTGAGTGCTTTGATGTGCAGAGGTAAAGCTTATATTCTTTGTTAACCAATTCCTGAAAAAAATGGCATCCAGCCTTTAATGGTCAGAACTGGCATAAAATGCAGCTATTTCTTTCACAAAACGGTGAGACAGCACATATCAGGTTCTTTGATGCTGTGGCTCCCTGAGGTCACCTACCCAATCATTAAAAACCTTTTTTGGATACTTTAGATTCCCCTTGAAGATCTCTTGTGGAAGCTGTAGTGAAATCTGATCTTGGCTAGTTAGTAGATGGATCATAGCCCAAGGTCACGTTTAATGTTTGAAGGCCAAGATACAGATGGATAATAAGACATAACATGTAATGAGATGGACCCAGTAGGGCAATTAGGAGTTGACTGTAGAGCACATACCTCCTCCAGGTTCCCAGGAGTGCTTCTATAGAGGCTTGAAAAGCAGCAGAGACAGAGAAATGGATGCACAAAAAAAATGAAAATAATCACGTGGAAGGTTTTCAAAGACCTAGAGGAAACTCAGGAGCCTATTCATTGGATACATCATCTCATTGAAAATCAGAGAGGTCTAATTCATCCTTCTGTCTTTGAAAACCTCCCACAGTAAGCCAAAAAACCCCCAACCTGAAAGTCCAGAAGACATACTACTTGAATGAAAAAAATTCTCCTTACAAGAAAGAAAATAATTCTCTGGAGTTTCTCAGTACATAATTTTCTATGGGAAATATCTTTGATTCACAACAATGAGAATAATGTCTAGCCTTCTGGTCTTGTGGAAAAAAACCTGGCCTATGACCAAGACCTGAAAACTGCGAGGATAAATGCCTGTAGTCATACTAGCTAGAGAACAGACTGCTACAGCTGGGCCACTTCAAAAGGCAGGTTTTAAGTGGCATCTAAAGATTTATGGAAAAGCACTGCATTATTCTGGTTTAGCAAAGAACCTGCCTTTCAAAGATTTTAGTGTTTCTCTTCTGGTGCATAACTAAACTGCTCCCTTCAAGAAGTGATATACTGACTTTAGACAGAAATACAATCTTAGAAAATAATGATTTATAAGAAATGCCATGTATCAAGCTTATATTGACAGCATCAATAGCCAAGTCACATTGGTAAAGAAGTCTGCTATAGAGCAGTTCAACACAGAATTGCTACTGCCACATAAATTTCTTAGTCTGACACAGCAGCTAAACCAGCAAAGACTTTGGTCTGAAAGACACCATGAAGAGCAATGATAAAATGAATGTTCTGCATGAGTAACTCTACCCTCAAAATCCTGGGAATTGTGAAATTTCAAAGGCAGTTTTCATTATATTATCTTCCCCTTCCATCTCAAAAGAGTCATTTATTTGAGAAGCACAGTAGTATACAGGTAAGATTTTCTGAACAAAAGCATCCCATTTCAGAAAATTTGACTTTGAAAGAAGATGAACTGGATCAAGACTTTTGCTTAGGCTTTAAGTGTCTGTAATTGTTAGCAGGAGATCAGCTCCGAAGTTCATTAATGAATTTTACAGAAGCCAAAGAAAGGAAGAAAAAAAAAAAAAAGAAGATGGGAAAAGTATGCTTATGAGGTACTCCTCTGCTTTCTGGAATAAATTTGTTAATTTAAAAATATAGATGATGCATTAGATGCTAGAATAATGTATAATAAGTGGAAGAGATTCTGCACATATATTTATCCACAGTATCCTTTCAGTTAAGTAAATACTAATACAAACACCATAAACATATGTTACAGATGGAAATATATAGAGAAGCCCTTTGAGAATCTTTTTTATCAGAGAGATTCAACAAGGTGCAGGAACTCAACATCATCTTTTCTTTGACATGTGACAGAAAAAAAACCCTGGCCATTTACTAAAGGGAACTGAAAATTTTGATAGTCCAGAATTTGATACCTCCAAAAGATTCTCCTGAAAACTATGCTAAGGCACATAGAAAGTAAGGTGATTTATGACAGCCTGCACGGTTTTCTAAGGGCAAGTCAAGTCTGACAAAGTTGGTGACCTTCCCTGATGGGAATAAAGTATTGGTGGATGAGGGAAGAGTTACTGACATCATCTAACAGGAATTGTGCAAAGAATATCACTATTCCACATGACATCCTGTTCTAAACTGGAAAGACAGGGATTTGACAGACAGGCTATTCACTGATAAAGAATTGGCTTACAACCAACAGCAAACTCAAAGACTTGCTCTTTGTTGCCATCTCATTGCAGGAGTTCCATACTGTTTTCTCCTATCAGAAAAGTTTCACATCTTCTTGATGTTTTCTCATGAACAGCTCCTCAGAGCACTGACTCTTTCTTCTTCACAAAGCAGCCAACTAACTCCAGGTCCCTTCTCACCCAGCCACCCACTCTTTTATAGCATCTTCTTCTCATTGGTCACAGCCGTGGCCTGGTAAAGTCAGGCCTGCTCCTAATCTTTGATCATTGGTCCAGCTGCAACTCCTTAGGGGTAAGATTAATTTCTACACTATCTGTATTTTCTTATATTCTGTCCCCTTACATCTGTTAATATCTCCATGTCCAAGTGGAATCCACTGATGAGTGCTATCCTCAGGGATAGGCATCACGACCATCTTTGTTCAACATCTTTTGATGAACAACTTGAATGCTGGCAGCAGGGACAGTGGTATTGAGGGCATCCTCAGCAAGTCTGCCAGTGTCACCACCCAGCTGATACACTGATGGGAAGGGGTGGTAGCCAGATGGGCCTGGACAGGCTTGGGAGGCGATGCCGATGCCTTACAAACCTCATGAAGTTCAAAGGGGCCAAGTGCAAAAAGTCTCATTAGCATATCACATGATTCTGGGAGAAAGGGAGAGAGGTGTTTGCACTGTGAGCAATGCTTCAAAGATAAGACAATAGAAGTTCCTAGCTCTGTGTGAATTGTGAAAGACTTCGTTAGCTGGCATAAGCTTGAGTCACAAGAGCTTTTCCTAGCTAAACCCTGGGGGCTTTGTGAAGCTTAAATTGCTCCTTACTTTTGAATGGAGCAAGTGAATCCACTTTGCGCCACTTGACACTTCAGTAGCTAGAGATAAGCTTTCACAACTCTCTGAGATTTTAAACAATTATTTAGGTGTTCTTCTTGCTTTCTACCCAAAGTGACTGTAGACAGTGGTATATCATTGTTGAGGGCCAAAGACTGTACAAGGATAGACAAGAATATAGGAGATAGATTAGGTGTACTTTACTATAAGAGAAAGGATGGTCCTTTCCCTCTCATTTGCATTCCAGGGCAAAAAAATATATTAACTTGCTAATGGTAAATTGGACATCTCTCCTCTGTGCAATTTAACATGGTTATTTTATAAAATAAAGAAGATGTTTCCTCACTCTGAAGAAAAAACATCCTTAAGTTGACAGTCCCATGTGGATCAAATAAAGTGTTTTTCTAAGTAATGAACTTCTCAGGTGATAAACACTGCACAATGAAGTCGGTAACAGATGCTATGTAACAGAACAAAGGTACAAATCACTTAGCCATACAAAGAGACAAAAAAGAGGAAGTGAATATTGATCAAGCATTCTTAGCACTGCTCTTAAACAAAGCAAAATTGATTTGGCTCCATTTTACAATGGTCTGACAGGAAAGAAGCTACTGAATTTGAGTTGTCATCTACCCTAGAGGAACACAACAAAAGTCATCCTGGCTCATAAGCGCTGTTCTTGAACTATTCATTTTGGGCATTTGCCTTTCCAGACATCCAGTTCTACTCAATAGAAATGCACACTGTACTTTCATACTCTCCTCAACCCAATCCCACTGGATTAGTGCATCTGTGGATGGACATTTCTCTGTTTTGGCTCATGTTTCTGAATGAAATGTAATCTGCTTGTGTTCTCCCAAATAGACTCAATGCCCAAAGAGAACAGTTACCAATGGTTACCCTGGCAGGATTTGAGAGAGGTCTTTTGCCACCTTACCTTATCATAACATTTCACCACAAGGTCCAAAGGATATAAAAAGCCTTCCTGACGAATCTGGAGGGGTGTGAGCTGCTAGTGAACAACCACAAAGCTCTGGACCTTTTTTTCAGATGTGTTCTGTTAATATCAGAGTATTCCTTTCAAAGTGGGGCACAATGCTTGGCACAGATCTATACTCCAATTATTCAGGAAGATTAAAGAATATATTTAAGGAACTTAGAGTTATATACAAATAAATATTGGGTCTTCACAGTTTTCATCTTGGCCCAAAGGCTAGCTAACTTACAATCACTGAGCAGCATCTACAGTCAGTGACACTATTTAGAAGCTAACATTTTTCAGCCAAAGTTTTTCAAATGCAGCCCTTGGGGTTTAGCTATTGTATAGACATCCCTCACCTCAGAGGCTTACTCCTAGAAGGAAGAACTGGTTCCATTTTCTTCAGTAAAATTCTAACTTCATTCAATACAGGCTATTCAGATCTGACCATAAAACAGATGTTCACAGATGTGCAGTGGACACAAAAATAGTACATTACCCAAAACGGGGGCCTTTATAATGCTTTATCTCCTAAAGTAAGCAATTTGGTGTGAGTGTAATGCTGCTTACATACACACAAATGGGAAAAAATTAAAAGCTAAGTCCTGTTTCTCTGAATGCTGCAGAAAGACATGAAGAAAAACAAAGAGTTGTCTTTGGTTTGATTAGGTTTTCTGTTACAGCAAGCTCTGTGTCCAAGAAGTCTTCCCTCTTCTTGTTTCTGAGAGTCAGCCACAGATTCTCAGACCATTTTTTTCCATAAACTGCAACTGGCATTTCTGCTACCAAGCATGGGCTGCAGTCTGGGTAGTTTCTGTCTAACTACCCATTCATTCTGCCCAGAATGTCAGGTCAAGGCTTCCACGAGCATTGTTTAGCTGCATGAGGGGCTGTTTATTCTTGCTTCCACTGAGAAATATTGCTTTGTACATCCACACGCTAGTGCATAGGTGCACAATTGCACTGGAATATCCTAGAATGCCTGCCTAATGGCTGGCAATGAATTCCCTCTGAGTTTAATCTCTATCTGTCTACATCTTCTTGAATCACCCAAAAGCTCGGTTTTTCATGTCACACACAACACATCTGGTCCCCTGCAAAATTCTATGTATGTTTTTGTTACCAATTTCCACTTTGACATGTTCATATATGAACACAAAGAATAAAATAAAATTATTGCACAAGCTATTTTAAATTAAATTTCATTTTCTTATTTGCTGCAAGAACAATATAGCCTATATATCTATCATAGAAAAATATTTGTGGATACTGTTAATGAAGTTAAAAACTCCAGAAAATGTTAAAAACCCATGAAAAATTCTCAAACATCCCAATGTCCATAGGAATTGTGGGATATGGAAAACTGCTTGCCATCAAAGAATTCCTTATAGTGCACATATCATGTGAATTGTTTATTCACATAGTGAAAGAAATATGATATGTGAAAACCCAACGTAAATACTAGGGGGGGGAAACTCAAACCTTCACACAGACAAAAAACCTCTCTCTTATTCTAAATCCCATTTTATTTTCAAAGAAATATTTAGAGCTATTATGTGTACCAACCAGGAGCAAAACCCAAGCTTCACAACAACATGAAATGTAGAAAATGTGAAAGAAAACAATGATCTGTACTTTTATTATACTCTATAATATGTTTTTTTAGATCAAGGTAATGTTCACATCTGCAGGTTTTTATGTCTCATTTCCATCAAATGATCTTGTATGCATTTGAAGACTATTTCTTAAGTTCAAAAAAAATCCTTAAAACTTATCTTCACTCTTAAGCCATAAGTTGTACTACATTATTTAACAATTCCTAGCATGGGAATTGCTAAGAGCACTGGAATTGGCTGCTAGAGAGGTTGCAGGGTCTCATTCTGGGGAGATACTCAAAACCCAACTAGACAGGGCCCTTGTCAGCTTGCTCTAGTTGAGCCTGCTTGAGGAGGAGGGGTGTACAGTATGATCCCAAGATGCTCCCTTCAACCTCAATTCAACGATTCTGTGAAATAAAAGTCTGCATATGTATTGCCATAAACCAGGTATGTCCTTCAGTATTCCTTCTTTTTAAAAAAATTTTAATGTTATAAGCAAAGCACAAGACAGCTTTTTGCACTTACACAAGTGATAAGATAATTTTATATGTCCACTTATTTCAGTGGGGTGATTGAATCTCCTTCACTTCGGTGATGCATGGAAAAATCCCAAGCTATAATATTCCCTCAAAACCAAACCTCATTAGCTGCCATTAAACATGGCCAATAATCAAATACAGAAAATTTTATTCTTAAACTTACCAATAATCTCTGTATGACTACACATAGATATAGGCTTGGATAAACACCTACTTGTAAACATGTATATATTTTTTCATAATGCAATGTGTGGCTGCAACCAGTAGAAAGCAAAAAATATTTTTGGTGAGAACTTAAGCAGCTTTGACTGAACACTGTGAAATAAAAAAAATTAACATACTGCAGTCAAGTAGTCCTCCTAAATATTTACAGAACAGGCTGTATTCTGTAACTCATATAACTGAGCTGTGGCTGTGCAACAAGACAGTTGCACTCAAGAAGCTGCCTGTATAAATTGGGCTGCTTTATTTGGACCCCAGCACCCTGCCTTCTTCACAGAGGTGCCCAAAGGTGAAAAAAATGTGCACTGTAGAGCTCAATGGAAAACGCCTTCTGGCTCATGTGGATTAGCACAGGAATCAAATAATTTTCCCATCTAGCAGCACAGAAGTGGAGGGACACAGAAATAGAAATTATCTTTGGATTATTGTTTGTACTTGGATAATTGCTTTTACTGTAGTTACTAAGGCTCTTGTTTGCTTATTTTATTAGCAGAAAACAGCATTGTTAGAGTGTTTAAAAGAAACACTCATGTTTCTTCCCTAAATGGAAAAGCTTTCAAGTAGTAAGCCCAGTACCTTCATCGAAGGCAGTGGTATAAATACCAGAAAGAGTGACAGCTAGTCCACACGCACTCAGAAACAAAAATGAAAAGGCCAGTTACATGCACTTGTCAGTGCTAGTCTCATCCACACCTGCTAACTTGCAGGACCTTCAAATAATCAGTCAGTAATGAAATGAGTAGGAGGGGGAGAAGAAGAGAGGAACAGGACAGCTAAGAGATGGAACATCAGACAAACATCATTCTTCATTAACATAAATGGGAATGGGACATTTTAAATTGAGTTTTACTAGGTGGTTTAAATAATTTCAGGACTAAATATATGTTTCTACTATATAAATATCTCAGAATTACTGTTTGTTGAGGTTTTTTTGCAATCTTCTATCTACTTTTCCACCTACCCTTTCCTACTCCCCCATAATTGTCATCGTTTCTGTCTTGGCAACATCAGAGAAAACAGAGAGGGGACTGAAACAAGAGAATCACATAGAAGAGATTTTTTTGACAGGGCTGTGCAGGGCTGCCTTACTAATCCAGCACACACAAGGTTTTAGCGATTGTATTCTATGAAAAAAATATTAGCAGAGTGAAAAGCATCCAGTGCCAAATCCAAGGGCTGCTGAACTCCAAGGGAAGTTCTCTCTTACATCCTTCACCTTTCACTCTCACCCTGAAAATGCAATAGAAAAGGAGAGGACATAGATATTTTTTCTTAATAGTAAGTTTTAAAAGGGAAAAGGCGCACAGAGCCAATGTGCTCAGTAATTTGATCAGCCATGCCTGCCTGACATACGTGTTCCAACAAAGCGTGATTTAAGTTACAGAGCATTTATGCATTAAAGAGGAGCTTTGCTCTCTTCTCCAACAGCTATGGGGATGAAAATACTGATTGACAATATAATTTTATACAGATAAATCAACAAGGCACTTCATTCCTTTAGACTCCTTGGAAAATCTCATCTGAACATATTCTTTAGAGGAACCTTTCCATAATTACATGTGAGGAATCTACTGATTTTTCCATTGAAGATTCTGAGCTCACTCAAGGGACGCTATACGGCCTGTAAGCTTTTCAGTCACAAAGCTTAGCAGTATTTTAGAAACAGCATTTTCACAAATCTTGTCATGGTGTCAACATCCGGGAACAAAGATCAGCATGCTGGTATTCACAAAATGGAAAAAAAAAAAAAAAATCCTGCCTTTGGTGAATTTGACAGAGAAAACATCATTGCATTATCATTTTACTCAAGCAGGCTAATGCAGTGAATCTGAAGGCTAACATAAGAGTTCCAGAATGGATTTTCAAATCCTCATACATTTATTGAGTAATATCATACAGGTAAGATAAAGATTTAAGGAAATATTTAAGAAAAGCTAAATTGTGTCATTAACATCTGATGTTTTGTAAAAAACCTGCTGCCCAATACTATGTATGTCCTGGGTACAATGCTTGGATTGGCAGATAGTGGGAGTATTTTACAGTATATTCACTGTAAAAATAAATTGTCACTGCATTCAGCATTAATATATAAATTCTCCTCTCTTAAAGCATAATGGACTCACATTTTCTATTGTAAAAGATTTGTTGCTTTATTATGCACTTTTCATGCTTGTGGGAATTATTGCACTTGATAGATATTACAATTTAGTTATCCCTGATGAGTGCATTTTGCAGCCTTAAAGACTAGTTCTCCTCTAGCTGTATATGAAAAAAACACAAAAGATTCTTGTGGCATCGGATTTTCTTTCTAAACAAGCAGAAGTCATGATAATCCAAAACCTGTTAGTCAGCCTTTCTTGTGCAGAAGCAAAAATAGGGAAGGAAAAAAAGAGGAAACAGGACATCAATCATACAACTAAATTTCAGCACCAGGCTTATTTTAGTCTTCGGTCTTCTACCAAAAGCTCAAGAAAAGAGGAACAACCGAGATTTAAGATGCAACCATCAGCTGGTTGAACCCTCTCTCTTTTCCCACTTTCCCTGGACGTTAATCTTCCTGCAGCAAGCTGGCTGTTCCTTAGAGGCTCCAGCTGACAGCCTGGAATATGAATGCAGAGGCAGTTGAAGTAGATGTGCTGGGCTGTGATTTGCAGTCAAGAAGCTGATACATGCTCTCTTCTGTTATTTCTGCTCCAGGGCCTGCTCAGCTGGAGGATGGATGGCACAGCCCACAGGATGCTGTAACCTTTTACACTGATGGAGCGGGATCCAGAAGAGCTTGATCCACTTGTGACCCCATTTGATTTGTTATTTTAAGCACTAAAACCTACAGCTGGAGCAATTGTATCTTACAGTTTGTGATGGAACCCTCCAAAAAGAGGAAAAGTCCCTGGCTTGAGGAAGACTTGACCTGCTGGCAAGGACTTGAGTAAGTATTGACAAATGGGTTGCACTTTGCTTTCAACTAACATTTTGAGGAAATGTACTTGCTTGAACATAGTATAGTTTGCTGCAGGCACAGATCACCATGAAATTATGACTCCTCAGAAAGCAAAAAAAAAAGAATTACAAGTTGAGCTAACCAAGATGACAGGACATATCAAATTCATACTGACTGCAATTTCTCCCAAACTCTGCCAAACATACTCAGCCACTGACAACATCAATTATTCTTAAGCTCTTATCTTCTTTTCATCAGTCATCCAACCTTTTTCCTAATTTTTAACAGGGTATATGGACCTAATTTTTTTTCGTATGTGTGTGACACGAAATACTATTTATTCATATTCAGTGAAGAAAGAAATTAATAGAAAATACTACAAACACAAGACAGACCGTGTGCATACACATGTGCTTTTTTTTTGTTTTGTTAGGGAGACGAGTCTCCTGAGGAAAATAAAGATATTCCTATGAAACAACAGTGATTTCTCCAAGATAAAATTTTCAAGGCAATGTATGAGCATCACAGATAGCCAACTGCTGTACAGTGAAATGCAAAAGAGAAAAAAACGTGGTTTTATAATATAATTTGATTAGTCTCAATGGCCCACATGATGAGATCATATTAGAATAATATTTGCTTTTTTTTTCTTGCAACATGAAACAAACACTGTGTTGCAAAATTAGTCAGCATCTTTAAGCCACATTGCAGAGAAACCTACAGTAATATAGCCATCTGTTTTAACAGAAAGGTACTGCTGGATATTGCACTACTGAGAATTACTGGAACAACTGAGATTATTGAAAAGAAAAAAAATTAGTCAAAGGATAATAACAAAAAGCTTTTTTGTTTTGTTAAAATATTTACCCTCTTTGGGATGCTACTTCCTATTGGTTAGATAGCATTGCAAGATTTCTACAATACAATATAAGAACTATTTTCTGGCTCATTTCAGCAGGAATAAAGACATTTTTCATTCAGTATTTTTTTTTTCAGTTAATTTCCAAAGTGGTTCAATGCCCATGTAATTAACGCCACTCATAAAACACAAGAAACAAAACATAAATCTGCTTGTCTAATTTAGTGGCTCAGAGAATAGTTTGATTTTTGATTCAAGAAAGAAAATAAAAGCATCATAGTTAATCTTCTACTTTCTTTGAAATAATTCAATACTTAAAGCATTATATTCACTCACTTGCTCTAATCCATTAATTTACTTTCCTTATTTTATTGCTTATCAGTGTGATGACTAAGAACTAAGCCGGTAAGCAAGTATCAGTGAAGAAAACTTGGCTTTTGTTTTGTATCAGTGTTTGGTGCAGCCTCCCCTTTTTACACACCAAGAGTAATGACAGAAACAGGTTACTCCATCTCTATGACCAGTCCAAATCCAGCAAAAACTGGATCTGTTTCATTTATGCCTTTTGCTGTCAGTCAGTAAACAATGCTCTATTTATCTATGCAAAATACCAGTAACTTCTTCCTAATTATACCTTTTGCTAGCACAGATGTTTGGGCTAGATACCTGAAAATCAGATAACACCAAAGCAGAGGGAATCCAGCTCCCATCTTTGAGCAGAACTGAAGATTCAGACCCCTTAGAACACTGGATGCTCACAGGTCCTAGCAAGAAGGCTAACAAGGGAACGAGTTAGAGTTAGTCATAATCCCCTTTCCATCGTCTGGGTATTTCTTTGCTAGAGACCAAAAGAACTGTGTCAGATCTCACAGGTCCACTTTACAGAAGAGCACATTCAGCTCCTTGCATTTCATGCTCCTGGTGTCCAAAGCAAGTTCATTCTTCTGAGGGTGTGACTGTGTGAAGGACACTTTCATTCAAGTTGTCAAAAAAAAGGGCTTCACTTTGCTTTCATTACAGCCACTGTACACCCACTGAAACCTACTTCCCTATTCTGAGAGGAGAAAAGTGCTTGCTTGTTCATATTTCACCTCAAATTTATAATTTTTCTTAGTTACAGAATGCGTTTTCAAGGGCTGAGGGCAGCTATGACATTGATCAGAGGCTATACTGAAGAAATGAAAATGTAATGCTCTCCTAGTGATGAGGGGGTGTGTACCAGAGCTGTCAGTGCCAACAGAAAACTTGAATGGTGCATGTTCAGCCCAGAAACAGCAGTGCAAAGGTTAACATTTTCAGTTATCAAGCCATTAACTTTCACTACAACATTTTTACAAGCCTGTAATCTAGGTTCAATAAGACAAGCATGCGCTCCCCAGCATTTTGCCAACACAACCAAAGTTTGATATCTGGGAGGCTATCTACAAATGGTTAACTTTCACATTTTTTAGAGAAAAAAATATGGCTTCCTCTTCTAATTTGATTTTCAATCAAAGATTTTGTGCAGCATTACTTTACTCAGATGATGTCTTAAGTGCAAATCTTTTGATGCAGTGTAATCTTTCTGAGAGAGAGTACTTTAAAATGTAAGTGATGAAAAATCTCTATCTGGTGTAGGTTTTCTATCAACACTTAATAGATAAATGAATTTTCAAAGTCTTCATTATTCCGATCAGATGACACATCATATTTACATTCAGATAATCCTGAACGGGAAGCTTTCTTGCATACAAAAACAATCTGGGTCATCACAGTTTGCTGTATGCTTGCAATTTATATCCCACAGTGAACATAAATAATGCCCACAATATATTCCAGGAGAGGAACCCTAGGAAGCAACACAATGGAAGATGGAAAAAAAAAGCAGTCCAGTTTTTAAAGCTGTCCAGTAATTGTATCCTCATCTGGGCGGCAACACCTAATCTCTTTCCCTCCATTTAAGCTTGAGAATGAAAACAGGTCTGGTTTTCAAACAGAGGTCTGACAGTATTTTTGCCCATAATTTGCATCTCACTTTATTTTCTGATAATCTAAGGCAAATTCATCTTGGTAAATGGCTGGACATATCTTGTGAAATGAAACTCTACCTGACCAAAGACGCTGGAGTTGGTAAGGTCACCACACTTCCTCATGGAGCTGCAGTCAATAAATATCCATGTAGGAACACCCATTGTGGGGCAGCAGGAAAATCCTATCTTGGTGGTCTTATACAGAGCATGAAAGAATTAAATTAGGAATGAGAAATGGCAGGCAGGAAAATCACCCATACGGTCTAGGAACGTACCAAGCTGGTTTGAGAAGTCCTTGCACAGGGGACAAATGAAACTAGTAGCAAACTAATGCAAACTGTTACATCTTCTGAAGTTGACAGTAGATGTCCTGTCTGAAAAGAAACCGCTTTTATGGATTTGCAGTCCAGGACCTCACTGAAATGAGTACTCCATGGCAGACCTATATCTCAGCAATGACATTGAGTTCCACAATCCAACAAAAGAGTTGGATTCCAAAGATGACTTAGGACCCTGAAGAGGCACACAGATGTATGCACAGATTTCTGCCACTCAAATCTGCCAACTTTTTCTTCCCTGTGCATGCAGCATGAAAGCTAATTTCAAACAAATTTGCATTAATGGCAGTTCTTTAATTAACTCAGGATGGGGAAGCTTTTACATCTCAACTGAACAAGACACAAGAGTGAAGTACAAATCCAGGGATCTCATTTCAAGCCCAGTGACTCAGTGAGTTGTAATACATTGAGCATAAAGATTTACTTCCTCTTGCATTTTTTATCAATGGGGTTCTTTTGTTCTCATCCCTGTTTTTATTTTTGTTCCCATTGTTACTGGCACTACCTTTAATGGCATGTTGAAAACTCTGGCAAATGAAATGACAGACAGCAGGATACTTGGTGTACCCTAATGAAATAAAAGGCTGTTATTATCCAGACAGGAGAAGCTCTTATTTCCAAGGAAAGAATTTGAACCCTTATGTCTCTCAGTACTGCCTAGCAAATAAATGGCATCCTAAAAGCAAGTGCCTGTAGGATATGAGGAAACCAAATTATATCCTATACGAGGTAATAAGGTCTACTATCTCTCCAAACTTCCAAGATGTTGTGTGCTCAGGTATCTTGGGAAACCTTGTAAAACCCACTTCCACCCTTCTTATAGGTCTGGCAATACAGCATGTCCTAATATTTAATATTTAAGGTGTCTTAAAAAACATGGAATCACAGAATGGATAAGGTGGGAAGGGTCCATAGTGGATCACCAATCTCTGTTCAAGCAAGGTAATCCTAGAGCACATGGCACAGGATTTTGTCCAGATGGTTTCTTGAGAATCTCCAATGAAGGAGATCCCACACTCTCTCTGAGCACCCTGTTCCAGTGCTCAGTCCCCTGCACAGTAAAGTTCTTCCTCATGTTCAGGTGGAATTTCCTGTGCATCAGTTTCTCACTGTTACCTCTTTTCCTATTGTTCAGCACCACTGAGCAGAGCCTAGATCCATCTTCTTGACACCTACCATCTCTGTTGTCTAAGGAATGAATATTTACAAGAAGAGGAGAGCTCAAAATGTTAGAAACCTGTTATATTAAGCATCTAAAATTATCAGTAATGTGTAAGTAAATAGCATGCACTGCTCTTTGAGTTTGACAATCTGGCAACACCTCTCTGCAAAACTTTCACATACTGGCATGAGAGGATCTCTGTGTCAGTCTCCATCCCCAGTCATTGGGAAGTCATGGGAAGAAGTCACCATGCTTCAGTTACAGTCTGAATTTATGTCTCAGAAGTAGCAAGGAGGTCAGTAGTTATTTAAAGTCCACCCACAGGCAGACTGTGGCATAGTGAAAGAAATGTTGTAGATGTTGTACTCTTCAAGTCCATGAATATTCTGGAACCCATCCTCTCTGGAGGGAAATATTCCTCAGGAAATATCTAGGACCTTGCCTGGAGCAACAAATAATTTGGCAATACTGTATGCTGACTCAGGACAACTTTCAAAAGATAGCACAGACTTACATAGTCTTCTTTACAATGCATGAGAAACATCCATAGTAATTTAGTGGCAAGAGAAGTTCCAACACTTCTCACATAGAAGCAATCTTTGCTGCAGGCTAAGATATAAAGTACCTATTAACAGCTGAATGCAATTTTAGACTCCAGCTTTTCTGTTCCTGCTACCTGCTGCAAGATGAGACAAGGCAGAAAACAGATTAATGCCAAATGTAACCATGTCCTAATGAAAGAACTGGACAACAAATAGTTATTTTTTAATTTGTGCTCTAAATTTTACGTGGGTTAAGGTTGCCAATGTAAACAAGAGCTAATGAAATTCAAGATTTAACATTTAATTATTCGTAGCCATGTGGTATTTCTGTTAATGAAATTGTGAGCTCAAGGTTAGTAGGGGAAAAGAAAAATCAAAGCAATCCATCTTCTTATCAATATATAGAAACTGAATGCTAACTCTATGAGTAAAATGCCATGATTTCAATGCCATGACACCCCTGTGCATTTGTCTCCGCAGAGGAGTCACACACATCTTTAGAGAGCAGCCCCAGGCTCCAGCTCTGTCTTGACAGTACATTGCTGAAACCCCATGTGAGAGTTGACCCCACACTAGGGCTGCTGGCACAGAAGATAAGCTGCAGAGAGCTACTGTGAAAGCAGAGGATGTCTAGAAGGCATGCATAAAGGACAAATTTCAGATTTTTATTGCTGGAAAAGAAATTTAATATTCATTAGCAATAGATGTAGAAAAAACCCCCTAGATATAGAAAAAACCCAAACAAGGACATTGTTGGCCTGAAAATAAAACCAGGGAGAAAACTAGACCAAAGTCCTGAGAACTGTTCTGAAGCCTGATGTAAAATACATTATTTTTCAATGATCCAGGATCAATCTGAGTATTCTTTTGTAGATATTGTGCTAATAAATATTTTGATTGATCTTTTAAATGTAAACATTGAGCTATTAGAGAAAGCAAATATTGTTACTTGGAGTCTGGAGCACTTTCCATTAGCTATCTGATCATTGGTGAGGGATTTATTGAGTAATACATTGTCTACTGGCAATAGGCTTGCAAAAGCTCAATACATCCTTATTAGTGTCTCAAAATTCTGCAATACAATGATTAGACTTTGAGTGAAACAGACATTTTTCTGCATTCTGCAAAGTGTTGAACAATGATTTTGTGAAGTTTTGATTGTGGTATATCATTTGTTAAGATCCATGGGACCCACACTTGCAACTCTTGATGAGTTTAAAAGGTCCACCATGCAACATAACATAAAAAAATCCCCAAAATCTTTTTCATAAAAATGTAGGATACCTCATACACTCTCTTAAAATGATAGTATTTATCTTTGTCTGTCTGCTATGGAATAAAATAGCACATTACACGAAGGTTGAACAGCTCTGAAAAAATGTCTTGGCCAACAGAGTGAATGGGGACCATAAATCCCATCTCTAGCTACCTCATAATTTTTAGTAAGTCGTTGTCTCAAAATACCCAGATGGGTAATGCTGTGTTTGAAATTCAAGTTGTAAATAAATTTAGCACACAAAAGGAATCATTCTGGTATTACAAGCGTGAAAACATAAAATCTAATGTAGTTCCAAAGTTCTACACAGCCCAGCCATAGATTACTTCTTCTATAAGGACTTACTTTGGGGTTGCTGGTAGGTGCTGAACTAAAGTAAAATGACAAGACATAGCTAATTTCGTGAAGAACAAATTTCCTTGAAAGACACAAAGAGCATCCATAAACATATTCTGGCATATACAGTTTTTTTCTGCTACAACTTAAGCCTAAGTAATTAAGACTATTTGGACTCAGACAGCAATTGGTTGCTTTTTAGGTGGAAAAATGCCTCCAGTTACAGTATCAGCCAAATGAGGATAATGACTAGTGATCTGATGGCATTTCCTGCAGGACTCTTGCTTGTGCCTTAAATCACCACACAATATGATGCCATAGAGGTTGTCACTTCTACCTGAGGTATTTTACCACTCTTTTGAGAAAAACGCTACTACACACTAGAAGTGCTACAACTAGCCACAACTAATGTCATCCATTCATAATTTTAAATAAAAAAATCAATGCATGCTGACACCACTTCCATCCCAAACTAATCTGACCCCATCCTTCCACCCTGATTCTGTTATCTCCACTGAATCTTTTGCAAACTATTAAAGGTTAAGGGAGGCTGCACCTCTTCCTAATTACTCTACTCCATAGCATTCCATTTTATCACACACAGAGGCATGCAGTTCTGGGTTAGAGGATTTTACTTCCTGAATCTTCCTCTCACCCCTTGATTTTCACTGTTATTGTAAGTACTATATGGTAGCCTTAAGTAGAATGAGTGGGCAGGCAGTGTGTGCAAATTAAGACCTGAAATCTCTTGCTGCCTTTGACCTCTGCATCACGCAACTTCTCTAAGCCTTTTTTTTCTAAAGACAAAATGTCATTCTCAGTAAATTGGTGTGACAGGTACAGATGAGTCATGCTATTTAAAAAGCAAAACATAAAGAAGGAGCCATTGAAAGATGAACAACACAGGAAAATGATGAGCAAAGGACACAAAATCGGAATAAACTGCTGCAAGATCAAAGTATGTGAGAAAAACTGGTTGGTATCTAACTGAAGCTGCAATATAATAAGGGAAAAGGTAGAAGAACATGTTATAGAGATGGTTTTATTTCTAGAGATGAAACTGTAACTGTGGCTAGGTAAAAAGCTAATTCTGAGACTAAGAAAAATAAGTTAATCTTCTGAAATACATGCCATGTTGCATAAATCTAAATCAATCCTCAGGCAATGAACACTATGGAGCTATTCTTTTCAGCTTTATCTTTTCTTCATTTTAGGAAAAATAGGTCAAATAGACTATGCACTACCTGCCTCATATCTGCAAGTAAAAGACTCAAATTATCATTTATTAGAAATACTCTCTCTTGCTTTTAACACAAAATTGTTTGCTAGATGTTCCCTTATCAACTTTAAAGCCTTAAAATAGTTAGGGTAATAGTAGTCTGTGTTAATATCTACAACATTAGCATCTACTCGTTTTTCCAGTATAAATTTCATCTCATATGAATTATTAATAATGGTAAATAATTTTGAACAAATCATTACTTTCTTGTGTTCTATTCGATACCAGTGTAGTAAAGAACAGTTCATAACCAACACTCAGAGTCACCTGGGAGGCAAAAAGCAAGTGATAAATCCAAATCCATCACATTTTCAGACACTAAACTGGATGCACAAGGAGGGCAGGGAAGCTTTGTGCAGAACTCTTAAAATAGGATTCAAAGTCATTCTGGACGACCGTCAAGAGGGTGAGCAAAGAACATGGAACCAGAACTGACATTTTTTCCTGTTTCTTTGCCTTGTGCAACAAATAAAAGAGGTGAAAATATTTTGTGTTTTCTTTTTGGTTTTGTGGTGGTGGCTTTTTTGTTGGTTTTTGTTTGTTTTGGGTTTTTTATCTTTTTTTATGAAGAAGGATCTTTACTTTCCTTTTTGACACTTAAAATTCAAATATCGCTTACCTCAGTAAACCACAATGAGAAGGTAACTCATCAAAAAAGGACAGCATGGAGAACAGGAAAGAAAAGCTGGGTAAATAAAAGAATTTGCTGTTCCTGTTAGACACAAAAAAATATTTTTTTCTTTAAAATTTCTGCAACTACAGTGACTGACAGTTCACAGGACAAGAGATTTTTTGCTAACACTTTTGTCTCGGCCTAAGTGTGACAAATCACGATTTACATCTTTAAGAATTCCAGGGAGTATTCTAAAAATAAGAATCAGAACAGGTGCTTCCAACATTCCTTATTTTGAAAAAGTGCAAAAAATTTCAACATTTCAAAGAACTTTTCCAATCTATCCTATTCACTGCAAGAAAACAAAGAGAGGAAAAAGTTCAAATGGCTAAAAATCACCAGATGGTAACCTTGTACTGTGTGAGCATTTACAGTAAAGAAATAATGCATTTGTTATGTTAGCCTAGAAATGGATTTCCAGCAAAATGCACAGAACACCTTGAATTTCATCTGACTTCTGATCCTTAGAGTAACACAGCTATAGCAGAATTAGATTCTAAATTGTCATTGTCAATATCTGAATACTTTGTCAAATAATAATTATTACAGCAGGCTCTTTTAAAACAGGCAATATGTTAAGTGGAAATATAACTAAATGACTCAATTTATCCTGTTCATAACTCATCTCTAATGATACATGAATGAACATTTGAAAACAGGGGAAAATATGAAGTGATTAAGCTGAACATCAGTAAGTAATAAGAAGTATTTCTTTGACACATCCAAAAAGTACAGATGTTCTTCCCAAAGAAGAATGGTGACCAAAGAATGGTCACCCAATTAAGATCGTGCACCTCCCACTCTCAAATACGAATGCAATACTTCCCTTGTGAGGCTTTTAGTCAGGCCAAGGGAAACAAGTGCCTATGGTTTTATTTGTTCTGGTAATGTAGGAAAACAGCCGTTTTCCACACACATTATGTTTTCCAGTGAAGTCTTTAAAATATCTATATCACATTTAAAGGGGCAAATTATGATCTTGTAAATGATCTTTTAAATTATCCTAAAAAATACCTTCTGGAATTGCCTACTTAGCAGCAATTCCTTAAAACCACTGTAATTTGCAACAAAATGACAGTTCTCAAGGTGAAGGCTTTTGCATAGACCTGAAGGTCAGGACTACAAAAAAATCTCAGTTTTGTGGAGTATCCATATGAAATGTGATTATTCATCTCTGAATACAGATTCATATGGCAAAGTGCAAACTGAAGTAGCTTCCAACAATCACTGTTATGCTGAACCTACTGAGTCATTGTTTATTCAACCAAGATTAAAGTAAACCAGACAAAATTAATTTGATATTCTGCCTTTGATTGCTCAAAATGATACCAACACCCACTGCCACCACCACAAGCCAATACAAATATTCAGCAAATTTGGTGTATGCCCATTTATGCCATGGCAAAATGCCAAGCTATGTATTAAGTCGCCTGTTTTTTCCATAATGTATGTACTATCATCACACCCAATTCAGGTGGAGGAAAAACACAGCAATTCTTAACACAGTGTTTCAGTCTTTAATGATCTATTATAGGAAAGGAATGAAGGCATTTCTGGAATATTTTATGGCACTAAGCCCAACCTCACAGTAAACCATGGAAGAAAAGTGAACAGGACTTGAGAAAAAAATAAGTTAAAATTCCTTATTTAATGAATGGAACTTGTTCTGAAGGGGCTAAACAATATTCTTAGATCCTTAGATTTCAGTTGAATCACTGAAAACATGAAATGTCAGTGGATGCTTCTTCATTTATACTTTCTTTTATTGCCTTGCTCCTCTCTGGTAAGAGACACAGTAAAAGCAAAAAAGAACTGAACAAAAGTCATCATCATTTTCAATTGAAAAAGCAAAGAAATTTAGAGATCTGCAAGTTTAAAATAAATACATGAGAATGCACTGCAAATCCAACTTACCAGTTTACTGACTGCTGAAGACCTTGAGTGAAAAATTCATCATCTACTTCCATACTGATAATAAATTTTGACTGCAGTTAAACTTGGCACTTGGCTATAGCCCCACATTTTGAAAAAATAACAAGCATTGTGGTACGTTTGAAATGCCAGGCTGCAAACACTGTTTTTGTCTGCAGGTTATTCTTCCATATCCAGCTATAACAGTTTCATCTGTAAATTTAAGCCCTCTAGGTTACATATTCCCTACCTTTAAAAATTTCTTTGCCCTAAAAGCAGTTTTCTCTAAAGCCTCTGCTTCACCAGAAGGAAGATGTAAGGGTTGCATGCATCAGGACTGAGATGCCAAGAATCAGTAAAATCATAGCTTTTCATCCTACCAGCTTACTACAGATAAAATAGATTACACAGAGCCTGCCCATGTGTGAATGCATCCATATGTATTAAAACCCGCATTCCTTGCTTGCTCTGCATCATTTTTCTTGAGAGGTTTATGTCAATATCTTTGGCAAAATTCCTCCTCTTTCACACTGTTTTGCAGTGTGCTATGAAACTGTTGCCTACTGCCTGTCTGTAATGTGGCTGAATTTGAGGAAACTTGAAAGGACAGACTGAGCAATGTAAAGCAATGAATGTGATAGAAATTTGAAAAATGGCATATAAATTAATGATATTATTCTGCATTTTCATTTACTAAGCCACATGATCCTATTTCAGCCAGAAGAGCTTAAACCTTGCTTTATGACAACTATATTTAATTTGCTATTCATTACTTCCTGATACTGCTGATCCTCTGCATTTACTTTGCTCTTCAGATCTGATTGAGAACATCTCCAAGTCAAATCTTCTTTTGCCTTCTGGTATATATAAAATTATAATTTTTTTTCCTATATGTCATGTATCTTCAGTTCCACAACGCTGGAGCTCTGTTATGCATCTGAAAGGTCTTACAGGGAAAAGATAAAAACAAGAACTCTAATTCATGAGCTGAATGAATCAAATGTAAATATTTCAAACAGAGGTTCCCAGGCCACGCTTAAGCTTCAACTCAAAAGGATTTTTTTTACTTAGGTGCAATGAGCAGAGAAAGCCCTCTCAGTGACTACAGGGAACACTGAATATATTGCAGATGGCACTGCAAAGGACCTGACCTCGTGACAGTAGGAGTCATTTTTCATAAAAGAGAATAAAAACCAGCTTCGTGTAACCTTAACAAACAGTCTGCTCTGTGAGGCTTTGACTGGTAGAGACAATTCTTCCACAGCCTCCCACAAGTATGACCCATATTCTATCCGATCAATACCTGTCTGAAAATATCAACCTTCTACCATTCATGCAAAAATGCTCAAGGCCACATTCCTGGCTACTAAGTACATCTAGTGCTGTTTGAAACCTTTCATAGCAATAACCTAAGTTTTCATAGTGTTACCCAGACATTATAAGTAATAATTTGATCCAGATACCATATCAGAGAAGAAAGTGGTGCTAGAGATCAAACTACTCCCTGGGAATAATTTTGCCCTATTCAAAGCATTTAATGATTGACTTCAGTGTCTGGGATTTCATCTGTAAGAGTGTAATGATTGCAGTGGTTAGAACACAATGGAATTTTATTTTAATAATTATTACTATTAGCCTCCAGTTATTCACTCTGCATATTTAAAAAGAGAAAATGTTCCTACCTCTACATTATGAGACCATGGCTTCAGACTAAAAGTAATTTATTTTACTTTTATCTCTACAATGTCACAGTCTTTTCTCTGTCCTTTGTTTGCAATGAGAACATACTACAGTAAGATATAACCAAGCAACTTTACTCCTCCTCTCCCATCCCTCTACTCCACAATCACTTCCCATCCCCCCTCCAGAAAAAAAAAAAAAAAAGAAAAAAAAAAGAAAAAAGGAGAAATTAACTTTTTTTTCAGTACTAAAATTCCTAGGAGAGCCTTCTGGCCCTTGGTAAGATTTTGTATCCATGGAAGAATATGAGTTGGAGGTTTTGCAAGATTAAATGATCATTTCTCTTGCATGAATTGAAAGGAATTTACTCATCTCATTCCTTGTGACAATATTTCAACATTTATTTCAGGACCATGAACAACAGAAAACCATGTCCCTGATGCAGTAACAGATGCACTACACACAACGTAGGGAAGGTTAAACAAATATAAATATGAATAATCGGTATTGTCTCCTACTGTAGGTACATGACGAATTTTACAATATGGAAATGTAAGAGGTTACCAATTCCATGAAATATTTTGATAACAGAATGCCGTCCAGTAATAACATAAACCAGAATGTGGTTCATAGATTAAGAAACTACTTACAGTAGCTGCTAAAATGCACATTAGATTTGGTTAGTTTAGTAGTAAACACCCTTATAAAAAACACCTGCTAGAATTGCTTTCATTTTAGCTTTCCCCTGGGTTCCTCTATTAGGAAAACTCTACTAGAAGCATAAACTGAACAAAATAGCTTTCTCATGGCATTTGGACCACAATATGTCCTGAATTAAAGCTTCCTGTTTGTTTGTTTTTTTTTTTTTTTCCTCAGGGCCTCCAGGGGCCCTTTTGCTGAGAGCCTCACAGTGCTCTCCAGCAGGATCCTGCTGCGGTAGTCAGCCCTGGGCAGCAGTGCCCACCCACCAGGCAGCTACAAGGCTGAAACCCTGCAAAGGACCAGCCAGAAACAGGTCACAAACAATCAGTCCCCAGTCTCTGTCCCCCACAGCTACTCCCTGACCCTTCAGCAGAGGGACCTGGTACAGTCTCCTCTCTAGAGAACAAGCAAACTGGCTACAAACATCCAGCCCAGGCTACGGTGATCCTGAGATAAGTGTGCATATTTACATAAACAATGCCTTCTCAAATATTTTTCCTTCCCTAAAAGTATAAACGTCTTGAAAGGAGGCATTGTTTCCTGTGTGGAACCTGTTTACTCTGTATTTTACACACTGACAAATATGCAATACCTAAAATACACAAGCTCATTTTGACAGCTAGACAGGCATGTTTGAAAATTATTTCACATGTTTCTTTGGCTATCTATCATGCCATTACATTTATTCTCCACAGTCATCCTTTTTTGTCATTGTGGGTTGCTTACAGATGTCACTATTTATTTAAGATTCTACAATGATTTTGACAGCGCACATGCACATCTGACAATCTCAATATGAATACTGAGGAAATATTATATTGCATTCTCTAGACCAATATAAAAGTAAACAAATACTTTGTTTTCATAAAATTAAAAAAACTATTCAAGCTGAAGTACTACTGTCGCATTCACAAAACAGGATTGTCAAATAAAATGCAAGTTGCAGAGTTACCAAAACAATTTGTAGTATGAATGAATTACTTGAGGGAGGAAAAAAGGATTCTGAAGATCACTTAAATACACAGTTACTAGCACCATTTTTCTTTTTGATGTTCAGATAGTGCTGCATTACAGTTCTTAAGAAGAACACACCCCTCTCAGCAAGGTTTTTCCATTGGTTTCCAGCTTCTGGTCTTTTCAGGGTCAATTTTCAGTATTTCATATCTCCAAATCCAGTCACTATTTGGGGGTAGCATTAGTATAACCAGTGATAAAACTCATTCAGAAAAGTAGGCAGGGTGGGTAAATACATTAGCAGTGAAGGAGAGAAGTCATGGAGAACCAAGTTGCTTCAGTTATACATGCCATGGGAGCTAAGACCATACTCCAGGGAGGATCTTATATGGCCAATCCACATTATTACAGCACTAGTGGCTAATGGATGTGGAAGAGGATTAAATCCATATGGAAATGGCACTGAAAAGGTAAAGGAAGGAGTAATAAGAAAAGAAAAATAATAAAAAGGAATAGTAATCTCCTCTTAAACAATTTTATGCCTCACTCCATCTTCTGAGTAAGTCATCCAATTTGCCATTGCATGTTGAATATGTTGCACAACTGTGAATAATGTGCTCCCAGGAAAAGTGAGTACCCCAAAAATCTGCTAAACTCATCCACTAAGGGAATGGCTTCTATTAGTGCTTAGCATACTAAATCCAGCTCAGTTCTAATGCCAGTGGTCAGGGGCCCTGATCCAACAGCTGATCTCTCCTTTTCATTCCTTCTTTCAACCACAAATGCTTTGAATACCCTCACATCGAGAGGGGTTGCTGCCAATTGAAAAGAATAATTAATAAAACCCTCCTCATGGCAGTCTTAAGTGCTTGCTCAGGCTTGATGCTCCAAAACTTTCTAATATATCTAAATCCATCTATTCTTAAGCTTACAATTTTAGTAAATGTGGAATTATTGGTAGGACTGAGATAGTTTGGGCTCCTCCTCTTCTCCTCCTTGTTCAGGAAATTATTTTTCCCATGTTCTCACAAATTCTGACCTGCCAGAATGGAGTTGCAGTGCATGGAATTTGCAGAATAATTTTTAAAGTGATTTCAAAATGTAAGAAAGGAGAAGTGCACTTGCAGTGTATTACCAGTGAGCACAAGAGCTACTGTTTGCAACAGCACTCAAGACTGGAAGTGCCTGATATTTCACCTCCACACCCCAGTAAAATATTTGAGTGTCACCCACAAAAAACTAGAACCTTGAATCAACTGGGATCCTACTGTTTTACCACAGGAAATCTGGAGGCACAGCATTTATGATTACAGCCTCACATCACCCTGAAATCTCACAGAAAATAATTACTATTTCTAAAGGGATTGACTTAATAAAAGGAACAGAGATATGCCTTTCCCTGTAGCACTGCATTAAATGTTATACTGAAACAGAGGGGAAGAAACAGGAGATGCTGGGGTAAAGAGGAACACTGCTGACTCAAGTTATGAAGAGCTCTCTCTTTATCCAAGGAGCTGGCTGAGCTCTCTATTGCTCCCATTTAACTAATCCCTTCATCTAACAGATAAACAGTAAGGTTTTACTTTAATGCAGCTGCCAAAGATATGATAGG
Source organism: Melospiza melodia melodia (assembly GCF_035770615.1). Lineage (NCBI taxonomy): Eukaryota > Metazoa > Chordata > Aves > Passeriformes > Passerellidae > Melospiza > Melospiza melodia. The sequence continues at coordinate 108,997,932 of NC_086194.1, read as the reverse complement.
CCATTTCCCTTAAGGGCTTGAGATGAGAACGTACAAAGAGGAGTCTTAGTCCTGGTCAAAGGAGCAGCTTAGGAAACAAAAATACTGGCACATAACCCCATGGTTCTTCTATTTCCCTAGGACTAGGATCCAGCTCGTACCACTAAGCCTCACAGATGCCTGAAAAATCCCTCATAGCTCATGCAAAGCACCACAAAGTGAAAGTGGAAAAACAAGCTCTGTAACAAAGCTCCAGATAAAAATTCTGGATATCAGATCTTTTGAAACTTATAAATTTGAAGCCAGAACTTCGAGTCACATCTGCTCATACTGGAGAAGAAATGGGAAAATTTGGATCCAGGGATGTCAAGTTGGCTGCGCTGAAATTTGCCTTCAGCTTAGAGGTTGGCAATGACGTACATAGTAAAATGTAAACATTATAATAAAGTAAACAATGTATTAAAAGTTGAAGCAAAGACTGGAGAAGAGCACAGAATAAGTGTGATGGGACACCTAAATGTTAGAAACATCAGGGACTTGTCATCCCACTGAATACTGGTATTGATTGATGGCTTACAGATACAAAGCTGCTACCTCCAAATACCTTGGCAATTTGGGGAAGCTCTTATTTTTAGGAAAGTTTGTGCAGAAAGAGCAGCAGGTTAAGCACAGTGCTGTCTTTCTGACTTGAAGCTGTACTGTCAGCCTGGGTTCAGAAGCGCATGGCTTCCTCCACTGACACGGCTGGACTCTCAGATCAACCAGGGATGGTAATCTATGGCTTCTATAAATACTCTCACCTCTCTGTACTCCTGTCCAGTATATTTTACTGCTGAATCTTTCTCTTTTTGCCCTCTAATGAGGGCCCAGTTTGGCACACTCTGGGAAATGTGTCCTTGTATTGCTTCTGTGATAAAAAGGTAAGTGAAAACCAACACTTCCATCTGATTCTCAGCCACAACCCAGTGTTAAATTTTTCTCAGCTTAAAGTCACACTTAGTATACTGCCACCATACCCACCATATTCTGACATTCCTGGCAAAATCCAACTCTGACTCACAAGACCAGAACATAAATATTTCTGTTCCTAGATTTTCATAACACTCTAAAATGTCATTTTTTCCCCCTAGATACAGTTCCATGTCCTGTTGAAGAAGCAAAAGTTTGATTTATAACAGCAAAAGATCACCACTAGGACGAGATTTATGAGTAGACCACTCCCCCATTCTATGGACACAGAGAGCTGCAGGGAAGGACTCTCTCAACTCTAATCAATGTATTTGAGGGAGAAGTTCCTTGAATGGCTGTCAGCTGCTCTCCCTTTGGGGAATGGTGTCAGCAGTTGTGACGCTGACTTCTACAACAAGCTCTGGTGCAGCTACACTTTTGCTTTAAATGTGCTTTTTGGGCATCAGATGATGGTGTACTAAGCAGCAGAAACTCCACATATTCTGAAAATGGAGTTATGACCCTGAGCTCTGTGCTTTTGTGACAAGACTGCACTGACTAATCAAACTAGATATTTAAATATTTCACTTTAGTATCTCTGCATATCACTGAAATCTAAGGTAAAGATATGCTCAAGTCTTCACACCAATCAAGCTCTCCCTTACAGGCAAAGCTGCTCAACATAAACTTTTTTCACCTGTGAATAACTAGTTAAAAACTCTAAAAAACACCCAGGATAATAAGGCAGGCATAATCTGGTTGTTTTATACAAAAGAAACTCCCAAATGAGGTAAAGAAGGACAACACTCTTTCTTGCTTTGAAGGCAAGCCAAGAAAATCTGGAAATCTGAAAAAAATAAAAAAAAAAACATGGCAGGGAGTTGAATGATTTACTGAATAATAAACAGCTTTTTGTTTTGTGTGTTTTTTTTTAATTATGACACAGAAAAAAATATGCACAGCAGGCAAGTTATTATATCACCCTTCATTTTACAGGCTACTGCAGTCCTAGAAATTAGTCTGTTACTCCTGAGCTATGCTGGTGTGATTGAGATCAGCAGCAGATGCATAGGAAGTGAAGCCATCTATGTTCTCTATTTAAAAAAAGACAATGCAGTAGTTTTAATATTTAAGAAACTCCAATCAAACCATCCTTACATTTCAACATTATGCAATAAACACTTTGGCAGGTCAGAGCATTTTAGATGTAAAGTGGTGACATGCTCAGGAATGAATAAAGGGAATTCTATTAGAGCACTGCAGAATCACAAATGGCCCATAATGGCTGAGGTGGGAAGGGACCCCTAGAGGTTATCTCATCTAACTCCCTGCTCGAGCAGGGCCACCTTGAGCAGGCTGACCAGAACTAATTTAAATGCTTTCTGAAGATCTTCATTAAAGGCTTGTCAGATGTCACACTGGTTTACTAGGTAATACATAAATAGCATTTTGCTAACTGAGAGTAACAAGAAAAATTATCCCTGAAACTCCTAAGGAAGTAGTTGCTTATTACAATTATCACTGTGTTTGGGTGGTTATCTAAAATTATCCCTGTGAGTAAATATTACAATCTGAAAAACTGTGTAAAACAGATCGGCAGAGCTTATCCAACAGACAATTTAGACATAGTTTATTTTTAAACCACATCTCAATTAAGCAAATTTGGTTTAAAGTTTTTACTATCCCAGTCAAAGCCACTGCAAAGGGAAGACAAACAAAACCAGCAAAATAAAATAAAAATAAACAAGTAAAAAAACCCAGAATCAAACATAGGTGAAACAGGACTTCCCAGTAAAATTACAAATGCAAACCATGAATAGTCAGTTTTGACCCTTTCTGTCTTGTCTAATAGCTACCTTAGTATGCACTGCTCTATACACACAATGATACGTTTCAGAACATTACTGATTTTTCCATAATCTAAACATAAAGTCAAAGTCCGCCCATGGAAAAGGATGCCCCTGGTTGTCTCCATTCTTCTTCAGATTCAGCTCTGATATTTATATTTGCTATAGAGCATTTCTTTAAATGGTCCACTCCAGCACAGGAAGCAATTACAGCTACTAATGATGCCTTTCTCTGCAGGATCGGCATGTCTATAAAAGGTTGCCTGATAAGGAGCTGAGGCTGAGATAAGGCTGCAAACAGATTGCCTGCCTCTCCATCACTGCGCTGCCGTATGTTGTACCCTTCACTCAAGAACTGCACTGGATCTTACACATCCTGCTGGAAGTAGTACTTCATGCCACCATCTATATAAAACTATGTGATCCCTCTATGATTATTGCTTTTGAAAGCATGTATCTCTAGTAAAGCACTTAATTCCTGTCATTTGGATGGGGAACAAATGTCCATAGCAATTTTTTTTTATCTGTGCCTCCAGGGTACCTGGTGTATGTGCAGAGGGCCAGGGTGGTGAAAGAGAACAATGGAAACCATCTCCTGAACGCACTGTTTTGTTCACATGTGTATTTATAGAGGGCTATAAAGACTCAGATAAGTCACAAATTATCTGATGCACGCAGGACTTCATGACACAGAGCTGCAGCACTATCTCCTGGGATTAAGGGTGGGGCACAAAGTATTTCTCAGCACAAACACTGCAGTTGCTCTGAGAAAGAAAATACCATCTCCTTTTCCCAGGCTTGCGCATTTCAATGCTATCTTATCCCAGTTACACTCGAAAGTGTTAGGCAATAAGAAATATGGAGTTGTTGAAACTTTTATTTCAAGATGAGCAAGATGGCAATTCAAAGTCAAGCTCAAAATAAAAGGTGTGTTTATTCCTTCAGTGTGGAAGCATTCTTGACACTGCAACAGAGATTGCTCTTATTTGAGCAAACCTTATTGCTAAAGAGCCAGACATGCCTTTGGTTTACAGCAGACCCTGTAGTGAGATCAATGGAGAAGGCTGCTTGAAAACCAGTGGTATGGCATGGCAAAGCAAAGATATTCCTTACAATGAGTTTCCCATCTAAGTGTAGGAAATCCCCTAGTGGGGCGTTTCTGGAAAGATCCTGACGGTTTGAAATCAATGAGGTGGAGCGCTGAAGGAGAATGGGAAGACGCTGACTGGCTCAGGGAATGAGTTGTTTGTGAGCAGCTGTGCTGTGGCCTTCCAGCTGTGCAGGGTGTGCTGCTAGCCCAACCTGCCTCACTTTCAGACAGAAAATCATTAGCAAGTGGTGCTTTCTGGCTGCTGTTGAATATAGACACAGTGGCTGTGGGTTAAACAGAAAGAAACACTGGGCTAGACTGCTAGCTACTTTGAAAACAAAATCAGTCATCTGAAGCAACTCCAAAGTCCTGAACACTCAAATTAGTGCTGGGGAAGATAAACTGGTAATATATGAAGAGATGAGGCAATTTGGTAAAAAAATAGAATCCCTTACACAGGTCTGTAATTTGTCACCTAGATCAGCATGAACTTCCAAGGCAAGTAGCTAGGAATAAGGGAGGGAGGGAGATGATGATATACAACACACTCAAGCTTCAGGTGGCTATTCTCTCAGCTGTCTGCAGTCATCCACAGTTAACAGAGATGGACAATCTTCTTTGAAGGACTGTGCTGGCCACCTGGTTAGATTTCTGCTCTAATAATCCAATTCTGCTCTACAATAATCCAGAAGCACGGAGCTGTGCAATATAAGCAGTGTAAAATACCCTGTCCTAATTTTCTCTTGCTGCTGGAGAGGGGAAGGGAATGTGACACAGCCTTCCACACTTTCATCAGAAGCTCTGTTCTATTTCAACAGAGTTGCTATGGAAAACAGTAACTAAAAAAAAGGGCAATTTACTACTATGAATCCTCTACTTCTGATAAGACCTCTGGTTATTTTCCTGGACTGTATGTCACCCCAGACTACTGCTATAAGTACGTAGCACAAATTAACCAAAAAATAAGACAGGAATGCTATGGACCTTCATCTCTGTAGATACAGAAATGTTATTACTGTGATTCACACATTATTCACCTTGACACTCCATAATGCTTCTAAAATAGCAAAAAGACAAAGAAAGTAATATAATATTTTGAGCTGTTAAGACATTTTTTACTTGCTAAAACATCAAAAAATCTAATAGATATCTAATATAATATCATAGATATAGAGGTACTTTGTGGTAATTTAAAAAATATATATGTGGAATCAGCTTGGCAAAACTTTTTTCTGTAACAGAGATGGCCAAAAATGTGGTGCCTTTTTCTAAAGAAACCTGATGTTAAAATGGGTGTCAAAGGAAAAATAACGAAACAAGGTGATACTATGTCAGTTTAGAGTACTTAAACACCTCTGTTGTCAACAGGAAGGGGGGAGAACAAACAATGCAGTACCTTGGCAAAAGCTGCAGGCAGGAAAATGGTAACACAGTGAAAATTAGGAAGAAAAAATCAGAATAAAACAGGCAAAAATAAGATGTTTGGCATGGACGAAAAGTATTTAAAAATACAGTTAGATGCATTAAAATGAAATTTTTTTTTCCTCTGCATTATGTCAATGGTAGACAAAAAAAGGTGAGAAACAAAGAAATCCGCTGGGCTGAGGTGATGTTTTGCCTTTGAAATTTTCCATTGGAAACAGAACTCAAAAGAAAACCTTTTCTTATCATGGCTTTTTAGCTGATGGCCATGGATGAGACCTCCAAAAGTAGCTTCTCTTGACCCTGTTGTATCACCTCACTTCTTATCTTACACTCTTCATTGCATACAACAAAGAGTGTTTAGTATTCAGCCCTTACCCTGTTATAAAAGATGTTTTTTTACTTCAGCACACAGAATTTATGTCATTTTTTTCAGTGGGCTTTGTACAAGATAATGTAATGATTCAGCAAGTGAAAGAATCTGTCCCACTATATGCCACAAAGAGTAATTTTGACCATTATTGTCTGCGATACACTAGGACATGATCTTTCTGTCTCTACCTAATTCAACATCAGGCTGCTGCCCCTCAGCAATTCTGCAGATCTCTTCTAAACATAATAAAGTACATAAGCATGTTTCCTAAATCTGTATTAATCAAGGAGTTTTTAAGAGTATTCCAGAGAGCAAATATGCTCCAGACTATTATGGAGGTACATGAGTGGAGGGCTAGTTGGAGTGTGGATATGTCAATCTCTTTACTCAATCATTTTGGAAAAAAAACCCCTAAATCCCCAAAGAACTTCCCTCCCCCCATAATATTAACAAAAATTTAAATCATATTCCCAGAGGTCGCTGTAGTGATGATTTCTCAAATTTCCAGAAATTTTGGAACAATTGCTTTGTAGTCTGAACATCCAAAATTCTCTTCATAGATACCAACTCTGATGCAAAGTAAACTCACTCTTTTTTTCATTCGGGACTTGTACAATGAGGGATGAAGAAAAATAACAATGGCAAGTACTCATAGGCATACATAGAGCACTGGCTTGTGTTTTCTTTGTATGCATCTTTTTACAAACTTATAATATTGTGATTTTTAGTACTGCAAAATATTTTTTTCTTCATCTTTTCCTTGTTATTAATGTAGATGATTTTGGATTGTGGCTCTACCATAATGACAGCATTTCTCACTAGGTGTCCAATATGTACATTCCATATTGTATGAACATATTCTCTTTTAGTTTTTAATAAAATTATTATTTTCTCTCTGTCACAATTTGTTCACACCTGCAGGGTTTGTAACTACCAAAAGAAGTAGGTTATTAATATAAATCACTTCAGAATTTCAGTCCTCTTTCTGAAATCATTGTTTGACTGAGGACCAGTAACACAACTAAAAGATACTTCGTTCCCCTTCTGAGTCATAGGTTTAAGTAAAATTGCAGTAATCTTCTTGGACTATAAAAGGATTTTTTTTTATCTACCAACGATACTTGAAAGCTTGCTTAAATCAACAAATCCTTTTTACTTTTGAGAAAATAGTCAAAAACTGGGTATACAACATGAAATACCATTGTGTTAAGGTAGTTCCTGAGCAAGTGTTTACTTACTTCCAATATATGAATGAAAGAGAATAAATAGCAGTGCATCCAGGAAGAAGGAGGAAAAAAGAAAAAACATGGGTAAAAACCTGGAAAACCCCACAAAATTTTATTGGGGGAAGGAATAATTTAAAAAGTGCAATCAACAAACAACTACAAGGCAAACAATCAAGGCATATCCAAGCCATAACAGAGCAATAACCAGATAATTTTATCTGCTGGATCTCATAGCATCTTTCAGCTGATGAACAGACCAATTTTGTTGCGTTGTACCTACCACAACCAGTGGGCTCCTAACACTGGTATGTTGAGCATGCCCAACACAAAATTGCTTATTCAGTAGAGACAGCCAAGCAATGACTGGAGAGATCAGTGACTAAAACACTTACAGGACACAGATGCCACACACCAGAAAAGCACACTTTGGAGGCCTGAATTACATTTATAATTTTCCTTGCAACATGGTAGATAATCATCACACAACAGGCAAGGATAAACCTTGAGGTCAGTAGTCCTCAGTTCTATCCATCTATAGAGATTCTAGTGATGAGTACATATACAGACATTCATCACATTCAGAAGTACTCACTCCTCTTTAATAACTGCAAATGTGATAAAAGTAACATATGAAAAATTAGTTTTAGCCCCTTGGAATTTTCCTTAAAAAATACACCAGCTGAAATTTTCATGCATTTTGATTATCCATGTTGCCTTCAATATAATGAAGGTGCTGATAATGATAATAATAATAATGACAACAACAATCCCCACCAGAAACAGGAAAAATCTCTTTTTTTTTTAAATTAAGATAGCAAAACTGTCCTTAAACACTACCTAAGAACTGGCATTATTAACGCATTTTAAAGCCTATAGTACAGCATGTAAAGTATTAAAAAGTCTTCAAGCATTACAGACTCTAAAAAAACTTTTACTTCTCTCCTACTAGGACATCAGTTCTGCCAAGTAACACCAGATCAAGTCTTCTAAAAATGCCATAATCTTTATGTTAGAACTTGCTGGATTTTTTCTGCCCAGATTGAAAAGCTTTTGCAGAAATACATTCCTCTAATAGCTAAAAACCTTTTCATTTGTTTCATGTTTGTGCCCACTTTTTCTTTGTGCCAATGCAGTCCCTTACTTCATTCATCTCAAATGTTTACCTACTTAGTGTTATAACAGAGAATAATACTCTGTTAAAATAAAAGTGCTCTTAGCATTTGTTTTGCTGGAATAAGAAGCCATGATCTTTAAGTTGCTTCATAGAATATAGCTCTTTCCTGCCACTTAGCCAAATGTCTCTTTAGGAAAAAATCAGAGCTTTTTATGAAGCCCTAAATGCATAACCTTCCAATTCTCACTGTAAAATTCCATTCTACTGATATTACTTCACCCCTTAAGGTGATTCCATTTTTCTCCTGTACTACAATCTTTCCCTTTGTTCTTAATCTCTGAAAACTTTGAGTATCAAAATTTCTCTCTTTTGTCTCTCTCATAGATACTTAGGACACTCCTTTGTAGTTGCTGGAATTATTTTAAGAGGCATTTATTCAAAAAAAGGCATTCTTTTAAGATGCATTAATTCCATACCAAAAGAAGCATGTAGGTACTTGCTAGAATTTTTAGCAGTACTTAGATACCTAACTTGGAGACTAAATTCTGTGACTGTTGTACTTTTGGATTCTCATTATGGGCATTCCAGCTTCTCTAGTACTTAACACATCCTTACAGTCTGACTGGTTGCAACTTGAAATTTCCCTACAAACAAATTTTTAGATGTTGATCTTCCACAGACTTAGACTGTGAAAGTTCAGTGATCACCCACCTATCTGAGAAGTTGATCCTGAACATCTAGAAAATCTTCTTTGAATACTTCCAAAAAGAGCTTCCCTTATTTTTAAATTATACATTTAAGAACAATATAGGAATTTTCCCTGTCTACTGTGACCAAGTTATGAAACACACTAGTTATGAAACTAGTGTTTCATAACTTGGTCATCCAAGATTCAACATGCACTGTTTCCAAGTGATTAGTCTATCGCACACAGCTTCCAAATATACAGAAATTACTTCTCTCTCCAACAATGTATGTATTCTGAAGGAAAGCCTTTCCCTGAAGGTTGCAGCATGCAAAAGGGAGGCCTATCACAGACACTGCTCAGAAGCAAAAGGAGCCCTGGTACCACAGAGACACAACAGTAAAGACAGCAGCTTTTCCACAACTCAATGAAAGACCCTCTTCTCCCCTCCATATTCTCAGGATTTCTCTGTGAGACTGAGATTGAGTCCCCTTGCTTTTAGGCATCAGAGTGGTACATCAATCTCGGTCTTGCTAAATGGATTCTAGATTTAATATGAAATATGACTAATACCTTGTTATCCAGCAAACAGGTACTTCTGTTTTCTTAAGAAAGAATCTGCCTTAATGGCCTCTAAATAGAAATATACTTAGCCTGGTCAAAACCCAGAGGGAAAACAGTCAAAGACTGCAATAGGAGAACTTGCATGAGTATCACTACTTTTCTTGTTAGTACCATTCTTACTGTGATGGTCATATTTCCATAAATGCTCAATTCTTCTTGAAGACTGCTTATATCTGAACTACCACCAAAAATGCAACTGCAATAAAATACTGCCTTTTCACCTACTTTGAATCTGCTACATGAAAAATGATTCATATATTTTTGTTCATCATGTGTTCTTCACTTAAAGTCAAAGTGCCCTAACAGTGATGCTGACAAATTGCAGGCTTGAAATTATGCCAAATTTGAGTTTACCAGAGAGATTTCTTTAAAGGCTCACTAACAGGTAGGTACACATGAGGAGGTCAGACTGATATTCTTCCTTTTGGAAAAGTGAATTGCTTTGGCTTTTCATCTAGCTGATAAACCAAAACAGTTTCAACATGGTTAACTCTTGGCTGGGAAGAAATGTTACTACCATGGCGCTTGTGCCTGTGTCAGAGTTGTGGCATTTGCCTTTCACAAGAAGCCTTCAGCATCCTCAAAGTGGGAAGGGTCAATGTTTCTTCTATTTAATCTTATATCTCAGTTATTTGGTTGTTTGTGGTTTTGACTGATAGGACTTTGAGAGGCTGAGAGTGGTGGAGAGTGAGAAGCATAAAAGTGAAAGATCTATTTCTTGTCTGTATTAACTATATTTGGTCAGACAACTCCTTTTCACATTTGTCATTTTTTTTTTTTTTTGGTCAAAGATAGATAAAGCCACAAAACATTTTGGATACAAAGCAGTAAGAGGGTGATAGGTTTAGTGTAAAACTTTTCCTTTTTGTGCAATTTCCACGGAAATGTTACTCAAACACCATGTTTATCAGAAGTATATATATATACTTGACCTGGATTTTATTCCTCTTACTCTTGTGTCAGCCCCTGAGGCTTCAAGTAATAGAGTTTAAAAAAAAAAAAAAAAGCAAACAAAAAAAACCCCAGCACCAATCAAGCACACCAAATCTAGGCTTTTGTCTTTTCAGCTCACAAAGCACTGGTCAGTTGTGTCAGAGGTCTTTAAAGGAAGAAGAGTTAAAGAAGATGCATGTACCATCATTATGCATCCCAAAGGGAATGTTCTTTGCTCTGAAATTCTTCCTGCAGTTTTGGCAAAACTGCTTTTTCTCTGCCTCTCTATTTCCTCATTAAAAGAAAAAATAAACTTTGTTTACAACTGCCTCCTTCAATTTTAGTGAAAAATGAATAGATCACATAGGTAGTGCACAGAAAAGAGTAAGAAAACAGTATCTACATTAACTCTGACTCTGCCAGACTAGAGAATTGCTGCATGAATTTCAGATATCCAGTTTAGATTGACAAATGAGGTTCCCTCTGGGGCCAGTGGAAATGCACAGGCTCCTCCAAATGATTCAGAACATTGTGTGGAGCTTCTCTCCCTCTTTTTTTTCCAAAGAGATAACTTAAATGTCAACAGCAGCAATGCTCTGTTTGTGTATGTATCACACAGCCCTGTCCTTATCAACCAGTTCCCAGTGATCATCACCAGTCTCCTGGCATAGCTTTCATAAAGGACATCGTGCCCTGGTGATCAAGGAGCCTTCCTCCAGTAGGTAAGAGAGGCAAGTCTGGAAAGGCATCTGGTGTTTTAGATCACCAAAAGGAAAAGGATACAGACCTGTCCCTACTATGCGATTTAAAACAGAAGCAAACTAAAAACTCCTGGGCTCAGTCAATCTGTTTACTCCTCTAGCTCAAAGGAGCCTGCAGCCCTGGGGAAGCTGGAAAGTTAAGAAAAAGTCTGATTACAGCTGCAGATATCATGAGCTGGGGCCTAATTTAAAGATCAGTATATCTCAAGCAAATAAAGGGACTCCTGATAGCCCAGCATTTTTTAAAATAGAGCCATTAAATTAGATGCTTAATTATGAATTTGGAATCCACCATGGGCACATGTTTCCATTGCCGGACTGCAAACTGCTTCAGCATCTCCAATCCCTTTTTTAGTGCTCCATAAGCATGTGCAAAAGTGGATAACATACCAATTCTGTTACGCAAACAAAATACTGCACACATGTAAATTAGTTATGCCAAGACAGTAGGCAGATATTTGGAAAGCCAGAGCTTAAAATGCAACAGCACGACTCTGTCATTTAGAAAAAGAATTCTCGTTTGCTATCATTATCCATGGTTACTTGCCAACAGTCACTTGATAAAAATCTGAGGTACTAATGTATACATAGCTTGATTTAGAAAATTCAGCAAGTCATTAACCCTAAGCAATATATGCTTATCTTTGTGGGTGATGCTGTCAATGTTTAATTTCCTGTAGATCATAAATTCAATAGAGAGTTGACAGTGCTGCATGGAGTAAGAAGGGGAAAACTTCCCTTTTAATATCTCATCCTATTGATTATTTTCTTTCCAAATGAAGCTCTCTTTAAGCCATTCGGACAGTAAGATCATTCCTGCAAGTTGCAAGAGACGTGTGATTCATTGTGGCCCTCTAAACAAAATAAATGGGGGAAAGAAGGAAAGAGGGCTTTCTGTCCTTTCATCTCCTTTCTTAGATTCCTTTCCAGAACTTTTTATTCCAAGTCCTACATTCTTCTGACAGATCTATCTGTTTAGGAAATGCTTTTCTCTGAGAAATCAGTTTACTCCTTCATGATTAATTATTAATGTGGTATTATTAATGCAACATGTTGCATTCTTGGTTTTATTCAGACTGTTACCCAATCAATCACTTATACTCTGCCCATTTTAATGGTCCCTTAAATACACATTAAATAAATAATGTTATGTAAAACATTATCCTATTCTCAAATAATCAGATATCTACTACCAACATGGGGAAAAATCCAACAGATGGTGCCTGAGCAAAAGTCTATGGTGGTAAACAGAAATCACTCAATCGACTCAACCCCCAGGAGACATGAGCTGTAGTCTCCTATCAAGCATGTGCTCCACCAAAATATTAGGGAGTGGTGCATATGTCTGATGCTCCTATGCTGGAGATCTTGAAATTGGCATATGGCTTAACTTTGACAGTGGATTCAAGTTTCACACAATGTTATTTATGGATATCCTGTAAAGTCTGGCAACTTGAGCAAATAGCTTTAGAGTAACTTATTTTAGACTTTTAGACTAAGCAACATGCATCAGTCCTCTAAAATTCATATTCAACTAGGAACCGTATGGCTACTTTTAAGTTGATATATCTGTCAACAGAAGAGAAACATCAAATAAAAAATGTTGTGTTCAGAGAAGTATTGTCACATTCCTACAGAGCCATGTTTATAAACCTATGAGTAGTTTTTATTTAGCAACATATTTAACATTTATATAAAACAGCACTACTACTGCTACAGTCTACTTCAGTATTCAGCACACAAAAGATCTCACATATTTTGGAGAGGCTCTGCTTTGCTACAGCTCAGCATCTCTGATGTTCAAAGGCTTACTGTTAAAGTAAAACTTCCTGGACAGCAGCAGTCAGCTGCTCTCCATGGGCAAGGTCATACCACGTTGCCTTATTGGTTGATGTTCTGTATTCTTTTGGTTGTTTGAAATGAAAATCTTAGTAGAAATTCATTGAGAGGAAATTTGGACCACTTTGTAGTTTGCTACAAAAGCCTACAATCCAATCATACTCCTGGGGAGAAAAACGTATATTGTCAGCTTCAGGGCAGGACAGCAGTGTTTAACCAAGAGCAGCCCTTACTGCCTCATCCCAGTCTGATTAGCAGTTCCAAAACTTTTAGACAAGATCAAGATTTTCACTGCAGGAACTGAACTGCCATAATGATCCAGCCTGAAGATGAAATCCTGCAGGGAACCCCAGATCTGCAGATTTGCCTCTGAAGGTACACTTACCAAGTACTCTGCTTCTGACTAGAACCAGAGTCATCAAAACATTTTATTCAGGTGAATGAACACCACATCATGACTATGTTTTAAATAAGTGGTTCTCACAACATCAGAGCAATCACAGCATGCCTCTAGCAAATAAGCATCATCCTGGGTAGCTTTGCATGGATCTAGCCACTCCAGCCCTATAACTGGTACACACTAATGACATTGATTAGAAAATGTGGACAGATAACATCCACACAGACAGCTAAAAAGAAAGAAAAAATTTTACAATATTACATCATTTTGTTGGGGTTTTTTTCCATCAGAACTTATAAAAAAAAAGTGCAACTGATGCATAGGAACCGGAAGACCAGACAACCTGGAAGAAAAAATGTTCATTGACAGGAGAACATACTGAGAGGTTCTGTCCCTCAAAAAATTCAATAAGATTTACACCTATTTTTAAAAAGGGTAGAATTATAGAGTCAATCTAAAAATTAGGGACAAAATTTCAGATTTCCAAAAAACTCTTGGAGTAAAGAAAGGCAAATGCTATTTATGTTACCTAGCTGTTGGAATCAGGAAATTGACAGCATAAGTACTAGTGCTGTAATAGCCAGCAGTGGGGAAACTGTGTCACTTAGAAATGTCTATTGTAATCAAGATATGCATGTTTAGGCACTGCAGATCTAGGGTCACTGCTTTCAAAGAAATAACCAAGCAAAGGGACTGCACACCATGAGAACTCTCCAGCGTGGAAGATGTTTGGAAATGAAGGACAGGCTACGTCAGCCAGAGAAATGCCTTTCTCTGAGGATTCTTCAAGAACAAAAAAAACATTCATAGAGGACTGGGGAAAAAAAAATTGACTGTTTAATCCATACTCAGCATTACTGCTGTTCACCTGCCCATGAGGACAGTGGATTGTGTGTACTGCCCTTCTCAGTGACTCACCACAGCTGGTGATGGTTGTGAAAGAGCTCTGTTCACTGCACAGGCCCCACTGCCCTCTGATTCATGGGTGAAGACAATAGTAAGTTTCAAAATCCCAGAAGCTATAGAAGATAACCCATAGCATGACAGATCACACAGGCAAAGATTTACTGCCACAACAATAGAAACATGAACAGAAAGAGTGATAAAAATTAATGTAGGAGTGATGCTGCCCCTTGGTTTGTAAGAAAAGCCATGTACTTCATTTTTTTAAAGTAGTAGGTGAGGATATATCTTGCTGCATGACAATTTGTTTTGTTTGAGAGTGATTTTTTTCTCCTGCTGTTTTTATGACACTAAGGTATGAAAAATGGAAGTTACGTCAGGAAAAACATCTTCTCATGGCTCCTACAGCACTTCTGACAAGGGGATTTCAGTTCTGCCAACCTAGAAGGGATGATCTACATTATTACAGAACAACTGACTAGTTCTTGTCAAAACCCCCACAAATTCTACAGGACCTGTAACAGAAGGGTTTAGGACAAAAAGTCCTGGCTGACCCTATCTAAAAATAACACCACTTGGCCACACCCCATAAAAGGATTATTGTGTTCTCATTTTATCATGTCATTCCTCATTTCTCTTCATCAAGCCAATGCAAAAAATCTCCTTACAGATAGCTGTTTTGTAGATTGTGTGAATGATGCAAGCTGAAATAGGTAAACATAACAGTAAAATGAGGAATAGCTGTAGTCAAGTGGAAGCCACTGTATTTTAACAGAATCTGTGTGCAGTGCAATACGTTATGTACTTGGTGACCCAATCATCCACTTGCTTTTCTTTGTATGGCTTCCAAAACTGACACTTCTGTATGTAAAAAGACAAGAATTCTCCTCATCCTGTGAAGAACAATTGCCTCGTCAAAAAACTAAAGCAAAATGATGGCCTGGCCCTCGCATATTTTTTGTTAATTTTTGTGAGGGGTTTTGAACCTCAGGAATTTCAAAACACTCAGGGAGTGTTTTTCATCACAAAATGAATTAATTTGATTAATTAATTAATGACTTTTTTGTTAATATTACTTTAACTTGTTGCTACTTTATTTTTTTTTATTTTTTTGCTAAAAGCAATTGTTTGAACTCCTTACTCATTTCATATGTCCACTTATCTTAGTATCAATAAGTTATATTAGTAGCACACTCATTTACAAAATAATTAATCCTCTAAGAAGGAAATTGTTAGCAGTTTAATAGCTAAAGAGTCTGTAAATCACAGCACACACAGGTCTTGTTAACAAACTTGATCTGACCCACTACTGCTTTAACCACTTCTGGAAAACCTAGAACTCAACAAGTCTAGGTTTTTCTCTGCTCCATAATCACCAAGAAGCAAGTGAAATAAGAATGGAATTCCATCATATCCAAGGGATGGTAAGTTCCTCCTACAATTATATTAGTATTGTCATTATTAATTGAATTTGAAAAAAACCCTGGTTACTGTTCCCATAAAGAATGCTGACTCTTCAGCCTCCTAAAAATTTATTTTTTTTTAATGTCTGAAAACTCTAGCCCTTTCAACCCATTAACAAATTAGCATTGATTCATGGACATCCACTGAACATAAGCAAAAATTACTATATTTGGAACATATTAGAAAACCAGCAAGCTATATTACTATTATTGTGATGTTCAAATTTTTAAAAGTAGCAGAAATTATTTAAACCCTCTTCCCCTCCCCCTGCCATGGTTCTGTCTTCACAACGTATGAGACCTGAAGTATGTCTGATGCTCACAAAATGCAATAAAGATGACATTATGAGATATATTCCCTGGGAGTGGATACCTGTGTCACTCACACAGATTCCAGTAAATCTATTTTTATACTTCCCTACTCTCCAAGCTGGACCACTGAGCTGGAAATGTCCCTGACAGAAATATGGGGTTCTATCTGTATGATTAACTAAATGAGCTTATTGAAATATAGTAAAATCTCTCCACATGTTTTACAGGAAAAAATAGAATCAATTAATTCTGAGCACTCCTTTTAGAACTTCTCTAGTACAAAAATAGAGTGAAAGTCTATCAAGGCATTGAAAAGGAATTCTGCTTACTCAGTGCAATTTCTATGGCTTGTCTAGGGGTACTGAAAAGAGGCAAGATACTGCAAAAATCTTTGACTTAGGGGCAAACCAAGATTTTTAGCAGAGCAGCTAGTATCTCTGTTATTATAACCTCTCAGCATGCTCTCTCTGCTTATCCATGGGCTTCAGGAGTGCTGCACAGTTTCGACTCACTCCACAAAGGCTCCTGTGAGGCAGCAATTAAATGACTCATGGAAAAGATCAGCACAAGATACAGAAGATGCAGTTTTAAAAAGGAGAATCCTCAATCACTGAGAGAACGTGAGGGTTTTTTTATGTCACCTAGAAGGTCAAAATGCCATAACTAATTGGTTTTTTAAATTTTTGAGAATATACATTAAGTATTTACCTTGATCTTCACACTGTACTTTGAAACGCAGGTCTGTTTGTGACCATGGCTGTTTATAAGACTACCCCTGAACAAGCCTAGCTCTGAAGACCAGCCATCATGAGCAGTCAGGAATGACACATCTGCAACCAACCCTGACCTCTGCCTATCATCATCTTATTGCAGCAGGTCCATACTGTTGTCTCCTTATCACAAAAGTTTCATACTTTCTTGGTGTTTCTCATGGGAATCTCCTCAGAGCACTGACTCTTTCTTCTTCACAAAGCAGCCAGCTGACTCCAGGTCCCTTCTCGCCCAGCCACCCCACTCTTTTATAGCATCTTCTTCTCATTGGTCACAGCTGTGGCGTGTTAAAGTTAGGCCTGTTCCTAATCTTTAATCATTGGCTCAGCTGCAACTCCTTAGGGGTAAGATTACTTTCTACACTATCTTCATTTTTCTTATATTTTATCCCCCTACATCTGCCTACCTGAGGCTCATGTTTTTGATGGAGTTACCAAAATACATTTCGAGGAAAGGCTAGGATATTTTCAAGCACCAGGTTACTCTGAGTCACCATGGTCTGCTCTGTAAAGGGATTTTAGATCAGGACCAACTAGTACTAGAAGACCAAGGGTGAGGACTTCGCATGTATTTCAGCAGCCCTGAGCCTTGCCACCTTGAGAGATTCAGCACAGACAGCTCCCAGGTCTGCCTGGGATGGTCAGATAGCAGTGGTCCTCTCCAACAGTGACAAGAAACAGTCCTTCCCACCCCAGATGACCACCTCAGGACAGCTAAATTCTGACAAACACCCTACTGGTCAGAAGGAAGCTGAGCCATGTGTCTCCATCACTTTGAAGAACCTCCTCTATGACTATATTTGATAAACCACAATTGTTCTTCTTTTCTGCTTCCAAAGGGCTCATCTGTCCTTTAGATATTTCTACAAGCTAAGCATTGAACTAGAGCTCCTCCTTCCTACATATATTTTGTAAATTCCATATTTACATACTAAAAAACCCCATTTTCTCTCATGAGTGGAAAAACATCGCAACAGGAACACACATTGCTTCCTGCTGCTGTATGAAATATATCCTTAAGCATTTTAATAATAACATTTGGTCTAGCCATTTAATGGCTTTATGAAATCATCATAAAGCACTAATTTTCACAGAAGCCTTTGAAAGCAAACTAGCTTCAGATTTTACATATTTCTTAAATAATATGTGTACTTTTTAAAATATATATGGCTGGTAATGTTAGATAAATTAATTAAACCTTGATGGCCCTCCACTTGGTATTACACTGATCTCAGTCCTAAATGAAGAGAGCTCGTAACCTGCTTTGTCATTTGATTGTCATAGATTCCTGGCTACTCCTTTGTATCAGCTATTAGAAAATCTCTTTGTCATGCACAAAGAGATGAAGTTTGACACCAAAATACACCCCTAAGCCATTCACACAAGAGATACTATGCAAAGCTATTAGATGCTTTTTGTGCATAATGCTTTTTATTTCATATCCAGCTTAGTCTTTTCCATTTACCAACCAAATCAAATCAAAAGAACAAACCCAAAAATCTGAACTTCTTAATGTCTTATTTTGAAGAAGCTCCAGTTTTTGTGCTATTTACAGTGGTAGCTCTAATTGTGACTTTGCAATGCAGCCTGTCACTTTCCCAAATTTCCATGTTATTTATGCTAATTATCTGTTAAAGACACAATAGCCCTTAAGTACATTCCTTGAATAGATATAGAAATGATAAATCTTTCTTTTCCTTTTCCACCCTAAATTAATTTATTCAAATTTTAAAAGCACTTTATCATTCCAAAATATTTAACTCTACTAAAATCATTCTCTTTATGGTTTATAACAAAAACCTTTTGCTTGAAACACAGTAAATGGCAGTTTAAGCGGTACAAAGCACAAGCGTGCAAGTTTTTTCTGTCCTAGAAAGCTGTTTCTGTTGAAAAACTGAACAGTCTCAATTTCACACATAGGATCCACAGACTTTCTGACTACCCTCTCCCAGCTGTGATGCAGATGGGAGTGACATTACCTATTGAGCAGAGCAAAGTTGGTTCCACAGAGAATGAAACACAAGAACCAAAGTTTTAACAGGGACAAATTTACTTTATTTTCTAGTAAGGAGTCTGCTGAAAAGATAGCTGGGTGGAACACCTAGCTCCTCCATTCCCCAAAGCACATTAGCCACTGATCTTGAATGCGCACAGAGCTCTTGAGTAGCAGTTGAAAATGACAGATGATGTCTTTAAACCATAAAGCAATTTGTATTTGCTAGTATAAAGGTTGGCATGTCTAAAAAGGACAAACTAATAAATTAGTTTTAAAAACCACTGCTAAAGTAGCTATTTACTGCAGGTCTGCAGAGCAGTGTCTTTGTAAGCACTTTAGAAACTAGTCTTCTTCCCATGCTACCATACATAACCAATTATCCACAGCAGGAGCGATGTGCATGCCTGAAAGGAAAAAAGGCCCTGAACATGGATTTCACAGTAATGACAGCACTGCATCAAAGTGGGCAGAAAAGTGCTGAATGGATTGTGGCAAATTTCTCACACCAGATGAATCCAAAGGTTGCTTTGCAGGACCAGAAACAGGATGAAAATTACAGGTCCTGTTTTTTCCAGTTTTCACGCTCGATTGAGAAGCTCATTCGATTGTTTGACTTCTAAATGAGGTCCTACCTACCTATATGTTTCTTTAAATATACCTAGGAGACATAATGAAAGGCAAGGAAATTTGTCTCTCAAAAACAAAACCAGAAAAAAAATATCAAAAAACTACCAACCAAACCAGCTTACTGTAATGAAATAGATTTATAATAGACTGTTAAGTAGGCAGTCTACTGCCTACTTTTCCAAACACTTTTGCTGTGAATTCCCACAAGAACAATAACTTCTTCAGCACTAAATGATACCATAAACACTCGGACACCAGATTGTATCACAGAACTCTCCACGTACAAGCACAAGAAGAATCTCTCAATGGCACACAACAATTAGTTAATAGCCAATACCAGAATTGAGCTGTTTCTTGCAAGACATACCAGTCAGCACTTATCTCAGTCACCTCATACTAGATTTTATGGAAAAAGGAAGGCAGAGAAAGGAAAGGTTTATTAAATCTCTTATACAGTCCCCAGAAAGTGTTAATAGGAAAATCTTCCCTTAGGAAATTGTTTTGATTCTGAAAGAGATTCGGTGTAGCATGGGAGAAAAAAGCAAGGTTTCTACTTTTCAGAGCCATGTGACAGGAGAAGTGGAACTACTAGAGCTGGATATCAGGCATAGTGGGGTGTTGGATTGGAACCACTTGCACATTCAATCCCTTGCACTGCAGAGTGCAAAGCAAATGAGCTCTGGTGCAGCTACTGGCAATTACTGGTGCTTCTGCCTCTCCAGAGATAGCAGCTGAAGTGCGCTACAGAACAGAGTCCTTCTCAGGCCCCCTGAGAACTGAATGGGTGACAGCAATTTCCAAGGATTTTATGCTCTGGCTTTGCTCCAAATTACATCAAAACTGGAACACTTCAAATAATCTTGGAAGGAAAATTCCATGTCTCCTTTGATTATTTGTTTATTGTTCGCACTTATTTCTAAATAAATCAAAATAGATTAAAAAAATTAATCCAAAGGATCACTTCAAAACTAAGAATTCAAAAAAATGTATTCCAAAATATTAAAATGTGTTCTGTCTGACAGTCTATTTCTATTTTTTTTTGAAGCAAAAGTCTACTGCAGTTGACCTGCTTTGTAAAGTATTTTGATTTCAACAGAGCTGCATTTTCCAGGAGAGCTTTCACACCCTCAAAATTTGTAGATTTCCTCCATCTGTCTCTCACTTAGCCAAGATACACATTTAAATTTTATTCATTTTTTATCTTCAGCTCATTATACAACCTCTGTCATTCCTCAACTGATTCCTACTTTGCCATTCCTCACCACCAATCTATTTATTTCCTGCTGTGTGAAAGTGCACGGGTACAGGGTCTGCTGGAGTTTTCCGTGAGATACCACACCTTGGCCTAACAAATACAGCAACACATGTAGCACATTTACAGTTCTGCACATGTCTTTTCAAACAAATATCAAGGGTCTAGGTCAACTAACTACACTCCTTTGTCAACACTGCAGCTGGCACAGTACAGAAGAAACCCCAGTGAATTAAGTTCAGTGTGTGCTGTCTATTGCTACATCCCAGCTAGGTCAAATCAATCTGATCAAACTCCACCCTCACAGATCTGGGCACAAAATGTGAAGCTTTTCAGACAGCTACTGAAATAAATCAGAACACTCAGTTTCTGAGGTCTCCCCCACCACTGCAAGCGTGCAATGATTCTTCCATGAGGGAAAGATCAGAGCACCAACTACAGAAGAACTCAGATTTTACTAACAGCACATGCCATCTGAATCTGGCATTGCCTGCCACTCACAGGAGTTTGTGACTCTCTTGAGATCTCAGTCTGCTGTGGAACTGCAGGAAATGACTTCTCACTCCATCTCAAACTCGTTAAGAAGTCACAGGAAGCATATAAAGTTAAGGACACCTGTGATACACAGTAAAAAGAATGACTAATACATGATGAACCATAGAAATAATGGTTGGAAAAAAACCTTGGAGGTCATCTACTTTAGCCTCCCACTCATAACAAGGACTATCACTAACACAAGGTAATGTCAACTTGCCTGTGCTTGGCTGACTCTAGAAAAACCTCCAGGGACTGTCTGAAAGCAAATTTTAAAAAAGGAATTGCCAGATGACAAAGCCATCAGACAATTTAAAGTTTAAAAAAGGACAAAATATAGAGCATAATTACATACATTCCTGACAAATATACAATCCCATTTGAAATAACACTGCCAACATTTAAAATTGGGCTACTTGATCATCAGCACACCTGAAACTCAGCTGTCAAAAAACCAATATGCTTCTAAAATGTCTAAACCTAGGAAATGTCATGGAGGAAGGTGGAATGTGTTCAAGAAAATAACAAAAGCTATGAAAAGGAGACTGAGTGGCTTAGGTATGGTAAGATGACACATACCTCTTTTTATCTAGGTCACAGTTTAAAGCCATATGAGTATAAACACATTTTTCACTCAGGAATAAAGATGTGATAATCCTGAAATAAGGTGAACAGACCTTGCTTTCTCTTTGTCTACCTTCAGAAATAATCCACCTCATGGATTTTGCTTCAGTATAGCAACACCAGTGGTTTGTGAATACAGCCAAGATACCAAAAAAGTTCAGTCTGGAGTTATATCCTTCTTCAATCTGCCTGGAAAATACTTCTCCTAGAAATAAAAGGAAATCTCTACCTCTGTATATCAGTCCACAGAAAGTGGTCCAGATGGGAGAAGGAAAGACACCAAGAGCAGGATTTATAGCTTGCTATGTATCTTCTCTTTGCCGTGAGATCCTGAATATGCAATTGTTCTTATGCACAATTCTGCCTTCTGATGCTCATCACATTTCAATGATGTTTTATTTGTCCACAGGTTTATCTGTAGGAGGGTAGTAAGTGAACAAAACCCAGAACGTAGCTGTCCAGTGGCTACTCTCAGAAAATTTCTCTAGGGAACTGCTGTATGTACATTTGACAGTGAATTGTAGATCCAGTGTTGCGAAACCTTTCCAGAAAAAAATGCAGGTACATGTACAAGTCCAAAGATAGAAAAAAATTATCATTTTTAAAAAAATTAAAATATACTGGAATTTTTTTTTTTTATTGAGAGATGGATCCAAGTATTGCATCTTGCAAAAGATGTGAACTAGAGGTCTATGCTGTAGACTGAAGGTTCTTCAATAAACATTGCAGTAGGCAATGTAGTTTGCAGGATCTGCTGTATTCCAAAGCCTTCAAAATTCCTTTTATTTAGTTTTGTTCCTCCTGTTTGCTTGATGCTCCTGATGAGAAATACTCAAATCTTTACGCCAGCCTCTGTCCTAGAGTCCCAGCTCTTCAGCCACATTAAAAACATTGGTGGCCAGCCCATTTCTTAGCAGGCAGCAGCATCTTGTCCTGGCTTGGCGCTGCATGAACTTCAGGCTTATGGCTTATGTGGAGGAACAGCCTTGTGAGCACATGGTGACACGTGCCTATGGGGCTGCAAGGACAATTTCTTGCACTTGGAGCCATGAGGCACCAGCACAGACATGCCTGCACAAAGGCTTGTAAGGCAGCTGGTGATCCTACCCTACCAACAGATCAAAGATCATTGCTTTCATCGCAAAAAATCCCCAACAAACCCCGAAAGTTTTCAAAAATCAAGTCTTTTTAAGAGAGTAAATAAAACTAACTTCCAAATAACAAAACAGAATCTAATAATACCACGAGCAATTGTCTTGAATGTGATAGCACATAGGGTGTTCTGTTATTTTTCACAGCATTTTTAAATATATTCCATTTTCTTCTGATTAGCATAGAAAGTTAAATCACAGGACTGGGAAGTGTGGATCGTATTACATCTGCAAGAATGCAGCCATGTTCTTCTGAATCATCTCCCAGTTTAAAAAAAAGCTTTTGAATATATTTATTAAATCATCCTTAAGAAATGCTACCAATAACCAATGTAAATGAAGAACTCTCTTGAAGACACTGAATCATAATGATATTTCATTTACGTCCACAAATGAAATGCTTTTCTCCTCTCTACACTCAAGTGTTAATATGCCTGATAACATTTTCAGATTTGTCCCTCTCTTTTGTTCCACTATTGGACTGTCTGTTTTACAAAGGGGTTTAAGCAAAAACAGTTAACATTTGCATCACATGGACACTCATTTAATTGTGTCGGGGTCATACATTTGTGGGTTGACTAAAATGTATATGGCTTTGCTTAGCAATGCAAACTTACTTGATCTGCTTGAGCACAGCACAAGACACAATAGTGCTTTTGTTCTGCACTTTTAACGAAGACAAAAAAATTAGACGGATTTAGGTCAAAGAAAAAAGAGCGTGCTAAAATGCTGTAGAGTTAAAATTCAGCTGCAAGAGTAACAGCACATTCTAAATAATTATGAACTTCATGAATACTGATTCAAAGATAATGCCAGTTGCCACAGCATTTGCAGCATTTTTCTTCAAAATAGTACCTCACTATTCTTGGTGCCTAATACTGCAGTGAAATTTTCTTTTTATCTTTCCTCCTAACATTTTTTCATTTTCTCTTTGTCACAGCGAGAAGGGAAATTTTCGTAGTGGAGCTGTGAATATGACCCATTTTCTGCTAGTCACAATGAAGCTGAATTCAAACATCAGGGGCTATAAACTGAAAATATTTATCCACTTCCTGTTCCATTACTACTACTACTACTAAATTCCAAAGTATTTTAACAACAGTCACTGCACATGCCAACTATTATACCAGTTCTCCTACAGAACATTCTTCTGTTCAAAATTAGTTAACCAATGACTAGTCTCCACATTCCACAGTATAAAATTGTGTTATAGATAACCACACAAATGATGGTGACAAAAAGTAAACTGAAAATATTTGCCTGATTTTTGGATCTGAGATTTGTTTGTGGGAGAAGGGAGTTGTACCATACATATAAGAAAAACAGGTGGAAAACAAAAGAAGGGCAAAAGAACATTGATCAAGGAAAAGTGTTTATTCAGAAGTTTTTGATGGAAAATACCAGCATCATTGTTTCCAAAAAGAAAAGCAAAGAAGCCATTAGGGAAACGGAATGGATCTTGTTGCTCTATGTGACACCTGTGAATCATCCATCCTCCAGACACGTGTCTGGGCATCTGGGTTGCCAGCAAGTGGCACATGGACCAGAACAGGAGGTCATAAACTGCATGGCTTGTCATCTTAGAAGTTAGTATGGAGTTAGTGCCCTGCTGTGGCCACAGGCAGGTAGCATGAGAGGCAGGAGGGAAAGTGCACCAAAACAAGAGGAGGCAAGGGCAAGGCTTCCGCTCTGGAAAACCATGGAAGAGAGGAGCTGTTGGTGAAATGTGCTGGGATGCACTGCCTTCACCAAGGTGAGGATGACTGTGCTAGAGAGGAGGAACTTTCCCTCTGCTCCTTGGGAAATGGTGAGTGCAAAATCAGAACTTGCTTCCTGACTCCTTACCCAAATGCACTGATTGATGGGCCAGATTTAGTCCAACCAGCCAAAGAAAACATGTCTCCTGCAATGTTCTAGCCATAGCATAGATTGTATCCAAGCCAAAATTCCATGTTTTACAAATAGAAAATACATAGGAAATTGAAACATTATTCAAATACACTGATTAATTAGAGTTAGAGGGAAAGAAAAAAGAAAATAGAGAATTTAATGTTGTTCTGTTTCTCCCAAGGTACTCTTCAGATCTCCAAAGACACTCTCTCATGTGTGACATCAAGGACTGCTGCATGCTCCTAATCAATCCAGCTGGGAACATTAATTTCGGGACAAACCAACAGAGAGGTAGAGTTTATGTTATGCTGTACACCTAGCAAACTAAGTTGCTAGTGGTTACAGTAAAAGTACTAAATCCATGAGATGGAAAGGTGTTGTTATTAACTACACTGCACTGTGATGCTCCTGAGTTTCAAAAGTGTCACTGATGAGTTAGGAGTTTCTCAGCATGGTAGAAGAAGTGCTCCAAATTAGTGTAAAAAAACCATCAGGAAGCAAAGAGATAGGAGATGAAGGATTAAAGGGGGGCTATGGTTAACGTTCGGTCATTCATTTCAGCAGAATGTTAAGGTTTCAGATAAAGATATTGAAACTCCTAAATCAGTCAACACTCTATCCAATAATAAATCTCACAGAGGGTTCCTTCAAGAAAATACCACACTTTCTAGATCATTCAAAGCAGAGGACATTTGTAATAACTTGAGCAGAGCAGGCAGGAAAAAAAAAAGAGCTTGATACAGCTTGTGTCAGAACTTCAAACACCTGTTTAATAGTTAACTTTTGTACTTTTGACAAACTTGTCTAAGGATACCATCTTCCTCATACAAGTCTTAGCTCCAGTATAAAATTTTCATTATTTCTCATAAAAAGGTGAAAAAAGAAAGAAGAAAATCAAAGCAAAACCACATGAAAACAGTAACCCTACCTGGATGCATTTGTTAGGGGAGCTAATGTGAACCAACACAGGGGCATTATCAGCTAGCCACATGAAAGAGGTCAGTGCATCAGCTCATTTATCATCACTCTGTTCCACCCTGTGGTTCATCTAAAATACTGTTTCCAGGCTAAATCATTCAACCTAAAGTATTGCTTCATAGTTCTTAGATTATAACTAGCAAAAGCTGATTCTTAACCTACAAACACACCTTAGGTAATTGATACCATCACTATATCCAATAAAACATTAAAAGCATAAATACATATAAAAATAATTCATAAAAAGTCTTTCAAGTTGAAGACACTCTATGTTTCTACACTTTACCCCAAATCTTCATCTTCATACTTAGCAGGACCTGATATCCTATTATATTAAACTCCTGTAGGGTGCAAAATTTCTTTGGAGTCACTGGAATGGTATTTGGCAGCACAAGACTAATGCAGGAGGGAGACACGTTGTGAAAACTCAGGTGTGATACCGGACCAGAAGTTAAATAAAACTGAATGTTCTTCAGTACCCTAAAATGCATATCCAATAGTTCTTCTTGAACTGTCAGTAAAATCTAGCCTTAGCATCCCTATTACTGAATCGTTCTCCCAAGTCAAATGTAAACCAAAAGAAAGGATGCTGGTATTAATTATTCATGGTCAAAGTGGTGTACTAATACACTCTGTAAGTAAAAACTTGGGAAATGTAGTTATGAAGAACAGCTACTTCTCCTTTGAACAGAGAATGGACAGAAGTTCAGGACCAAATAATACCTAGCTGGACTATGAGAAAGACATTATTTTTAAGAAATAGTGGTACAAAAGGTGGAGGAGAAAGCCCTTGTTGCAGAATTGCTGAAGGGTTACTTTGGGAATTGAAAATCCAACTTATATTTACATTCAGTCAAATTAGGCTCTTCCTAGATGCTAAAAATTAGAAGTTTATGAGCAGGAAAAATGTTATTCAAGTCAATGAAATATTTTTAATGTTACTTAGTGAAAAAAAAAGTAATGATTTCCATCATCATCTTTTTTTGACAGTAGCAGTCAACAGGACACATACTTATCAATTTGACTGACAGTTCAGGAGTGTATATGCAGCTTTGGTGCCCCACAAACCTGAACTATCTCAATTATACAGAATTGAACATGTGAAAGTATGATGTTCTGATGTAAAGCAAAAAAAAAAAAAAAAAAAAAAAAAAAAGAAAACTCAAAAAAACCTACCCAAACCCAAACAAAAAAAGCATCAAGGCCCATATACATCTTCTACAGGCCACTTCAAAACATATTTAACCAGATGTCTGCCTAGCTCTGTTCTCTTTATGATCTATATTACCCTTCAAAGACTTCAAGACAAAAGCTTTAACCCTTCTCTTGGAAAAAAGTTTCAAAACTTCTAACTTTATGTATGTACACTATTTCAAGGTGCAAAAGTATTCATCAGCCTTGACTTTACGATAAATTTTCTTTTTACAAAATACTATGAAAGAACAAACAGAAGCCTTTCTAGGTAATATTAAGTATGTAATGTAGGTGTCATTTTCTTCTTACATGTTTGTTTTACCAGGTTGAATAAATTCATGGTTCTTATGATCTAAAATGAGAATAAAGTGTAAAAGTACTAAATGAGAACCAACATGAATTTATTTGAAGATTGCTGAATAATAATGATTGAGCAATAATTTTCTGAATATACTATTTTAAATATTGTGCTGAATGTATTGGAAGATAAACTCTACAATGTTCATGTAGAACTAAGGACAGAAATACTGCCTTTCTTCATTAATTTCCCCAATCGGTTTCTTAAACTTACTATAAATAATTACATAGATTTTGGTAACTACTTTAAACCAGTCTTTCCCCCTAAAAATACATCATAGAATCACAGAAATATTTAGATTGGAAAAGTCCCTTAAGATGAGAGAATCTAATCATTAACCTAATTCTGCCAAGTCCACCCCTAAGCAATGTCCCTCAGTGTCACATTAACAACACTTTCAAATGGCGACTCAAGAACTTCCCTGGGAAGCCTGTTCCAAGCGCTTGATAACACTTTCAGTTAAAAAATGCGAATTATTGTTTTACTGCTAGAAAACTAAGACATGATGCTCATAAAAAAAAGGCAAACAACAACCTGTGACAAGGGTAGAGCTCAGACCAGTAATCACACATGCCAAATTTCAGGGTCTGAACCATGAAACCATCTCTGGTTATTTATGACATACCCCTGATGTACCTTCTCTCCACTAAAGAAGCAGAAGCACTGCCACTATCATAATTCACTTCTAAAGATTTCTAATGTTGAAACTTAATTCATGAAGAACTTCTCTACAGGTGGAAAGATTTAATGCTCTAATGGTTAATGTTAATTAGCATTGACAATGACCTTAATTCAGTGACTCTTGGAACTGCTGACTGAAGTGCCTCACTTGATTGAAATATTTGTATTAGTTGTTTGGTCTATAGTGAGCCTTCCCTTTGGGTGAAACCAATTCCAAAAACGAAAGAAAAATCTCATCCTTTAAGATGCTCATTGACTTTAATCACACTTACATACAAAGCACACATGGGTCTCAAAGGAGACTCTAGATCCCAAACCAGAGTAGGATTTGCTCAAGAATAGGGATTTTTGAACGATGGATGAACAGGTAGGTTCATTATTCAAAATGTTAGCATACTCCTGATGTCACCTGAAAGCTTGCAATTGCTTCCACAAAAGCTGAATACCAGCAGCCCAGTTTCAGTTTTGAACCTGAATGTGGAACTCCTTGCATATGTAAAGATCAACATGTGGCAGAGATCACTATATATTTTTACCTATCAGCACTCCAGTGTAGCAGCATGGCCATACAAACATTTTTATAGGATAGAAACCTAGAAAATTATCTCACAAGTATGGAGATTACAGAAAATTTCAGGGGAAATAACAAATTACTTCAAAGAGATCCCATTCTGTAAACATAGGGATAGAGAGGAAGTGAGTGACATGAACTCTGACTTCACTGACTCCTTTTTATTCCAGTATTATATATTGATGCTCCAGAGAACTGAGAAGGCATATTGGCCAAGAAGAGTCCACTGATTTAATAGCTAACAGAAATCACTTTCATGAAAACCTAATGGGTTGTTAAAGGGCTACCCTAGAGGGAAGATCTGCCTCCTGAAATTTTCCTGCATCTTGTTCTGCAGAATCAATCTACAGAACATGATTTCATACCATGTGAGACCTGAGTTCTACTCCTCACTTTTATGTCCAGCTTTTTATATAAAAGCTCACCAGAGTGAGCCCTGATCTTAGCCTGTGACACATGAGGGGGTTTTAGGTCTTAAACTCCTTTGAAAAACTGACCACATACACTTAAATACTCTGACACAAACACACACATGCACCCCTTGACTTATTAACAACTTGCTCAAAATTCAGGCCTACCTGATGGCAAAATTTTCATGGCAAAAGGGAAGATGAAAAACATCACCACCAAAATGAGAAATCTCCCTGTCACTCTTTATGTTAAGAAAATTTGAAGTTTGCATCATTCTCCTTACCTCCATCAAAAGTCATACTGCTCACAGATAATGCAGGTTTACTCCCAGAAGTGATTTCACTGAGGAACTCAGAGTAGCTGATCAACATTTAAGGGAAGAGATGATTAACCAGAAGAGAAGCTGTTCCAAATGAGCAATCTCATCTTTAATCTTTTTCTACATACTTTTATTCACATAACTAACTAGACTTTATAAAAAATAACAAGACTACTCCATGGTGTTTGGTTATTATCAGATTATCATGCCCTAAGAGCATTTTATGGACAAGGCAGTATTGGTCTTTTTGCATAATTTGAATGGAATTTTCATGTGCTAATAAGACAAGATACTAATTTGAAGTCTTTATTTATTTCTGCACAACTAAATCGCCATTTACACAGCCTGACTCAAAGCCTGACACAAACTACCATATCAAACATTTCCCATTTTCCAGTTACTAGGTGTTTGACTTCTTACGACAATGAAAATCAGATCAGAAAATGTTTTCATGTTCCTGAAGAAAAAAAAGAGGAAAAAAGAATCACAGACCTTTTCAAAATTAGCATTTTTCATACTCAAACACTACAGATATTAGGTCTGGGCATACTACCCTCCAGAGCACCTAGAAAAAGAGCCTGTGGGCCTGCCCTGGCAGAATTCACCATGAATGAATAAATTCAGTTAAAAGGCTTGGGGTCTTTTGGTCTGTAAATTGTCCCTCTTGCTCAGTCATGAGAACCTCAGGCAGGGTAATTTGCACAGATCTGAATGAATACAAGTAGGAGAAAGGGAAATACTCTTCAAATGCTGTTGGGCAGTAAACAAGGGTGAATCAGTGATCCCCTCTCCAACAGTACGCCCACAACACAAAAACTCCTCCAGCATCTGTGTAAATGATCCTGTTGCTTTCACTGGATGTGGTCTTTGGAGGTGAACTGCCTCTGTCTTTTTACATGGCTTTCTATTTGTGTTCTTTGCCATCAGTGTGAAGAGAAAGAGCCCCAAGAATTGGATTCTTGCAAGATCTCACTCTTTACCTACTTATAGCAGTGCTGTGATGGCCCCGACGAGGGGAGAGAATGATGCATCTGACTCCATCTTATCAGAAGGCTAATTAATTACTTTATTATACTATATTATTCTTACATCTAAAACTGAATCTGCCAAGCGCTCAACCCTACACACAACTGCACAACACTGCACTGAATCTCGCGACTGTCACCTGACAGTCCTGACACACACACACACTCTTGGCCCTGATAGGCCAAGGAAACAAAGCACCATCACTTTGGGTAAACAATCTCCATATTGCATTCTACTTTTGCATAAACACGGGCACAGCAAATAAGATAAGAATATTCTTGGGAAGAATTGTGCCTTGCTTTTCTCTGTGAAGAGAAATGTGGGGCTACACCTACTGGGCAAGCAGACATTACAGACAGGCACACGGACAACGACAGCACTGCACTTCAAACATCCCTTTCTCACTCACAAATATAAGACTGGAAGAACTGACTCAGAAACACAGACCTATTTCAGGATGATTGCTTTTAGGAGAAATGAAGCTTCAGTGCGTCCTGTGAAAATACAGTCACATGGAAAATGGAGATCCCAGGAGGAAGTGGTGTAAGATAACTGTTGTCTCTAGATGTATCAACAGAAACCCTTATGATTTTGGGATATTTAAGAAGTATCTTTGATTGTATCATAATCTGGCATGCCAAAATCATTTGGCTGTGACAAAGCAGCTCTCTGTGTTTTTCAGGTTTTTTTTCCGTTTATATTCCCCAATAATTTTATGATGAATGCATGGATGCCTAGATAACAAAATTAAAATTTTTAATAGTGAGTTGTTATTGTTAATTACCTTTCACTGATCTCTAAGGAGGGATGCCTGGGGGTCTGTAAGACCAGAGCTGAAAACCATTATGATGCTTGCAACAATTATTATTTATGTTCCTACAGAAGTATTTCTTAAGTCTTTTCAGGACAAATTAAAACACTTCATTTACAAGGGGGTGATTGTCCTCTTAAAACTAAGGGAACCTTGATCCATCTAGTAGCTGAATGGCCCTCTGGAAATTCCCAGCTCTCTACATTGACTAACAGGTATGCTCAAGGGAGATGCTCAAGAGCTTAAAGGGAAATGCATGGTATTTATAGTCAATGGCTCTGTGAAGATGCTTGTCATCCTAAAATTCATATCTGATTGAAACTAAAAGAAGCCTTATTATGATAGATGTTGATTCACAAAATAACATTTCGGTGCAGTAGTTGCTTCAAGGCTTAGATACATCAGGTAGGATTATCAAAAGGGCAAGACAGAGATCCTCAAAGGTACTCATGTGAAGATTCACAGAAAACACTGTGGAAGTTTGGTGCCTTTGAGAGACTGGGTCCTGTGCACATCCTCCTTAGGTCACTCTAGAGGGGCAAATACAGAAATTTCTCACATGGGTTATGTTTAACACAGATTCACACAGATTCCTGTAGACATTAGGTTAATCAAAAAGCAAGCAGTGTATTTTGTATCAGAAGATTCAAAATTAGTCAAGAATATTGCTGCCTGGACACCAGTTTCAGAACGGCAGCTTGACTGCTCATGGCACATCCTTTGTGAAAATTCTGCTAGGAACTCTACCTGGGAGGAGCACAGGGCAAGAGCAAGGGTATGGAAGGCTATAGCATTTGTCAGTGCCCCATGTCCCAAACTACTCATTTTTAAGCCTTAAGTTTGGGTTGAGTTTTTTAACAATTGCTTCTTTTTGTAAAAGGAGAAAAGTGCTCTCTTTCTCAAAGTCTTTCCCCCCCAGATTCCCAGAGATGCTGAGCACCAATACATAGCAGGAAATGGATGCTGAGCAGTACAAGCAAAGACTCTGGAAAGAAGGAGACTGGGGTGCACACATGCTTAAGTAAATAGTTATCAGTAAATCTGCTTTTTGCACCTATTTGTATTGATTAGACATTTAATTGCAAATATTGTTCTAAAATGGGAATGAGAAGCTGCACTCTATCTGCAGCAAGGAAAACCTTTCCCAGTGTTTGTCAGCTCAGTAAGTATTTTCTTGTGGAACTAACAATATATACTTTGGAGTGCTAATGAGCTCTCTCAATTGTTTTTCTTCCTCCTAGTTCTATTGACACTTCTATTGACAAGATTTGTGTAGCACTGCCATACCCCAACAGTCCTTATGCAAATAATTTTTTCACAGTCCCTACCTTAAAAATAGAAAGTTATCTCGAATAATATATGCAGATGTAGCTTCTTTGCTAGCTATCATGCCACCTATAAAAGACCAATTAAAAATTTTTAAAAATTAATATGTAGCGAACGGAATTTTAGCTGCAATTTTTTTGGTCTATATCCAGGCAAGGATTCACAATGAAAACAAGCATCAAAACAAAGTTATGTAAGCTATCAGCAGTTCTCACTTATGAACCCCCTGGCTTCTTGAAGGATTAGTTGCCAGAAATAATGCAAACAGAAATGCAGAGTCCTAACTTCAATATTTATACAACTATTGCATTATTCAAACAGAGACTGATCTCAGTAATTGTTTTAAGTTGTTGTCCTAGATTTCTTGCATTCCTATGATATTCACAGGAATTTGGGCTGGGAAAGGCTTAAAGGATTAGGAAGACAGTTATGGAGAGGCAATATCTTCATTGAGACAGCTTACAAGGTGTTTTTTTCCTTATAGTAAAGTTGACACTTTCAGTGACCAAAGAAACTGAAGCACATTAAACTGTAAAAGAGCTGTGAAAAGTTGAGCCTTCTTTATGTTCAGGTACAATTCAAAGGGAAAGATGTAATACTCAGATTCTAGCTAAATAAATAGTATAGCAAGAACATTTGCTCCTACCTATGCACTAAGAGGCAGATAAAATTGCCACCACTGCACCTGTGAAGACAGATTTCTACAACCAGAGTCAGATTGCTGCCCCAAACAAAATCTGCAGTTGTGCTGCTCACTGCAGCTAAGTGTGAAATACCTCCTTCATGCTGATGATGGAAAAGGAAGGAATGAAAGCCTGGCAGAGGAAGGAGAGAGCTATGAGTGGCTGCCCTGCTGAATAGCTTCAAAATTAAATATGAAAGGAACAGCATTTAGAAAGTAGTGATTCTGAGCACAGAATGCCTTCTTGCAATACTGAAATTCTGGTTCACTAACACACAAAAAGCCTCATGACAAAAAGCCTTGAGCTGTCGTTCTCCATGTAGGCATAGGAGTTTTTGGGAAACCCTAAGGGTGAGCTGCCAGGGCTCAGAGGGTGAAAAACCTCACTTGGTGTGGAGCACTTTGGGAGGCTCTCTGAAAAACTGTAGGATGAGGACAAGTGCAAACACAAGAGTACTTGTTATCCTTTCATGTCCCATTCCCTCTTTGCTCTTGTTTGTGTTAGTCGAACTTGTGGAATTTTTGACAAAAGCAGGTGTTACTGAGTTATGGGAATTGCTGTGTTCACTTTCCCTCAATTTTCTCCACAGTCTCCTAAATGCAATGAAGATCTGTTTGTTGTATTTGCTGGGGAACACCACCAAGACTTCAATTCATCAAGTCTGAGGCAGAGACTACCTGCCACCTCTTTATATTGCACAACTGGTGCTACTCAGCAAATGTCATCTGAAGGTACTTGAAAGAAAAACTGTAAGTCAGACGTGGCTTTTCACATCTTACTAATGAGGAATGAGACATACAGTGCTTATGGGGAAAAATAAAAAAACCCTACTCTCTGAAAAGAAAAAAAATAAAGGAACTTCCTAATCTATGCATTAAAGCCCCCCACAAATCTATTTGATGAGAAAGTTTTCCTAGTATCAAAAAGCATTGGGTAGAACTGAAGAATTAAAATATACAGACCTGAAAATTCAGACCATCTTCAGGCTTGCTGTGACTTTTTTTTGTAGCAATCAAGCATATCTTTGGGACAGCAGCAGTTTCCCTGATTTATGAAGCTGAGGGTTTGATCCACTGGTTTCAGAAGAAATTTGATGGTGACTGAGCAATGCACAACAACGTGCAAAACTGAGCTTTCAGAGGAGTGTTGAAATATACACCAGTGAGGATGATTTTTTACATTGCCAAGTATCCTCTATCTGTAATCTTTGCAAGCCTGAGGCTGTTCTCTTTCTGGTTACAGAAGTGCTTTCCAACTGGCTGGAGTTCTGAAGTCAGGTTCACAGGAGAGAGAGCAAAGGTTGGTCACTGAGCCATGAATACGACTTCTAGGAATCAAATCCCACAGCATGAGCCTGAGGTTCAAAGTGCAGCTTTTCCATGGATAACTAGCTATAAAGGCTTTTTTATGAAGAGCACTTTCACTGGATCAAAGTTTGGGACCATTCCCAGTTCTAACTTATCCTCTGTTCTTAACTTCTTGAAGTACTGAAAACAGAAATGTGAAATCAAGAGGGTCCTGCAAAATTGAGTGCTTTCTAATGAGTAATAATACTTCTGTTTAATCTAAAG
Source organism: Melospiza melodia melodia (assembly GCF_035770615.1). Taxonomy (NCBI): domain Eukaryota; kingdom Metazoa; phylum Chordata; class Aves; order Passeriformes; family Passerellidae; genus Melospiza; species Melospiza melodia. Next base: position 108,963,240 of record NC_086194.1, on the reverse strand, counting down.
ATATGTCAAAAGAATTAAGCAAACTGCTGTAGGAAATGTATTGAGAACAGCTATACACATCTAACAAGAATCAAGAGCTTTGATAACTTTTACTTGAATCTATATGTAAATTTTTCACCGCTTGCTCACAAACAGCCATCTGTGGTCATTTTTGAAAAGGGCTTTCTTAAGCAACAAAACCCATCAGATCCAAGACAGAACACCCCAAACAAACCTTAGTTAGCTGCTGGGATTAAATGGTCACTTCCTGAAACAAGCACTTAGTCTTCAGGAAGGTGCCATATTTTACTTCCTTAAAGACATTCATTCAACAAAAAATGCTATAACCTCTGAGTTAACTAACAAAACCGGTGAGATACAAAAATCAATATTTATACACTGAAACTGAAAACTCAAGGGTTTCTACTGTGCTGAACAGCAGAATATAGGTCCTTCTTATAAACAATCCCTACTGAAAAAATGACAGCTCTGGCACAACTCACAGTAGGAAGGGGAAGAGGTAAGACACTTTTTTTTTGTTGCAGAGAAATGTAGTCTTGCTTTGAAGAATGCATGTCAGAGAGATCATCCTTTGAACCTGCTCTAACAGAACTATTTAAAATATTTCTGTGCAGCAAGAGACCTTGTGGTGGAATATGTTAGTGTTCAAAATGGTGAAATAAATAAGAGGGATTTCAACACTGAGCTTACCCACAGAGTCAGAAACCTCAGTGCTTCTGAATGTTAGCTATTGGGGTGGATTTTGAAGAAAATATAAATGCTAGACTGAATCATGTTGAATGGCAATATCTTAGAAATGTTTTATATTTTATCCTGCAGGTTAAACTTTCAATAAAAAGGAAGGTCAATATTACTTTAAAATTTTCAGATGAAATTAGGCAGAAACAGATGAGACTAGCAGACTACCATGACTCATAATAAAACACCAGTAAAGCTGTCTGTGAGAAGTTCTACAGTGAAGTCAAAACCACAGAGGACTGTAACTACACTGGGCCTGGAATAAGGAAATTCAAACCTGATTCTCTACACAGAATACACAGATGCATTCCATGCAATATCACTGCAGAAAAATAAAGCACACTGTGACTACACACCTACGTGCATTTCTTTGGGTTGAGTTTTGTGGAAACTCTGAATATCTAGGCAGACAGCAGATTAAAAAAATCTCAGTTGTAACTAAGCACTTAGCAAATACTGGCCTGGAACAGTCTTTAGTCTTCCTCATAATAAATCTCACAAGAGCAAGTCAAGAGGAAAAATTTCTTTAAGCATCTGTATGAGGCACTCTTATTCATTAAGTCCCCAATTCATGTGAATGTGGCTACCCAACCTATTCTCCAACCAGCAGAAAATATGCTTCAAATATGGGAGGGAGTCTGTAGGAGCCCAGGCAGGATAGCAGCTCTCCTTGAAAGAAATGATAATGAAAATATATTGAAATGTCTTCCATACTCTTCCATACACAACTGTATTCTTATACCAAAGAAAAGGAGGTACATTTCAGAAAATGATGTTTATTACACAACAAATAGTTGAGACCAGGGCAGGTCTCAAATTGTACAAACTCAGTCTAGGTATAATTAGCAGCAGGTGTGTAAATAACAATAACAACAAAATAGAATAAGGCAACTAGGTTTTTTGAGTGATCCCCCTGCATCTCCTTCTACTATTTCTGTTTGAGACCTACTTTACTGAGATCTTAGCCTTTTTCTTAGAGATTATTCCAGTCTGTAGTCCAGCTCTGTAGCCTGCAATAAGTTGCACTGCAAAAAAGTGACAGAGCTTTAACAAAGCTCTGTCACTGGGCACTTTCAAAGAATTATCAAAAATCAGTAGCTTCAAAATTGGTACTGGTTAAGACAGCATGCCTAAAAAATAAGTATTGTAGCATCCTTTCAGTCACCTGACAGCACTTTTATTTTTCTTCATCCAACCATTAGGTCATCTGGCATAAAAAATAATTACCTTATTTTTTTAATAAGCACTGTCTTCTTTTCTGCCTAGAACACCACATAAAATCTATGTTCTTGAATTTTTTCCATATATCTCTCTGTATGAACACATACATAATAACTTAATGAGATTCTCATTCTGTGAGTCCCCGCTGCCTGCTGGCATATAGTTCTATTACACTCAAAATATTTAGTGCTTTTTTTTCCTTATTGTTTGCAAGCCTTGTATTTCATTCAGCTCTCTGTCACAGCTAGAGATAAGATCCAAGGAACTTTTGGTGTCTACTAACAGGTGCCCAAAAATATGTGTAGCTGGGCTTTTGGCTGCTCCTCCTTCTTATGCTGATCATGTAGTGCTATGACAACATTCTGCCACATCCTGCTCATGTGGTGCTGTGGCACAAGATTGAATACTTGGTTTCAGAAATTCGTTGCTTTTTTTTCACCCCATGCTGGCAGAAAAACCTGCCTCTCATGAAAATATCTGACCAAGAAGCCTTTCCAGTGTTAATCAAAGCTTGCAAACTTGCACTTGGAAGGGACAGTTTTTCCCACATGCGATGTGAAATGTATTAATTTCTCTGGCTTGACAAGATCTTCCATGATGTTATTTGCCATCAGATTCCCATGATCCCCTAGATAAGGAAAAAGGCTTCTCCTTATACCTTATATAGGTTGGTCAGGAAGTCAAGTTCATAGAAAGATGTAAGCCCCCTGAACTCCCATGGAAACGAGATACCATGGAAATATCTCTAAGTTGTCACATTTTAGATTTTAGCCACCTTTGCACTTTTTGACCATCAGCTTCTGATTCTTTTTTTCTTGTTTTTCTTTTCTTCAGATTTTATTTTTGAAGAGTGATTATTTCTGAAACAAGGAAGTGATTTGAGCATGAAAACTGCCTCCTGTTATGCTTTTGGTGTAGTATCATTGCCTGGGGACTTGAGAAGGGCAGAAAAGAAATTGCCTGTATATATGGCCTTTTGGGCTGATGAGGCAAGCAGGACCAATGAGAATGGAATGCATCTTTGCTGCTGAAATACCACTCTGTACTTAATTCAATTTTGTTTGTGTATCAAGAGTGATTGAGAAAGGATATGCAAAAAGTCTTGGTGTATGCCCAACATGAACAAGTCTGTAGAGTACCAGTGCATTCAAAATGTTCCTCATTCTTCCTAATGTTCTTTTGGACACTGCAATCATTGATAAAACTTGTACCAGTCCCAACATGAATAATGCATATGTCAAAAGTTAGTCCACAAATGAATGCAGCACACTGCATAAAAACCAATGACCCACTGAAAAGGAAAAATCATCTAGAAGGATAAGAAAGGAATTTTATATAGTTCTCCCTTACGAGATCCTCCCTAGAACAATATATTTCAGTTCAGCAGAAATTAAACTTTAAAACCCCCCTCAAATAGCCATAAATAGAGCACTATAAGGATGCCTGCTAGGGAAAATAAACTTAACTTCAGCTCCAGGTGATCTAAAGTCTCTCATCATTCCAATCAGATTTCTCTGATTTTTGGTATTTGCTGCTGGGGGAACAAACAAATGGCAACAACTTGTAGGTTCCTCTCCTTTTTTCCTTTCTAATTCCTCCCTACATCCTGGAACAAAATCACTTTCTTTTGATCATTTAGAAAATTCCTAATATTTGCTGGAAATAATATAAAGACTTTATGCTTTCTATCCACAAATTTGTGAATATGTATAAATATTCTATATACTATTCTACCATCATCATTTGTGGTCTTGAAAACAAGAAAAATACTTTTGTAGTTACACTGACCATTGAGTTAACAGCCTACATAAATACTTGAGTTAGGTAAAGCATAACATTGTAGAAGAAATAAAATTATTTCCAGTGGTAAGTCAGGCTGTGTGTCTATAAATGTATGTCAGCACCATAATGCTTCCTAATTTCTTTGTAAAGATTTGGATAAGGAAAATTCAAAATAACCACAGATATTAGGAAGTACACCTTCATCTCAGGTTGCTACACTTCTCCAATTTCTGATATTGGATTTTGCTTTCATAAACATTTCATCAGCATATCTGAAGACCTGCTCTGCCTCTTTGCTGTTCAACAATAGCATAGTATGAACAGATAATTGGATATGTGAAATAGAGTTTCATCTACCACAACACTTCTACCTGGCTTTAAGACATTTATCTATTCTCTGAAACATTCTGATTGGTTGATAACAGGGAATTTCATGTGCCTGACTACATTTCACTTCCTTCAAAGCACAAATATTTTTGGCATGATTTCTTTTCTTTTCTTTAAGTTAAATTCCACTTTGCTTTATTTTCAGGGCCCTTAAAGTTCCTTGTACTGGAATTATTTATTGACTTAAATGAGGTCTAAGGAGAACAAGATGTCACTCTCTACACTCTCCACCAAGCCTAGTAACTTTCTTCAGAAAGCTGCAATAAATTATAGTTCCATGACACCAAACTCCTGCTGTGTGTTGTCATGGAAGAACACACATGATATTTGTTGAAACTAATAATTTTCCAGGAAATATTCAGTGAATAGATAAATTAAAATCAGCAACGAGAAATGCCAATTTTACTTGTACACTTCCAGTTAATTCTTCCCATAACAACAGCTATTTTTTTTTTTTTGAGCAGAATGCTGTTCAACTGGACTAATTCCAACCACTTCAGTAAGAAGGGGCTTGGTTTCCAGTGCTGTTTGTTCCCTGGTTCAACAAGATGTGCTTGATCATTGTCTCACAGCAACTGCTTTTAGTCCCAGCTTAACAAGATTCCCTCCAAAAATATACAGCTATCACTGGGCCACCAAAACTCATTTTAAGCTGTTAGTCCTGATTTTCACTTTCTCTGTTAAAAAATCATAACTTGAGAGCCTACCTGGAATAAAGTGACTTAGCACTAGGGCTGCTGGCTATTCTCTGTGGTTGGAGCTACTGAAAGCCTCTTGGCAGACTCCTGTAGGAGACAGCAGCAATGGTCACAAGGGTCTGCTCTACAGAAGACAATAAGATGGTTTTTTGCACTGTGGAACAATGCACTTGCAGGCCCTAAATGTGGCAGACTAAAGTGGCATTTGCAAGTAGGCAGCCCATTCAGGTAAGGCCAGTACTGTCCTGCCTGTATAAAATTTGCTGAAATGGTATCAGATTGTTCCAGCAGAAGTGAAAGAGTTAAACAGACATCTTGTATAAATCAAATTTTGCAGGAATCACTCTGTTACAACAGATTGTGGAGCACTATTTTTTCCCACTCTTTCTGATACAAGCACCCTAGGCAAACTTTCTAATTAGAGCAGCAGATGTATGCAGTGCCATGTCTCTGTGAAGTTATTATGCCCAAACCAAATTTTGTCACCAGCAGCCAATAATTCGTTTGTCTAGCAAGGGTTTGAAGTGGCCGTATCAATTATTTAAAAACATACTAAGAAGAGGAATCCATTTAAAATCTTCTGGGAAGCCCAGTTATAAAAGAGTGCACGCTCAGGTTTCATTCACAATATTGTCTTTTTAAAAATACGATATTACTAATTAAGGCTTAGTGCATTAGGCCATTAGTACTTGAGTGATTCGTGACAGCATAACGATCTTGCTTATAATTTGTGACTTAATTTATGGGATACTAAGAAAAAAGAGAGGGAAAAAAAACCTAAGCAATTTGCAAAACTGAAACTCATCCAAAAACTGCTTGCAGTAATTTCTCCTGAAAAGTGACTTTACTGTTTGTAAGTGCTATGCTGGTAAGAAAACGCTTCCTATCAATAATTAAAGGATAATGAAAGTTTCATGTGTCAGAAGACATCCTCAAAACAGGACTAGAAAGAAGAACATTCCTTTTCATTCAGACTGTCCACATTTTAAACCTCAAAATAACACCCTTCTCAGAGAAGCATTTAAAATAAACTATTTGGTGAAATATATGGCTATCCAAAACTCACCAGAAGCTGTAATAACAATGCAAATTAGCACAATTCTAAGAAAAGTTGCAGCAGACAACAAAGTGCCAAGCACAGTGCCAAGCATCCCTGAATGGCATGGTTAGCCATGAAGGATGTGCATGGTTATCATGTCAGGGTTATGAACAAAAGCCCTACAGAGAGGGTCTACAAGCTTCTGTTGATTGCAAGTCTCTCAGCTGTCTAAGAAGGTCCATCCCTTGTCTGACCCCTCTAGTTGGAATATGACAAAGGTCTGGAGCTGTCACGCCTTGGAGCCCATCACAAACAGTCTGCATCTCCTCATCTGTACAGGCACACATCTGAAAGAATTTCTAGGGAGTGGATTATGTTTTGAACTTCACATTCTCCTGGCAGATGTGGCTGATGTACATCAGTGAATGTACACAAGAGTTACAGGGGATGGGAGGAGGAAGGCAAGAAGCACATTGCCAACAGTGTTTCGGAAAAACTGTCTAAAAATAATAGTAATTCTGCTCTCTGATCTGAAATATCCACACCTAGGACTGACAAAGACAGAAGCTTAGCAGGATTTTCAGAGAGGTCTTTGGTGCAAAATCCTCTTTAATACTGATGGAAGTTAGTGAGTGATGCTAGAATGGGATTTTCCAAGAAGTCAAAGTTTTCGGACAGCTTATCCTCCTGCTTCCTCAACTATGGCTGTTATTGAACTCCACTGTCATCACACTGTGTGAGAGCACTTATTCTTACAGGCAGGAGGACCAAACAAGCAGCAGCATTCCTCAGGAGAAAACCAGTTCCTCTGCTGCCAAGAAGGCACCTTCACCACAACTTTGCTGCTCTGTGGGTCTAAAACCCATCCTGCAAGTGAGATCTGGTATGTTGGATCAAAACATCAGCTAAACAGCAGAAAGCCAACCCTTGAAACACATGGGTGGGTCTGAATGAGGTTACTGTGAGCAAATTGCAGCCAGGACATTTGGAGGCAAGCCTGTCACATTGCTAAAACACTACTGAAGTGCAAACTCTGCATGATTCCAAATGGATGCTGGGCTTGGCATGAGGCCACTGACTGGAACTGAGGAGGTATCTGCTCAAAAAATAACTGAAGTCATTGTAGTCTGAAGAATTAACTAAACCCCTAACTAAACATATTTTTATACTTTCCATTTCAAATGGTTTAATATTACAGAGCTACTCTTCTACATAGCATTTAGGTGGCAGTTTAGAGCAACATTTGGATTGATGGAACCATTCATATTAAAAAAAACCCCCTCAGTTTTATGGTGATAAATATTTAATTTGGATTAAATTCCCTTGGTCAGTCTCCCTATTTCTGCCTATCAAATGGGGAAGTTGGGTTAGAGTCTCCTATATCCAAAGGCCAAAACTACGGAGGGGATCAGAAGCCCACTCATGGATTTTTCTCCAGTGTCTTGTTGCAGGAATTGAAGTTAGAATTGTTGTGTGGCAAGCTCACTCTCTTCTAACACTGAATATAAGGATTCCCTTTGATCTCCTGACCTTCCAATAGAGTCTTGCATCCCATGTCTTTGGCTACTCAGAGAACTTGGAGTCTCTAATCCCCTCTCCACCTCTTCTCATGCATTTAATTAATCTGTACCTACAGCTGCTATTTTAAAAGTACAGCCTCATCTCATGATAAGCTTATTTCACCTCATTTTAAAACATAGGTAACTTCTGTTCAGTAAATTCAATTCTCTTCAACAGGCTCTCTGTTTAGCAGGCTGTGGTACACAAGTACTCTTGGTAATGGAGTTGCAGCAATAAGGTCTGGAACCATCTGAAGATGTCACCTGTTTTTCAATACTCAACTACTTTGATCAATCTTTACTACATAGGAGCTTGGCATGCCACAGCTGGTATTTCCATGTTCTCGTACTCATCCAATTCTATCATGACTTGATTACTAAAAGTCAAGTTGAGAAAACCTTGGTTTGCATCATCCCTCTCTGCTCCTCCTCCCCCCCATACTCCCCAGAAAAGCTGAAAATCTCTGATTTTGCTTTGCTTACCTTCATCTCTATGGACCTATCATATTTCCTTTTGGTTTTTTTAATATTTTTTTATTTTATTTTCCCTTCTTGATTTCTAGAAAACCTAGTATTTTCTAAAGAAAGTAAGAATTAATTTGTAGTTAATGTAATTTTATTGATAAAATGGTTGAATTTTTTTATTTGCTTTGGTCATGTAAAAACAATCCCTGAATAATGAGGTGCCACTCACAGTTGAAAACTCTTTTGACAAGGCTTCAGTAATAACTCCAAACTATGGTCCCTATGCTGTCCCATGAAATACAAAGCTCTTATAGTTATTTTTTATTACGTTATTTCCTATGACACCTCTCCCTGATGTGCTGATTCTTACCATAGCAACAGTATGTGGAAAAAGAAATTTGAAATAAAAAAGCATCCGAAGCATCCCAGGAAAACAGGTCAGACACTGCCATGACATATAATTATTATATTTTTTTCCAGATCTATAATTAATTTTTAAGAAAAAAATCATGTGGGCTTTTTCCTGTTTTTTTTTTCTTTAATAATAGCAATGTAAACAACACTTCTGTGTGCACTGCTGCATTCTTCTAAGCCAGCATAAACATCCTGGAGTGATGAACAGAGTTAGTGCTAAGGGCTCTAGGCTCCTTCCCAGCCCCAACCTTAGTGCACGCACACACTGGAAATCTATTCCCCTACATGGATTTTGAATCCCTTCCATGCCCACGTCTGCAGGACAAATATGACTCAGAGCTGACTCCTACAAACACTCCAAACCGCAGTCCTGCTAGGTTAAATGGGACAAATCCAACGAGGGAAGTTATTTGCCCACACAGGTATACAGAAATCTTTATGCTGTGACACACACCCTTTTCCAGGAAGAGGACATCTACACCAGGATTAAAGGTGGCTCATTACTAATGGATTAATGCCTTGCAGATAACATGCATAGTCATTCTGCAGGCAAGGCAAATGTCAACGGCCCCAGGAGAAAGCTCAAAGGAGTTTTTGGTGTTGGGCAGATAATATGAGTTACAGTTCCAGCTGCTTCATTCACTGTGGAATTTTACTGTTTCAGATCCTGCTTCTTGTTGTAGTATTATAGCACTGACATAGTAAATACTACTTATTGTGGTCTTTAAAAAATATCTGAAAAATAGAACTGTATCTTATCCATCCATGTCAAATTTCCAACAGAAAAATAATGACAAATAATATGCGAAGAAGTAGTTTTTTATAACTGATAAATGAAATAATTCCATTTTAGGTAAACACCAACTACCTGTATGACATAATAATATATACAATTGCTTAAAATATTTCACACATAGGGGACTATGACTTTAAAGTTGCAAATGACGTAAAGCTTCGATATCACGACTTTACTCCTTGATTTTTAAAAAAGAACAGAAATAGAAAACTGAAAATATTGTATATGGACAGAATATTTCACTTGGAAGAAATCAAAAATGATCATCTAGTCCAACTGCCTGACTAATTCAGGGCTGACCAAAAGTTCAAGCACATTATTGTCAAAATACCTCTTAAAAACAGGCTTGGGGCATCAATCACCTCTACAAGGAGCCTGTTTCAATGTTTGACCATCCTCTCAGTAAAGAAATGCTTCTTCATATCTAGTCTGAACCTTTGCCAGTCCAGTTTTAAACCATTCCCATGTGTCTCATCACTGGATACCCAGGAGAAGAGCTGAGCACCTCCCTCCTCATGTTCTCTCTTAGGAAGCTGTAGGAAAGTCACACTTCAACCTCCTCTTCTCCAAATTAGACAAGCCCAAAGTCCTCAGCTGCTCCTCACAGGACAGATCTTCTAGCTTTGATGCCCTCATCTAGACACAGTCAAAAACCTTCACATTCTTCTTAAACTGCAGGGCCCAGAACCCCCAGCACACAGTGCTCAGGGTGAGGGTATGCCGACATTGGTACTCACAGCTTTTTGAAAGCTATTTGAAATAAATTTTTGAAACATAAAAATGCCAGCCACTTGAATTTCCTGCCCTCTATTTGCATTATACTTCAAGGATCACAAATAAAAAATACATCTTCCCTTTACCAGTAATTTTAAAACCAGAAGATGTGCTCATAATCAAAAGTTAGTAATTTCTGGCCTCCCAAATGAAGTACTTATTGGTAACAGAGTGCCAAAGCTACATGAAATCCAATGCATTCTTGATTAAGAATATTAGATAGTCCAATATTAAAATAACTTTGCTTAGAGCATAATGGCTACCTCCTATTTGAAAGACTGACTAATGCTTAGAATATTGCATCTGTGTAAATGTTAAGAACTCAACTCTCACCAACTGAAATTTAATCCAAAAGGGGAGCAGGACTTTTTTTCGAACTACAAACAAAGATTCTTTCTGTTTTACTTGAACTATTTATAGTGAGAAACCAGAACTAAGCCAAATGAAAATGAGTCTGCAAAAAACCCCGTGGAGCACTGTGCACTGGAAGATCAAACCTCCCAAAAGAGAAATGTGGCTAAGGCTCTTGACATATCATTTAGACTCTGAAGGTCAATAGTGAAATCTGGTTTAAGGTTAGTCATCCATAAATGAGGAGCATGACCAGAAACCTATTGTGCCTAACTCTACACCATCATCTATCCTTCACAAGAACTCAGGAGTCATCACTATAGCTGGCCTCTGTCCAGCAAGAACTTTGCTTTTAAAGTCCAGCAGTGAGCAGGACTGCTCCACGCTCTGAGTCAGTAAATATCTTACATTGAAGCTCAAGTATAACAGCTCAAGTAGTCCAAAAACAAAGTAATAAAAGCAGGCCATGAACATATTTAAGGGGAAAAGAAACCAGAAAACTGGAACAGCCTCCAAATGGAGTATGGGAAGTAAAAAACTCCCTAAATAGTTGTAAGAAGGAGTTTGATCAGTACATGAAAGGAATTATATGACATCTTGGCTGCAAAAGCAAGGGACTGAACTGCATAACCCAGAAGAATCAGTCATATCTTCTTATGAGCATGCAATTCTCTATAGGTATGTTTAAAGGGAGAAAATAAAGGTTTTAAAAATGTTATGAAAAGGCACCAGAACCCATAGAACATGATCAAAGCAAAATCTAAGAGAATCATCTAGCACTTATTTCTTAGACTTTCAAAATATTTTATTTAAGTAAGTTAGCTAAAATTTTTAAAAATACATCTTTTATTCCAGTCTAGACAGCATGACATCATCTGCCCGCATCTTATTTCTCACAGGGCTGGATACATTGCTTTTTTTCAACCCTCTCTTCTAAAGAATGGAATCTATAATGCGGTTTAGCATGTGTCTGTGTATTCCTGCATAATCTAATGTCCCCATTTAATATTTTAAAACAAATCATTGAAAAGATAACCAGTAAGACCTGGGAGCTTTCTATTTCATTCATTACAAAACATATTCTAATCTTTTCATCCTTTTCTCTGAAGGCATTTTATTCTGAATTTACTTTTATCCTTCTATATATTTTCTTATTGCAAGAGAAACTTGAATCATGCATTACCATTTAAAAGTAAGCGTAACATATTCTGCACATGTATGGCAGACTGCAGGTGCAGCTCTGAGATAAAAGGGGCAGAAAAATGTTTTGTTTGGGAGCCATAAACGCTGGGTTAATAAAAAGTCAGGATGGAATATGCTGGGGGCCTCTGACGGGGAGGCACATGAAGGATGTGAGATGGAAGCCTGAAGCTTCCAGCAGGACTGCTGAGCTCTGGACTCTGTCATTCATAACAGAAGGAGGTGAAGCAAGCCCCAGGTCACAGGCACTGCTCTGCACAACCCTCTGCTCATGAGGGACAGGGCAGCTAATTGTGAGGAGTAGGAAAAATGCCCCGCTTGATCATGTAATTAAAGACTGCACAGCAGGTGTGCCCATGAATTCAATACAAAGACAACATAAATACTCTCTTTTTGTGACTTTTAAATGCTTTATTTTGCCTCTTAGATGTTTTTAACATCTTTTTTCCTTTGCATGCAGCCATTTTAACTGCTCACTCTAAGTACTGTCCCAGGTGGCTTCTTCCTTCCATTGTGCTACCACTCCATGTCTTCCTAGCCAGACTCTCTTCTAAATAATTTATAAGTCAGAATCTCACCAGGACTTTCAGACCAAGAGCACAGATCCATCGTCAGCCTAAGTCAATTTTATGCTGCCTTTTCCTACGCCTCTCCTCCACTGTGCCTTGAGGCAGCTGTAGTGTTAATATGAGCAGTTAGTCAGATGGATCAAGGACCTGACTTGGCTAAATATTTTATTTTTTTTTATATTACCAGTTGCAGCACACTATTCAGAGGAAAGAAGGAGGATTGTGCAGAAGCAGTTGGAATTTAGACCAACTTAAGCTGATCTTGAAACTATAGTTTAAACTGTCAGTGTACAGCTCCCTTTCAGCCTGCAATTTCGCCCTCTAACATTAGTTGTGCTTTCTTCCAATCCAGCCTCCAATCTCTGATATTTGTTATGTGCCTTTTATCTCACATTCTGTTAAATCTTATTAATCCCATCCCAGAGCAATGCTTTTCTCTCTTCCATCTTCTCTTAAAGACTCCCCCACACTTACTTTTTTTTTTAATTTTTGCTTATGCAGGTACTTTGTTACCCTTTCGTTTAAAAATTTCTTTGGTTCCTTATATTCTACTATCTCTCATTCTGCCTCACATTGCTTACACCTCTAGACTGTACTTGTATGTGTCACACACAAGCAAAATCTGCATGAGAGTGCAAATTTAGAACCTGCTTTTAAGATTTCAGCCTTGATGATCAAGCGTGAGTTTGCCTTTGCAATACATACTGGGAAGATCTCACAGGAGTGAAGGATCTGATATTATCCATATGGCACTGCAGATTTCACCTTCAGACTTGAAAGAATCAAAACCCTCCTCTTCCCAGATTCTTCCGTATTGCCAGGCAGGAGAATTCTGCCAATTCCAAATGCTAACACAGGCACCTATCCCCCCTCAAAATACAGCTTTAAAACTAAACTGGTGGCTAGGAACAGTCACATTTACAATTCTTTTCTAGTCTCTACCCCACATTACCACTGAAAACTAACTGTAAAAAGAGAAGGAAAATAAATTACCTTCTCCTGGTCTTTTATTTTACTATCATTGCTGCTTAATATTTTGTCTGTGCACTACAAAACTCAAGGGTGGGGTTGCTGAGATGACTAATTAGTTGATGTCTGTGACACAGAAACATAGAATGGTTTGGGTTAGAAGGGATCTTTAAGATCATCTAGTTCTAATCCTTGTGCCATGGGCTGGAATGTTTAAAGACCCATCCAACCAGGCTTCAAACACTTCCAAGGGTGGGACATCCACAACTTCTATGCATAGCCTGTTCCAGTGCCTTACCAGTGTCTCGTCTCTGACATGTAAAGAGTAACCAATGAAGTATCCACCTGCTTCTAGAATTCATAAAATATTTTTATATTAGATGAAAATCCAAATACAGACAAAATAATTTTTTGCACGTAGATGGACAACCAGAAACATAAAGGTAAAAGACTGTATTTTTTATCATACAGAATTAATATATTTAAAAGATTCCTACACTTAACATGTGCTTTATTTAGACCTCAGATTTTAGAAAGAACTCTCAATTTATTTCATTATTCATGGAATCAAGCAGTGTCGTGTTGCAGAAATCAAATGAAAGTGCCAAGGAGTTTTGGTTTAGCTATGCAGACTGCCTGAAACACGAGCCATCTCATACAAGATAAGATTCTCTGAAGTAATAATAATAGATACTTCACACCTTCCCTGTTGTCAGTGTTCTACCAGCCTGTTTGGAGTCTCTCACTTAGGCAAGAAATCCTACTGAAGTTAAGAAATTATTTAACAGGAATAGGAATTGCTGAATTTAGCCATAGCTCTGCTATCCTGTTTTACAGGTAGGAACAGCATCACATAAACCCCACATTCAGTGCCACTTTAGGAGATGTTTCTAAGACCTGCAATGAGAACTCCTGGGACCCTGACCATGCCTCTGTAATGGTTAAGTGAAAGATAAACTTAACTTTGAACTTCCATACTTTTACAACCTAAGTGGCTCCCCGTTGGATACTATAAGGCAAAATGTATAAACCTTTTCAAAAGGCACACAAATGAAACAGAACACACTTCTCCATTGATATCACAACAGGAGAAGGAACCATTCACATCCTTATTTAAATACAAGTATTTACATTTGCTAAGTTCTACCTTTCCGTTCCTGTTACAGCCTCAGCTGGGTTATACAAATTTGAAACCTGATCTGCTCTGAGCTGTGCCTGGAAGGTGGCCATCACAGGGCTTGGAACCAGACGATCTTTAACATCCTTTTCAATCCCAAGTCATTCTATGGTTCTATGATTCTACAAAATTTCATTAAGTTTCCGCACTGCTGATAAACACTCTGATTTTATCCAGCAAAGAAATCCAAAGAAGCTTGGAAGAACATCATGGCCAGGTACTTACTTGTCTTCTCCTTCAGAAAGACAGGCTTTTCTGTTTATTTTTTTGTTTATCCTGAAAGGCTTTCTAACCCCATCTCAGGATCCTATTTCCTTCCCAGTTCATGTTCCCTGTCTTTCACCACATTGTCTCTGAATACTGATGTACTCAAGGTTACTGAGGCAGCCATCATTACCTAAAGATAGTGCTTGAAACTGCTAAGGCTGGCTTGTAGATGTTTTATGAATTCACCGGGTGAAAGAATGACAATGGTATGACTGGTAAGAGAATCATACAGTCACAGTGCTTTATTCTACTAGAGCTCAAAGAACTCTATCACTTTGATTTGTACAAATTTTCAAATTTTGATTGCAGATTAAAAAATCTTTATGGGAGCTGCAGATGCCTCATTATAAAAGATACTGTTGTATGTAAAGTGCCAGTATCTTTGAAACAGACTGTGCCACTATATACTTGTGCTGGTTTTAACTGGGATAGAACTAATTTTCTTCACAGGAGCCAGTATGGGGCTGAGGTGTGGATCCTTCCTGGAAACAGTGGTGATAAGGCAGGGATATTTTCGTTACTGCTGATCAGCGCTGGCACAGTGTTGAGGCCTTTCCTGCCTCTCAGCCCACCCCACCCCACCAGTGAGGATGCTGGAGGTTCACAAGAAGCTGGGAGGGGACACAGCAGGGAGAGCTGACCTCAACTGATCCAAGAGATATTCCTTAGCCTACGGCACCATGTGCAGCATATAGAGCTGGGGGGAGGGATGTTCAGAATGATGATGTTTCTCTTCCCAAGTCACTGTTAGAGCAGACAGAGCCAGGCTTTCCTGGGGATGACTGAACACCTGCCACATCAGAGGAAGTGATGAAAGAATTCCTCATTTTGTTTTTCTTGTGTGTATGGCTTTTGCTTTACCTGTTAAACTGTCTTTGGCTCAACCCATGAGTTTTTACTTTTACTCTTTGGATTCTCTGTCCCCTCCTGCTGGTGGGGCAGTGAGAAAGTGGCTGTGTGGGGCTTGGTTGCCATCTGGGGTTAAACCACAACATGTCATTTAATTAATGAAATTTAATATTAACTATTATTAAATAAGAGGACTAATTTCTCATCAGACTTTTGAGGTTGGCCCTAAAACCTTGCTATAAAACTAACCACTTTTTAAAATGCACACAAAAGAGCTTGTCAAAAATTATTAATAGTAAATCCTTCTGCAACTATTTTTAAGTAAACCAAGAGCCAAATTGTAATCAAGAAATGTATAGTCCTGAGCCATCCACACCTCAAAAGGCCAAATGAATGAACTAATTAAGTATTTTTTCTGTCATTTACAGAAGACAAGCATTTTGCTCCTTTGGATTAAGTGTTCACAGCATCTAAATATATCTAATGCATAGACAAGAAAGTCAGATATTGCAAGATCCATAATCAAAATTATTGGATTCATACTCTGTTAAAAGCCTTGCAGGCTAGCAGGAATCAATAGTGCATTATGTATACCGCCCTACAAACAAAATTTAAGTTTTTTCACTGATATAATGACAGTGCTGGCACAGGTACCATCTACCAGCATGGAGCTGCAGCAGTGGATGGAGCAGGAGGAGCTGCCTCACCCCACTTTAACCTGTAATCCTGTAATCACTTGGGCTGCTCCTAGCAGATTCTTTGGGACATGAGTGATCACTGGGACTTACAATAAAAGTCATTCCGAAAAATGCATTCCCTTTGAATTATGTTTAAAAAGGTGTCTCTCCTCATGAGACATGAAATATCATATTTATATCAAGCAAATTCTGAGCATTTTAGCTCTAGTGCCACAGCTCTTCTTGCATTTGGTTGGAATTGGTGGAACAGTTACACTGTGCTGCCTAAAGTTAACAATAACATTCTTTCCCCATTCCTACAAACACTTTCTGCACACAAAACAACCTCCAGCCTACGCCGGCAAGTAGGGTAGAATAGCTGGATGCAAATCCAGGGAAAACTGGAGTAAATAAAAACACACCGCAAAGAAACACCGTAGCTGGAGACCCCTCTACAGAATTACCTTTCACTTGACGTCCTACAAACCATTGTAGGACTAATGCTAACTGTGTTAGCATTGCGAGACTGTAATCTTCCCTAACTAATAAAAGGAAAACCAAGTAGACTGATGAACGCAAGCCGTAAGACAAAGGAGTATATCACTGTTAAGGGTGAGGGAGCGCTTTGCTCTCTTAGCCCTGAACATCTCAGCCACTGCAGCACAAGATCATCAGACCTCCTGCTTTGCAGAGAGCCACCCTCCTCCTGTCCCTGCCATGCCTGAGCACTTGTTACCTCTGACACTCATCCACATGCACCAAGAATGGGAAGGGAATTGCGAGTAGGCTCTGTTCAGCATCTGGTTCTTCAGAGTAACACATTTCTCAGGAGGAAAATACTAATTTTCTTCTATGCATAAGCAAGTACAACAGAAGAAAAATACCTATTTTATTATAAAGACCGTATTTCCAGCAGACAAAATGCAAATAAATAGTCGTCTTTGCTTAAGGTAACATCATTCATCTAAACGCGTTAAAATTACAAATATACACTCAGACAGAATCGCATAAATTTATAGTACCACTTTAAACTAGTAAACAAAGACGTATCTAAAGAGAAAAATGGATTTTCAGATGCTACTGATTTTTAATGTATACTGTAATTGCATTCTGCATGGATACAGATAAAACCACTGCACCCCAGCCCCAAAATTACCAGGCAGCCCTGTAACAGTTCTCATTTACTTTGTTTAAACTCTAAGAAAGTCTGTCATCAATACGGTTTCCTCAATAACTACACCCAAATGAAACAGCAACTTTGCCCTGCAACAAAATGTCACTGAACCTGATGGGTAGTTGCAATTTAGGACAAGACAAAAATGTTCTTCTTTTGTGGAACCACCACATCCACAGAATAAAAACTGCTTTGACTAAGCGTTTTAGACTCACATTGCAGAATAACAAGGTGCAATAATACAAGAAAATAATTTCAGTTGGTGAGCAGTAGAGAGAAATCCCACCTTACTTTCACAGCAATAAGATCCACAAACTTGGAGTGACTTATGAACACTCCATTATTTTATTTATAGGAGTTCACAGCTTTAAAAGACTTGTTTCAAAAACAAAACAAACAAACAAAAAAGGCTTTAGAAGTGAATAAATCCAAGGTTTGATGCCATATCCAAATCTCAAAATATAAGTTAGAGATGTTTAATCTAGGTTAGTACATGACAGAATAAGCTAAGTGTTGGTGTGTTGTCACTCATGCCAGTGGGAACAACCCCCAGATCAAACTCAACATCAACCTTACTTCAACACTGTCATGCCCAGCTGAAAGCACTCCTGTCTTTCAGTTGTCATAAAAAAACCCCAAACACAACTTGCTCTTTTTGCGTACAAACATTCTTTTTTTTCACCAACAGCTAAGCAACCAACTAAAGGTTCCTAGTGTGTAGATTTTGAAGTGAGCACTGCTTTTCCTGAAGCAGTTAAAGGACATTGGGAGAATTCTCTTTAAAAGGTCCTGAGAAAAACAATGTTAAGAGTTTTCCATTTCCTGATATATTTTAGTGTTGTTGTGGTAAAAGATAGTGTCTACCTGTAAACACACAATATGCACCTAAAGTAAAATCTAAACAAAACGAGATCTGCTGTCAATAGCATCCTCTGGAAATATCCTAAATCCTGATATGGTGAGATAAAAAACCATGAAGAGTGCTGATCACAGGTAACTCCCGGTGACTTCAGTAGGAGTAGTGGATATTTCAGTGGATTAAAATGAGGTGGCACGATTTTTATCTGCAGAACAAGAACTGTTCTGTGCTACATGTGATTTTAACAGCAAACTCTATCAAACCAGAAAAATTGTATCACATTGCAGTGCTTACCAAGAAAATATGTTTAGCCAGCAGTCAGGGTTCAGCAGAACCGCAGATGACAAGCTAACATGCATCACCCATATTTATTTATCTAAACTGCCAGTGCAATGTGCTCGTTTTCCATCCCTTTTTCTTACCCTGCATCCCTTCAGGAATGATGTACACAGCACATCAGGTGTCTCTCCCCTCACAGCTATCAAGCATCAGGAATGTCACATCTCACTCAAAGCAGGCTTCCCACTTTCACAATCAGCCAGCCACAGCAGAAAAAAAAAATTCCAAGGCAAACTTGTGTAAAATATTTTAATTTTGGCTAACAAGAAATGATGAAATGTCCCTTGATAGCACAAGACTATTTCCATGACTGCTCATTTTTACTGAGTGCTATCTACGCAGCACGAGGAAAACCAGGATATTTTGGAATTGCATTAACTAGACAGGAAACATTAATGTTCCTGTACCCATTAAGGCCTCCAAACACAGATCACAACAACCATTTTAGCTCATTTGTAAACTTTTAGATACAAAAATGATTCAACCTGTTAGAAAACCATGTATACCAAGTGCTCTTTCACTTTGTATTTGTATTTTATAAGTAAATTCAGGTCTCACAGCCAGACAAGTGTTAATACTTTTGAGCTAATATCTGAAAATGTGTACCATTGTGAAGCCAGTTTTCCTTACAAGTTCTTAAGCAAAATCACCGCTTGTTTTGAAACAAACAAGAGAGATGTGAAAAATCCATGAAAAAGAGCTAGAGGCTGTTATTTTGTTTCATATTAAGTGACACTTGGCAAATGGCACCCTGCAAGTTATGCCTTAACACCTTGTTAAAATGCAACTAAAATCTATATTACCCGCTTCATACACAAAGGTAAAATACATAATTGAAGGCACACTAAAAGACTTGGGGGAAATCCATGAAACATATAAATTACTTGATTGCCTCTGAATAATAAATCGTTCCCCAGCAATTTATAATAGACTGTTTTACCGTAAAAGCACATTTCTGCACTCAATAGGCACAGTTTTCTGAAGAATGAAAAACAGTCTAAAACAACTTTGGAATTGGGAAGTAAGCTGGACTCCAATGCTCCTGCTGGCTGACCAAACTGATAATGTTTCACGTCTCTTTTTCTCACTGAACACTAATATGTAACAGCAAACGATCCATTTGCTCTGGATCACAACTCTTATTTTCCCCACTCATCCCTGGAATAACACTGTCTCGGGCTGCTGGAGGAACAGAAATGCTATCCCTCCTCATTAGCTGTAAAGTTTTCCTTTCCTGCCCTCCTCTACTGAGAAGCCAGGAGAGGAATGGGAGCCATCACCTTGAAGGTGCCAGCAATGATCTATGGAAAGATGTTCTGGAGCACAGGGGACTGAACTCTGTGGAGAGCTCTGTAGCTTTCCTGCATCCCTGACCAGCTTCTCCCTCAGCAGCCCCTGCTGTGCTCCTTGCTCCATGTTCAGGAACTGTTTGGTGGCTTTAACACTCATCACCCCAGGAACACGAAATACAAATGCACTTTGCACACTCACCCACACGCTCACGAGCTCTCAAGACACACGTGCACACACACACAGAGCTCCCCTGGCACTACATGCAATTCATTCCAAGTCCCCTGTGTATTGCTTCAAAACAGAAACCAAGCACACACACAGAAAGAAAAAAAAAAAACCAAAAAAACCCCAACAACCCAAAAAACCCACCCACCACCAAATCCCAACCAAACATCCCACCAAAATAAAATAAAATAAAAAAAACCAAACAATTAAACGACACAGCAAGGAGGAGGGAATGAGGAAGGGAGTGGGGGGGTAGGACGAAAGGTAAAGGAGAAGCTTGTTGTTTTTTTTTTTTTTCCTGCTGTTGCTGTGGCTCCCAAGCATGCAGCGCTAAGGAAGAGTAGTTCCCCACTTTCATCAGCTAGCTACATCCTTGGGATAAAAGGGAGCAGTCCGGAATGATGCTGAGGCTGCAGAAGGCAAAACAAGGCTTTGCCTGACTCCCCGTGAAATTCTCTCTTCCACATCCCCTCCTCCCTAAAACCTGCCCTAAATGGGGAAAAAAGCAAAACAAACAACAAAAAAAGGAAAAAGAAACGAAATCAAAATACCAAAAAAACAACCAAAACCAAAAAGAAAAAACAAAACCAACACACAAGGAAAAAAGTGATGAAAAGACACAACTCACCTTAACAAGGGGTGTTGGATGGGGTCAGAGAGGAGGAAGGGTATAAAAAGATCTATTTTTAGCAGAGGTTGTGATAGTATTGAAACACACAGACACAGGGTTTGGAAGCAGGGAGAAGAGTATAAAAAATGAGGGGAAGAGAAATTATCAAGAACGTGTAAGTCAGTCTGGCAGGAGAGAGGAGAATCCCCAAGAAAAAAAAAATTAAAAGAAAAAATAAATTTAAAAAAACACCCCAAAAAACAACCACCAAAAGCCGAGAGGAGAAGGAGGGAGAGCGTGGCGGTGCCGGGGTTGTGTTTTGTTTCTCTTCGCTGGGGGCGGGCGGAGGCGGCGGGGCGGGGGTGTGGGGGGTGCTCTGTTCGCGCTTTCGCCGAGGGCCCCTCGCTGCCTCCCCGCGGGGCTCCGGGCGGCTCCGGCCGGCCGCGCTCGCTCCTCGCCCGGCTCCGGCGGCTGCGGCGGGCGCGGCGCTCCCGCGGCTCGCTGGGGCTCTGCAGCCGCGTTCACGCCGCCGCCGCCGCCGCTCCTCGGCCACCCCCGCGCCCGCGCTCCCGCCGCCGCCGCCCGCGGGCGCCCCCCGCCGCCAGCGCTGAGGGCCGGGGCGCTGAGGGCCGCGCCGGGGCGCGCCGGGCGGGCGGGACGGCGGCGGGGCGGGGGCTGTGCCTCCCCGCGGCCGAGCCGAGCCGAGCCGAGCCGCTGCGCCGGGAGCAGTGCCCGTGCGGGGCCGGGGGAACCGCGGTGCCCGCCCGCGGGATCCGTGCGGGACCCGGGCTCGCCCTCCGGGCCGCGGTGCCCCCCTCCCGCGGCGCCCGGCGGGGAAAGGGAGCTCAGGGCTGGGGAGCGAAAGTTGGGCATGCTGAAGGGCAGCCGGCGTTTTGACAGCTGAACGCCGCTTATCTATCAGCGATCGCTCGGTGTCGTTGGGGAGAGCATCTGTAAGAGCCGGGAGCTGAGGACTGCGCTCATTCGTATCAAAAGTAGTAAAACCGCGTTCAGCCGTGCCTTTAACGCGGAAGCGTGGCTCACAGAGAGCGACGCCAGCAGATGATTTTCCTTCCTGGTCCAAATGGAAGCTACTCGCAGCATTCTGCTGATGGGGACCATCGGCGGGTCACATTTATCTCAAACAGCTGACAGAATCCAGAAAACATGTACATGTCACTGAAGGAAGATTTTTACCGGACTTGATGCCCTCAGGAGTACTTTGCAACTAAAAATAAATCCTGTTAAAGTTGTTTTTAAGCAGATAAATATTAAAAAAACCCCAAAACTCTGGTCACCTTTTTACATTTTCATTCCTTAGACTGAATGAAATAGAAAAGAACCAAAAAAAAAAAAAAAAAAAGGAGAACTTCAGTGCAGATAAGTGAATGAGCTTCTAAAAGTACTTTATTTCTATCTACAGCACTATTGGAAACTGCAAGTAAATATGTCTGTTTATGACTTGTGATTTTGAATTGGCATTGTCCCATAAATGATGAGAGCAAATGCAGACCAAGCTGTTGGATCCACAACCTGCAACTGATCTACAAGCTGTGCTTCAGCACCACTGCTGCACTGAGATAAGCATATGTAGTAAATAGTAGAAGGATATGCTCCAATATGCAAACTCTGTAAGTGTACATACTTACTCCATAAGCGCATATAGTAAATAGATGTAGTAAATAGTAAAAGGGTATGTTCCAGGATGTAAACTGATGCTAAGAACGATGCTTACTCACACTAGTGTTGGCTGTTGATAGCTGGCAGTAGATAGAGGTATCTAGAATGTGGAGGTACCAGGGTATGAAGTGGTTGCTCCTAAACCCTGTCCTGGGTACCCACCGAGAGGACGCTGTGTGAGCCAGCTGCCTGTGGGGGGTCTGCAGGCAGCCTTGATGAGCAGGTGATGGTGGCCAAATGGTGGGGAACCAAACCATCATCAAGGGATGTGGAGTGCCTAGTTTTATTTGCTGTTCAGCGTGGCTCTGGCCTCACAGGTGCCTTTGGAGCACTCCCACAGGAGCTCTCAGAAATACAGTAGTTACCTCTGTGCTCTGGCTTACCACTCACTATCAGCTGAAATAGAGGAGGAGGTAAAATATTTTGAACCCAAGTCTTGGTTAGAACCAGAATATCCTTGCTAAATAAAATAAAAAAATAATACATCCTCAGAATGGACCAAAAAATTTATTATTCTGTATTTTAACTCTCTTTTCCCCCTCCAGATTAAAGGTGCTTGCTCTGGATTTACAGGAAGGAGGAACTGAAAGAATAATGAACTTTCCAAACCTCTCATATGAAATAGAAATAAAATAAGAGCTTGTAGTTACTTAAGTGAGCTTCTCAGAGGAATCAGAGGAAGAAGATCCTCTTCTGTCTTGTTGTGGGCTCAATTTCTTCCCATTTCTTCTCTGGTTTCTTCTTGCGCCAAATTGTTCAGGAGTATAAAGGATGAAACCAAGAGTTTACAGGTTTTGGACCATGTCTCCCTTTTTTAAAAAAACTAAATATATACAGGATTATTCCTAGCCACACTAAAGGGAGTAGACATTGGAAATAAACTTGGTTATACTTTGGGTCTTGATTTCCACAATAACTAAGTTGGGAAAACATTTTATACGTTAAAGTGAGGGTAATGTTTTATACATTTTGCTAGTAAATATTTTCTTTAATTTCAGTTCATTTTCAAGAAACTGCATCTCAGTTAGCATGTATTTACATGAACTCTCATAGCTTTTTAATATTTATGAATCATCTTGCACTGTTACAAAAGCATCAGTTTACTGTAAACCACAGGTCCATTCAGCATGCAGTGTGAGGCTGTGACCATTACCAACTCCCTTAGCTGCCCTATGCCCAGCAATATCAGGGTAGCACTTATTGTCAATTATAACTCTGTGTCCCTATTGACTTTCCCAAATTTGCACAGAGCTATTATTTTTTATTCCAACTAAAAACAAAACCAAAAAGCTAACAAAACCAAAACCCCCTTTTGATGAATGGCTTTATAGTTGAATGATGAAAAGCACACACACTGGTGATGTTCAAGATCACCCAAATACAAAATGTTCAAATGCCAGCATATCTTTGTAAAATGTACGTTTCAGTTTCCATGTCACAGGATCTGCATATTTAATGTCTGATTTGCAAGCATAACTTGGCACTTAAGCCTTTTGCATGCTGGGAAACAGTTTTACAGCTTAAACATACATTTAAGTGGATGGAAATGATGACAAAGGTTAAAATCAGGGATTTTTTAATATCTATAGAACTTCTGTAGAATTTCTTGTTTTCCAGAAGACAATATGTCTGCATTAGAGATAATTGTCTAAATTGCTCAAATAACCCAAAGGTAGTCAGAAAGGTTATTGAGAGAACAAGACAGAACATCTAAACTGACACAAACAAAATCCTTCCTCACAGGTCACTATATTGCTTCAGGGTGTCACTGTTGCTGCAAACAGTTGCTGCCAGGCAGCTTTCCTCTGGTTTTCATTCATGCTGTCCAGAGCAAGACAGACTTTCTGTTTTGTTCATTATGAAACACACAAATCTTGTATGCTGACAGAGCAGCAAAGCAGAGAGATAAAAACTTCAGTTTGGGTACTGTATTTGATGTCCTTGTGCTGCTAAGAGATATGAACCAGGTCACCATGACCCCTTGTGAGTCTCTAGTACCCATTGGCAGAAATTTGATCTTCTGCAGGGTAGACCCAGCCACAAAGCACCTTGCTTCCATTGAACCTGTTGTAGATGCCTGCAGATCTCCACTGCTGTCGGTACTGCTCCCTCAAAGCCATGCTGCAGACAACATGAGGTGAACCTTTGGTGCAGCATCACCTTGACTACTGCGTGTGATTCTCGGCTCCAGCTTTTAAGAAGGATGCAAAGGTCCTGGAATGCATCCAGAGGAGGGCAACAAAGCTGGTGAAGGAGCTGGAACACCTATCCTGTGAGGAGCAATTGAGGATTTCAGATTTTTTTAGTTTGGAGAAAAGAAGGCTGAGGGGAAGCCTCATTGGTCTCTACAGCTTCCTCAGGAAGGACTTGGGAGGGAAGCTTCCTTGGGAGGGAGGTGCTCAGCTCTTCTCCTGGGTACCCAGTGATAGGAGACATGGCAATGGTTCAAAACTGTGGCAAGGGAGGTTTAGACTGGAAAATAGGAATAATTTCTTCACTGAGAGCATGGTCAAACACTGGAACAGGCTTCCAGTAGGGGTGGGCAATGCTCCAAGCCTGTCAATGTTTAAGAGGTATTTTGACAATGTCCTTAATAACATGCTTTAACTTTTGGTCATCCCTCAACTGGTCAGACAGTTGGACCACATGGTCATTGTAAGTCCATTCAAAATGAAATCTTCTTCTCTCCTCTCCTCTCCTCTCCTCTCCTCTCCTCTCCTCTCCTCTCCTCTCCTCTCCTCTCCTCTCCTCTCCTCTCCTCTCCTCTCCTCTCCTCTCCTCTCCTCTCCTCTCCTCTCCTCTCCTCTCCTCTCCTCTCCTCTCCTCTCCTCTCCTCTCCTCTCCTCTCCTCTCCTCTCCTCTCCTCTCCTCTCCTCTCCTCTCCTCTCCTCTCCTCTCTTCTCTTTGTAATAAAAAAATTCTTTCTAAATCATCAAGGATCAATTGAATGGTGCATATTAGTGAGATGTCTGAAAGAGGCATGATGCCAGTCTTTCTGTCCTTGCTGTTGGTATGTGCAGATGCTTGTTTTATCAGTGTAAGTTAGAAAGGGAATTTCAGGCCAATAAGTAGATTTTTAAAATAATATTATTGCACATAAATGGAAATATACATATTTATTGTTTCAGTCAGTTTGGGATTCTCTGACTGTCCCTGATGTCTAGGCTTTTATCTGCTTCACCTGAGTAAGGTAAGGTCTGTCAGTCATGCCCAGGTGTGATAACCACTTCACAGATTATGGACATTCTTGGGAACTTTTCACAGAGCATGTCAAAACCTTCATTTAATGTACAGCCTCAAATTTAGTGTGGATGTGCAAGCAGTAGTACTTGAAATTATTAGGAAGTCCCAAGAGATCACAGATATACCAATTACTTTAGACTATGCCCTTTAAGAAATCACCTTCCCATTACCTATTATTGTGTGAGGGGTGTAGCCTTGTGACTTTACTTTCTCTTGTACAACACAATAGAAGCATGAGCTCCTTGGGTTTTACTAGTAAGATTTACTGCATTTATGAAAGAAGGTATTTCACAAGCAAGTGATGTTAGAATTCTGAAAATGAGACCACGGAATAAAAGCTAAAATAGGCTCTTGAATTTAAAAAAAATAAAATAGGAAACAACATTGAAATGGAACTAGTCTAGTCTAGTCTTCGGACTAGATCACCAACCTGAATAGTCTTACAACAGCTTATTGATTGTTTTGTTAAAATTTTTATGCATTTGCCAATTATAATCAAAGGCTTCTTTTAAAATGCTATTATTCTAGCCTACATGTCCTTAAAATTATAAACATTCCTAATTCTGTGTAGTGCTGAGTGAGTTGTTTGCTAGTTGATTGCAGTTTGATTGTGACAGCAATTTTAAATATCTAACTACATATTAATAGAAATATGACATGCACTGTCATATTTTTGCTCTAAAATTATTAGCATTGTGATAGATCTGGATGCGATTTTACATAATTTGAATTAACATAAACCAGGCTAATAATGTGCACTTATGAGCAAATCTTTTGTTCCAGACTGAGGCAGAGCAGTTGAGCTGGAACTCAAGCAGACAAATGATGGAGTTATGGAGAGAAATCCCTTCTCCTTCAGCAGAGAAGCAGCTGTTATCTTAAGTTCCTTATTAAAATGAAAGCTTCTACCCTCTATCAGAGAAAATGCCTGTTGCGATCACTAGCCCAGAGTCACAGCTGTATTTGAGTGTCTGCTTCCTGTCAAAACTGCTTAAACTACTAAGGATTACTTGTGATACTTTGGCTTGTATGGGGGGTTGTGGAGGGTTGTCATACCTAAACTTTCAATATTCATTTAAACTGCTATCCCATCAGTCCTTTCTAGGACAAATTAGTAAATATGTGTCTTCAGATGATGGTGATGAGCACTTCCAGCTCCTATACTCCCACCAATTAATTGCTTTTTGTTATTGAGTCTATTTCCTGCATCCTTGCGAGGATGTCACACAGACCAGGACTATTTGACTTTTGTGAAAGTTGCACTACTCCCAATCACTTTTTGTGTTTCAGCAGGTATGTCACACACTCAGCAGCAGCAATGCAAGGGGATTTGTCTCTTGCCACCACACATACTTCTTCCAGAAAACAATCAGCAAGTTCTCAAAATTACATTCCATTTCAATTATTTATTAAATGACGATCGCATTTTAGAAAGTGAGTAATATAATCAAGAATGGCTTGGTTTGGGAGGGACCTTAAAGGTCTTCCAATTCCAACCCTCCTGCCATGAGCGGAGACAACTTTCACTAGACCAGGTAGCTCAGTGCCCCATCCAGCCTGGCCTTGCTAGCACCCTGTCCTTCTAACATTTGCATGCCATCCCAGAGCTTGCCAGGGACAAGCCTGGTGCAGTTCCCCTCTCCCATCACATCTAGTTTAAAGCTCTGCCAATGAGCCCCACTAGTTATGGAGCAAAGACTCTGCTCCCTCACTGAGAAGGGGAGTTCTGCCTGATGCCAGCATGCCCAGTGCTGCGTAGGCTATCCCATTGTCAAACCCCACAACATTTTGGTGGTGACAGCAGCTGTGGAGCCATGTGTTAACAGACTTGGTCCGCCCATTGCTTTCAATGTCTCTGCCTTCGACTGGAAGTATAGAGGAAAAAAACCTTGTGTCCTAGATTCCTTTAGCAACAGTCCCAAGGCCCTGAAGTCCTTCTTGATCATTCTTGGACTATGTGTTGCTACTTCATTGTCCTCTACATGGCAGAGCAGTAATGGGTAGTAGTCTGAGGGCTGCACTGGGCTAGGAAGTTTCCTGGTGATGTCCTTAACCCCAGTCCTAGGGAGGCAGCAGAGCTCCCTGTGGGTTTGGTCTGGTCAGCATATTCCCTTCATTCCCCTTTGGATGGAATCGCCTACAGCTATTTCAACCCACCTTTTCCTACTCTTGGAAGTGGTTGTAATGAGGTGGGTTAACCTTCCTGATTGTGGTGACCCCTCTGGTGTAACTGGACCTTCATCCTCTTCCTCCTTTGGCTGGCCTTCCATGCACAGAGCCTCATGCATTTTGTGTCGAGGCACCTGGGGAGTGAAGTGGGTGAAAAAGGATTTCACTTGCCACCCAGAGTGAACATGGACTACCCTCCATGTACACCTTTCTTTACAACTTCTATCTTCTCCTTGCTGGGGGATGAAGAAAGGACCCCTTGATCCTGAATTATTTCTCGTGTCTGCTTCTGTCTCAGGGAGGCCAGAGCTTGATTACACCAGTCTATCTCCCTTTTTGATTCTCTAATATTCCTTAACCTTTCTACCTCATACTGTAACTGATACCATGAGCAAGTCATGCACCTGCTGACATTTGACACAGCAGCTAGTCCAGTGAAAGGCTCAGGTACTCCCCACAGCCTGAAACCTGAACAGCTCCACGTTTTTCTGGGAGCTGTGCCTGGGTCACTACATGTGTCCTTTTTGGTGAGTGTAAATGTCCTGTCTCCCCTTCAAGTGGACACCGTACCCGAGCTCTCTTGCCAAGGGCAATGGCCTCCACCTAAACTGGCTGCTTGAGCTGCATTGCCCCAGTGCCTTTCCTGCTTGCCCTGCCTGTGTGAAGCGCTGCACCATGCCCTGGATAATGCACCACACCCTCTTTACCCATGAGCATGAGAGCATGCTGCTTATTTCGGCACCTGGCACCATACACACAAGGCTGACCTTTACAAGCTCTTTCCAATGGATCTGAATGACACTGGCTCTTCCCCCATGCTATTAGCTTATTTATTAAACTTTTGTAGGCTATCTGTTCAGACTTATCGGTAATTCTTATCTGACCAAGAAGATTACTGACAGGTTCATTCATTTTAAAAGGAGACTAGAATGGATTTCTCATTTGCTGTCAGTCCATGTTCTTCATTTGTCAGAAAAAAAGTCAAAGCTTCCTCTTCATTTGTCAAATCTGTCTTTCCCATCATATACAATGAGTCAGAGATTACAACTCATCTCAACTACTTATAGCAAATACATTGTGAACAGTAAGAATGAGATTGCTTGACTCTATAGTGCATGTACATAGCTCATAGCATGTAGCTATGCTGCAGGACACCATTGGCAAGATCAAGCCAGGAAAATAGAACAGCAACATATACAAGAGTCCTGCTCCATTCACAGCTACCCAAGCTTTGTCTTCTTGGTCTCTCTTGTCTCTGATGCTTGTGACAGAAAGACATGACGTCTTCTGCCATTGTGCATGCAAAAAAGCGTCAGCAGGATTCTCTTAAGGAATCAGCTGATTCTTTTGAATTCCAGTGAGCTTCTCAAATTTTTTGTGTCCCAGGCATATTAACACTCAGAATCACAGAATCTATCACAGCATGGTTAGTGATCAAAGAGGCCTCTGGAGATCACCTAGTCCAACCCCTGCAGGTTCACCTAGAACTGGTTACACAGGATCACATCCAGGGTTTGAGTATCTCCAGAAAATGAGACTTTGGGCAGCCTGTTCCAGTGCTCTGTCACCATCATGTTAGTTTTTCTTCATACTCAGATGGAACTTCCTGCATTTCATTGTGCCCATTGCCCCATGTGCCCATTGTCCTGTCACTGGGCATCACTGAAAGAAAGTCTGGCCCCATCCTCTTGACACCTGTCCTTAAGATATTTGCGTGTATTGACAAGATCACTTCTCAGTCATCTCTTCTCCTGATTAAACAGGCCCAGCTCCTCAGCCTTTCCTCCTCATCAGACAGATTCTCCAGTCCTGTAATCTTTTCCATAGCCCTACTCTGGATCTCATCTCACAACATCCAAGTAAGATGAACAAAGCAAGACTGGAATTCATTGTCAGGTTCAAGAGAAAATCCAGATCATCAGACAAGTTTGTGTGAAATCAATCTACAAGTCAGGGGCAAGATCAACTCCAGTGATTTCTGGGCACATCCATTGTGACAGAGGAGATCTGAGATTAAGCTGGAAATTCAGACTGCAAATCTCCCAAAGCATAGCCAAGAAAGAGATTAAGAGTTTAAACAAGCCAGTGTGTCCATGGGAAGTGGTGTGAGTCAAAGGCCCTGATAAAGCTGGTTAGTGCCACTAAGGCTTATTAATGCATTCAGAGCCAAGAGATGTTGGTGAAGTGATGGTGAAAGAAACAAGGGAATTATCTCTGCTCCCTTCTTTGTCTGTTTTATGCTGACAGGAGGAGGCACAGAAAAAGAGAGGAGATGCAAACTAGATGTGTAGAGATGCAAACTAGATGTGTAGTAATAAGCCAGGTTACAAATAAGAAAAAGAGGAGGATGGAGGGGATGGGTGATTACAAGCTAGAGAAAAAGGAAACAAAAGCAATCTGTGTGAGAACTGAAAAGAGAAAAGAAAGGATGGAACAAAAGAGTAATGAGGAAAATTGTGGCTCCCATAAGCATAATGCAGTTATAGAACAATAGCACTTCTATGGAAGCAAGGAAAAAAGCTTGAGTGTATGTGTTTATTCTATCTATTTTGTGGCAGCTGGAGCTTTGCCCTTATGACTGTGCCCAACATCTTATAAAATCATTATATTTCATCTCTTTATTCTCTCCTTCAAGTTTCCTTCATTTTTACTTTACATCTTATTCTGCTCTGATGAAAGTATCTCTACTTGCCATGGGTGTCTGTAGGATTTCCTATGAAGATGTCTATTTTTTTCCCTTTGTTTCTACTTTTTGTTTTCCAACTTCTGTCTGTAACCTGACCTGTGCCATCAATTTCCTATCACCTAAGTAGCATCAGGTCCATAGCTGACCATTTCTTGCTCTCTTTCCTTAGGTATGTATTTAGTTCCCTGTTTACTTTATAAGGAAGGGACTACTTCCATTGTAGGGGGATAGAATATAAGAAAATAAAGATACTGCAGAAAGTAATCTTACCCCTAATGCGTTGCAGCTGGGTTAATGAGCAAAGATTAGGAGCAGGCCTGACTTTAACAGGCCACAGCTGTAACCAATTACAGTGCTATAAAAGAGAAGAGTGCTATAAATGAGTGGGTTGGTGGATTGAGAAGGGAACTGGGGTCAGTTGGCTGCTTTGTGAAGAAGAAAGAGTCAGTGCTCTGAGGAGATGTCCATGAGAAACACCAAGAAGGTATGAAACTTTAGTGATGAGGAGACAACAGTATGGAACCCCTGCAATAAGATGACAATGTTCCATTGATTTGGAATTTGAATTTACAGCAATGTGAGTGTAGATTTACACCAGGAGAGATTAGATCAGATCATCATTAGTTGTGTCTAACATTTTTTCAACCCATGTCAAAAATGCTTCTTTCACCTTAATGATACTGCTTCTAATTTCATGTGTCTTTAGCCCTTCAATTATCAGTTCTTCTGATATTTCTCTGTCAACTCAGATTTTCTTGCTGTCATTTTTCTCTTGCTTCTTAATCATAGATTTAGGCACAGTTCTCATTGTCCTTGTCAACCTTGGACTGATGAACAATTTCGCAAAATGAGAACCAAATGTAATATCATTTTATGCTTGCACATTCGGGAGTATTTTTTTAAGATAAATGTAAATTCCTATTACTTTGTTGTATTAAAATATTCCACAGTCCTTTAATATTTCACAGTTTTACCTTTTTCATGTTTCATGGTTTTAATTCAATTAATGACCAGAATATAGGGGAAAAAAGTAGAAAACTTGCCAAGTCTTTTACAATTGTAGCTCTGATTCTTTTTGCAATGGATTTCGCATCCTGCTTTCAGAATAACTGAACCACAGCATGAATGAAAATGTTACTTACCAGGACAAGTGAAGTGAAAATACAAAAGACAATAAGAAATATTTCAATGAAACATACATATTACTCCATTGTTGTGTAGTTATATTGTGGATGGTAACTTCTGACTGTATTTGGAAAGAGATAGTTATGTGTGAATTAATCAGAGTCAATTCAACTTTATTAAGTGTAGTTTACCCTTATGCTTATAAATCTGGCCTGTAATCCAATTTGCTCTCACTTTTATATTTAAATTCATGAATGATCTGACATATTTGATAATCTCAATTACCACAATTAATTTCTCCTTTCAGAAAGTAATACATGAAGCATCAGATTTATTGAACTGACCTATATAGTTTAAATCAAGTCTAATGTAAAAGTTGTCAGGAAAAAAAACATGCCTTTTTATTTTTTAAACTGACACGTAGAAGGTGTTTTACTGTTTCTGCTATGTGATAACAGGATCAGACAAGATGTAGTCCTTTAGTACGGAAACGGGGCCCATACTCAAGTTACTTTAATTTTAATAAGAGGAAATTATATTTATTACTTGAAATTGTTAAATATTGAGTGTTGAACAGGGAATTTGCCAAATTAATTGAATTAGTGCATGTATTCATTTGTATTATTTGATTATGTCAACTAGGAAGAAGCAGGCTCCTTCTGTGAATAATTTGATTCTTCTGTGGTTTTGCTTCAACCAACAATGAAAATAATTTGTTTCCCATTTGACATATCAAATCCTATCAATATTTCAAGAATCTTTTCATCCCAAGCCCCATTTTACAAGAACCTTAAGTCATCAATCTGACCTTCTTCAGGAGGTTTTTTCCTGGCACTCAATACCAACTTTTTGGTGGCTCCTGAGCACAAACATGCCTCAGGCAGATGAATCAAAACTCCAGTGTCCCTTGACACAGGGATTGTCCCAGATCACTTAGGAGTGCTTTCAAGAGTCTTGTTTGCACTAATAGTCTTCCAAACCTGTCCCAGAATTATTTCACCCTGGCCCTGAGCCTGGGGCATCTCCAGTTGGGGGTGACAGGGGATGGGTGAGGAGCCACAGCCACCAGCAGCAGCGGTGAATGCTCCCAGTTTGCTTCAGGCTTGATCAGCTGGGTTAATGCACACAGTTTAAATACATTTTCTTTTCAGTGAGGTAGAGCCTGTGAACTTTTCCTCCTCCAGATTACTGGTTGTAGCAACCTCTGACAGGGAGGCATTGCCTCACAGTGAGTGTTAGTGAGGGATAGATCCTTCCTTTTAGGCCAAAGAGGGATCTAAAGTTTGTTTGGTAGTAAGCCAGTGAATTCAGGTTGGTGCAGTGCAGTTGTGCAAACTTCTGGATAGCATGGAATGGCTCCTCTCTCCTTACCTTAAATTGTACTAGGGTTAATGAATCTGCCCTGTGGGATTTTGACATCCAGTTTCAGAGATAAGAAACAGGAAGCCCAACAGAGTCTCAAAATTACTGCAGATAAATATAAACCATAATCAGCATTTAATTTACCAAATTTGGTGAAACTTTGAAAATGGACTCACCATTCTAATTTGCCTTTAGTCCTTTCTCAGCAAGTAGTAGGGGTATTCTTTTCTCTTGCTCTGTGTGGGGTAATAAAAAAGAGATGTTAGCTATCTCCCTTCTTTGGGAAAATCAAGGGTGGCAAAACATCAAAAGCCTCTGAGAACAAGCAACACCTCAGCCTTGAATTGCAGTGACAATTTCTTATGTGGAAAAACCATTTTTGAATTTTCTGAATATATAAATGAAAGCTATTACAGGAAGTGGGGAGGGGGAAGCCACGAGGTAGCAATAGGACAAACTGATTTGGAAGTTTTCTTAAGACACATTTTTCTGTGAAGTTTCCATGCCTTTCCTATAGGAAATATATTAGTGGTATCAATTGAGAGAGTAGTATTTGAGGTGAAGCTGTTTTACTGCTTTAAAAAGCACATCCAAACAGCATAGAGATCAATTCAGAATAGTTTCGGGGGGAAAAAAAAAGGCAGTAAAAATGCAGGAGCTCCTCTACTACAGAGCTTGTAGGGACCCTTGGAAGTTTCTGGTGTTAATTGGTCAGAGTGCTGTTGTTTTATATCAAAGTCCATAATATTATAAGTGCTGACTTGTTGGAATTTGGATGTGGTATGAAAAACTTCTTTGTTAAAATCCTTGGCTCATGATGGACTGCACGTGGTGTCAGAGATAAGAGGGATTTAAAAAGTGCCCACCAGCAGTCGAAGGCAGGTAGACAGGTGGAGGTACTCTGTTTCTTGTAATAGCAGATTCTGAAGCAGCAAATTTTTTTCAGTTTTTAGGTATCCCAGAAAGAGGAAGCTGACTATCAAACTATATTACAGAAATCTGAGGAGTATTTTGTCCCACCTGAAAACATATGAATATGTACAGAAAAAGATGGATTTTGGCAGAGATTGTGTGAATGGGAGAAAAACATAGAGGAGCTTCTGACTGATACAAGACTGTAGAGCTAGGCTTGCAATTTTCAGTACCTGTATCTTGAATAAGAGAACAGATCTTGAAAAGAGGAGACACAGAATTAAGCTATGATTAAAGCAAATAGAATTCACCAATCAAAACAAGCAATGTAATACAAGCCTTTAATTTGTGGATGGTTTGCAATCTGGACATGACAGAAAATTCAAAACATTAAAGGAACGGAGGGTTCAGCTAGAAAGGCATGAAAACCTCAAAGAGAGACTTCACAAATAAATACCAAAAGAGCAGCACGAGCTGAAAGCAAATGGGACATTTCTTATTCCTAACTGCAATACAGGAGACCAATTAATGAGCTGTCAGAAACAGTTACTCCCCAACTGGAGGAAAAGCCATAGGTAGCAGAAGGTAAGGAAGTGAAATTAAAGACTTAGGGAAGGAGGATTATGTTGCTAAGTGATATTTTTTTTTTTTCCTGGATGTACGGGTAAAAAATTCTCAAAGATACAGATTTTAATATTACAAGGAAAACTTAATATGCCTTCTTTAATAAAAAAGACATGATCCCTTAGCTTATGCCTGAATTTGTTATGAGCAAGGTATCGCACAAGAACTCTAATGTTTTTGTACAGCAGGATTTTTTCTTCTTTTGTTTGTTTGGTTGGGGTTTTTTGTGGTCTTTTTTGCTTTGTTTTTGATTTGGGTTGGTTTTGGTCTGTTTTGTTTGGGGCTTTTTTGGCACTAAAACATCTCAAGACCTTTGACCTTAAGTTGGTTTGATACAGACTGGTGTTTGCCACAGCCTTGGGAGCTACTGGGTAATTGCTAAAGTTGGAATAGTTGTGTTCCTGCTCTGGTAAGTGCAAAGCCCAAGGAGGTGGCATGGGGCTGGGCAGTAGGAAATAAAAATCAAGGCCAGTAGATAAGCAAGGTCATTGCAAGGGAAACTCTCACAGCTTCTATCACCTTTAGATCAGTGGCTTTACCTGGATGCCTTTCTTGGGTCGATGGACACAACCAGGGCTGCTTCTCCCCTTCTGCACATCATGCCATATTTCTTTCTAAGGATGGGGGGATCTAGAAAAAGGGAGTATTTACAGCTACTTCAGTGTGTAGGAAATGGCATAAGGTCTTTGTCAAGACAAACATTTTTTTAGTCAGCATCATTTTCTTTTGCAAAATTAGTGGTATATGCCTTTAACGTTGCTTTCCAGGTGTTTTGTAAACAAATGTTTTAATCATGAATAGGGTTTTATAAACCCTTTATAGTCTGACAGCAAAATCTATGAATAAATTCAAAACAGGACCAAATATTCCTTCATGTAAGCTGAAATCAAGCCTCAAACCTATTGCCACCACAGAAGGAGTCAATGCGAGAACAATCCCAAGATGTGAGTGAAGGTGCATGTGGCCTGTACATAGGAGGGATGCAGACCACATGGCTTCCAGTTACAAATGGGCTGGTGGAAACTCAGCAGGCTTCTACTGCACCTGTCTGTGCTCAGATGTGAGCCAGTCCTGTGGTCAATCTTTTGGCAAGTCAGTGGAGGACACAGTCATGGAGCTGAGGAGGAGCCCAGAGGTGGCACATCTGGGACAGATCACTTTGGAGCAGTTATTGGCAGCAAACAGAAGGGCTCAGACACAATGTTGTGGGGAGCACAGCTTGCAAGGCTAGGGCCACATATCAGGTTATTAACATCAAGAATGGCTTTAGTTAATAATTCAGCGCTGATTTAATTTAGAAAATGCCAGAAGTGCCCATCAAATCTGAAAAAAAACCTGAAATCTTGTTAGGTTGCTGGAGGAGGATGGACAGATCCAGGCAGGAAGCAGGTCTCCCATTGCACAGGGCAGTACATAACTATGATTTTGACCTAAAATAGCAAACTGACTACCTGCATCATAAAAGCAATCCACACTCCCATTCTGACTCATTGATGTTACTTCATACTTAGCATAATTGCTAAATATGCATAATGTGAGGCATTTTCAAGGTCTTTTTTTTCCTCATCTGGTTTTTCACTTTCTAATGGAAGGTGAGGTCCCTCTATCCTCATGATCCCCTTGTCTTGAGGATGTGAGGCAAGGGGCACAAACTGAAACATATGAAAACCCTCCTGGACATCAGAAAATACTTTTTTTTTATTTTGGTAAAGGTGATTTTACACTGGAATGGTATTCAACAGAGAAGCTGTGGAGTCTCCATCCTTTGAGATGTTGCAAAGCCATCTGGACACAGTCCTGGATACCCAGCTCTAGATGGCCTTGCTTGAGCTGTGACATGGATCAGAAAGGTGCTTCATTTCTAACTTCACCTCAAGCTATCTTCAGTCCATCACTTGATCTAAGCTGGGAGTAATATTTCTTACATCACTGCGGTGCCACTCTTATGGGTCATGGGTTTTCTTATGCAAATTCCATTCAGGCTCCAGATAACTATGTTATTGCTGCAATTAATTTTGGAGGGTTTTTTTTTTGTCAAAATGATGATTTGAACTTTTTTTTTAATCCACATATATATTTTCCAGAAGTTACCTCAGCTCCCTCAGTTTATAAACCTCAGTCAAGTGTAAAATTAAACAAAAGCAGTGAGAAAATTATGCTCAAAGAAAGAAAAACACATCTGGAAAAATAAGTCACTGTATTTTTCTTAATGCATTGTAGTCAAAGGCTGAGAAGTGGATAATAGAAATCCCATTCCATTTTGTGAAATCTCTTCTGCTGGGAGAGGTGAAACTAATAAGGCTGGAAAATCTTTATGATAAATATTTAATGAAACTTCATAGGTATGATTTACTGCATTATCATTCCTCAAAGAAAGGAAATAAGTAAGACCCTATACTTGCAAAGACCATGCATTTCCTTTAATAATTGCAAACCACAAACCTCCCCACTGGTCACAATTGTGTGGGTGTGAAATGGAATTTTCCTCTATTTTTCAGTTGTCTGTAACCCATACCTGGCCAGTACTCCCTAACCTTAAGTGCTGAAAAATGGTGAAAATTTACCCAAATGGGAAGGGAATAGAAGCAGTTTCTTGGTGGAGAGGACAGCTCCCTAGTAAGTCATAAATCATAGTGTTCTTCTCAAAGCAGTCAGAGTTCATGCACTCAGCATGGGTCCTCATTCTCATTTTAATAGGTATTCTCTGTGCACGAGAATATAATTTGTCTAGATAACATTTTATTCATTCGATGTGTATATAAACCTGCATACTTTATTGCATGTAATTAAAGAAATCAGTGAGTGTATTTATTAAAAAAACCTACAAGGTTTTATATCTCTAAGTAAAGATGTTAGAAGTTGCTGTTTTAAGCTTCATTAAGATTTTTATGAAACAGAAAAGTGCTTCTGGCATTGTATGGCTCTGCAGAAAATCTTTGATATGCATATTAGCATCAATTTATGCGTAGGTTTAGGTGCCTGTTTAATTAAAGGGATATTTCATTTGCTCTTTTTTGGGGGGGAGAGCCTGTTTAAAAGACTAAAAGGGAATTTTGAATGGAGTGAAAGATCATTTGGTACCTTTGCAGGACAGTGTACCTAAAAGAGACAGCTCTCCATAATGATTAAGCACATGAAATTGCCAAAAGTGCAGTGATTCATGGAAATAGCTTGTATTACTTTTTTACCCTACCATGAATTTCCATGGATTGATTTACTGATGGTTTTAAGCCTGTTAATTAAGATGTTTGAAAATTAATGCCTTCTGTGTATTCACATAGTATGTCTCAAGTAGGACTAAACTCCACCAAAAAATCATCCTCTAGTTCCCCACAAGATTTATCACATTCTTAAACAGTCAAAATGCTGTGGGGAAAGTAAAAAATACTATAGGGAAAAAAAAACCTTACAGAAAAGCTAACCAACCAAAAAAACCCCAAAAAACAAAAAAAAACAAAAAAAAACAAAAAAAAAACAAAAAAACAAAAAAAACAAAACAAAAAAAAAAAAAAACCAAAAGAACCAAACCAACAAAACCAAACCAATGGCCACTTATTACTTTTTTTTGTGTGTCACAGCGTTGGTGAGGAATGAGATTCTATTCTGCTAAACCACAAGATAGTGAGAGAAAAATATGAGAACTATAAAAATAATCCCAAGTGACATTTTCTCCCAAATTTCACAATAAATGTGGAATGATTGTGCAGTAAATTGTGCAGTAAATACACCTGTTGTTGAATAGCTGGGTAGGACAAGGATATGTACAGTAGTTGTCTGCTATTAAAGAAAAGTCTATTTTTTGCCCTATAGAATGGAGAAACTTCAAGAATAGTTCATCTATGTGAAAATATGACACAGGAAGGCCTAAAAAGCAAGGTCTGTGCATGCTAAAATAATTTGTTAAAAAAAATGAGCCCTAGGGAGGGTAGAGCACCGAATGGCACAGGGCATGAGTAAGCAGCAAGTCATTTCTTTGTCTTTAACTGGCAGTGACACCACCCCATCTTATTCCAGACAGTTTTGCACATTGTATTGGCACAAAGAAGGAAACAGAAGAGGTGTAAAAGAAATCTTCCAAAAACCTTTCCTGGTCTGAGCTGTTGAAGGCCCAGGCCTAGGTTTTTATGAGAATACCAGATTAATTGGACTCAGAACTGATCTTTTCCTCTTTTCCTGAAGTTTGTTTAAAAATGTGTTCCCTGTGCTGATGCATAGATTTTGTTTCAGCTGTGAAAACTCACATTCTAATGTTTAAATATCAGTCTATACTGGCACTTGCAACAAGGCAGTGGTTTTGGAACAATGATACACTGAGTTTCTTTTAGTGTTGAAGCAAACCTTCCCCAAGAATTGTGATGAAGTGAAAGACTGCACTCAGCAGCAGGGAGTCACTAATGACCATTTCTCCTCACCAGTAAATAGCACAGCAGTTAATGGAAATTACTTTTGAGTATTTCTCAAGACAGTTGAATGAAGAAACCAGCCAAAGACAAATTTAAATCTCCTCTTGCTTAATTAACATGCATCTGGCAAGCACATAACATTGTAAATACCATATTATCTCAGATACTGTAAAGGAAGAACAGTGAGTAGATTGATACTGATACAGATAGGGAGATAAATTAGCTTGATAGATGATCTCCTGGTGTTTGTCACTCCCAACCATTGTAACTACAGCTACATTTAAATACTTGGCAGTATGCAAATCACAATTTAAAGTAAATAGTTGAAATACATGTGTCTGAAGAATTGGTTGAAACCATATTTCAAAAGAGAGATAGAAAAGGAAAGGGAGATTTGATGCATTCTCTAAAAATAAAATCAATTTGTTTTTAAAATGGGAGAAAGTGTTACTGTAGGGAAAACAATCTGATATTGGCTCTTATTTTTTTTTTCTTTAATAGTTTCTTCTTTTTGTAAGAGTTGATTTCTATAGCAAATCCTCAGGAGTTTCAGAGAAAAATAATTCTTTACGGCCTTTTTGATTAAGCACCTGTAAAACTGAAATTTCCAAAATAACTTTGCTTTTGGAAGCACAGGTCTATGATTGCTTAACATAAAAACCTTCAGATGTGACCTTCGATGCAATGTAGAACTGCACTGATTTTCCAGTCCAGCATTGCTGAAATGCCCTGGGCTTTAAGAGAATTAAGAATGCCACAGCAAAGCTGGGATGGTGTGTTTTTTTGGAAGACTGTACTGTGAGTTTTAGTCAGGCAGATTATGAGGAACTGTGCTGAAAACTTACCTCTGGCATGGGGCTCACAGTGGTGTGACAATTGACTTTGTGTGGTTGGAAGAAGTTCTGAGAAAAGGAATGACTTGAAAAGGTGCTGATCATTCCCAAATCACAAGAAGCATTGCCTACAGGTGGGTATAGCTGCACTGACTGAGGGACTGAAACTTTGATATGGGACTAAGCAAAATCATAGGAGCAATATCATTCAGGAGAAGGAACAGACCGTTTCCATAAAAGTCATTTCAAAAAGCTGTGGACCAGAAAGAACATAAAAAAATAGCTGGCTTCTATTTGGTGATTTTTTTTTTTTTTTTTTGTGTCTACCAAACTTCTTTGGATAGAGAAATCCTTCTACCATTTATTTATGTGTAGCATCTATCAAAAGGGAAAGGTCTCAAGACCTTATTATTGTGGGATATAGGGTATGTCTGAAGAGTATGTTGGTAGGTACAGTGTGATAACTGTGATGGCTTTGGAGACCTGCTCCCAAGTCCCTGTCCAGAATTTCCAGGCAGTGCCTTCCTCTGGCTACAGATCCTGCAGAAACCCCTCTGACCTCCTGTTTCTCCTGTTATTCTGTAAGCACTTTGCCATTCCCACACAAATGGTGCTGCCATACCGATTGATGATCCAATGGGTGACCCCAGAGCTCCAGCCTGACTGAAAAATTGTCTGGGGCATAGTGACCTGGATGAGTGCATTAACATCCATAGATGCTCCTGTCTGTGGGACTAGGAATACCACTCACACTGTATTTTCCCATCTTCAATAGCACACTTTTGATATGCTGTTTTCTTCCACCTCACGCTCCCTGAAACTCCTTTTTGTCCTGTGCTAGGATGTTTTTTCCCCTCGTCTTCCCCCATAGAGAAGCTAGAGCTTAAGTCATCTCCATTAATATAAAGTGTCCAAGGCTTCCTCTTCCTGTAGCTGATATCAGGACCTGTGTAGATGATTTGCAATATATTTGCTTTCAGAGTAAGCAGTCAAAGCCCTGACAGATGAAGTCGTTTTGGAAAAGGAAAGGCCAAGAATCATGGCTCTGGAGCAGTTCATGTAACTCACTGACCCTTAACTGAAGCCCCTGAGGCCCTTGCTTCTCTTAGCTCATTAGCAGACTTCGATTCCCCAGAGAGTTTGCATGGCAAAAGGTGTTGAGGAATTTGCAGGCCAGTCATCTTTGAGCTTCCGAGATTCTGCCCCTCCATCATTTTGTTGGCAGGTGATGAATGCTCTTTGGCAGCTGCCTGACCAGCGTGCCGTAGATGACGTGAGGTCCTCTTCACACAGCCTTCCATGGAGTCTTCAGAGCTAACAAACAAACTAACAAAAGGTTAATACTTATCTCCCAGTAGGAAGATGAAGACAATTGTACAAGGTTGACCCTGGCTGGATTCCAGGCAACAAAGCCTCTCTCTCACTCTCCTCAGAGCTTAACAGGGGAGAGAAAATATAACCACTGTTTCATGAGTTAAGGACTGTGAGAAAGCACTCACCAAATACTGTCATCACGGGCAAAACAGGCTCAAATTAGAGATAATAATTGAATTTATTACTAACAAAATCAGAGCAGGATAATGAGAAGTAAAATAAAACCTTAAAAACGCCTTCTCCCCACCTCACTCCCCCTTTTCCCAGCTATGCCTCCTCCCCCAGGGATGCAGGGGAGCAGGGAGTTGGGATCATGGTCAGCTCATTGCACATTATTTTTCCTTCTGCTCAGGGAGAGGAGTCCTCCTGCTCCAACATGGGGTCCCTCCCGTGGGAGACAGTTCACCATGAACTTCTGCATCATAAGTCCATCCTACAGGCAACAGCTCTCTACAAACTGCTGCAACCTGGATTGCTCTTTCATGGACTGTGGGTGGTTCTCTGCACACCTGTGGGTCTCCAGGGGCTGCAAGGGCACAGCTTCACCTTGGTCTTCACCAGGGGCTGCAGAGGAATCCCAGCACCTCCTTCTCCACTGACCTTGGTGTCTGCAGGGTTTTTCTCACATGTTCTCACCCCACTGTTCTCTTGCCAAAATTACAATTGTGCAATATCTGTTTTTCCTTCTTCTTAAATATGTTATCATAGAGTAGTTGCCGCCAGCTCTGATTGACCCAACCTTGACAGCTGCATGTCCAGTTTTGGGACTGCCAGGGATTGGCTCTGCTGGACATGGAGAAAGCTTCTGGCAGCTTCTCACAGAAGCCACTCCTATAAGTGCCCCACCTTGGTGGGCATAGCCCACATGGCCAACGAAAGCTTGGCTGTACAAACCCAATGGAACAACAAAAAATCAGCTGCTGTCTAAAATGTACAGTTACATGGATGTGCTCCTTTAAAGCAGTGAAGTAGAAGTGACCAGAGTGTGACATGGGAACTATCCCAGGGCCCTCATCACCACTGGGCTTAGCTGCATCACCCCACAGCTGGAAGAGAAGATTTCTGACAGACCACTTTGCCTTTCTTTCCTCACTTAAGTGGAATAAGTCTACCACCTCCTCCAGCACGGAGACTGTTGCAGTGGAATTTTGAGTTGAGCCAAGACAGAGACTGGAGCTTCTATCTATAAACAATGGAGTGGCACTGTTTTCAGGGTTTCTTTTGTTCCTAGTTTACTTTAAAGTCTGATTTGCATTGTTTTTAACTCTGCTGATTAGAGGTTTTTCATCATGTTTCTGTTTCTCCCTTCTATATATTTCCTGTAACTCTTACTTTCTAACTTATTTATATTCATTTCATTCTGGTCACAGAGAAATGTGCCTCACTTAAAGGCTTACTTTCACTAAGTAAATGCTTATTTCATAAATATTAAACAAGGAATGAAGAGTATTCTCATCAAAAGCTTATTATGAGCACTATGTTGAGAGTTTACCCCATGTTTATACACATTTTAAAATAATGAACCACAGTCAGAACACTTTGAACATTTATGGATAAACTCCTCACTTCATTTTAAAAATGTATATACATACATAGATAAACTAAATATAATTTTGCTCCTGCTTTTTTCCCTTATTAAGTTGCTTTTTAAGTGGTGTGGATATTTTTCCACTTTTTTAGACTTTAGATTTTGAATATAATGTGAAATAATTCCAGTCATCTCTCAGATGCTTCTGTTTATATTTTTTTTTCAGCTGATTTGACCAATAGTTATTTTCAGCATTTCTAAGTTGGCCCATTAAAGCACCAAGTCTAGAGTACGCTGGTTACACAGTTATATATTCTGTTTCCACATAAGAAATTCAAATCAGACTTCATCACTCCCACTGAATTAGGCAACACTAGCCTGATAATCAAGGAATTTCTGTAGTGTACCATGTCCTCAGGGTCAAACACTGTTACAGGTCAGGGAATATTCACCTATAGTTTCACAGGTTCCAGGGGCAGAAGTGTAGTTTTTGCTGAAACATCTGTCAGATGGAGAGAAAGAACCCATGGTAATTAACTTTCCTCCCTGCATGTTATTAAATATTTCTTTTGGAGCTTACTCTGCACTCAGATTTGATGGAAGGAAACATAAGCACTCTATCCATATTGTGATTTTTCTGTTGGAATAGTGGTACACAACGAGTGAAAACCTTTTGGTTTCAGGCATTCAATGACTTGGGAGTGCTGGATGAGCAAGATCATCCTTCCTCTCTGGCTTTTGCTGTTGCATTCCTTAGAAGAAATATATTAGAACATATCAAGTTTTAAAAAAAATTATTAATATGCCCCCTTCCTGCTTCAGTAAATAAATTAAATATGGAAGGAAGCAGTCTGAATATCTCTCACCTATTGCCCATACATCAGCATATAAAGAGTCTTCATGTCTTCTGGTCTTTTGATTTATTCTTTCCTCAGCATTTAGATTTTGAACAAGATAGGACCTGATTTAATTTCTGTCTTCTTTTGCTGCCCACGTACCACCAGTGGCTGTAGCTAGACTATTCTCTTGAAGATAGTTTCCTGTGCCAAGCAGACCATCCTGACTGCTTGGTTGCCTGTGCATATAAAAGGGAAGACAGTGCTCCATAAACCCCAAACCTTCTCCTTTCCCATATATTAAAATACGTTAAAGTAATTAGTGCTGGTTTGCCCAAAAGTCATAAATATAAAGTATGTTGGTGTATATGTATATTATTTTTACTCATCTG
This sequence comes from Melospiza melodia melodia, assembly GCF_035770615.1. NCBI lineage: Eukaryota > Metazoa > Chordata > Aves > Passeriformes > Passerellidae > Melospiza > Melospiza melodia. Next base: position 108,919,641 of record NC_086194.1, on the reverse strand, counting down.
CATAAATGTGTGACTTTAGATCTGAACTTACTGTGCTTCCCAAATCTGTATTGTAGAATCATAGAGTTATAGAACGGCCTGGGTTTGAAAGAACCTTAATTTAAAGGTCATCCAGTTCCAACCCCCTGCCATGGCCAGGGACACTTTTCCCTAGACCAGATTGCTCTGAGCCCCATCCAGCCTGGCCTTGAACACCTCCAGGGATGAGGCATCCACAGCTTCTCTGGGCACCTTATTCCAGTGCGTCAGCACTTTCACAGTAAAGCATTTTTTCATAATAATTAATCTCAAACTACTCTCTCTCAGTTTGAAGCCATTCCCCCATGTCCTGTTGCTACATGCCCTTGTAAAAATTCCCTCTCTATCTTTCTTGTAGGCTCCCTTCAGGTAGTGGACTCTCTCCTTATAATTTATGTATCTAAGAAACAGGGGGATAGTTCTATGCAAAAAGTACAAACTGAGCTTCTGGAATTCAGTGAACTGAGCAAAAGCTATCACTGTCATATTTTCTGAAAAATCTGTTTGCCCAGGATTTTCTCCTGGGAAGCTGAGAAACCTCAGAGAAAAAGGAAAACAATATTATCTCGTTTGCTTCTCCTGTGTTTTGCTGCTTTGGAATGTGTTTGGAGATTGTTTACTGGAAGGAGTCACGTGTTTTCTTTAGTATCTTTTAGCCTTCTCTCTGTATCCTTTCTCTATTCTGTAGTATGGTTTTGGTATAGCATTCTTCAATATAATATAGATCATAAAATAATAAATTAGCCTCCTAAGAACATGGAGTCAGATTCTTCATTTCCTTCCTTCAGTGGGGGTCTCAGAAAATACCACACAAAAGGGGCACACATTTAAGACAGTATACTAGATGGAGAGCAAATTTAAGATACTAAGCTCATATATTTCTTAGAAACCAGAATGTTTTATACTTGAGATTTTTTAATTAAATTATCCTTCAAATGGTATACAAGATGTCTTCCTAAAAGCAATGAAGTCAGTGAGAATGGATAATGAAGATCAGAGACACACACAGTGTTCCTCTATGTTGAAAAAATGTTAAGCTAAAACTAATTTAATTCACAATAGCATACTGTCTCTGTTCATGAAAACACCTTAATCATTTGGCATTTTTGCATTTCTTCATACAATAAAGATCCTTGCAAAATTCCAATTACTTATGCTTGAAAGATTTTCATAGCTCAGCTCAGATAGATTAACATTGTTGATTTAGAAAATATTAAGCATTTGTAGTGAAATTATGTAACATCTTGCAGTCTGGGGGCCTTCTTGTGGGGCATTATTTTAAAATGTGTATAAGCACAGTAAATTCTTAACATTACTCAAAATGAGAGTTTCGTGACAATTTTACAATATATATCAATCTTAGTATTTATGAAATATGCATTTACTCCATAAAAATAAGTCTCTAGGAAAAGCAGTGTGGTGCAGTGGGCAGGATGCAGACCTATGAGTCAGAAGTTTGCTTTCTATTTCTGGACGTGCCAGAAGGCTTTTCCTATAATTATCAGCATCTATATTTGTCTCTTTTTTTCTCGCTCTCTTTTGTCGTATATTTGGAAACTCACAAGAAAGGCAAGAAATTATTTTAGAGAGGGTGTCACCATGCATTTTGGGTTGTATGCTGACGCTAGGAGAAAAATGCACAAGTGCTTTCAAATCTTGAAATATTTTTCATTTTTGAATCCTGTTCATTGAACTATATCCACACAAAAACACAGTATCAGTGAAGACACTCAACACACTGGCTACAGATAAATATTTTTGAAGATATTTAGCCAAAATATAGGGAATTCCCAATTTTACTCATTCAGTTCTTCTACTGCATCACCATTTTGGACAAAATTAATCAATTAACAAAGCAGGCAGATTTCAGATGAAATTTTTCTTAAACCTGAGAGGCCTTAAAAATTTTTATACCAGGAAGATTCTGGGAACCAGTGGTACAGTATTTCAAGTGGGAATCTAAGAAAGTTCTTTTATAATGTGAGACTTAGGAATAGAGTGTTTTCACCACTTGTTTAGAGAGGGAGAAATTCGTGTCTGTTCTTATTCAGGGTGGAATGAATTGCTGAAAACTCCAATGAATTCAATTAAATTCTACTAGGGATTTTTACAAGGTAGAATTCATTCAACATAAAGGAAGTAATATGATTATGATTTTTAAATGGAAAATCTGGTGGTATGAGAATAAAAATCAAAAGATCAGCTAAAAGCAATAAACTGCATGGTGCTAAACTGAATGAAAAATAAAAATCTCTATGGCATTACAACAATGAAATATCTTTCCAATGATGCCAACACAACAAGAAGAACATTATTACCGTGGTTGCATCAAATAACACAATTTATTGAGGCAATTTGTCTTCAATCTGTGTTGTATGAATAATATATCCATAAAAAGATAGGCATAGCCAGCATAGCTTTAGCTATATTTTAGAAATTTGTAACATCTATATTAGGACAGAAGAACAAGAAAAGAATAATTTGCTGTGAAACATTTGAATAGCTTGCCTTACCTTTGGTATGCTAACCATCATAAGCAGCACAATTTTGAAGATATTAGTACTAAAACCAAATTTAGTTACATAGGTTGGGGCATGGAAAGGAAGACCAGAGCCAATTTATATAACCTGACAGAATTTCGTTTCACTTAATTACCAGATCTCAGGTGTTCCCACTAGAAGTAGGCTTTTCAATGTAAAATGTTGGATTTACCACCTGTGTTCCACATGACTTTGTTTTCTTTTCAGTATTTAATAGTAATTTTAATGTGTAACTGGACTTAGTGTCTGCCATCCAATTTGAAATTAACACATGCTCTATTTATATTCGAGGTACTAGTCAAGTTATTGGATGTAATTCTTCCACTAGAAATCCTTAGTGATGCTACTATAATGATCTTGATTGTTCCTGAATACTTTTCTTTCTTGAAAATACATACACAGCTGTTCTTATCAGTCCATTTTTTTCTTGTTTAGTCTCTTTTGGAAAATTATTTTGTTTCTAACTAATATAGCAATGCTGTTCAAAAACAAATTTCTGTTTTGGTCTGTGTTTTCTTCCACACTCTGGGTCTGCCCTGTTTTCATTTTGCATATTAAAACAAATTATCATTCATTGCTGCGTCTCTACCCACCACCACAAAGATCCCAGATTCTCGTTTGGACCTTTCCCTTTTTACTTCTGCAGTTTTAAGTGCTCTAAACACATTGTATTCCTTAGCTGATGCTCTGTTTTACTGTCTTTGCTTCTGTTTTTCTGTTTCCAGGTACCAAGAGTAGTTCTCCAGTGGTAGATTCTGAACACTTTCAGTTCCTGCAGTAAACAGGTAACACCTTCTAGAGAGACAATTGCCTTCTGCACCCATGTTTTGCTGATCTTTTTATATTTAGTGTTTTATGGATGAAGGAGCTTTAACTTCCTTTACCTTCCATAACATAATCTGCTTCATTTTCTCACAGCTAATAAGAAATATCTATATTCTCATTAGCAGTGGTGACAACCTAGGAGATTGTCAACTTCCTACTGAACTGTATGAAAACATTTCTCTGCAATTATTGCAACCATTCCCTGAAACTCTGTGTCATCAGGCAGGGATGTGAATTTCTTTCTAAGGCTTTTGAAGCTGTGTTTTTAAAAATATTCAGCAGAGCTTTTATAAGGGCAATTCACTGTGGGTACACCAGACACTGGAGTGTTTAAAACCTTATTCTTTAGCAGAACATCAGAAGAACTCCTAACAAATCATATTGTGGTCCATTATTTGTCACTACCTCACTTGGTATGCCATATTTAGCAGATATTGATTTTACATGTGAGAAGCTATTGCAACAGCACAGCAGTAGCACTCAGAGTGCTATTTCTGGATAAAGAGAATTAATTTCAAAACAATGTATAAAATTTTCCAGTGTAAGCAAATAAATGATTGCCAGCCCTTTACACAAATCAGGTTTCCTTTAATATGTTCAAATTGCAAGCAGAATTTCCATCTTCAATGTCCTCCTCTCTTGAGTCATTTATTGTTACATTCTGTCAAGTTTTTTAACTGTACCACAGCGCTTCAATTTGTATACTTTACGACATTTTTGTTGTTTTCTGAGGAATTTAGTTTTTCTTGTGAATGTCTCATATTTCTTCCCTTCTCTCCTTTTTTTTTTTGTCTTTAACTTTTGGATGCCTTAACTTTCTCAGCCTCTTACAGTGTAAATTATTTCAGCGACACATAGTGTATGTGTGAATGCAAATTGTTATAATATGATGGGTACCGGTGTAGACATGCTCATTCTCTGAAAATAACCCATGCTTGGTAGTGCAAGAGTTAAGTCCATTTCTCTGTTTACAGCAGCATTTAAAAGTTGTATTTAAAAGAAAAAATATTTGCAGCAAGGGATGAATTATCATTTAAAGGTAATTACTTAGTTGTATTTTAGAGTAACCTTGATAATTAATAGATGCCACAATAAATTACATTTATTTTTTAAAAGAGTCAAAGTACTCTTCATAGGGCGATAATGGATGCCTTTAATGACAAGTCATATAACGTGCATTCACAAATGAATATTCATGCTGCAAGTGTTCACAGATACTGCTAATATTTCACTTATTCTATGAGGGAACAAAGTAATAATGTACCACATCTACTGAATAATCAAAAAGCAAGTAGATCAGAGACAACTCAGGGGATGAAACTTTTTCAGATAAATCATTTGTTAAACAATTACAGCTAATGAGCATATTCATAAAAATCAGTCTATTCATCGATAATACATCAAGTGACTAAAAGTCTCTGTTTGATGGCTACATTATTTGCTATGAATAGTTCATCCATTTTGAACTGTAAAGCTTTAATTTTTCTTTTAAAGCGTGAAAAAATATGGCTGAAATTATCTCTGAAATTTGGAAAAACTGAGCTTTTTTTCCTTTTTTGTGCCAACAGGTTTCCTACTTGACTTTGAACAAATCATCTGTAGTCAGAGCCTGCTGTACTGCTTCGCAATGACCAAGACATCAGCAGTATTTTTATTCAATTTGTGGTTTTAAAGGAGTCCAGAGGTGTGAGATGTTCCTCTGTTGGCTGTGCAGGGAGGTAGGCTTGAGCTTCTCTCAGAGGAAATCTCCTTTTGAGCATGGCCAGTGCCAACTGCTTGCCAGTTCAGCTGTCAGACTTGCAGCACATCCCAGCCCTGCTCCCTTCTTGGAGAGCCAGCTGGCATGGGCTGGATTGCAAATCAGTTGGTGTGGGTGCTCAGCAGGTTGTGGCTCTGGTGTGTGTCCTGGCCCCAAATTAACATGATAGCATTGGTGTCTCCTTAAATCACACGTGGAAGATGCATCCTGCTGCCTTGAACTTACTTTTC